>NC_091880.1:1303367-1955051 GCF_019399895.1 Cardiocondyla obscurior | reverse complement strand
AAAAGTGCACGGAGTTTTCTTGCTACAGAACGCTTGAAAAATTTAACCCAACATAGTCCACAAATCTTTCTTAAAAGTCTCGAGCCAGGAGCACGTTCTTATTCTATATTTATAAAAATACATATAAACAATACTCTAATTTTAAAAAGCATTAATACAAATTTTTTTATCTGACGACTGTCTTCATTAAAAAAAAAAAAAAAAAAAAAAAAAGAAAACGTTAAAGAAATTAAACAAGTACGCTATTTACTTGGCGTATTACTTTCATCTAATCAAAGAAGTGACAACCGTCTTTCGCTAAAAGGTATAATAGATTTCGCTCGAGCGCAGAGAGAAGAGACAATGTCGTCGCTCGGAGAGAAGACTGACGGATAGGCGAACATCGCGCGGAGTTTGAGGCGTCGGTCGCCTATTTGAAAACTGTCGTTAAGGGGGTAGTAAGTCCGTGAGGGTGTAACTAGCGGGTGGCGGGCGAATGGAACGACGCTGCCTGTCGGGGACTGCGTCATTATTGAAGGAAGTTCTGCCTCGCCTCGCTGCCTCGTGATCCCGATCCCTGTCTCCCGGTCCCTCTTTCCCTCATTCACTGTCACTCTTCCGCCGCCTCTCGTCAAAACAGACGCCTCTGCTACCAGTTTCCCCGACCCGCCGCTACCTTACGCGTATACCGTCGTCGTGCACCACGGGCGTACCTGCGCGAACTTGCTGCCTTCCTGTCGTGCCGGCACTCCAGACAGAATTCATCATGCATGGCTGCAACCCCTACATTGTTAACTCACCGTAGTAGGCAGTGCGACGCGAGTCGCGCACGTAGCGCGTACTTACATGCGTGTACGTGGGATACAGATGCGTGCACGGCCGTGCGCGCACGCGGTGCGCAATTAAAATCGCGCTATTGACAGTAACCGCGTTAACAAGTACCGTGCGTAGAGAAACCTCTCGCGTAATTAAATCTAACGCGATATTTCTTTATGTTTTCACGAAGTCGCTTCGCGCGAAAGGAAAAAAAAAAAAAGAAAAAAAGATTGGTTTAAATGTAACTGGATGTAGCCTCGAAAATTATACGGGAATATTCGTTATCGCAACGCCGCTGGTGTAATGTACGCAAACTCGTCGTTGCATTAGCCTTATTATCAAATTATCATTAAAAACTCTGTAACATTGTTGGTACCTCAGCTGAGTTATGTATACGCCTTCGCCGTCTGTAGACGGCGAACCATTTACTCTTGTTTCAGCAAATTCTAGACAATCGTTAATTAAAGTTTATTGTGTCTGACTGGCTCCTACTGTTTGTTAATTCTTCGTCGTGTACTTATTAAGAGCATTATTAAGACGGTGTAATAGAAATTTTGTATTCTATCTTGTGCAAAATAATTCAGCAATTCAACAAGGAAGTAGATACTGACGTAATAGATATAGCAACAAAATAATGCTGTGAAAAAAAAAATTATAACAACGTAAAAATTAATACACATTTTTTAATTATACTTATATATTAAAAAAAAAAAAAAAAAAAAAAAAAAATACGTTGAAAGAAAAGAATCGAGTAATACTCTTCTCTCATTTAAATTAATCAACTCGACGACGTTACTCGCGCGCGTGTGTGCGATATTCCGGGGTTTTCATCGAATCAAAGCCGTCTGTCGCGGAGAGGAAATTAGCTCTAACTGACCAGGTTTCGTTTGTTTTAGTCCGCCGGTATTACCTTACCCTCATTCGTTCTATCTCGCAAAACGTTCCTCCGCCGTTCCTTCTCCCTTTTTATCTCTTTCAAGCGCCTGGCTGGGCCTCCGATTTTCCCTCCCTTTCACCTATCTCCTCGGCCGGCGAGCAATCGTTACTATCGCAATCTCTCTTGCAGGTCTAGCATTTTTCGAGAAACTATCTCGCTCGCGCACGGATGGGGCAATCGCCCAAATGCTGACGCGGTCGGAGTTCAGAGATCGCCTCGGCTGCCCCCCCCCCTTTCCTCCTCACCCTGCCAGGTATGTACGTATCTCTAGTACATTTGCAATCGGAAACTTTACCTCGCCGATGGAATTAATCACGCCGACCTCCTCCAAAATGCGTTTGACCCCTCGCGCGTCTGCCGATCCCCGCCGCCGATAATTAATCTCATTAAAAGATCATAATCGGGTTCGTGAGATTTTTCCCTTAAATTTCACTGCCGATAAAAACCACCCTGAGTCGCGCGGATTAATTCCTAAAAAAAACTTATTCAGAAGGAAAGGCCGCGCAAAATTATTTCCGCGCGTATCGGGCGGCGTGAAAAAAAAAAAAAAAAAAAAAAATTCCGGCGATAATAGTTAAACCAATTTCCCGCATCGCATTTTATTAATCAACGTTGGCTCCCGCACACAGCTGATTTAACTTTAATAAATTAGAGAGCGGGATAAATTACTCCGTTCCCTCTCTTTGTGCGCCCGGCGATATTACGGCGCATGGCTTACGTCGTGATTTTAAAATGCTGTCGTCTCGCCGGTACGTCTAATTAAGTCCGCAGATAATGAATTTTTCTGGATAACGCAGCTCGCGCGCGGGAAAAAAGAAAAAAAAAATCGCACGACTCGCTCGTTCGTTTCCCTCTTAATAAGTCGACTCGATCGTTCCCGCGCGAATACGAGCGCTGGTAACTAGCGTCGTACCGCGCGCGGCGACGTTAATATCATGCGAACGGGATGTTAAATTATGGTAATGAAACGTTTCGAAAACTTACGACAGTGTTAAATAGCGGTAAGGTCGGCGAGCCAAATTTCCATTTGCCCAGTGACGAATGGTGATTACGATCGTTTCCGCCCCTGCAGAATCCATTATAGACTTGTTCTATCGTTGGATCTGTCTCACTCTCGGCGAGCACAGATTATAATTAGACGGACATAGTAAATTCTAGCGGAGAGCTTCCGCCGGTGGATCCTCATCTAATCGCCGGGGATAGTTATGGCGCGGATATTCCAAAAAATGTTCGCCGCTAGAAAAGAATTACGCACCCAACGCTTGCGATTCGAACGCACTCAATTTGCGAGAGATTTCGGATTATTTCCAGAACGTATCGATGTACCGTCGAATCACGGCTGCCAGGTTGAATAATAGAGTATCGCGGCATCCAATCAATTTTTAAAATCTATACTTTTTATAAACTAACTCGTTGTTTTTTTTTTTCCAAAAATTTAACTTGCCCGAGCTTCGAATAATTTTTATACCGTAATATTAAACGCGTCGATGCGATCAAAAATGTCGAAGCTAAACGATTAAGAGTTATTTTTCGTTTAAGTGTCGCCGGAATCTCGGAACAAGTTACGCGGCCCGCTCGATTTCCTATTTCGTCGGTGTTCTCGACGACGCATTTACAATTTAAGTGCCTGCGTGAGCGGTTTCACTGGCGATTACGCGTTAAAGTCGAAGGAGGGCAGATATACGGTTTCATCAATTTCCCGTAAGCATCCGGGAATCGCGCCGCGTTTACAGCCCTCGAATAACGATACGCTTTCAACGCATCCGAAAGCATTAAATCGCGCCGGACTCGCGGACGGCCGCGATAATGGCGCGGCGAAGTTTCTTCGGTTGACGCGCGTGTTTTACGTACCCCAGCGGTGGCTTTCAAATTACGCAGCCACTTAAACCTCGGGAATTTATCGTCCGTGGCGGATCGCGCGTAAGGCTGCGCAAGCAGCGGCGGAGCTCTCCGCCGGTTTCTCCGCAGCCGTCGCCGACGAGCAACGATCCCAAGCTACCGGTTTGTCCGTTTAACGTTTACACACGCCCCGCGAATTACCTAATCCGTTTTATAGAGCGGCGATAAGTGCGCCGGACGCCAGATCTTTTCCCCGTGAGTTATAACTAAGCGCGCGTAAAACGTTATCGCGGCCGTAATTAGAGCGTCGCCCCGACCGCGCGGCGGAATCGCGGTAAATCAGCGGGACAGGCAAGGCGGTCCCCGCCGGTTCGTAATCGCGGCGTGCGCGCATCGGACTCACCGCCGGGCGTAGCGGCCCGATAATTATGCCGTGCTCCTGTAACGCGCCGTTAACGAATTATTCCTCGACGCGATAAAGACCGGGAGGGGGAGAATACATCGCCGGGTGATAGCGAGCCGACCGGCGCTGGGGTGGCACCGAGAGTGCATCATGTAGACGACGCATTGCGGGGCTCGGTTCTTTTTTCTCGCTCGCCGTTTTCCACCGCCGCGAAATCGTGAACATACATTCCCTTTATTTTCCGACATGAAAACGCCAATTTGGAGATGCGGATTTTAATTTTATATACGACATGTGCCCGAAACTGTAAATTGGATTTTTTAATTTAATGCGCGCACGCAAAAGCGTCGGAAACGGTTGATTTTGATGATTTCCAGTTCAGAAGAATAAAAAAAAAATAAAAATAAAATTAAAATAAAAAGAAGAAAAGCGAACAGCTTCAATTTACTAAATAAAATTGCTTCGTGTTGTTTAAATCGCCACGCGAATAACATTTATACTACAAACGAAAGAGGCAGGACGCAAGTTCAGGGAAACTTCGTTGAAATTTCCGTGGAAAATTCTAACTAGATAATAACGATTACACAACATCGCACACAAACGCCGGGGAGAAACTTAAAAGTTTGCCGCATTAACTTTATTCGTAACCGAGCCAGTGAAAAACTTCGTGCGGCAGCGGATTAAGTCCGATGAATACGGGAACATTTTAACACTGCTATTATCAGGCGGGATTGATGTTTGTATCAAAAGTACAGGTTTCTCCCGAGGAGACCCTTTCAGAACGTAATAGGCATGTGAAACTGTAAATACCGAGCGAACACTTTGCATAAATTTTTTTATTAATTTTAATTTTTACTCGTATTACATCATTTATTCACTTTTTTTCTAAAAAGTTTAAAATACAATAAAAATATTTTGTAAAATATAATTATTAGAATAATTGTGGCATCATAAAAAAAAAGAATTTCTCGTTCAAATGGTAAAATGTCTAAGATCGTTGCACGAAATTAGGCAAATTTAACATTCTTAAAAGTCCATCACGTTTTATTACCCGCTTTCGTAAAATTCTTTTATCATTAGAAACTTCGTTCGTTAATGCTATTACTTCATATTCGTCGGTCGAAATGGAATAGAAAGATTAATGCGCCATTTTGTTAATTTTATGAATCTTCTTATGACTTTTTTTCCCCAAATAATGTAACGAGAGAATTTAAGTATGTTGAAAGTTCTTAAAATTTTCGTAGCGTATAAATGTTTAAATGAAAAGTTCATATGGAAAGTTTTGCAGGAGGCATTGTAATCGCGAAAGGGGCAAACGGTGAAATATGTGTGATACTTTCGCATTTACTTTATCTGAACATTCCTTATGCGTATCACAGTTTATAAATCCAGGTTACGGCCGCGCTGAGTGAATTCTTTCTGTATAAAGCTATTCTAAATTCATCCGGTAAGAAACATGTACGTGTTTAACAAAAAAGCATGCAGCTCGTGCGTTCTCATCACGTTCTCCTCGCCAACTACGCCGCGCAGTTTTTGACGACGTGCATTCACCACGCGCGGCCCTTCTTTATCTTCATTTCTGTCTAATTTTCCGCCGACTTTTACATTTTACTATTTTATCCGAGGAATGTCACGCCGGTTCCTAGACCCCAGTTTTCAAGATTTAGCTAATGTACTTCTCGTAATACACTGTGCTTGCATAATGCGCGAGTCGAGAAAAATATCCCCGCGACGAATAGGAGCACTTACATACATCACGTTTTAGAATTAGATTTCGAGGACTCGAGGAATTTGCAAATTTTTCATTCGCCGGATTACGCAGGAGCTTTACCAATGAAAAATTAAATATATATGTGCGCGGAGGGAATAATTTTTGCCGGTATCTAATTTCGTTAGTTGCAGATCCGAATATAATTTTGTTGAATCTGCAAAGTAGTTATAAAAAATACTTATAGATAAGAAAAAAGTTAATTAATTAATTTACAATTTAACTTATGGCGATGTCTAAGAAAGAAGTTCAGCATTTTTTATATAAATAACCACGATGTTTATATCTGCGAACAAGGTATGGCGCCTAAACAGGCGGCAATACCAAGCTACTCTTTCCTTCCCGGCGGGCGATTCTTCGTCACGGTTCGCCATTTCAAAAAAAACTTCTGCCCAGGTGGTCTACTACAGCGCGAAAAATTTCGCGGACTTCATCTTCATTCCTGTCTTATTTCCTCCGTTTTCACGCTCCAGATTTTCACTCGACTTCCTCTTACGTTCGTAACGCTTCGGTAATTTCGCTTACCTACCTCTTCTCACGCGCGCGCCATATGTGCGAGTGTTTTATTTATATTTTTCACACCTCGCGTCGAGTATTATGCTATAAATTATCCTCGTTTAGAAACGTGTATCGCGTCGCGTTAATAATATTTTTGGCGGAAGTAATTTCGTACGTGGCGTAATTGCGACGAACTTCTCGGGATTTTCCCCGCAATTCGTACCCACCCGCGAATCAGAAACGCGGTATCGATCCTGTTGCCGTAATGTCGCGGGCGTGTCTTGTTACCAGGAAAGGGAATATCCGTGTTTGGATACTGAAAATATGCACGCGCACCGAGAAAGAAATTGAGATGTGTCTTCCATCTTCTTCCGCAGCAGCTCCCATCTTGGGTAATATCCTAGTTTTCAGAAACTTCCACGTGTATGCGCGCGTAGATAACCCACCTTCGTGCGAGAAATTTGTGATCTATCTCAATTCCTCTCGCACGCGGTGGCTTTCTTGTCGCAAATATACCTGTTTCGCATCCTGTTTCCCCGCCACGATTGCCTGCGCGCGCGAATATATCTGCCACGTAAAAAAAATAAAAAAAAAAAAATAAAAAATAAAAAAAAAAGAAAAGAGCAGAAACTCGTGCTGCGCGATGTGTAATTTAAATGCGATACACGTTTTAGGAAGTCTTTTGCGTTAGAAAATATTTAGCCGAGATTATTTTAGGAGAAGATGCATAATTTGACGTCGCGCGAGCATCTTTAATATTTAAACAACGAATTAAAATCCTCATAAAAGTTATAATAATCACGTTATACGATTGACGTTTTGAAGGTTCTCGTACCAGATCGTGGCGGTGAAATTAAGACTCGCGAGGCTATAACATAATAGTAATCCCGGAAACTCGCCGCGCGAAACGTTAGAAAAATTCCGCAGCTCGTTTCGGAGGAAGGGGGGAGGGGCGTAAAGCGCCCGAGATTATGATATCGCGTGTAGCTCCCCTATCGCATTCCTCCTCATTGCGTTATACAATCCCGGGACATTTACACGCGCATATACCCACACCGCCATGTGCATACAGAATTTGCGCCGTTCCCGTGGCGGAGCGAGAAATTGGCGCGCCATCCTATCCCTTTCCCCGAATCGCAAGCTCGGTGTTCCTCACAATTCCACTTTGACCCCTCTCGCCGCGCTAATTCCGCCCGGCGTTATAAGCACGTAGCGTCTGCGAGAAATTTAGTAGTACGGCGACCGAGTTTCACGGAATTTTTACCGAACGATTCGTGTCGCGCGGCTCGCGCCATTGCTCGCGAAAATTATGCGCCGACACGAGCCACTCGTTTCCGGAAAGTCAATCGAGCATGCCGGCAGGAAGCGATCGAGCATTCGAATTTTCTTATTACGGCATTAAATCCGGCGAAAGAAGCGATTCCACGCCGGGCCATTTCGATTGTTCATCAAGTCCGCGTTTCGTATTAATGTTACGCCGTTAGTTTAAAATTACATCATTATTTTCAAAAATATATCCCGATGGATAGAGCGATAGATTTCGGAATAAAAATTAATTCGTTCTGCCCGTTGCTGATATTTTCCGCATGACATTAGTATTATTACGACGTTTATGCTTTTGAAATAATTTTTATGACATGAGAAAGACTGCATTCCGGTTACTCAGCTCGTCAGCGGCGTATCTTATTTTTATATATGAATTTCGCGCTGAGGAACGTACGTAAGATGTCATCATTTGAATGCGATCTGTGTCGAGACCCGTTCGGTCTTGTTCCGGGAGAAAGAGTCGACGACGGATACAGGGCGGGATGAAGCTCACTCGTGCCATTTTCCGCGACGTAGGCAGGGAAAATACCTCTCTGCCACTCCACCCGAGTCCCCGTGCGCCTAATCTCTAAGTGGCGTCATTTATCTGAAGAGACGAAACTCGCAGATACGTACAAACTCGGAGCGTGCGCGCGCAAAGTACGTTTCTGTGTGCGAAAAAGCAGCGGGTAGGGATGCACGAGAGACATAGGTGAAGTGGGTACCTAGTCTCGTCAACGTAGAGAGATCGTAGTCTCCCAGAGGACCTAAAAGACGAAAAATATACGTTTTCCGTATAAAACGCCCCGGAGAGCTGAATAGACTTTCCGTAATTTCGCGGGAATGTATATTTAAATTATTAGCGTCTCGCTTTACTCCCTTAAAAGAGAAAAAAAGTTATCGTTGAAAATTTACGCTTTGACGATCCGCTTATAATAATAATAATAATAATAATGAAACTCGTATCGCGGTGGTCTGCTCCAGTAATTTCACGAGGGCGAAAGTAAAACGACCGGTGTTGATATTATCATAATCGTAGCAACGTAAAAATTTCATATCACGAACTTCTAAAAAATTAACTTACGGCAATCGGAATAAAAATTCATTTAAAAAATGTCGCGAGACGAGGAAGCTCGAGACGATCGACTAAATGACCGGTTCGACAAGCCACGCTCGTCGAAAGTGCCACCGGTACGATGGCGAAAAAGGAAGAAGACTTGAGGAAAGTAGGAGCTGATCCTAATGGCGGTAACGTCATCCTGTCGCCCGGGAATCGTGTATGGCTCGTTGAAGCCTCTTCGGCCTCCCTGAAATCCTTGGTAGCACATCGAAGGTGAGATGGCGAGGTAACCTGAGGCGTTATCCGAACGTTACCTAACCGCGGCTGGCGATCCAAAGCGAAACCCTATCCGCTTCTCTGTTAAGAAACTCTCGCTTCTTCTTCTCTCCCGGCCTTTTTATTCTTCCGCGCTGTTTGGAAAGGAAGAGCGGAAAGAGCGACGGCAGAATGGTCCGGTTCGTCTACAAGCCGGGTAAGAAAAAAAAAAAAGAAAAAAAAGAGAAGAAAAAAAAGCAGGGATGAGAGAGAAGGCAGAAAGACGTCTCTCACTATATTGTGCCACGCTTTAAAACTATAGGAGTCGGCTACGCGCGGAGGGAGAGAGGAAACTGGGAAGGAGGACCGCCAGATATTCACGCGTCATAAAGCAGTGGAACAACCTCCTCATCGAAGTTCCTTGCTCCGCGGGAACGTCGCACTCTGCCGTGCAAAGTATATCGTAATGGCCGTCGAGAAGTACGAGAGCGAAAAATGTGCCCCGATAACTCGCGATTTTAAAGACTGCCGTGTCCGATTTATTCCGGATTTTCGTAACTTCGCGTAAACGTATCGCGAACAGAGCGTCAACGCTATAAAGAATCGAACTCGTAACATTGCCATTTAATTCAGATAAGAATTTCTTCATTTATCGGTCTTTAGTCAAGAAACTTCTTCACATCGAAATATCGACGCGATAAAATAACGTTTTAATTAAATATTTTAATTAAAAAATAAGAAAAATATTTATTTTTTACTAGTTGCCACTATTTTTTTTTAATTACGCACGGATTATTGCAGACACAATGTTCTCTGGCAATCGTTTGCCGATCGATTTTTTTCATCGCAGGTTTTGTGAGCTAATCAGTTTAAGTGGCGCTCGCGCGTCTCCTCCTTTCCATCTCCCCCTCCTCTCGTCAATTTTACTCAAATCTGCTTTCTTTCTCGCTACCTTTGACTCCGACTACTCCGCAAACAATACCATCTGGGCATCGTATCGAGATGGTTGAATATGGGATATGGAGGACGTGTATGGGGTGCGCGACGAGGCAAAGGAGACCCGTGTTACCGGGTTGTTGTGGCGTGTTCGTACAACAGCCATCGCGTTATCAGATTGAAATGGTGTTCCCGAAGGGGTTTGAAACATCACGAAAAGCCCATCTCGTATATTTCGAGGCGGGTTCAGACGGGGGGGAGATGCAGCCGCGAATAAGAAAAATTAAACGCACGCCAGTCATGCCGAGGCACGTTTCCGCGCGTATACATATACGGTCGCCCGCGCGAAATAGACGAAAGTAATTAGCAAATGCCAATCAAATAAAATCAGTCAAACTCTCGCCCCCGACCCGTCGCGCCTCTTCTTCTACGTGCGATAATTTTTTTTTTTTTTCCTCCTCTCTTTATAAATCTACATATTGTCGTTACACGCGTTTTCCGAAATTTATTGCCGCGCAAATAAACCCCACCCGTTCTCACCAATCCAATCTCGTTAGCGTCTGTTACGAACGAACGACGTCAAGCGTAAACACGGACAGGATGAAAAACGCTTCGCCATGCTCGAACACGTCCGCCTGCGCTTCAATCTTCCGCGTCTACCTGTCGAACCCAAGACGAAGAGTGCCCCATGTATCTCAGTATTTTGTTTCAGAGAATAAATTAGCAAGGCTTCGTTCATCGGAATATTCAACTTGCTCTTTGTTAGCAGTATCATTTTTATTAAAATCGTTTGGTATTTCAACGCTAAGAAGCCTTTCGAAATAACCATTCTGCAAGTAGTTAACTAAACGCATTTCCTACGCCAAGTCATGGTATTAATTATCGCATCGCAACTAGTTCGATTCGATAAAAAGTAAAATTTTTTTTCTTTATCCTATCCAATAGCTGGCTTATCGAGTATTTATTGGACGCGTCGATCGATACTCGAGAAGCGTTTTTACGAAGATCCGACAGGAAAAGACTTCGGGATTCTGCGGCAAGCGCGGAAGCCGTTTTCATTAGCTATTATAGTCGCGGTAACGAAATATTATGACATCGCGGGGTGGGAGGGAGGGAATCGATATCAATTTTTCCGACGCAGGCGCGGCGCGCCCGATATCGTTTCATCCATTTCGTAATTAGAGCCCGGATACCTAATTCGACGGAATACGCGGAGTGTGTGCCCGGGTCGCGCAAGTGGTTCCCGCCAAACGCGGCGAGTGTCAGTCGCGATGTCGGTATCGGCTGTAACGCGCGTATCGATTATGGCACACGCGCCGACTGGGCCAATTCCACGAGTAATTATCGGAAGGTAGCCGAAACATCTAATGGTCCCAGACAAGGCCTATATCCGTTCCGGGGCGCACGCACGTCTGGCCATTGAGGTCCCTTTCCTCTTCCGCGAACGCCGCGCGCAATAAAACTCCGCGACGCGGATGAGATTGCCTCGACGATCGCGCCCTGCCGGAAGTCGAGCAGACGCACTAAACGCCCTAAACGTACGCGCCCTTCGTCCTCCCCCGCCCCGCTAAGACGCGTGTTTCTCTGCGCGTGAAATTGAATAGAACGAAAGAACCGACGACGGCGTATAATGATACTAAGAGGAAACGACCGAGTTCCTGGGGACCCTCGCTCGCTTAGGCGGCTCTGCCCCCGAATTCTGCTCGTGACTAACATGTTATTAAGCTGTTTTACCTACGACAAAACTGTTGGGTAGGAGGGAAAGCGCGGGAGCGAGCGATGGGACTTTTACGAGGGGTATTTGAAGATGTATCGTTAGACGAGGAGGTGCTATTTATAACGAAATAAAAATATAATACCACGGCATTAAATATTACCAAATAAAATTAAAAAAGGAAGAAAAAAAATTATTATATAATAATTACAACGCTCGAAGGAAATATTTAATAAAATTTGTCACGCGGTTAGAAGTCGGAAAATTATTTGCGGTGGAATTTTTTGACAAATGGCATTCACTCTACCTCCGGATTTATCCGTGAGAAACGAGAGCATATTAAGAAAATAATACTTTTAAGGCGCGAGGACGAATATTACAGTCCCGCCGCTTTCTCATCGCGACGTCCTCATCCTCTTCCTGCGTCGCGACATGAAAGTTCCTTCGTGTAGAAATTAGAGTGAGGGATCCGTCTCGCCACTTCAAGTAGAAGCACGCAGGCACACGCGGCGGAAAACGAGCGCGATTGGTCGAGTCGGCTGGGTACGTCTGAGAATTGTGTACTACCCCGCACTGTGGCGAGTACTGTCGAGTGGGTCGATAAGGGTAACGCATCCCGACGTAACGCGCGTTGCGAGCGAACTGAACCACGACGAAATAACGACCGCGGGAAAGTCTACCGATCCTGCGGTTTCCACCACTCGGGAATTACCGCGCTGCCACAATTATTTTTGGAGAGCTTTTCGAAAGTATTGCGCGTTGCTTAGAACACGAGTACGCGGCGAGGCAGTTACGTGGGAGAAGACACGACTCCACGACGTCTGTTAACAACGACCGCCAGCTAAAGAAGCTCGAGAGATAATGGTCGATTTTATTTACTTCCCTATATTTACTCTATTTTTCCTTCGTATTTTTTTTTCTTTTTTCCTTTTTAAGTTACTCTGGTCGTTTTAATTAATTACCTAATTACGGTCAGAATTATTTCCATGAGATTCACAATCGGTGAGGAAATTCGCGTAGCAGCGCGAGGTTTAAAATTACGAAACACTCCGTAAGAAGGAAGAGAAAGATGGTCGGAAGCCACCGGTGAAGTCATCGATACTGCGATCATCGAGGAAGTGGGCGGGCACGACCGCATCCCTACAAAACCCTTCACTTTCTCTCGGTTCTTGTCGGGCAGACATCGTCATCGATATTTCACGAACACGAGGAAAACGAGACGTGTGTCATGCACGCGCACACGAGCCGCTTCTCGTGCGTGTGCGAAATTCGCGCTCCCTTCGCCTTGCAACACGCACTTCATCCACCGTCGCCGTCGCCGTCGCCCCGTAGATGTCAATGACTCGGATGACTTCGGGAATATTCGTCGTCAGTAACAACGCGACGACGGCAGGGGGTGGAGGCGTCAGTAGAAAATCGATTACCACCCAGACATCGGGGCTCCTGCAGGGGTGCCGGGCATCTCATTGAATCGAGGTGCGACGCCCGGAAAAAGAAAAAAAAGAAAAAAAAGGGGGGAACGAATTTCGCTTCTTTCTCGCGCCAATTAAAATAATTGATTCTCAAGACGTCGCAAACAGATGACATTATCTGCCCCGTGATAAAGTCGTCTTCAATATGTTACTCTCGAACTTTAATTACGCGCAATAAAAATAACGAGGAAAAATATGTGCTCGAAACACAAGCGTTTTATATTTGCTATTAACGCTATGCGGATAAAATATAAATTTAAGAAAATCTACGCCTTTTATGGATAAATTGCGAAACAGGATGTTAAAAAAGTAATAAACTTTACGTTCCACTTTTTCGTAGCTTTGGGCAATAAAGTTTTACATCAGTTTCCAAAGTTAATTAGATTTAAGGATAATACAGAATTTATGATTCATATCTCTTCACTTACTAGACTTCCAGTCCGTTTAGTTTAACTTTTAGGAACCAAATACTGATGACAGAAACTTACCTATAACACACAAAAAGCAGAAATTAGTATTTTGTGTATTAGAAATAAATATTGGAAACTTAAATAAGCAATAAAAGCTTTATAAAATTCTAAAATATAAAATATTAATTAACTAAAGCTTAACAAATACTTTATCTTATTGTTTCGCGAGTGTAATACCTAATTTTGATTAAAAAAAAAAAAAACGTTCTATTTTCATAAAGATAATTATTTTATTTTTCATAATTTAAATACAGATATCCGAATAAAATAAAAGTAAGACTTTAATGAGTGTAAATTACATTCAATTAAGGATGCGCATTTCTGGGCTTCCAGTTGTAAAGAAGCAGCGTGTAGAATGAAAAGAAAAGCGAAAAGGAAGGAGATGGCTTTTCTTTTAATTAATTTGGAAATTACCGCGAAGGCAAGGCGACCACCCCTCGCAGCCCCCTCGACTTCCCATCGGATTCCTGCATTATGAACAACTTTTATAATTAGGCAATGAAGAAAACTTCGTTAGAAAATTCGTAGCGTCGTTACTTAGCGCCACCTTGTTTCCCGCGCCATTTCAGGGATATCCTTTCATTAAGTAACGCTGCTTCTTATTTCTACAATATGTACCCATCTCGGAGATTACCAAAACGTAACGAAATAACGAATTACAAAAGTGTGGAAAAAGGTGAAGCGCGAAAGAGCAACCGTCCGACGAGCCGGGCAACACTTTTCGTAATTCGGTTGTACGTTGAAAAGTTATCCTCGCGTCAAAAGTATATGCACTGGGAAACTGGGAGAACCCCGATGACTCGTGAATCATATCGCCCGTCACTTTCCAAGCGAAAAACCAGGGGGGGAATAAGAAAAAAAAATCGACGCGTTCCAGAAGTTTTTCCGTAAATGGGAAAGGAACTCGGCGTCGTCGCGGGTTCGCATCCACGTGCCCGGATGGAAAGTGTGTTATCAAGTTTCGTCCCATGGTTATTTCATGCCGACCACGGTATAACTCAGTATGTTCATGCATACCTTATGTTTATGCCCCCGCGACGCCGACATCCGGCCGCGTAAACACCATTTCGCGGCGCAGCCGCGTCGCGTATCTCGCATGAAGAATATATTATGCTATCTGCTTACCGGTCGCCCTCGAAATACATAGTACAAGGCTCGCACGCGCGCGCCTCGTCTCGAAGTGAAAACTCCCCCGAGTTCATTTAAGTGATTTATCAAGAGATAAACCGCGGCACGACGCGTCGTTAACGACGCTACCGCGGCCCTTTACGATCAAAAGTGAGCCGCACGTGAATTCATAGCGCGCATTGTAAGAGCGGCGACACCGTAATATCGTGTATTCTCCTAGAAACCTTATTACCGAGTCCCGTGCACCGAACTCCTCTCGTTTTATTATTAATACGTGACACTGTTTCTGGCTGGTGCTTTCGTCGCGCGGAACTGGCTTATATTTTTACGACCTCGCCTTCCCCCCGCGCGCGCCGTCGACATTCATAAATTGAAAGATTGAACTGCAGCTGTTCGTGACAGTTAATTAAACGGGAACAACTTTGCCGCGCGGCCTCCGCTACATCTCAGAAGCATACGATGTCTTAATCTGCGTTCGGCGGGACTGATGCAATATTTATACGTTCGATTCCCCGCGATATCGTTGCTGGAAAGTGGAACATCGGCTATCTATTATGTAATCATTCCGTTTCTATTCGGAATTCTATTCGTTCACGCCGCGACACGGAATTAAATTACCCTTCTATCAAAGTAACATCTTTAATTTAGTAACATTTGTTTCATTTGCGATCTACTCCGTACCATTATTTCGATACGTTGTAGATATTAGTGGTGATCAGATAACTGAATATAACGTTCACAGAAATAATTCACTTTTTTTTTTTATTAAGTATATTTTTCTTTTAATAAAATTTTTTGTTACAAACATATAATAAGACAGAAATAAAATTTTATTTGCATTAAATGTGTATGTAAAAAAATTTTTACACGAAAGGTACGATTTGTAATTAAATTTCATATGGATTATAAAAAAAAAAAGAAAAAAAAAACGTGCTTTCAATGCAACATTCGTTTTTATTCACGGAATATTCATAGATTAATCTGAAATGTTTTAACGTTGAATACCGTACCAAAAAAGAAAGCGTAAATGAAATACAAATGCTGAATCATGACTTTTTCAACTTCCAGTTTTTACATATTATCATAATAAACGTACGTACAATACGAATTTTGAAATTAATAAAATTAAAAAATGACAACAATAAAAATAACTACATCCCGATGATAAAAGTTTCCGATCATAATCTATCCATTATTAAATTATTGTTTAAAAAGAAACCTTCGATATTAATACATACATTTTTAGCTCTTTAAACACTTTTTGTGGTTCTCATATATTTCACGTGTTACAATGGAAAAAAAAATGTATTTGTCAATATTAATTTTTCTCCGCGCGATAAAACCGATTCGTCGCGCAGGATCCTAAATAAAAACTCAATTAAAAAAATTTTATACAACCAGCAAGTTATCTATAGAATCCTATCATACCTTAAAATGGTGTGACGCGTAAATTAGCTGTTAATTGTTATCGCTTAAAACCGACGCTAATTAGTTCTCTCTCACTTGGCTTGTTTCACGCCAAGCGAGAGTCAACGTCGGCTGTTAAGTCGACGATTTTGAGGTTTGATTTAATTTTAATATTTAATTAATATGTCCAGGCAAAGACGGTCTTGGCGATTTTCGAGATCGAGGACGACCTCATGTAAGTACCGTCTTTGTCTGGACATACTAATTAAATATTACAATTAAATCAAACGAAAGTAACGAATAGATAGGCGCGGGGGGAGGTGGGGTGAGGCAGGGGGGACGGGGTGAGAACGAGCGCGAGCCTACATGCCGCGCGCTAGGTATATTCCCCCACTACTCCCACTCTCGCTTTGTCCTTCTCCAGCGGTCGCGCGAGCACACACGTACTACGCACGGCACAGCGAGCACGTGTGTCCGTACCGAAAGTAATATTCACTTGCGTATTGCGTACAACGAAAACTGTCCTGTACTAGAACTATCTTCTCCTCCCTATTCTTCGTGTGAGGAGAGCACGTGTGAGTATATCTCCTTTCCGTAAAGCAAGTTATATCCTTACGCGTTTATTATTGCGAAGTAATCTTTTTATTTCAGAAGTGTTGCATAGACTCGTGCAGTTTTTACTAATTATCTGGGCTTTTTGTTTGCAGGGACCAGTGCGAGGACGGAGTTGAGACGATCTGCGAGGAAGTTAGCCACCCTGACGAGAGGACTAATAATCTGAGAGGAGGAGGAGGCCTCGGAAAGGCATCGTGCGACAACGGAGCAGCCCCAGAGGTAAGAATTATTTTTTTGAGACACAGAACTAATAGCTTGCTGACTAAATACTTGTAGAATCTCTACGATTAAATTTTATATATTTTTTTTGTTACAGATCGACGCAGCTGCATCGACCGGCCGTTAACAAAAGTGTCGTCACCGCCGATTAATAATTATACGAACCGTAGCCGGTTCGTCGGTCGATCCGGGAGTTCGTTAAGTATTCGGTCGGAATTTTTTGACATTCTTCTAAACGCGAGTGCCGAACAGAAACGCGCGAAGTGATTAATAATTTTCGCGGCTGTAAAATCACGGTCGGGGTATTCGCGAGTGACTTGTGCGCGGAAGGATGGCTCGTCACGTCCCATCTGAGAGGAGGAGCAGGCCCGGGACGGGCATCCTGCATCGGCGGAGCAACTTTTAGGTGAGAATAAATTTTTTTAATAAAATATTTATTAAATAAAAACTTCAAACTTTTTTTTTATTAATTTTTAAAATTAATAAACATGTCTACATTAATATATTTCTTTTTATGTTACAGTCACCGGCAGAATTCTTCAACTCCGCTGAAGCAGATTGGTAAGTCGCATGATTTTTTTTTTCGTACTATATAATTGCAATCTCTTAGAAAATAGCGCGCGCGTAGAGCGGTTTCTTCTAGTAGAATAAAAAAAAAGAGCAGTAGCAGTGGTAACGCGCGGCATCCCGAGTCACGATCGATTTCCGCTCTGTCGTCAAGTTCTTTCGGCGGCAGTTTGATGAATGGTTTCTCCCGGATGACACTTCCAGATAGGTTGTTGGATCGGCCACAGAGTTATCTCGAGAGCGGCGGAACGAACGCATTTTCCGCGCGCGAGTCGTCTGTCGAAAGGATAAAGAGGTAGGAGAAAACGATCGTCGTTTTCGAGGTGGATGCGAGAGAAATCGTGAGAGCAAAGGTGTACCGAGAGTTACTAGCGGAAGAAGAGACGACAGGGACCCGAGGTATCATCTATCATCCGCCTGTTTACCGGCGAAACAGCCTGCAAATGCTATTCAATTTGCCTGATGGAAAGCCTTCCTTCCTTCCTCGACCTCGTGCGCGTTCCGTTCCGCGTCGACATTCCTTGACTACTAAGTTCCTCCACGCCGCTCCTTTTCCCCGCGAATCTCCCTCTCGCTACCCCTTTCGTAGGAACCTCGCTGACGCCGCTCCTTCGTCGCTCCTCGGCTCCCTGTCTCGACGTATGTATCTTTCACTTTTTCTGGCGCGTAATGCGTTTCTGCGTGTTTGCTTTCATCTAAATTCCGCCTAATGCGCTCTCGGGAAAATAGCTGGTAAGACGATCACGAGCGCGCGTGCACGAGGACTCTTTTATCAAAGTTCTCGTTTGCAGCGGCAATCTCTTCGCCTCAGCGCGCTGAGAGGCGGGGACAAATTTGTAGCTTTGCGCGAAATGACGAATCCTTTTATGACAATTGACTTATTTTCGTATCTCGGCGGATGGCGTGCAGCTACTGCTACTTTTATTTATCAAGCGAAACGTTATTCCACCATTTAAGCCGTCGAATTTCCGCGATATTTTTCCGCCCCGCGCGCAATCCTCCCGCGCGGACCCACGTCCCTCCGACGCACTCTCGCGTATTTGCTTTTCATCGAGTCGCGCCGTCTATCTCTCACGTTTCTAATGGCCACTCGAATGGTGGCACGTTGCCTTCTAGACGATCTTAAAGCGTGCGGTATCGAAGGCAGAGAACGAATACACACGTAGAGTGCAACGATAGAGAGATTTCTACGAGTTTGAGCTAGCTTCGAAAAGAACCTGAAAGAAAGACCTTTGCCACTCGTCTTACAGGAGAAAACCCTTTCCGCCAGTCTATCGACGTTCTCGTGAACACGTGCGCGATGGGTGGTGACTAGCACTTTGCGATGAATAGGTAGAAAGACGCGAAATAAAATCGAGAGGAGAGAAAGGAATGCATGCGGACGGAGTGCAGTGAATGAATTGAAGGGCCTCGCGCAATAACATCGTAAGCCACGTGAAATTCTCACCTTATCTCTATTGACTCGTTCAATCTTCTAATAAGAAAATTTCTAAATAAATATACAAATAAAAATATACGTATACGTATAATTAAAAAAAAAAAAAAAAATAAGAATGTATAATCAACGCAGCAATTTAAATCGAACTTTAAGTAAACGTCGATTAATAGTCATGCGGTATCGAGCAGCCCGCGGAAGCTGCCGATTGATATTGCCGGGCGTTTCTTCCGCTTTCTGCCAATTTTCACATCGCGTTAATCGAGCCAGGTCTGCCTCCGGCGCTGGCTCGATGCGAAGACTGGGCGACGGGAAGGGTTGAAAAGGGGAGATCCCGATGTCGGAGTTCGGGGGGGTAATCCGCGCATCATATCTCACCGTTGACAAGCATTCATGACCCCTGGTACCCGGCGGCCTCAATAGCGAACGACATTCGCCAACAAACGTTCTCCTCCTCTTCCTCGACGTCCACCACCTACCCCGAGCACCCCCCTCGTTTACTCCCGCGCGCTATCGTTCTCTACATCTCTCACCCCGTCCCTCCACTCGCTCTTTCCCCTCGTCCCTTTCCGCAAATTCCCAGCGTACAATCCCATAGACCGCAGTCATTGAACCGGACGGAATACGTCAACGGATGGTGGCTCCGCGTTAAAAATTAACCGGCTCACCGTGAACGCGCTCATATTTTCCGAGGCTCCGCTCTCTCGGGGCGGCCGAAAACCCGTGCTCCTCTGAGCCGGCCTTTATCGCGCGAAGCGCGACGCGCGGGATTGCGTCGCGATCATGCGGAAGAGGAGTCGCGTCGCCTGGCACCCCTTGGACGTGTACGCATTGTATCGAGCCGTAACGGGCCGAGTGTATCGTTCGTCGTGTTACACTGACTTTTGTCCGCGAGTGCTCCGTGAAAATCATACGTCCGATGTCAGAGTTTTTTTTTTTTTTTTTTTTTTTTTTAAATAACATTTCGAAGCTTCCTATCGCCACTGTATTACGAAGAAAAAGTGCGGAGCGATATTTTTCCTTGAACGATAATCTCGTAAGAACGGACACAATTAATTGCCGCAACGCACGCGCTTGCCGATATCGTTTCGCAATTATTTTTTTCAGCCTCGTCCCATATAACACGCGTGTATCTCGATAAAGATAACGAAGTTAAACCCTTAACGAGCCAACGCGATATGGACGAGCGCGAATATATATATACTATACATATATATGTATATATATCTTTACGCCGCTGAGTATTAAAAGTCTGATACGCGTGTATTATACAATGCGCGTTTTGATGCGGAGATGTAACGTAGGATAAATTATGCGAACGGGGTGGACGCCAAGTGCTTTTATCGTAAACAGCGTTTCCGTGATAGAATAATTAAGGTCCCCGCAATCAATATAAAATGGCCATTAGAGCGTTCAGACTGGGCGTCAGCGATACGCGGGATATATCGCGTTAAAGCGTAATTTCATTGAAAATCGCACGCGTACATAATGGTATTAATTTAAGAGGGAATTAATCCGCCGAGCGTCGCATTAATTTAAAAGCGTCCGCCCGAAACGATTTGTTGGCGCGCGCGGTACTTCACTCCGAAACCTGCCAAATTAAATGCCCTTTGAGAGATCGACGAATTTCCCTACCATCGCGACACGCCGCCGCGTCAGGCGCATACAAATTCCGTAAAAACACCCGACGCATGGCTTTTATGAGCCGCTTTATTTAAAATTCTTCGCCGAAGGGTTTAAAGACTTCGCGGCGGGTTTACAAACTTCCAGCTAGTTCCTTTTAATTTGGATTAAAATAAAACTCAACTGTTAAAATTAAACACATTTAATTATATTTTCTTCCGACGGCAGTTATTTTGGAAATTATTTACACAAAAGATATCTGTCGCGTTATTGTATTATAATATCATTCACATGTCAGGAGAACAGAGTCCGGCTTTGAAAATGGCTCGATAGGGTCGACAGAATCATCGAAAACAGCTTGATAATTATAATAGGGCGGTATTAAGAGATAACATGTAATTGTGCTGGCTCATAATCAAAAGTGATATTAACGATGTGAATTAGTTACTACAGTATTACCCAGCGAATATATATTAACATCGTCGCTCACACAAGTTGGTACATAGTTTCGGTGGGCTGGAGATTAAACCTTCCGAAGCTTGCAAGAACATCACAAGCTTTATTAACAATAGCCGCATTGCATGTGAACGGCATCCGATACGACACGTGCCATAATTCTGCGCCGGCACGCTAGATATTTGCGATTAAGCAAATTTTCGAAGTACCGAACGCTCGCGAACGCGCACACGTCGTCGGAATATAGTCGTCAGGTGACGTTCGCGCTTCAAAGACGTTCTAATATTTGTTAATTATTTCAAAATTACATTTCTGTTAAATTCGAATACCCCCTCGAATAATTTGGCCGAGTTGGGCAGTCTTCGCGATGTGTTCCCTGCTTAACATAATACAGCGCGATCTTCATGCGCCGCAGGTACTCTCCTTTCTCCACGCGACACTCGGGCGGCGATCACTGTTTCGTTATAGGATTCCTTACGTTTCCTAACGATAATGTCGCGAGAATTGAAACCGTGTTATTGGGTATCCTTAACGGGCACACGGCAAGTACCGCGACTACGAACCGGTCTTAGAAACAATTCAATTAACTGATACGACCCTCAGACGTGCGTAGGCGTGTACGGAGCACGCAGATCTTACGAGACGCTGATCACAATGCGCGGCCCCGATGCACGCTCGATAGCACTGCATGCAGACTGCGCCGTATAAGTGCAGTTTTCCCGTAAGCCAGATCGAAATTATCGGAGCGACCGCGGTCGAATTGCCCCCGTAAAACAACAATTACCAGTGAATTTTCAAATCGCTCGCGGAGCTTGGATCCTAAGGCCGACGAATCCTCGTTTCCTTCCCAACGTCGACTCCTTTATTTCAATTTGCTTAATTAAAGCGCAACGTTTCGTTCTTGCGTTTTTTACCTCCCCCGAAAATCTCTTAACTATCTGCGATAAGAAATAAATTGCGTTTTACGTTATACCCGGCGATTAACGTGAGTTAGCCCGCTCGTACGTTCGCGTGCACTTTAAAAAATAATTTTAAAACTTTTTATTGCTCCGCTATTAATTTAAAAATTTATTACGTAAACTGATTATTAGTGCAAATCCGAGTAAAAGAAATTTTGATACGTATTGTATAATCGGGATATTAAATAAGAGCGTGCCGGTCGCTCGAGGAAAATCTATCGAGATAAGTGCCGGGCACGTTCCGCCAATCACCGTGTCCGTCGTTCAGCCAGCTCACGTTTCTAAATCAAATAAAATCGTATCATACTGATTGGGGTAATAAATAAAATGCAAATAGCAAGAAATAAATTTATTTTCCTTGCAGAAAATAAACGTGAAGTAAGGGAAAACGTTAAATATAAAAATTGAATACCGAAACTCAAATGTTCGAGAACACAGGCTCTTGTATTTTTCAATAAACTTGAAACAAAGCGAAGATAAATATCACGGTAACTACAACGATAATTGAAAAGCGAAATAATTATTTCAACAAAAAAAAAAAAAAAAAAAGTTGTGAAAGTTTAAAAGAGTCGATGAATAAGTTTGGACTTTCACAATTTGAACGTCATCATTATCAAGCGGGTTTGATTTCGGATACGCCAATTAATTCGGCAACGAGACGGGGGGATCGAATGACGAATCGCCGAAATGCGAGTAACGAATTATATTATGCCCCTCTCGCTCGGCGTGAAATAATTCTTTTTTTTTTCTTTTTTTTTATCTCCGCGCGCAATTTGGCCGATCGAGCGCTCGCGTGCAAAATTTAATTGTTTCGACGACGAAACAGAGAGCCGCGCAATTAACAACTGCGCCGCGGCGCCGGATAAACGCGCGGCGATCGAGGACCGCTGTAATCCCGAAAATTTGTCACCTAACACGAGCTCGCGGCACGTTTATATTTGCGATATTCCAGCCGGCGATGCCGCGAAGGGCGAGAACGATCGCGGCCCTTCCAGCGGGCATAAATCACCGTCAAAAAATCGGCGGTTCTGGATGGACGTGGCGGCGCGCCGACTCGATCGTCGAATTTTAAACGAGCGCGACAGAGCACTCGCTGATTTATCCCGGCGCTATTTGTTCGCCCTCTCGCCTCGTTTTTGCCACCTCCTCCATTCTTTGCGTTCGCATTTTCCCCCCTTTTTTTTTTTTTTGTTCGATACACGCAAGAGTCTTCCACGGGATGGTAACACGTAGCTGCGGGCGTCCGCAGCTACGTGCTGGGCGGCCATGGCGCACCAGCAGTTTTCCCCACCGGGAAATCTGCAGCAATTTTTCATTACCCGACGCGACAATGTATCTGCCTGTTCCGTCCTCCCCCGGCGTCCCTCCCCGGCTCTCCCCGCGGACCGCCCTGGCTCTCGAAAAAGTGTCGTGCCGCTCGCTACCTGCGCTTCGACACGGCCGAGCGCCGCACTTCGCCATGCCATGATAATGTTTTCATTATTCACCGGATTATACGGGACGCGAGCCGGCGGAAATCAGGTGGGACGGTATTATGCGCTACTATCGGGCTGCATCGAATCGGTGATTTACCGGCACGCGCGTACCGACGGGAGGGGATATATATAAAAAAAAAGAACCCGACATTCCGGCAAGTAGCGCTGATTTCCAGCCGCGGGGACGCAAAGCGGGCGATGATTTATTCTTGCGAGGCGCGCGCCGCCTCGCAATTGCGCGAGAGTCGCTTGATTAATGGCCACGACGTCGAAAACACTGCTTCCCTACCTCCGTGCGGAATCGATAATTCGCGATTTTAATTAGTGTCTCTCGATGCACGCGTGAATAAGAGGTTGCTTACTTCTCGCGGCCACACGTCGCCGATCCGCTCATCTTCGGTGAGGCTTCGCGCTCCTTAACTCACCGCGAAGCGACGGGCGCGTGATGAAATTTCGTCGTTCGATCAACGCGAATGTGTATCGCGGCCGCGTTATCGCTTCCAAGCGATTCCTTTTCGGAAACGAGGCGAGCTGCGACAACACGACGGCAGCGGTCGCACCCCGCGACGGTGATAGCGTTTTATAAACTTCTTCTATTCCGGATGAAGCCCGGGTCGGCGGAAGCGTACCCGGGTTTTCATTGCGAAATAAGCCGCTCCGAGCGACGACGGATAGGTGGGTATGCTATCCGCCTACCGAAAGATTAGGGAAATCAGGTTTACGGCGCGATGCGGATTTTAGGGCGGGAGGAGGGACGAGAAATCTCCGCCGGAGCGTCTTAGCTCTGTTTACCCCCTTTTCGAGAGATCGCGATGTAGATAGGCTTGGTAACTGCATCCCGCGACTTGGCTGCAGGTCGGCGCGGTCGCTCAAAGAACGCCGTAGTCGTCTCTGCCGACGACTTCGCGGAGAGATGCGGAATGCTCCGGTCGCGACGCGTCCCTCGTCGCGTCGCCACGTCTGCGAGATGCATCTCCCGAGAGGCAGCCCGATGCGTCGTTTATGCACTACTTCCCCGTTTGCTTTTCGCGAGCAAGACGATCGCGAAATAGAAAACTACGCTCCGAATGAAATATGAGGCACTGAAAAATGTTGCGCGCATCGAAACCTTGCGTCTTTGTGCGCGAAACAAATTGGAATCATCGTCGGATATATTCTACAATAATTTCCCTACGATTTGCGGCCTCTGAGTAGAAATAAAAATTAATCATCGTCTGCGCGCGATATAATTTTATACAGCCGTCGCTTGTCGAACGTTTTCAACCACCCGCGCCTGAATAATTAATAATTTGATCGCGAAATTCCACCCTCGAAAGTGGGCACGCTGCGGGATCCCTGTCATGCACCGATCCTTTGTCAAAAGTGCTTAACGCTCCCGCGAGCGATCGGCGAAACCGAGCGAAGTACGTTAAGTACTTTGGTAGAGAGTAAGCAGCTGAATCCACTTACAACGGTAATTACGACATCGCGAAAAGTGCGAGGCCCTCCCCCTCCCTCCCCCGGATTTCTAAGAGTAATCAATAAAAAAGGCGCGGCGCGAGGGAGCGTTCGCGACGGGAAGAGAAAATAACGCGAGCGAGGTACGACGGGAAGGCCGGAAGTGCCGACAACAAAGCGCAACGACGAAGAGAGCCTCTGGCTTATTACGCGAGGCACCGTCTGTCTTCGCGCCACCGGTCGAAATCGTTTAATCTGCAAATATGGAGGATTTACGATCGATTGAATTTGGCCCAGTTCCGCGCATTGTCGCGCGGCAAACAAAAGCCCGGGACACGAGGGTCGCTATCGAATCGGCGCGAGGGCGGACCTCCACGCAGAAGTTTTGCTTTTAATCGCGAACAAATGCCCGGCGTCGTTTCTCTCGCGACGCGCGAGGCGCAGGAGCGATCAAAGACGAGTAATTGCAAATTAAAATCCGAATTAACACGCCCACCGCCTCCGTTTTTCCGCGCCGGGCTCTGGTAAATACATCGCCATTAACTATTTCAATCACGATTATATCCTTTGAAAGCGGGCGACCGGCCCTCGCTGTAATTCATCGAGTCTGCATTGTTAATTGGAGTGCTTCCGGCGGTGTGACAGACAAGAAATTGCAAAATACGTGATTATGATAATTCGTCGGCGAAGCGTTCGGCTAATTGAATAAAGCAATCATATTATCGGCATAATGCCGCGTCGTTAAGTAATCAATGCGCTTCGGTTGTTTATGATCGCGGCGAATCGCGATTCGCCGAACGTTGGAAGAATACGAACTCGAGCCGCGCTCCGGAAAACTAATCGACCGTCGTAACAGGACGCGGCGGAATTTTCGAGAGCAATCGCGTTTACATTCTCTCATTTACCGCGGGGTCTGCGCGCCGCACGCATTGTCTAACACACTTTATAATACGTCCGAGGGCATATTCGGGCGTTCGGTGCG
The DNA here is from genome assembly GCF_019399895.1 of Cardiocondyla obscurior. Lineage (NCBI taxonomy): Eukaryota > Metazoa > Arthropoda > Insecta > Hymenoptera > Formicidae > Cardiocondyla > Cardiocondyla obscurior. The sequence goes on along the minus strand of NC_091880.1, from coordinate 1,929,296 downwards.
CACGGCGGAGCACTGTTCCGTGAAGTTTGAGAGTCTCGATGGTACCTGGTTACAGGTTAATCGTCCGTTAAGAGACTTTGACCAACACGCAACGCGAACTATCTGCCCTGCAAGAAGTTAGCGCGAGTAATTACCAATTATACGCTACCGAAGACAGTAATTGGAGGTATGGCCAGATTTTCAGACGTCCGCGCCGGGCACATTGCGGAATGCCGGGCTGCTTATTAAAGTCGCGGTGACGTAACTTGCCCTTTCGCATCTCCATACTGCTCGCCGTTCGCTCTGCGGCGCGAATCGCCCTTTACTTTCACGCAATTGAATAAAGCAATCTTTAAAACTTTAACAGAATTAATTAGACTAGCTCGGTATAAAAATATATTTACATATTACGCTTCGGTGCCGCATCCTCGTCCCGAAATTCGTAAACTCTTGGGCGATTCAACAAAGGCTGCCTTAATTAACGCGAATCTCCGCGACGCGGAAACAAATGGGAGAGAAACGGTACTCCCGCGGCGGTGTAATTTCGCTCGCAGATTACAGGTGTAGGGGACGTATTCGGAGATAGACAGGCGCCCGAACTAAATTCGGATACCGGCTACGCGTCGGGGATCGAGAAAGCGCCAGGAGGAAGCGGGTCCGCGGCACCGGAAGCAGACCGCGGTCCTACGTTGCATCGGACTGTCTGTTTGTACACGCGGCGTGTGTAACCGGGCCGCCGAGAGGGAAATGTTTCTGGAGTTGCGCGTCCTCCCGGCACGCACGGGGCTTTGTTTAAGCCGGTATTATTGCTGCGGAAATTGGGGTCTGACGCGAGAGGCTGTTGATTCTCCGCGAACGAGGGATGTCGGCTGAAAGGCGAGAATCGACGGTGCCGCTTGCGCCACGCCGACGACAGTTTGCTTTGGCGCTTTATCGTCCTGCTTACGATGCGTTCCTTCCGCATTACGATCGGAGCCCGCGCGTAATGCGTTAAGGGCGCCTTTACGCGATGTCGCAATAGCGAGTGAATTGCGGCACGCCAAGAACGGGGGAGGCGCGTCCCCCGCATAAATGAAGCGCATCGCTCGCGCGGCGATCAATTAATCGCGTCAACGGCAGTTGCAATTTATTTAACCGAACAGGCGTCGAACTTGAACGGCTTCTAGTCGCGAATTAATCATCGAAACAACTAATTTGATATTTCAAAAGCAAATAAAGCGTTAGCTACTCAGGGTATAATCGTGCATACGCACAATGCAACGTACTCCATTAAGCTACAAACGTGTTTTACCAGTGAAAAACGTTTCATGTTGCATTACTAAACAAAGTACTTTTTAAACGCGAGAGAAACAAAAAGAAAAAAAAAAGAAAAAAAAACAAAAAAAAAAATGAATAAAAAACAATGAGCACGAGACACGCCGGGAGGGAGAATGACACAAATAGAGAAGACTGTTCTTGCGGCTTTACTCGGTATTTCACTAAAGAGACGAAAGGCAGGGAATAAGACGAGGAAAACCGGAGATAGAGAAACCGCGGCGTGATTAAGTGCGTGTCAAAGCCCTGCTTTACCCTGCTGCGCAGCGGCTTCTTGTACCGGCTATGGCCTATCCTGCACGACACTCATCCTCTTTACGTAACCACCGTGTAAGGGATGTACCCTGTGCGAGATCTCTCTCTCTCTTTCTCTCTCTCTCTCTCTTTCTCACTCTCTCTCAGTCTATTAAGGTATCTGCACGTGTCGCTGCGTCGCCGAGAGTAACCGGAGCGATCGTAGATTCATCAGATTCTGCACCACGAATCGCCGTTAACATTCCGGCTTGTCGTCTTCATTAGTTTTGCGACGGTGAGGCGCGGAATCGCCGCGATCTCGCGCCGTTTCCAATCCGCGAGAAATTAAAAAAGAAATAAGTCCCAATCTCGTTCTTCCCTCCGGGGCGGCGAACAAGTCAACGGTGAGACGCCCTTCGCGAGAAAGGAGGAGATTAAAATGCATTGAGGCGGATTTGAAGACGAGTAATCTGATTTAGGATTTGCTGCAGCCCGGCTGTCGTGTAATTTCAACTCCGATCTCGGCTGGAATTTCAACCGTGATCTATCCGAAACGCCGCTCGTCTCTGAGACAAGCGTACGGTACACACGGTATTCTATTCACGAGAGCGACAGAAGGGGCACGTCTCTATAGGCCCAGAAGTAGGAATTCTCGTACACTCGATTCCGTGCAAGAGGAGCTAAATTTAGAGATTTAACGTCTTTGTGCGATATAACGCCCGTGAATTCATTAGAAACGTCTTTGTACAATATATTGCCATTAGTATCAGAATCGTCGTCTTTTCTTTTATTTTCTATTCTACGAGTTCTCTTAAAAAAAAAAAAAAAAAGTATCTTTAGCTGCGTATTGTTTCGGTTTTAATCAAGCATAGATAAAATTTAATACACGCCAAAATCCGCGTGACTATCAAACGTGACTTAATCTCGCGATCTAATATATAATTACGTTTCAGTGCTCGCTCGATTTCGTAATCCGTGTATTTGCGACTGCGGAGTCATCAACGTTAACTCCGGCATCGATGTCTTGGCGGAGAACATAAACGTAAAGACGTGCCCGTTAAAGCGACCGTGATGCCGGTGTCCAAGACAACGTCGAGATCGCGGCGATAACCGCTCCGTTATCCGCAGGCGAATCGCGACGCGGTCGCCAAGTCGAAACACGGAACACGCGCGTCGCTTTGCCGCTCTCGTCTCGGCAATTTCCAGCCCGAAATGACGACCGAAATTTCGCCGCGACCCCAGCCCCTCTGGTCGGCCGATATCGACTCGAATCCGTGTCGTTGCGGTTCGGAGCCGGGCACGATGCTCCCGGTTGTGTTTCGACGGAGGCAAACCGGCCACAGCCAGCTCGCGGACTATTATTTGAACGGTTATTGGTATGATAGCGCGTATCTGGCGTGTCGTGCATCACGGCGCCAACTCTACGGTTGTCATCCTGATTTCGGGGGTCGTTCTCCCCCCCCCTCCTCCCCCCGGCCTCGACCCCCGGCGGCGTCTCCGCTGTACCAGTGCTACGATCCCCCTCGCGCACTTGTACCTACAACCTACACCGCAACCCCGGACCGCTCTGTCACCCCTCCGCTCACCCGGGCTCCACTGCTCCTCTGGGACGACTCGCCGCATAAATGTATGTTTCCAGGATTTCTGGTTGTCTGCCGAATGAATTATGGAGGCTCGACGACCGACGCCCGCCGCCGCCATCGCCGCCATTGGCGTTGCCCACCCCTCCCCGCTCGGTCGAGATTGCGAGAATGGAAATCATCCCGGAGAAAAGAGGCGCGCGTTTCCCTCCGCCGCTAAGCCGGGTAATATTTACGGTGGACAGGCGGCGCGGATTCTTACAATTACACATAAGCGACACATCGAGGCGAACGATTAACCATCTCGAAACTTCGTCACGGGCGAACTCGATGCGAAATTCACGACGCTTGCACGCGCCCGTCAAAACTTTTGATTAACGACGGCGCGTAAAGTGTATCCGTTTAATCTCCTCGAGACTTCGAGAAACGGTGGAAAAAGGGAATATTAGCGCGGGGCGGACCGGTCGCGAGATAAAAACAAACTCGAGGGTAGTTGATTAACGGTGTCATATTCCGTTGTAGGTGCCATTCTTTTTTTTTTTCTTTTTTTTTCCCCAACGTCCTCGCTTCGTTCGGATCTTAAAAGCGTCGTTCCGCAATCTGACATCTTACTGAAATAAACGGTATCGATCGGCAGGCTGCACACACGGCGGAACTGCGTTCGCTAATTACCGCGTTCTGAGCACAGCTAAAGTATATAATTGGCAGTAGCGGCAATATGCAATTAATAGCGAGCACTATGCAATTACCACGGTTGTAATCACATTGGCAATGTAATCTGATGCTACCATTCACCCAAACGATACCGCCGTCCATCACGGTTTGATACATCGTTACCTTATTCCGTACGCCGACGTGCGCCATTCTTCCAGCAACGCCCGGCGCGTAATTACCGTCCACACTTTCGTCCCGGGCAGCCCCGCGATAACATCACCGGGCGATGGTCTCGCGAAAGTGCGTTTTCTCGGCGGCCCTATCAACTTTTTCACCTTCCATCCCTCGCAGGGCTGTGCTCGGGCTTCTCGCCGCTCAGCGTCGACAAAAGAAATAACTTTCTGCTCCGAACTTTTCCATTGTGCCCGCCGGAAGGCCGACGGGCATTTGGATCTCAGTCGCGACAATAATCGCGATTGCGGCAATTTTTGTGCTCTCACGCCGCGCGTGCAAAGTTTCCGGCACTAGCATTTAATTTCGAACGCGCGCGCAAGCCGCGAGTCGTGCCGCGATTGCCGAAAGGGACTTCGCCGGTAGAGGAAATTATTCCCGTGCAGCGTGGACAGTTTCGCCGTGGGATGCTGATGTAAACAGATCTCAAAATGCAAAAGCCCGGCGTCGTCGTGCGCGCATGTAAATGATTCAAACGGTCGGGCAGATGGCTCGGAGGAACAGGCCGCGCTTTTGGCACATCGTAAAACATAAAGTTGGCCCACCTCCGGTTTATCGTCACTTTATTCGTACGACTTTGAAACACATTCGAGGAAAGACAGTTTGAGAGTCGTAGAAGAAAGTCGCGACCGAGTTTCTTTTAAGCGCCCTGCAACATCTTGGAGCGCCTTCCTTCGCGGATTATTTATAGAAAAGAGAACGCATCTCACTCAATTTTTCGTTTAATTGAAGCACTTGTCGCGTAATGCTTTCAGTTCGAAATATTAGAGACAAACGGGGACAAAAAGACAATATAACGGGAGCACTTGGAGTGCTGCTTTCTGTCGTAACAATTTGCTAAAATGAGGTTGATAGGAAGAAACAAGTACAATGCTGCTGTTTAGACTGATCTCGACACGGATACTTAGGACCTCGCGTTCTCGTAACATTTTTAATTATTAAATTAAACCCCCCAAAAAAAAAAAAATAAACAAATAAAAAAATAAATTAATAAATAATTAGATACATTAAAAAGTTTTGAGTAGATAATAATAATTACGTATAGATGTTTAATTTTTATCGCGCCTAAGAGCGTTATTGGACAGTTTGCTATCGCCAAGTGAAACCGTCCGAAATGTATGGGGTTACGGAAAATTAATTGCGAAAGAGAGATTACCGCAGAGTAGAGAAACGGACCGAGAACGGAGTCACGAAGACGCCTTAACCCGCCAATATATATCATTTAATAATGCGAAATGCCCGTCGAGCGCGCCGACGAGCGGCGAAATTGCAGAAAAGCCGAGTGTTCGTGAATCCTTTGAGGGTGATAAGGAGCGCTCCTTGAGTCGTGAATAAATAAACAGTCTTCCGCGGATTAAGCGGAGTATCCAATCGTGCTCTAGACCGGATCCGGAGACTACTGACAAATGCGCAGTAAACATGGAAAATTGTTGGCAAATCTCCGAAGTGGTAAAATACTTTCTCAAGATCGAGCCGGCAAAAAGGAGCTCTCAGTTTTATCTCAAACGTTTCCCGACGCTTGAATTTCGCCGGAACATCTGCTAAAATTCATTTAGAAAAGTTCACGAGGTCGTTCGATTAAAAAAATAAACAATCGCCACTTAACTAAATAAGAAAATCGTGCGAAAAAAATTCTTTCGTTAAAGATGAAACCGACTCTGTTCATTTGAAACCGTGGGAAGCCTCTTAATTGAAAATTTGCTTACTCATAACTGATTTCCTCGCGCTTGATTGTAACTCTTATACTTTTAAGGTAGCTCACAAAGCCACGGTGAACCGTGCATTTGCGAGCGATTTTATATTCACCTAGATCGACATAACGAAGACTTTGCAATGTAAATTCATCCCACATGTGGTTTCGTTTAACGAACTCCTCTTTGTCCATGCTTTTAGCGGCGCACATGCGTGCTAACCCCGAACATTTACGTCGTAATTACGTCGCAGTAAAGTGATACGGCGCCTGGTGTCCGCTAATGGGTAAAGACGAAATAATAATCGTAGGAGTTTAAACCGCAATATGAATATTTTCCCAGAAATTCACTCGCGCTCGACCCTCTCCGGCCTATTCTTCCCGTTCGCAAATTCACAAAGACGTTGCTTGGCGCCGTGCAAAAAAAAAAAAAAAAAAAAAAGAAACAAAAGTAGCTAACGACGAATTGAATCAGCGAAGAAAGAAGTCGAACGAGAGAGGCGTGAAAGAGCGAGCCGGTGTTTGCGAGAACAAACAAGCATCTGGCGCGCTTCTCATCGTCAGTTAAATCTCACGGATCTCTGGTTTGACGATCGGTTTCCGCGACAAAGATCTCTGGTTCCGGGTCTCGAGATGGAGTCGCATTTACGCGAATTGCGACGGAACGTCTCATCGGGACACGAGCGATTTCCGCGTTTGTCGCTCTCCGGCCGTTCCTTCATCCATATTCTCGTTTCTCGTCGTTCCTCATTTTCTTCCGCCCGCCTTTATCTCACCGTCACACCGATTCTCCTTTTCCATTCCTCCGATTTCGCCACCATTTCCCCGACTATCCTATCCCCCCCGTCTAACTCCGTCGACGGTTCACCTCGGTTAGACTCGATCGCTCGCTGTGATCCGTTGATTGAGTAATCAGATTCACTGGTCTCTCTTCCCCTCGTCTTGCGGCACTTTCTAACTGATTGAATGCGATTAGATCGTTTCGGCAACCCGATTGAATTCAGATTTATGGATATTAGAAAGCAAGCGGTAGCGCGATGGAAATTAAGGACATCGCATGATAAAAGAAAAAAAAAAAAAAAAAAAACATTGTTCGATATTCTTAACAAGACAAAATATCATGACAAAATGTAATATCAAGTAAACTTTGATATTACAACTATGTCTATTTACGTTAATCACGAAGCTATAAGTTGTGACGAAAGTAAGACGTTGCTTCAGAATTTTTTGCCACCACGATCCATTAACAGTTTTGTTGTCCGGCTTTTCTAACCGGGGCCGCACCTTCTCGCCGGATTTTCTTTCTCTTTGCTCTCCCCTTTCGTATTTTCGCATTCTGTCTGAGCCCGGAACCCACCATCTATTTTCCTCCAAATGTACCGTGTAACTGATGCTTAAGACTAAAGCAATTAAACCGACAGATATCTGGTTTCAGAGCCGAAATTACGGCGAAAAAGAGCTTTTCGCGAAAACGTCATTTCGCGAAAGACGGGATCCGTTACAAGGTATCGCCTTCAGAAAGGTCGCCGTTCACTTTGCCACGCCGCTCGCGTTTCCATTTCATTCACGTCCGATTATCAGTAATGCTTCTCTAAAGGGCTCGAGAGTATTTCTAGCAGAACGCTTGTAAAACATCGTGCCACTTCTATCAGTCTCGTCTTCAACACATAAAATAATGTGCTCTCTTTTCCTTTTCTTCGTTTCTTAATCGTTATTTCAGCTTACTCAAATTAATAAAACGAATACAAAAATGCCCGTCAAAAAATGTTCGTCGAGGACAGGTCTCGATTCAGTCGCGTTTTTTTTTTTTTTTTTTCGGAGGAGCACGAGGATGAATCTGATATTTATACGCAGTGGCGTTGACTAGGCATACCATGAAATGTGATCACGCGACGGATACAAAACTGTTTGCGTTGACCAATTCACGAAACAAGATTAAACGTATTTATTCGTACGGCGCCGCAACCCTTCCGGAAGCGGACCGATAACTTTGTCCCTTCCCCTCCCTCTGCGTGATTTTACGATCGACATTTACGAACGATCCCACGTATCAAAGTGGAAGTTTACGAGGCCGATAATGCGATCGATAATGTCGCTCTTCGTCGGCCGAAGTTGATAAACGCCTGCAGAGCCTCGTCTCGCGGGGTCGGGTTATTATAATCAAATTTGTCAATCTAGCTTTAGATACGATTGACAGGATACGTAGAGAGAGTGAGAAAGTCAAAGAAGTCGAGGTAAAAAAAGAAAAAAGAAAAAAAAAAAAAGAAAATATCCGTCGAAAGTTTCTGCCTGTTGAACGAGAAATTTTTATAATGAGTTTGACACGGCGGGTTAAAAAGTTCGTGGCACCTTTGTGTCTTAAAAAAAAGAAAAAAAAATAAAAATAAAAATTAAAAAATTAAAAATTAAAAATTAAAAATTAAAAATTAAAAAATAAAAGATAAAAAATAAAAAAATTACTGCGGCCAGAGCGATTCAAATAAACCGAACAGGTATTTTAGAAAATTTTAATAACATGTGTAATATCGTATAACACATTGTTTGTAAACACAAATGGCAATATTAATTACTCCCCGTGTAATATATCGTTCGTAATAACGAAGTATATTATAACTATCATGTAACTAGAATAAATAACATTATACCAATACATAATGCTAAATCAACGAAATTATCGTTTAATGAAGTTCGCGATGCATAGATAACGTTTCCCAAATATTTCTGGTGCGCAAACAATAAACGGTGAAGTAAAAATACTGTTGAACGTGCGTTCTTAAGGTAAAATAAAAACGTGCCGTTCGATCAACGTAATCTGTACGTTAAACGATATGCAGTAAAAGAACGGCCCACAGCTGTTTCCAGCGGTGGATCGCGTAATGTTCATACATCGAGCTTAATGCGAAGCGTATCGTTTCGCGGATGATCGCGCGACAATGCGTCGAAAACGAGTGGCTGGTCGGGCGACTTAAATCGAGCGTGCCGCCCTAAAACCGACCCTTCATTTCCCGCTTTGATATTCGGCCAAATATCCGAAAGCCGCGCGCAATTAATGACCGCTCGATATATTGTTACGGAAGTGATATTAATTTGTCATTGCGCGTCCGGCTGGATTTTCGGCGGGGCGACGCGGTCCGGTCCAGCGCGAGCGAATCTACACACAAAGACGCACGGGGAGGCACGTCGCAGACTCCATTGACATTTCGCGTTTCATCCGTGACCGCGTATTCTGCATTGGTAATTACAAAAGTAAACGCGCCCGCCGTTGTTTGCCGGCGCTTACGCCAGATTCGATAACCGGTACTCGATTACATCGTTATCTATGAAAACAGGAGCGCTCTCTCCCCCCTCTCACCCCCGTCGCTCCTTCGATTCTAATTTATTTAATGTACATACGCACGGCGCACCCGAGGCCCAATTAATCCATTTCTATTTGACATGTTAATACTCGTGACGATTTCATGTGACACCGGTTTGCATATTAGCCCGGGAGAGCCAGGCGGGCATTCATATTACGCGATTTAAAATTCAAATCCCGCGACTGCCGGCTCATAATGAGCCTTTTATAAGTTAGTTTCGGCACGGTCGACAATTTTGCAACAGGCTGATAAATCGCCCTCGAAAATCAACTTTGAACGCACGCGCGCAACAAACTGTTTGACCAACGAGCCGGGAATTAGCTGATTTAATGCGTTTTGTCCGGGCAGCGATTTAGAAAGGGCGCCGCAAGCATATCGATTAGCAGGCAAAAGTGCAAATTAAAAAAAAAAAAAAGGGAGTTACAGCATACATTCTCTTGAGAAAAATTCTGTAAAAAAATTATTCAATAAATTGTTCGACGGAATATGGAAAGTAAGCTTCGGAGCAGCGAATATCTTGTCGTTACACGAAAATCTAGCCATTAAGACAATAGTCGCCGGTCCGCGGAATCGTGAGATCGATGAAGCGGAAGTCTTACGAATGCAAGAGAAAGAATACTTCATCACCGAGGCACGTCACGTATCTTGAATTCTACTAGCTCCCGCTCGCTCATTTTTTTTTTTTTTTTTTTTTTTTTTCTTACGCTCGTAACAGTTTCTCTATCTCCGCGCTTTCGCCCCTTACGATTTCCTCCCGCTTCTTGTTCTATACATGTCGGACAGTAATGAGAGCGTCGAAATACACGCGATCGAAATGGAAACGCGATTCCATTCACGAAACGCCCGGCCCTTTCATCGGCGTCCCGCGTCGGGAATGAAACGCTACAAAATCCCGTGTTGCGGGAAAAAGCAAGGCGCGTTCGCGATCAGGAGGTGCCAGGAGCAAGAAGATTAAACAATTCGGTTAACCGCCTTTCCCGTCAGTTGGCTAGCGCGAGCGCTCATCATCATTACGAGAGCGCCCTAAACAATCGGCGCCGTGGCGTGCAATCGAAATTGCAGCCGCGGGAGCGCCTCGTCGAGCGCAACGCGTTCCCAGATAACGATCGGCCGCGGCTCGCGATTCTTGCGGTTCGCGGCCCGAGTTCAATTGGCCGTGTTGCGGTAACCTTGGCGTCGCAGACGGCCCCGTGGAAACCAGAGTACGGGTGGTAATCGCTGGCTATCTTAACCTCGACGGACGTCCCGACATGTCAATAGGGGTACGAACCAATTTTATTCCTACGTCCATGCTCAATCTCTGTCTCTCTCTTTCTCGTGGAGGTTCATCCTCCTCTCGCTGCACGATCTACCTTAAAAATGACTTCATCTAGATAAACGCGACGCAGGCACGCAGCCTTATTGGCGTATCGGTGGATCACCGCGAGGTTTCTGTCACCACTCGATTATTTCAGATAGCCGGGGGGATCCCGGGGGCTTATGTAGGTCGGCGGTACTTTGTGCAGGGAACTCGGCCTCGACTTGGTAGTCCCGTGATAAATGCTAGCAGCAATCGTACCGGGACGGACAATCGATTACGAATCCTTCTCTCCCGCCCTGTCCTTCTCTTCGTCTTTCTCCCGCAAAGGAATGTCTCACCGAGGGCTAAAATCTCTCACGCTTCACGTTGCTTCGCTGCGCATTCCATCCCGATCGGGTACTCGCTGCTATCTTTGTGAAGAACGTCGCCGGTTAAGTAGACCGGACGGAATGGCGCGAGACGGAATCTAGGAAGGCAATGTAAATAGGGAACACGAGACGATTGCACTCGCGGTTTGCGCAATGACGAGCCGTATGGAATAACGCGAGAAACGCGCGAGCGAATTGCGTGCAGATTATAATCGCGAATTAACGTAACTCGCGCCCGAATCGCGAACGCCGCGGATTGACGAGTGCTCGTACGAGCGCTTTAATTCAATTAAAATCGTGTTCTTTTTTTTTTTTTATCGGTAACAAAATATTTCAGCGACTAGAAACTGAACAGAGTCGCAATCTCGATTTGATCGGATAAACAGAATTACTGACTGTACGCTCGAAAACTGGCGAAAGCGCATGAAAAGACGATTACGCGGCGCGCACCTGGTCGACGGTAATGGTGTCGCTACATTTCGCGATTCACCTAACATCGGCGGCTCTCACGTGTGGCATTGAAAACCGCCAGGGTGTTATTCAGACTGCGCTTAATATGTTTATCAAATTGCCCGAGATTGCATCGGTCGATCGTATAATAAACTCCCCTCGCTCGCGACAATACTGTATGCGTCCTCAGCGTCGCTATGTGCGATCGTAGAATCGTGCTCGCACGTCGAGAGCGTACGCGTTTGAGTCTGTGTTAGAAGCACGCTTTATTTCGTACGAAACTGATGGAAAGGCTTCGGGTAAGTCTTTTTGAGTCGCTAAAAACACCGCGTTTATTAAATTTCGCGAACGAGCCACGAACAAGGGAACGTCGTCGTGTCGACAAACGGCGATGTCACCGGCGACGCCGTAACATTAGAATTTGTCGATAAAGGTAATTAACTCGTCAACGGTGTTAAAAGAGAGAGGAGGGCCGATCAATGGGCGGCCTGCAACAGGAGTCTCCCGGCCCTTGAGCATTCCGAGCACGCGATACAACGAACGGCCACGTCCGCGCCAGAGTGATTTTCATTTATCGCCGGCGAAGAAATTGATAATGCGCCGTCCGTGCAGTCGCTCGGAACACTCGGAACACTCGGGAGCGAAGAAGCGTGGGAACGGGGGAGGGAGGGAGGGAAAGATATTACGGCGGATGTAAGACGTGACCTAACGGCACGGTAGCACGCCGCCGAGCCCGCTAGAAGCTATTACAGGTCGATGTAAAACGTGACCTAATGACCGCAGGAGCCTTGTCAGGTTTACCGACCATTACGGCTGACCAAGGTGCTAGTGCCGCTTAATTAATTCGTCTATCGTCGACAACCAGCGGCAGCGATCGATCGATCGACAGCGGAGCGAAGTATCCTCGTAAGGTTATAACTTATGACGATGAGAAGGGCCCCGTTGATCGGTTTGCGCTCGGTGGTGTGTTGGTCGCAGCCCTCGCTCACGGACGACGCCGATAACGACTTGACGTCGCTGGATCGTGTAATCGGAGGCGTCGAACGAACGAGATACGGCGCGCTGCGTATACCGTCGTGACGTAATAACCCAGCGTACCGCCGCAGTTTGTTGGAACGCTGATACTGGCAATTAATTCATCAACCTTGTAAGGGAGAGAGATCGATCAGCGCGCGGTAAACTGCTCGATGAGCAATAAATTACATACCGAAGAACCCAACTCGCGAGCCGAAGTTTCAGTGCGCGTTCAGGTAGTAAGGCGAGGCTCGCGATCGAACAAAGAGGAAATTGTACCGACGCGCAATTTCTGCCGAATATTATCCAAGTGTCATTGCCGCTACGGAAGAAAAGAGAAAGAATAAAAAAAAAAAAAGAAACCTTGTCGAAAACGCTAGAGCGCATTGAAATCATGTCCCGCGGCGGAATGGACTCTCGGGACGCTATCTATGTAACGGAATTGACTTTCTATCTACAGCAGGTGGTTGCCATTTGTACTTTTAGAACAGGGATTCCATTTCGCGAAATCGACCTTTCGATAAACCAATGAATACCGACGAATAATATCGGCGAAGCCGCAAACGCCTAGCGCGCAATGAACACGCGAGATAAATGATTGCGGTGGCGGCGAAATGATAAGTCAAACGTCCGCGGTGGTGATAAATGCGACTTCTTAATACGTTGAAAGATGCCAATTAACGTCTCCCGATAGCGATAATAATATTCCTGATATCCGCGTGTCAATTTCGCGCGCTACAAGCAACAGGATGTAACACCTGACAGTGGCCGGAATTTATCGTGGTAGCCGGCGACTATGGCGCTGCGATAATTAATACATCAGCGCGCGATCGGCCGACAGTCACCCACTCGCTCGCTTATTTGCCGTGTTCGCGCTCGCCCGCGGATCGTTATATCGGCGACGAGGTCCGAGCGCGAGGAGTCGGTTCGTTAATCTCCTCGCAAAACTGCAGATATCCGTTCGTCCTTCTTGCACCGGCACCTCGAGATCCAGCGGGATCTCGGCGCTTCGCGAGCGTACGTCCCGCAACGTCGGCCGGTCAGAAAAGCGTGTAATTAACGTGCGACGTGGCCGCACTTCTTCCCCTGGCAGGAAGTCATTATCCGCCGCCAATTCGGTGCTTTCGCGAGTAACGCTCAATTATGCTAATTTGCAGCCGGGCAAATATAATCGTTCGCTCGATGACGAGTTACTGCGCGCCGTATGCTGTCGGCGAGACGATCCTTCCTATTTCATTTCGTCTCGCATTTTTTTTCTTTCTTTCTTTTTTTTTCTGGCGCGCGCGTCGGAAAAAGATTTGCGGCTCCGTCTCGCAGGTAGACAATAAATACAGCGCGGGTCGTTTCAAGGCTTGCAATCAAGACGTCATCGATCGCGCCAAGTAATGCGCACTTGTCGATCGAGAGCTGCGAAATAAACGCGACGATTCCACCGCGAAATTAAGTCGGGGATCTCTGCGGCGGGTTTAATAGGCGACGATCGATCGCGGCGCACTTTAATTTGTCGATCGACTGCTCGTCACGCTCGTCTCGGCGGCAAAACCGGATGTAAGCTGTAATATCAGGTACTTCGGGCCGTTGATAAAAAAAAATAAATAAATAAAATAAAAAGTTAAGTGTAATTTTCGATCTATTTCTGCACCGCGTAAATACGAAGCAGGTAAACTTTGGTAGGCCGTTTTCTTAGAGTATTAAACGATTAACAATCCTTCCATGCGATTCGTTATAATTCGCGGAGATAAAATATTATAATGAGTGATAACCTTATCATTTCACAAAAAAGACAGAGAAAGAGAGAGAGAGAGAATGAGAGAGACAGCGAGAGAAATGCTCTCCACGTCAAGGCCTGTTCGCCGTACAATCAGCGCACTTTCATTAATCAAATGACGTGAAATGAAAGAACACGCTCAAAGGGAGCAGGGACAAAGGGGGGCCCACAATTTTTATGCCGGTAATCGTTTCCTCGGAGTCGCGCATAAAGGAGAGGCGACAGAGTGAGCAACGAATAATATAACGTTCTAGCAAGAGGGATTAATAAGCTCTCGACAAGAAATACGAAAGAAATACGACGGAGTCGAGGGCGCAGCGGATCCTTTCGAACAATGTCCTTGCTGTTTCCCTCCTTTTTCGCTTACGTAAAAAGGCACCCTCCCCTCATGCGTCGATTGATTTTCCCTCCGGCGGATATTATTTGCGAATTTTATTACCACATTAATCAGTAATATGGCCGATAAATTCATTCAAATATTTCTGTATTGTTCTTTTCGCCTTGTATATACGACGAGTTTTTTTTTTTTTTCTCCCTTCCCTTTTCTCTCTTTCTATCTCTTTCTATGTATGTATACTGTAAAAACAGATAAAAATTGATACAAAAATATTCTCCCCGGTGATATTTTTGAATCATGTTTTTCGAATAATATTTTTCAAAGAATTAAGAATATTTTTGAAAACGTTCGGGCTTTGGAAAAAAATTTAAGTCGGCGATAAACAACGGAGTTACACGATCTATAATCATCGTTAAAAGGCTGCAGGACAATGGCATTAAAACGATTAATGGACAGCCCGAGTTCCCGAAGAAAGATTAACAGCCCCTCGAGTGGTTCTAGAGGCACTCAACGGAAGAAAATGAAACGAAATGGAGTGAAACAGATCTCCAGCGGCATTCTAGTTTCCGTTCTTTCAAACCCGAGCACAAAAGTTCCCTTCATCATCTGGGCGTTCGAAAAGTAACCCATTTTGTTTGCTCGCCCCGTACCAAACAAATCACTTAATGACCGCGGAACGTCATCCTGGGTCCGCCGGGGACGGGGTGCGGCGGGGGAATTAAACGGCGGCAAGTCACCACGATAAGTACCTATCGAAACCTTTTTGAGAGGGAATAACCTGACGTGACGTGTAATCCATCACGCGTCCCGGAATCGATTATTTTCGCGGAACGAGGTTGAGAGTGGTCGCGCGACGTTCTCCATCCCGGTTAAAGTCGTTGAACGTATATCTCAGAATGATGTGAAGAGCCCGTGGAAACTTGCGGTCCACCTCCTCTTAACCACCTCGTCCCTGCCCCGCCGACCCGTCGAGTGCGCCACGAGTAGAAAATAATTTGGCATTGAGCCGAACGGCCATTCGATTCGAGGACTACGGTCTCTCCTTTGTACTGTCGATCAGATCCGTTTTTTCACACGAACTCCTCCACGATCGCGCCCCTTCTCTCCCCCGTAACCCCCCCCCTTCCTCCCCTCCGGTCGGAGGTGTTCGCCAAAGTAGGAGGACGTAATCGCGCGGGATCCCTTTTTGTCTCGTTATCTCGCGCGCTCCATCTCGAGACGCCGCATCTTGGACCTTATCCAGTGACCGCGCGCGCGCGCTATCCATCTTCGCGTTCCGTTTCATGCCATTGAAATTCAATTAATTTTTCATGCAATTAGACCGGCCGCGATAATGAGCGGTAGTGGGTCAATGCATTCTCGCGAGTAATAGCCAAAAGTAAAGGCAGGTCGAGCAAGTGAATATCGTCGATTTGCCAACGGCCCTTGTAATTCGAAGAAGGGATAAATCGGGCTCGCTCCTCCGCGTCCGTAAAGTACAGGAAGTCGTCAGCTCGTAAGTGTCCCCGTGAACGCCGAGATAAATCTAATAAAATATTTCGATTCATATTTCACGACGTTTTAGCCTTCATAATTAACCAACTTCGTACAAACAATCTTCTAGCTAGTTAACTGGCTTCCCGCAAACGATCTCCCGACCAACTTCCCACTAAACAAATTAATTGGCAACATTCAAATTGTGCGAGTTCGATGTTGAATAAAATTAACATCGCTCGCGATCTTCTTTCACCTCCGACGTGTCGGGTTATGAATCGCGGCGGTAGATTTTTTGATTTTAATATACGAGCTGACGGTGATCGCCGACGATGTTACGTGACGTCGCGGCTCATTCGGCCGGGCGCTAAGAGAAAAATTACTCTTCAGACAAAATTATCGTGAAAAATATGTACACGCGTCAACGCCGCGCTAATGGCCACGACGCAAAATGACCGTCGCGACGTAGACGCGCCGGCGAAGAGGGCCCGGCGTTATTGTGCCTGCGCGACAGCGGCAGCGAAGGTAAATCAATTAGTCCTACAAAAAGGAATTAAAAAAAATAAAAAATAAATAAAAAAAAGAAAAATAAAAAACAAAGCGCTAAGAGACAAAAGGTAATATTTAACGGTGTAATAAACGTTAGCCGCTGATGCGATCCTGATTCAACTCTTATTTCGCACCCTGCGTCTCCCATTAAACCACGTTGATGAGAACTCTGGGCGTGAAGTTTGTTCACACAATTTAATCGAAAATTATAAATTCACCGGGAGACTCGCGCCGGAAGTGTCTCGCTTTTCCAGCAGCGCGGCGGCGCGTCTTTGTCCCGAGACGACGGGGAGTACATGATGTTCTCTCGGTGTAACACCGCGAGACTTCACCTTCGTGCGAGGTGCGAACCGCCCGCGCGCCCTCGAGTATTTTCCCGTGGAAATATACGCGGCCGATAGAATAAACGCCGACAGAAATTGCTCGTTAAGCTGGCCATAATACGAAGACCGCACGCGCCGCGCCGCGAATCCGTACATCATTCCCGGCGAGCAATTTTCATCGCGCGCGCAAAAGCGCGAAGGATTCCCGCGTGGCGAGCGCGAAAGTTACGATGCGCGATAATTTTCGCGAGGCGTGAAGAATATTCCCGGCGAAGGGAAACGCGACGCGGAAACGAGACGAGAATCGGGAGGGAAGGGCAGAGCTGATGCATTTTAACCACCTTCGGTGTTCGCGCCCTTTCTTTTTTTTTTCTTTTTTTTTTCTTTCCTTAAATTATCTTTGCCTCTCGACCACCTCGCTTGAGTGGCAGCGAGCTGATAACGCCGCGAAGGGTTCATTTCTCGCGACACGCACGATCGTGCGAGCGTCTGTATTTAGCGTGCTTCAAGGTAAACTCGTGGAATGCGCCAGACCCGCAAGTTTCCGGGATATATCGGCCACCAGATAATTCCGGTCATTTAGCAGGGTCATGGATTAAGCGGCACGATAATACGGGTTCCGGGTATCCGACCGGATATAGCGAAATTACGCGCGGTAAGTTCATACGATTAAGCAGAACTAGGCCCGTTCTTACATCCATACGTTGAACTATTTTGCTCGCGATGGTGCTTCGCGTTAACTTTATTTATCACGAGTAATTCTAAACTGACGTTTGACGCTCGTCGCCGCGCGCGATTAAGTGTCCATTTTGTAAAAACGCAAACGGGACTTTCGAACAAATTTTCGCGTACAATTCGCTTTTCGCCGGCTCGAGTTTCCTCGAAACCCCGTAATTCCGTGAGTCACACAATCGTTTCCACGGAAGCTTCGCGAGCCGCTTGAAAACAAACGATTTTCGTACCGGGCAAACTTTGCCCGGTAATTCGCCGTTTACCGTTTGAAGAATACCGACGGGTCGCGCAAGCGGAAATTGCGAGATAGAAATGAGAACGGCGAGAGAAGCGTGGATCGAGCGCGCGGAGTTGCGACGCCGGTTTAGGACGTCCGGGAGCGAGAACGGCGGATCCTTCGCGGACGAAAATAGAGGACGTCGTTTTACGAGATGTCATTACCGCGGCGGCTAAACAAATTAGCCCGTAAAAAGCGACGTGGACCTTCCGACACGGGGGCTTTATTCGATGCACAGAAGGAGAGCCGTGGACGGGGAACGCAAGAAGGGTCGCAACGGGGGCGGCCGCGCGTCTTGCACAAAGGGGTAACCGCGGGCAACGGAAACCCTTTGGGCACCCTCGTTGTCGAGGGGGACAGCAGGGGAGGCTCGGGGAGGGGGAAAAAAAAAGGACCGACGCTAAAAAGACAGCCGCACACGCGCAGACGGCTCTTGGCGCGAGCATCGAGGGCGAATTTAAAAGTTTCACGTGCAGTCGAGAAATTAGCTCATCTAATCAGCAACGGCAGTTTTAATAACATCCCTCGCCATCTACTTCCCCCTCGCGCCGGGCTACGTTCGCATTAACCGTGCTTTATTTCCGCGACGCGCCCGATTCTCCCTGGCCAGACGAGCCGGGAGATAAAAATGTTTCTCTCCCCCTTCGCCGGCGAAACCCCCCGTCGCTCTTGTGCGAGCGTGCTCTCGTCGGCTCCATAATTCGTAGGATATGTCTATGAATCACGGCGGACTCGAAGGCTACGCTGAAAAGGACGACGGCGGTGCCCGGTGCTCGTAAAACGCACCCCCGCGTTCCAGACCCCCTTCCCTCCCTCCCCCCCCTTTTTTCTTCCGGGCCATTTCCGATCGAAGTGTCGCGTCAGAAAGCACTCCGCTCTGCTCGCGACGGGAATCTGTTTCGCGGGGGACGCGGAGTACGTATATAGGGCTCTTTGCGCGAGAAAGATGATTCATCTCGACGGAACAAATGGACAGCCCGAGAGATTAAGTCGCATCCATCGCGTCACGTTTCAAAGTACTCGCACCTGAGCGGCAATTAAATATTAATTTCTTTGGTTTCACAATCGTAATAATTTAATGGCACTTCAACCGGAAATTAAACCAGCTTCGTTAATCGAATTAATAAGCGGCTAATAAACATTTATATCTACTTTTTTTCGGTCCAGCAAAAATCGGACGAATAGAAAAAAATAAAGTACATCCAAGTTTATAAATTTTAAATAAAATGATTGGAAAATAAAAAGCGTATTTAAAAAAGCGAGAGTTGTGTTCTGCCGAAACTGTGCGTTAAAAATATAGAATATAATTTTGAGAACGTTTTAAAAGACCACGGCGCGGCCACATATTTCGTACGGTATCAAAATAATATACTGTCGCGCTAGTTATTTAACGTGATAAGGCTGCGTTATGCCGCGAATATTTATCCACCGCCGTTCCTGAATTAATAACGCAGTAAAGCCGAGCGGTGTAAAGCGGTCCATTGAAATTTCCTGATATATGACATTATACAGGTTGGCATTATGACGCTCTTCTTAATTAAGGTATTGCGAGCACGCTGCAGCCGCGGTCCTGCCGTGATGTATTTCCTTTATGAGCCGGCAACACCGGCACTAAATGGGTCACGCTAGTATGAATAATAACGGAATTCAAGAAAAGCTCTTAGAAAATTATCTTAAATCTCGAGCGCCGTTGCGAGCGCGTTAGAACGAAATTATGAAGAACAAATTTATCGAGAATCCGGGAAAGATACTCTTGTTTGTCTGGAATAAAAATTTCACACAACCATCTTATTCTCGCAAGAAAGGAAATACATTTGTGAAGAAGGAACGATCATTGCCGGTAGTTCCGGCGATACTAGACGCGATAAAGCGCCCGGAAGAGTCCCGTGGAAACGAGTAACTCGACATCGATCGCCGGCGGACGGAAATAAAAAGTGGGAGCCCGTATCGTGTGTGCCGGCGCGATAATATCGAAGCGTACTTATCCGCTATTAGCGCGCGCGCGACCGAGAAGAATCACGTCCTCGGCAGAGAGAAAGAGAGAGAGATAAAGAGATAGAGAGAGAACGGCCCGATTTCCCGGTCGGCGTCGCGCGCCATAATTATGAAGTGGATAATGACGTGCGGCGCTCGTCCGGACGACGCTATTTTCCGCAGGTGCGGCCGCACGGCCGCACTCGAAATTACCCCGCACTCGAGATGCGCGCCCTCATCCCGCGCCTCGTGCGACGTCTACGTGACCGAACGACCGTCCGGGGATAATATTCGTGGAACGAGCGGACCGTAACCCAGATCTCGGATCCACGTACAGCCAGCCAGCGGGCGTGTGCACGTGTGCGAGAGCCGTTCTTGCGAGGTGTACGGGAGTCGTGAGACGACGACGGGGTGGTTAACTGCGATATTGAGGCAACGCCATTCGCGAATGTACGAGCGTCGCTTTGACGCCTTTAAACTGCGAAGCCCGCGTGCTCCGCAGGAACTAGTGCGAGATGCGTCGCGAGAGCGAGCGAGCGAGACCGTATATGCATATAATTACGAGCGTCTGCGAGATGGGGTTTATAATAAGAGCCGCGCGGAATTATGCGCGCCCCGAGGCTAGTGATTTTGTTGCGGGCGAGGAGGCGCCGCGAATGTTTGATCGATACCCCGGGTCCCCGTCGATTTCCACCTAATAATTGCTTTAAGGATTAAAGTAATTGGTAAATATCGCAATGAGGTGGAAGGCAATTACGGCGCATCTGATAACAAACGTTAAAATTACAACGTGAAAAGGAAGCGCGCAAGACATGCCGATCGGTATCAGCTGTTGATCGTACGACGACGGATAATTCGATTGGCGAAGCGGAGGGAATTTATCAAGAGCGCCGAATTGCACACTTATCATTTTGATAATATTTATATTTAATTAGCTGACAATTTTATTCGAAAAATTCAAGGTAAATCCACTTTAAACGTCGCAAAACAAAACTTGACTCGTAAATTATTTCCTCGCGTAAACATATTTTACGCATAATTTTGTAGAAATAAAAAAACTTTTTCAGTGGAGAAGAGCGAGAGAAAAAAAAATCTACTTGTACCGCTCGACTTTAAACTTTGCCCATGTTCTCTCTTTTCGCTTCGTCTTCTTCCCAGTAACGTTCACCCTCCGATCACTTCGCACGTCCTCTCCGTCTCTCTCTCTCTCTCTCTTTTCCCTCTCGCATACACCCTAAGAGCACCCCTTAATTTAGCCCAGCGGACTAATGGATTATTATACGCCTTCGCCTATACGGGAACAATTCCATTCTGCCCGCCGTATCTTGTACGGAGATACCTACTTTAGGGTCGATTAACGAGTTCGTTTCTCTTCGTCGCGAACGTGCACGCGCATACGCACAGCATCCAGACCGCGTACCCGACTCTTCCGCGTCGAACGTGCGGCTATCACCGAGCCTGAGAGAATGATAGGTCCGCGGGGGCGGGCGAGAAGGAGAGAACGCCAGATAGAACGAACGCGAACCCGATTACGAAGTAGTCCAATTTTCTGCGGCGCTGGATACAAATTGAATTCCGCGTAGGATTAACGTTAACATCGACAGATTTCACGCGGCCGCTTTTGCGCCAGGTACGCTGTATTTCGGGGCGGCCGTCGGCCCGACTGTCACCCATCCTGGGAAACAAAGTCCCCTATCTACGCGGCCGGGAGCGTGTAATTCTGTAACATTCCCGGAACGGATGCGGCACGGTACACGCTTGTATGACATTTCCGACTGAGATTGACCTCGGCCGCGGCCACGTAAAATTGTTTGCTTGTTTTTGGTTCGCTCGCTCTTTTTTTTTTCCTTTTTTTTTTTTTTTTTTAATCACGGGACTTGTTCCCTTCGCATCGACAATCCGGAAATCTCTTGTAGCCGACAATCTGTAAGTTTAACGTGACAGCCAGAAATTGTTTTCCGCAATGCGGCGGATGACTCCGTTTCATATTTGGCGGAGCATTACGCGGATCGAGAACCGCGGTGTTATTAACGCATATCTCGGGGGTGGGAGGGAAATCAGAATGTAACAAGTAAAAAAATATAAAACAAAATAAAATGTTGAAAATAATTACAAAATAAATATAAAACGATATTAATGTTATTCCAACGTGTTTTATGTTGCAGGCCTCATCGTGGGCGATACTCGGCTGTAATTTTACGAGATGTTAACGTCGACGTTACCGAGAGTTTCTTCAGATCAACGTTTCGGCTATCGCGTTCGCCGTGCATTCCGCGCCGAATGCAAACGCGCTTCGGTGGCGGATGAAGGAAAACGGCGGCGGGCCGGTGAAGGATCTCCGGAGCTTTCAGGAAAGGGGGAAGGACTGCCGACATCTGCCGCCGTTCCGCTAATGCACCGTTGCATAAGAAATTGGGGAAATTAACTTACAACCGACTAAATTCCTGGAACGAGGGAAAACGGGCGAGGCAGGAAGACAGGATGGGATCAAGAAGTGCTGGGGAAAAGGGCGCCGGCCGAATGGAAGCGGCAAAACGGGCGGCACCGCTGAAATCGTTATTGAGCCTCCTTCCAAGACTTTCGTCGCCGGGAGTCGTCGACTACCATTTTCTTTAAGTTCCGCGAGATCGTTCGGCCCTCTACCTCCCCCAGGCTCGCTCCCCATCCACGGAGAAACTTTCTTAATTCGAGCTTTCTCAAGCCTCTCTGACAAAATGCAACGACCCCGGCGAATCTTCGCCGAAGTTGGTGGTACATTCGTTGGATTCAGTTTAAACGGCGTAAATATGAGAGGAGACGACTGGTCCTCTCGCGCTACATGTCGCGACCGTTTAATAATTCGGGATCAGAAGCAGGCCTCACGATCGACGCGACAAACATCCGTCCGATTAAATAATTAATTTTTAACAATGAACTACTGATGTACGTACGTACGTACGTACTGTACGTGGTATTTTAAACGCATCTGATTTATTTTAATGTAACTTGTACGTATATATCCGGACGTTAACTATAATACATTCAAGTTTTTTTTTAATCATTACGTAAAGTACAAATAATTAATCGATCTGATGAACAAATACCGCAGCGTGTCCGTCAGTTACAGACTCGTAATATATTAAAAGTAATATAATGTATAATATTCGAAATAATATTCGCGCGCGGAGAGCGTCGTGGTAGGGGGGGAAGCAGTAAGTGGGAGAAGGATGTACGCGGCGCAGTGTGCCAGACCCATTACGACCTTGCGTCTGCCTGCACGCATCGCGCAGCACGTGGTAGTAAAACGTTCTCAACGAAAGCGATACGCGTGTTAGATGAGCAGAGTGTATCGCGAAAACTATTCAGAGTTAGGTAATCGCAAATGCGAGTGACGAATACGCGGTAGTGCGCTGTACGCGACTAGCGGCGGTCTCTTTTTCGTTTCCCTGCCGGCCGCCGACTCACGCGACACCTCTGCACGAGACGTCCCGTCCTTTAAAATAAGATTTAGCTTTATTTATTCGTACCGCGATATATTCACTTGCCCGGGCTGATCACGTAACTCGCGACGTATTCGAGTTAAATGGCTTGCGTGGCAGACGAGCGAGGGACAATAACAGAGGTCGCGCGCGCAATGTTTAGTCTATGCGGCTCGCTCGGTCGCTGCACGTGGCTCGCGCGTGCGATACACGGCCCGCGAACAGCCGGCCAGACGCCGGTCGCAGTGGGGACAGTCTAAAAGTGGAGTACATGAAATAGGTCAGTTGACGCGCTAGTGGCCTATTTTCTGCATCGTCCATCTCTCTCGTACTTCCACCGGCGACCGATCAAGCAAGTGGTGCCGCGCGCGGACCTACGGTAAACTTCTCGGTGACTTCTGCATGCAATATCTGGTCCTTGTGACCTCACAAGATGGTTAACGTGGCGACGAGTCTTAATACGCGCTGAATATTCGTCACGCGGACAGTACGTAGAAATACATTGATATTTGTTCGTAATTAACCGAGAATGACTTTCGTTCGTTTCGCGAAGAGGACTGAGAAGTGGAACAAGTGTGGTGAGTGTCTTGCGTGCGAAGGATGATCCGGCCCCACGTCTTAGGAGAAGGAGGAGGCTCGGAGAGCCGTCATGCATCGGCGGAGCAACCCATGGGTAAGCGTCACTTTTTCTTTACGTAAAATTAATAGCTTTGCTTTATTCACGATAAAAAATTTTTATTAAAACATTTTTTTCTTTAATTAAAAAAATTCTTGGAAGCGCGTAAAAAATTGTTTCTAAGTCAATATATATTTTCAGCACGTGTACAATTAAAAATTTATATTTTTTTTGTTACAGATCATCATAAACTCCGCTGCTGCGCATCAGTTCGGTGAGTAAAAATTCTTTTTTTCTTACAATTCGGGTGGGAAAGATATTTTACACGCGGAAGAGCATTAAAGCAACGATTCGCGTACGTCGCGTAAGTCGCGTACTTCGCGGAAAATAAATAATCATCGACTCACGACGTCTCGTTAAACAGCCTTCAATTAGTGCGTAGAGAGCCGTAAATTAAATCGCCTAAATGGAAACGTCGATTTCAAAGGGATCGATTATTTAAAAGTACCTTCGTTATCGGGAACGAAGCCGCGCCCTCCATCGAATCGCGAGCTCGAAGCGCGCCACGGAATGCGCGAAATTAAAAAATATAGCGAGAAATAAAAAAAAGGCCCTTGGAACTTAAGGCGTACGTCGTGATTGAAGTGCAAACGCGCGGGGAAGAGCGAGTCGGCGCCTTTCAAATACCTGAAATCCGTTCTTAGCAACGAAAAGGGATGAAAAATACGAATTTTTCCCCCCCTCGCGACGCACGCTCCCACGGCCATATCCTTAAAGGATCCTCTTATCCTCGTCAGGGGGTCTATATAGAGGTATAAGAACGTTCGTTGGAATGGGGTGTCTTCCTTTCGAAGAAGAAGGGCCCATGCATCTCCGGGCTAATAGAGCCGGAGTGTTGCCCGCATGCCTCGGCACGCTGCCTTCGATCAATTTATTATACTCACTTAAGCTCGCGCGCTACCCCGCGTCCTTTTACCCTTTTTGGATCCCTAGCACCGGTTGCATCCCACTTCGTTTTTACCTCCGCGCGCATTGACCGCGCTCTCTCGCTCGCTCTCTCTTTCTCCCTCCGTCTCTCTTTCTCGCACCTGCCGGGGCGATTACTTTCCATTTTACTTTAATCCCTCTTATCTCTCGTCACTCGTACCTCTTCTCGCGCGTTTTACCGTCATTGATTCTCCTTCGAGCGCTATAACTGTATTACAAAACTGAATTTGTAGTATAAAAACTTAATTTTTTTTTTTTTTTTTTTTTACTGCGTTATAATGAAGTAACTAACTCAAACACGGGGTGAATTATTTATTACGTTGCTCGTGCGCGGAGACCGGTTATTAGTTGTCACTCATCTTGCGCTCGATTACTTTCGGCGACCTCGTACAATTATGATGCAGCGATAGTTTAAAGTTCGCGTAATAACAGGTTCTGAAACGCGATGGGAATGCGCCTTGGGCTCGCAAAACGTCGATCTCTCCACTTCGATTAGTAGTCCTGACGTTGGGACGACAGATACCGAGCCTAAGATAGTTTCAGCTACTCGATAAAGCGCCGAGACTTGATTTAATCCCGTAGGTCAAAGTCCTGCTCCCCTTACGAAGCCACGACGATATTCCTAACTTCGCGGCAAAATAGATTTACACGAACGCGAGAAACGGTCTTGTAATTAGCGCATTGTTATGTCATAAATGGCATTAGCTGCTCGCGAAAAACTCGGCAATAGGTAACGGCCTGTATCTCAAGATCTCGAATGCAATGCGGCACGCTGGCCGCGCCAAAAATATTACGATTTAATATTAATGGTTAATTTTTCACGTCGGCTGCGAGAGAGAGAGAGCTCCCGGAAGCTGTTATGTTTGCGCGCAACGTTTTCGCTCGTTTCTTCTCCCCCATGTTTTTCCGTTTTTCTCTAACGAGTCGCAGCGGTGTTCTAACGCCATTGTGAAATTCCTCGATAAAACGACGCGCCGAGGAAAGACGCATGGAAATCCAGCAGCCATTATTTTACGCCCGTGAACGGAATTGTAAAACGCGAGCCCTAATTGTCACTCCGATCGCATTGAAATTTAAATGCCCGGACGTTACGAACGTTTTGCGATTAGCGTGGAATTGATTGCTCGCGAGATCCTGTTTTATTCCGATTCGTAGCAAACGTAAAATGTACGGGTCGAAGGCGTGCGCGCTACGTAAAATGCGAAATGTCGAAACGGTCGACCACCGACAGCCGGGAGGCTTCACGAGACTTTACGACGGTCGTAGCCGAGATTTGACGTAAGAGAATACGAAGGGCCCCCCGGGGTTTATCTCGCGGTCGGTACGTTTTGCGACTCTCCCTTCCGCCACGCCGATAAATATGAGCAGTGATAAAATTCATTGGCCCCTAGTCGTCGACGTAACCCACTTTCAAAGCTCTTCTCTCTCGCGTCACAGCCATCGTGAAGATATCATAGATTCCACTTTGTCAAATGTCCGCTTCCTGAACTCGTGAATTATAAGATACTTTTTATTCGGCAAGAAATAAGAAAATTGAGAAAATTACAAGTTGCACCGTGCAGTGACGATGCAGATAATTGCGATAGTGACGTATATAGAAGTGCAAAGGAAAGCGAAAAGGAAGGTAAAAAGAAAGGCGAAAAATAGGAGGGCAGGAGGGGGGAGGGGAAAAAAACTGGAAGCAATTCGAGTGGCGGAAAAAGAAATAACGGGAGAAACCTTCATTTGAGATGCCTTGCTTGCTTGCTTCCCTTGCTTGCCTAGATGCCAAGCGATTTCAGTCGAAATGCTTATAGTAGAGAAAACGGGGTAGAAGTGGAGGGAAGAGAGAAAGAGTCGATAGGGATGATATCTCTAGAGACGCCACGAGACACAATCGAAAATGCGCGAGATGAAGCGGCGGAGAAAGAAACTGAGGGTACAAAAAGCGTATCGCAACGGCGGATAGTAAAAGAGGAAAAGCGGTCACGCTTCAATGGAGATCTCAGCTCCACCTTTAAATAGCGTATAATTGGAGCTTGAAAAGTCTTCTTGCTAGATACGCAAATGTGGAGGCACAAATCGCGATGCTGAAACAGCGTGTAACGCGAGACGGGCAACAAAGGGCAATTCCTAATGATCCCGGCTCAAATAGCATTAGTCTTTATCTTCGCAGTTAGCGCCAACGACGGTTTCATTGTCTTTTCTCGTTTGGTTTAGTAATTTGCTCCTCTGACGCGATCAGGAGAATATCTTTTTTTTTTTTCTCAATCGAATCTCGTAAAATCCATCAAACGTCGCCTAGGACTCGCTTCCCCCTCAAAAAGTCTGGCGATATTTTTATTTTCACGAATATTACACGCTTCTGCATAAAAAAATAACTCGGCGTCGCGTAATCGAATAATCGAAGAATATAAAAATTTGAAAAAACTAACAAAAGTGCAAGTTCGCATTAGAGAACAATTGGACATTGAAAAACAGAGTCACGCAAAACGTCGCGTAGTTTGGCATCGAACATTTCATAAATAACAAAACTTCGATATATACGACGTGATCACGATGGGTCGAATTATAAAAAATTCCGCTCCTTCCGTGGTGCACTACTCGCTTCTGAAAGGTAATATCCCGGCATTTTTCTTCTTCGATGTTACTCGCTTTCCTGCGCGATCGCTCGTAGCAAGATTTATTTTCTATTTCGAATTCGGTTTTTATTTACGGCAATCTTGCAGATCTTTATACTTTTCCAAATAGCTCGCTATCTATTATTTTGCAGTATTTATTATCTAAGAGTCGTAAACCTTTAACGAATGTTGTAAAAAAAAAAAACAATAAAAATTGTAAAAACGTAGATACAGTACTTGAATATGCGATAATCATTTGCGGAACAGGACTTTCGATGTTTCAAAACCATAATTATAACTTCCGGCGATTATGACGAGCTCGTTTCTCCTATCCCTCGGGAATTATTTAATATCCATCTCCCGCGTATGCAAAAACAATCTTCTCTTCGGGTCATTCTCGCGCGCGACGTGAGACGCGGTTGTCGCGCACCCACGCTCCGCCGAGTGAATCACGGCCGACGTAAAATCCCGGGCAACAGCATCGCGAGAAAGAAATGCATGGTGCCACGTCAGTTTCAGCGGCGCACAATTTAATACCGCGTGGCGGGGCAAGCCGGCCGGGACTCTACGTGGTTATTCGGGCAGTAAATAAACCTGTCCGCCTTAAAACAATAAGAACGTCTTCCGGCCTGAGTACGCATCACTCCTCCGTTTCTCTGCCTTTTTCCCGAGCAATTTCGCTCGGACGAGAGGCGGCGCGAGAGAGCACCTGCAATATTTGTCAGAACCATCCCAAGGACAAATTGAAATGACGTGTATGAGATGGAGTTGTCACGCTCCCCCGCTCGGTCTACACGCGAGGAGAGAGGCTGCCGGCAGCCCGCGCGCAGCACGCGATACCGAGGCCGGATCTGTCTGCGCTGGCGCGCGGAAAATGCGAGGAAAACGTCTCACCTACGACTCCGGAAAAAAACTGCCCGAGGCCGTCGAGCGGAATTCCACCGCGGCTCCTGAGAAATTTTCGCTTTACACTCGCGCGCGCTTTGTCACGGGCGATTTAATGTTCTAAGGCTGTTACTCCTGGATGTCCTAGAACAGACGCGAGAAAGTACCGCGTGCCATGAGAAATGTATATATATATTTTTTTTTTTTCCGCAATCAACGCGATTATGTAGAACTGCGAGAGAAGAGTGACGCGAACAATGTTATTTAATTATTATGTAATTAACTTTCACCGTCCAGCCACCGGCGTGGAGATTAAAAATAAATTTCGTAAGATGTGTTTCGAATCTTTGGTTACTTATAGTTTATGCATTCGTTTTCTGGCGTTATCGACGAATATTGCGAGTATTAAGGGTAAAATACGCACGTAGTCTCGTCGGGTCGTCAATTCGATATGTATCAATCCCATTTGCGTACTCATTATAACCCCAATATAATAACGTTCAGGTAAGGAAGTTTCTTAAGGCGAAACACTTACTTTACGGCAACGTCATGCTTCGTTGGCGCCTTTTTGCATCATCGCCCCTACATATTTCTGATATATGCTCGGCATTTCTCGTTCAAGGCCGCTCTTTCGCTCCCCTTTCCCCCTCCCCCCTCCTCCGTTCTCCGTTCTCATTCGACGTCCGCTGTGAGCGCGGAACTGCCATATCATTAATTTTCGGGATGAGCTCATTAATAATAACCAGAAAAGGAGCGCGTACATGCCGATAGCGTGCACAAAAGTTACCCTTTGTCCCAACTTCCGGCCTTGTAAAGCTTTTCGCGACGCCGGGCGACACGACGGGGGAGAAGCACGAAACTTCTCTTCATTTATTCCCGTCTGAAATCTTGAAAAACCCTCCCCCTCGCGTTCTTTGAATCGATAAGGTACTTAAGATCTTTCCGCCCGTCGCGGAAACGGATAAATTCCCCGGGAGACCCCGCCATGTCGTTTGCCAATCGGCGTTCAGCAACAAAACGTAATTTCCGCATTACTTCAATTACTCGCTGCATACATTTTAATAACGACGATCCGCTTGCGGCGCAAAATCAAAGGGGGAAAAATTATTAAATTCGCATGCGATTTTATTTGGCCACGGGGAAAGGTGGGTTTCCGCTCGCGAGATTGACTCGTTTCCGCTATTTCTTTTTTTTTTTTTTTGATCGCGCGCGCCCAGCAATTAAGCGATGTAGGGGCTCGACGGCGCACAATACAGGCGGCTCGAAATCGTGAACGTCTCGGGAGTGTTTTTCTACCGATACCACGACACGATGCGCGTGTAGCAACGCAGAACGCACTCGTGCGATTAAGCTCATGTCGTGCACACATGCGGTACGCGGTCTAATGTACTAACGAAAATTGCAGGCCTAATACGTAGGCCAGGTTGTTCCTAATTATATGCCATTACTTCAAGCGTCGGCATACGCGGCTGTGTCCTGTGCGCGTGTTCTACACGCGGGTACATAAAGTATGTATGCATAACACTCTCACGTGTCGAGGCGAACCAGTCCGTTCCGAATGCCTCCGGAAATTTACGTGAGGTCACGGGTCGCACTTGAGGATTTAATTCTCGCATTCTTGAGTCTTGAATATTTATTATTTTGTTAATAGTCGACACGGAACCTATTCTCTCCCTTTTTCCGCCTTCCTTGAAAATGAAATAATCGCGGCTTTAATTGAAAATAATTGCATACATTCTGTTTCTTAGATATCGACATTAATATATATTTTTTTTAAATATATTATTATTTGCGTTAAATAAGAAATATGCGGTGATATAACCCGGTGGTGGGATCAATTAAAAGATTTTTCGAAAATGATCGTAATGCAATTCTGATACACAGATGCAATCTAATCTGTGCGACCCTTGTCCCTTGTAATTTACGTTATCTCGAATCTCCAGGGTCGAACACGAAATGTGTCGCGGCCACTTGGTTTAATGGCACTTAACGCGTGACACGAGAAAATTGTACGGTCCTTTGTGTGCGATAGACGTACCGGCGGGTAGAAATAAAAGGGGTGGAACGGTGACTTGAAAGAAAAATAATAACGGTACTTCCGAATGTAACATAAATGTTTAATGCTTGTCAGCTTCGTGTCCGACCGTCCGGGTCCCGGATCTCCGCGATTAAAATTGATTTAACATTTTTGACGGGAGAAAAAAAAAAAAAAAAAAAAAAAAACAGGTAACCGGAAATATTTTTCCAAGCGTATATTTACGTTAACGCGTACACCCGGAGTGTGTTATGCGCGCTGGTTTGAATGCACCCGGAGAAATAACGGGAAACGAGAGCGGGGAGAAAGTCGCGTTGCTTTAAATGAAATTTTCGTCGCGGCGACAAAATGGAATCCGTAACTAGCGAGCAGTTAAAGTAAATAAGCTGAACTCCGATCTAGAATTCAAAACTGCAAACTGCATCCGTGGAGCCATCTCCCTCCGCGCAACAACCGTCTAGAGACATAATAACTTCATTATCGCGCGCCGCGGAAACGGTGATTTCGATTTGTCACGCCGAGCGCGGATGAGGCGTCCGAAATCAATTTATAAAGTTCGGAGATGGCAGCCGCAGCATCTCGCGGCCTGCTGGCCGTCGCCCTGATTATTCATCCGGCACAGCAGCGTTCGAACTATTTTCCCCAACCTTAGCTCGTCGGCGGTAACTTTTTCTGCGTGGCTTCTTTCCCGAAGCCGCCGCGAATGTCAAACATCAAAGATAAATGTGGGGAAACGTGCGCCCGGCGACTAATTACATTAATTAAATATAGGCAAACGCGAAACTAGAGCAAAAGTTTCGAAACTTATCCGGCAGTCAACATCATTAACGAAATGCTATCGAAAACATCCAAGTTTATGCCGGTAATATGCCTTCGCGTATAAACGTACGTGAGCTTCAAGTAACCCGCGCCGAAAGACACTTTCCACTCTAA
Source organism: Cardiocondyla obscurior (assembly GCF_019399895.1). Taxonomy (NCBI): domain Eukaryota; kingdom Metazoa; phylum Arthropoda; class Insecta; order Hymenoptera; family Formicidae; genus Cardiocondyla; species Cardiocondyla obscurior. The sequence continues at coordinate 1,898,179 of NC_091880.1, read as the reverse complement.
TCGTCGCACGACGAGAAACTAAAGCGCGACGAAACGCGGGATCCTCTCGCGTCGCGGAAAAAGGAAATTCCGATACGCAAAGTGCAAAGTGGCCGCATCCCGAAAGCTCTTCGGCGTTACTTCGTTTTCCGCGCTTCGCGTTGCCGTCTCCAACACATAGAGATTTCGCACACTTGTTCCGCGCGACGCGGGGACCGATTCGCACACGGACGAAGACCGTTGGTCGCCAGAAAAAGTTTCGCGACGTCGTCTCTGCGAACGAAAGTAGACCGAATAACCGGCACTTGTTGTGCGGGGTACGGGCGCGCATTTTCGAGTTCGCGGTTAACCGGAAACTTGCCGGTTCCGGCGCCAGTGCAAAACTCCGCATCCGCGCGTCCCGGTAGCGCCGCTTTTTTTTTTTTTACCACCAGGAGCACTTTTCCGGAGCGACGAAACCGAGGCCGAGGCTCCGCGTTTCGGTATCGCGATATGGTAGCCCGATTCAATGTAACATTTCGTTTCTTGTCGGGGAAAACGTTCGCTGGATACCGCAAAAGACAAGGTCGGGCCTTTTTACCCGAAGTCCGACCACCGCCGTCACTGTCGCATCTAAACATTATGCATCGGTGAGATTTAAGGGTTTAAGCTTGCCCGCGCTCGCTTTGCATCGTGAATTGAATTTAAAGCACGAAACACATATCGCATGCAAAGTTTCCCCCGCGTTAGTGGAAACGGCAAGGGTTGCTTGAAATTCAACGCCGATGTTAATATACGCTTCGCGTAATGTATTCGGCGCTTTAAAGTTAACTCCTAAATTAAAGCGCCTTTAAGTTCGCCGCGAAATTCATGGAAAGTCGCCGCGCGAGACTGCTCGCGATATATTAAATTCATGGTGCATTGGTGCCCGCCTAGCCGTTATAAAAGTCGCGGTACCGAGCCTCCCTCTTCCTCCCCCGAAGGGGGGATTAAACGCCGACGAAAAAAATATCAAATTTGTCACGCGGACCGTGCGAGGTAACTGCTTACATCCCGATGCCGTTATCTCTGACCCCGGCGCCAATGTTAACGCGCATCGGAAATTTCGCTCGGCGTGTCAGGACTTTTTTAACCGAGACCTCGTACCCTTTAATAGCCCCGGCCTTAACGTCAAGCGCACTCCTCGTTCCTGGAAAGAACAGGTCTGAATATTTTATGCCATATTTTAAAAGCAACAGCGCGCGGACTTAAAACTTCTTTTTCGAGTCGGCTGTTTTAGTTAATGTTTAAAGAGATGTGTCCGTATCGCGAATCGCGCCGGCCACGGCGATTCGCAAATTTTAGAAAGGACGACATACGTTTGGGATTCGCAACGTTGATTAGAACTTATCTCTCTGATTGAAATCCATCGTAACGAACGCGTCGCGAGTTTCTCCTATCTAATACGTATCGTAAAAATTTGGTAATTGTCACCGAAGTAGTTAAAAAAAAAATACGCGTTGAGGTTTCAAGAAAAAAAAAAATAATAAAAAATCTTGGAAAAATGTAGAATAAACGATTTCCTCTTTTTCTCTAGCTCTCTCTTTTCTCTTTTCTCTCTCGCTCCTCTTTCAATTTAGTAACAGTTGCGATGCGAATACGAAAGTAGTATGAATACAGTGAGTTTCCATTTTAAATTTATTACACCAGGTATTACAGAGCGCCGCTTCATTTACTTTTACATATAACAATGTTGAGCAATGAACTACGAATGTACATATCATACACTTAAAACGCTTCTCGTTCCATTAAATATAATTCATAAGTAAGTTCATACGTTAATTATTAATCACGTTTGTATCTATACATTTTAATTCTTACTGAAAACGTTCTACTTCAGAATATCGTCTTCATTGAAAGATTTTTTTTTACCGATTGAACGACCTGTCCAACAAAACGACTCGCATTACTTCGTCGTTGATGTTCCCAGTTCAAGTAAAATCTTTCATTACCCGCGCGATAAATAATAGCGCGTCTCGCAAATAAAATTTATTACCCAGATCCAGGGTAATGTTTTACAGGAGTCGAAAATTTTTCCTCACGGAATGAGTCGATAGCGTCATTAATCAGCGTGCGAGAGAGATCCCCCGGCCACGTTTCGTAACGCTTGCCCGCGCCTATCTCCTTGTGCGCGATCTCGAGTCCGTACTGCCGCGAGATAGTTCGACTTGGACGTGGGCGGGAAAAAGTCGGAGTTGTGATTTTTCGTGCGGAGCCAATTTCGCTAGTGCGCCTTTTCGTCCATCGGCACGAAACGGCACGTAAACTGGGACCCGGACGTGGCTTATCTTTTAACGACCGGATGGTTTTACGAGCGATTCGTGCCGACGAGGTTCAATTCTCTGTCCGACCGCCGTCGCGCGATTTTCAGCGTTACGAGTGTCACTATTGAACCTCGCCGGCATTCATTGACCGCCGAACTGTCGTTTATCGTTATTAATAGCCTGTCGTGATAATAAATTACTGCGCGGGGAACAAAGTAGGGAACGTCTATTCGGTGTATCTCGATTAGCGAAGTATTGTATCATATTATTATGAGACTTTTTACGTCTCGTCTTCACGTTTGGGGGGGGAGGGCGGGGAGGGGGAAGAATTTTTCTCGCCGCCCGAATCCGAACGACCGAACGATCGCACATTGTTTGTCTGAGAAGCAGGCGCGTAATCGCGACATAATGTCCCGTGAACGCCGGCAACTGCGTTTTATGTAAAGCGCATCCGCGAGGAGAGCGACTTGGAGAAACGGACAACGTACGCGCTCGCATAATTTATGACGCGAATTTAACGACTATATCCCTCTGCGCTCCGACTTTTTACTTCTGCCTCATCTCGTTCTCTCCTGTTTTACCTCCACCGCCCAGATTCTTAGAGTTTACGCTTTTTGCTCGTTCAGAAAAATGCGCAAAAGTGGCTGTTGTTCGCCCGGGGCGCGGTATGTTTCATCTCTTAGCAATCCGAATGCTGCTACGCTTCGGCAATAATTTTACACGTATTAAAAAGAATTAGAAACGTATCCGGAGAGATGCGGATCTCTCTACGAGATTCCTTATCGAGTAAATTGAAGCAGCGCTTTTAAGAGGAAGTCTCGAAATATACATGCCACGTTATTCGGACTGCTTTTGGAATCTAGCAAAGCGAATTCGTTCCTACACTAGTCTTGAAAATTAAAAAATAAAAATTTTTTTAAAGTAGGTAAATAAATAAATAGGTGCTCGCACGTTAATAATAAATTAACTACGTTGATATTTAAATACGGGCGTTCTCCGCATGCAGGCCACGATCTCATCCCCGCCTGATGAGGAAAGTTAGTACACCTTAACCCGCCTCTCCCGCGGAAAACTTTGCGGGTTAAAGTATTCAACCTATCGAAGATTCCGAAGAGCGACTGAACGGGCCGCGGCGTAGCTTCTAATTAATTTCACCTAACGACCATAACCGCCGTCGTAATTACCGCGAGACAACGTTCGCTCGCCTCCCACCCGTTATGCTTCCCGGAGCCTTCTTAACTTAACGTCGCCGTGTTTGTCATCGGGCGGCGCGACAAAAGAACGAGAGCGCCGACTGCCTTGCTCCGCGCTTTCAGTTTGCGCGCCGCTGCGTGCGTCCTGACGGAAGGAAGCGTCGTCTCATTGTTAAACTTTTACTTTATCCTCGCAAGCTGCGCGCGAAGTCTCACTCCCCCGCGACGCTGTCGTCGTCGTCGTCGTCGTGCCCGACGTAATTTCGGAGGGCCGTCTCCGCCGACGTTACCCCGCGACGAAATGCACGACGCGCGTTCTCATTTATGCCGGGTCAGTACGTACGGAAACGGCGCGCGTGAAACTTATTCAGGGGCCCCGCAGCCAGCAATTTGTCTTGTCTATTCAGCCGATGGAGAGAGCAACTGCAATGCCGTCCGAAAGATAAATGCCGTACGTCGGAGGCCGCTTCTCGCGAATCGCGACTTGTCTTAAATTGCGTTTGTGAATTTTGCATTTCGCAGATGTAAACGTCGGGCACGCGTCAGATAGCCGCGATACGGAGGCGGGTTCTCGTGCTTGAGCGTCGAATATCCTCGTCTTATCCGGACGATCGACGTCGACGAAGCGACATAAATCACGCGTGCTAATTCGAATCCACGAATCTCGCTCGCGCATAGAAGAGCCAATCGCCAAAGGCTCATTCCTTTCGCCGGTCTCGCGGAAACTAATGGAAATCTCCGCGCGCGCCGTGCACGCGGAAAACTATTGCTCGATACCGAAAGCAGCGGTCGAATTAAAGCCTCAAGCGCGGCGCGATTAACGTTCCTCTCTGAATGCCCGGCAGGGTTAAAAATCCCTTTAGCGCAAAGGAAACTAATCAAGTACAGGATTTGCGTATTTCCAAGCGAGATAGCCGAGGAGTTTCGTTTCTGCGGTCGGCGGACAGGGAAAAACAAACGAGTATTTTTCTACAGCGCCACAAGCGGGGTAACATGAGGCGCGGGAGGGCCTCTTGTGTGCGTATCGGAGAATCCGCGGGTGCATACGAACGTAGTTTCCTGCAACGGCAAGCGCGGTGCGTTTCTACCGAGGGATTGCGAATCCGCGCACCCTCGCTTCATCAGCCGCCGATTGTTCTAGCAGAAAAGTTAATTGAACTTTGATTTTCCCTGGTAACCGGAATCTCCGACACCGCGCGCGAGCCCGATGATTGATTTGCATTAGGTTTTATTAACGTGAGTGCGTCGCGTGACTTTTTTTTTTTTTTTTTTTTTTTTTTAATAATGCAACGCCGAGAGCCAGGACAATCGCATCGCGAGCGATCGGAACGACGACTTTCTCGCGAAAGCGGCGGAGGAGATTTTTTTTTTCTTTTCCTTCGAATGAGAGCTATTTGCCCCGTTTTACAGTAATCGAAATTGCGGGAACGTGTCTGGCTTCCGCCGGAAAATCGGTAGCATGCGAAATTGCTGCAAAGGAAATCGAGAATGAACGGATCAGATTTTCAACAATAAAGCCGCTCGCGGCGCCAATAGGCAGAGGCTCGCTTAATTGAATGACGGAAAGCCATCACCGGTAACGCGTGTCGTGCGACGACTATCACTTCGTTCACAGCGAGATAGGAAAATACAATGAAAAATCGAGGAAAATTGATATAAAAAAAAAGGGAAGGAAAAAAAATATTTCGCGGGCTATTCGTGCGCCAAATATTAAACGTTTTACGAGCGGGTCGGTATATTTGCCCTTTAATAAAAATCCTGGTAGCCGTCGAGTTTAATAAATTCGAACTGCAAATTTGCGACTCCATCCCCCGCGCGTGCTGCCTTCTTCATCGGCCCAGCTCCGACAGAGCTTTTCCTGTACCTCACACGTGACATCCGTTGTACCGCGCGCGCGATAACATCGATCGCCGATCGTAAATGGATTCCCATTAAAGTACATCGGCAGCGGCGACGCCGGCGGAACGCAATAAGCCCGGGATAAGAATTAAATGAGAACAAAGGGGCTGTAAAATAGAAACGGTCAATTCTATCGTGCAGCGAGAGAAGCGGTGGATGGGGCTCGAAAGGGGAGAAGGGTGAGCGGAGTCGGGGTTCTTGAAACGGCTAGGCACGACCGCAAGTCCTCTCCCACCGCTTTCTCTCGCACATCAGTTCTCTTCGATTCGTTCTTTTGGATCCGTCGCCTCGGCCACCTCTTTTCACAATTCCCTCTCGGTCATCTTATCGACACAATACTATTGTCCCCGAAAATTTTATCCCCCCTCCTCTTCCTTCCTCCTTGGCGTCCGTTCTATCGACCTACCACCGCACGTGCTTCTCTCAAATCATATTTATGTCTGCCGGCGCTATTTCGAGTTCCAAACGGAAAATCTCTCGATCCGTCCTTCCGATTCGTGTCTCTTAACAAGATGCAGCTCCGGCTGTGTGCCGCAGACTGCGAAATCTCTTTGCGATGGACTATTTTCTATGGTAACACGTACTAAAAGGGAGCATTGACGAATCACAAGCAGGGATACGGTGTATACTGTCTACAGTTTGTGCGTAAACGCATGAGCCTGTTTACCAAACAACCTGTCAAAGCTTTGCCCACCCAATTTTCCACGAACAGTTAAGCCAACAATGTACCGCCACCCGGAGGTCTCCCTCTCGCCCGGTCGTCTCCCTCGGCCCCGTGCGCGCGCGTTTGTGATTGTTCGAAATGAGAGAAGGAGAGAGAGAGAGAGAGAGAGAGAAAGAGAGAGAAAGAAGTTGCGAGGCAGGTAAAGGGGGAAAAAGCAAAACCTGGCCCGCTATTTCAATTCACTTGGTTACCTGAGCCGAAATTTAGGAACACCCTTGGAACTCGTTATTGTGCGTCGCTGAAACCCCCGCGGCAATTAACGTACAGCTAAGCTCATTGAAAAACGAGAGGGCGAAATGCCCGTGGGATACCGCACAAATATCTCTCTTTCTCTTCAGACTAGATAAATTAAACCTCAGAACCCCAAGTTGTTAGGACTTACACGCAACGAATAATAATTTCAGATTGGAGTGAGCTCCTTCCGTTTCCGGTTTTATTTTTCCACAAAGACCAACGCCTTCTGCATATCGGTATTTTTTTATTCGAAAAATACATTCGGTAGTATTTTTTAACGATTTCTATAAATAATTCCATTTCGCTCAACGATACTGTTTTGATGACGCGATATACCTGAATAAATCCTCGCGATTGTCGATTAATAAATTTTCCATTTGCAATTAAAGACTTTATTTGCGCGAGAATAATTCGAATTGAACTTAATTGACGATTATTTTATTACGACTAAAATGAAACTACTCGAGATGTATTTAGGTCGAACAAATCGACGTGTCATCGAAACCCAGCGTGACTAATGGCGATAGATCCTCCACGAGAAGTAGATTAAGATTTGCTCTGTTAGTTTGCCGAACAGCAAAAAAAAGAAAATAAAAATAAAAAAAAGAAAGTACGAGATGATGGATGACTCGCGGCGCAGTTTTATGTAGGCTCTGGCAAAAAAAATTTCTTTCTCCCCTCGTATGCGTTTGACGGCGGTATCCTTTTCAACATACAGAGTAAACAGATAACATGTTACGAAATCCTTTTTACTAGGGTAAAAAGCAAAGCGGGCATTATTTTTCGCGAATAAAGCGGACTGATACAGCCCGTCGTTTTTAAAAACAAGGGCTCGCTAACGAAGACCGGGGATAAAAAGTTATCAATTTGCGGATATTAATTGTCAGATTATCCCGCTGTATTAAAAAAAAATTAATTTTTTTTAATTATTGCGTCGAAAAGGAACAAACACCGATAGCAATTTATTCGCGCGTCAAAAGAGAAAAGAAGTCTGAATTAAATAATATATATAATTAATATTTACAGTCCTGACGTAAGCTAATTTCCGAATAGCGTCGATGATTTACGGCTCGTAATCAAAATGCGGCGCGAACCGTGGCAATGCGGTGAAGTTGAACAACGCCTCGCCGTTGTGTCGCGCGGTGCTCGCGTTGCTCGTAAAGGCGCGTGCTCGATCACCCATGGTGACGGGGTGCGCGATCCAGGCCGCACGTTAAAAGCCGAATTCACCGCCAAAAGCTACGGCGCGACTGACAGACGTTCCGCTCCGAGATTCCGGCTCCTTTATCTCACCCTGAACGCCCTCGTCTCTTTCTACTCACGATTTTCTCTGCCGACTACCGGCTAAAATTTCTAGTATTGTTCCCCGGCTTTTGGACCCGCGCTCATTGTCTATCTACAGTAATTTCGTCGTTGCCTCTTTTCGTCCGCTGGCAGCTTTGAATTTTCATTCGATAAAACGAATGAGAACTCGCGAAGGAAAAAGGGCCGGGTAAGGGCGCGGGAGTAGGAGCGGTGAGATGCGTGAGAGAAAAGGCGGGAAAAAAGGAGAACAGCGGGTATCTCGGTCGCGCGCAAAAGCTTTCTTCAAAGAGTGCTCCATTATCCGCGCCAGGAAATCCGAGAGAAGTTCGAGCATCCGCTGAGATAATCGAATTCTTACTTCTCGACCGCCCTTTATCTTCCCGCAGACCCGGTCCCTGCGAGTCCTTCTTCTCCTCGTTTCCCGTTTGAGCGCTCACTTGAGCATCATCCCGGGCCGCGTACATATATTTATCTACCTTCATAACGCCTCTTTCTGTTATGCCGCAATATCCTCCTCTCAGCGCGCCTTTATATTACACTTCCGCCGACTACATCTAGCTTTCAAACGATAGCACGCGCTCACGCTTCCGGGTTAATCGATAGCAGCCTCTAACTTAGCCCTCCGCGAGCCAAGGGTCCGTCTTATATCTATCGCGAGTCTGCGCGAGATGAGCCAATCCAGCGTTGGACCGCGTAACGCGAACCGGACGAGATCGAATAGTTCTATCCGGAACTGCGGGGAAGGAATTAAACGAGGCTAGGAAAATCGCAGACGACGCGTTCGTAAATGATATGACGCGCTATCGTTCCCAGACGTCGGACGTTTCGGATACACAGCCATTCTCGCCAATAACTCGCGCGTATCTGGCCGACGCGTTGATTAAAGTGTCGCAGGCCGCGTTCATGGATGAGAAACAAGATCTCGCGAGGTCGTAAAAGCGTAGACTTTTTAATAACGTCCGGCGAGGCGCGATTTCGCCGCCGTCGAAGTTTGTAATTAGTGCGTCGGACTCCCCCTGGTTCGATTCTTTTTCCGTGGACAGTGCCGCAAACGCTATCGGGACAATCGGTGCACCGGGTATTTTTTTTTGAGGGTTTTTTTTATATTTTTTTTTTCACATTTTACAGCGAGACTAACTGTTTCGTGCGTCGATTGCAAACTCACGGTGATAACGAGGTGACTGCCGCCACGGTTAAATATCGATTTGCTTGCTCCCGCGCACCTAAATTATTACATTTATAAACCGGTTTTGTCACCCTGTGTAACGCCGGCGGCAATTTAGCGCAAAACGCCACAAAGCCGCCGCTCGTCGACGCTCCGATGTGCGCAAATAAATTCCACGCCGCTTTAAATACAATTTCAAGGAGAGCAATAGGTTTTCCGGTAGGAAGCGGGAAAATTTATTCCCAGGCAACGCACGCAAGATCGCCGCTAATGATGCTCGGGGTGGAAAGGTGATGTCCTATTTTACTCGCGGACACAATCTAAGACCCGTAAAGTTCGCGTTCTTTGCTTTCGGCAGTGTAGGGCACAAGGGCGAGCGAGTAGAGCGCAAGAAGAGAAATAGCGGGGATCGTTACGTGTCACGTAATTCTAGATCTTCTAGAAACCACTCCCGCTTTTTTTTTTTTTTTCTACGCGGGGGAGGAACGGGCTAATGCGAGATTGATGTCCTGTGGTATTAAAAATGTATCACGAACAGGTCGCGCCCGAGGGGGCAAGGCTTTAGAATTACAATTAAGTGCGCGATTTATTCAGGCGCGTTATTTCCGTATAAATTTCACCGGCGTTGGTCAGAACGCGAAGGGCGAAGGGAGCAAGGTAAAATTAATGCGTCTGCTTGCAAATTATTGCGGCACGACTGAAACAAGCGCGAGGTCCACGGAAAAATCAATTCACCGATTAATCAGATATCGAATGACAATTAATATTCGTGTAAACAAAATGTAATTGCAGAGTTACGACTCTTACTTACATATTTAGGTCCTAAAATTTTACACGTTACTTCGGTATCCATGAAGACGAAGTCGTACTTACCTAAAACAAAAATAAAAGCTGGTTAGTTTCTTTAAACGAGCAAGCGGAAGTAAAATTGTTAAAACAAATGATGATATTTTATACATTGTAATTAATTACGTGCTTGAGATCAAGTTAATCAGAAGTAGGTCGACAGGAAAAAATATTATAGCGATTAACTGAAATTATATTAATAAATTGAAATTTATGACGCGCAATATTATCACGATCTTGCAAGATCGGTGCCAGCTTCAAACTCGACGCGCGCGACGTCGATGAATTTTAGCACGTGTCGCTGGACCGCGGGTCCCTTTCCATCTGGTTTCTAAAAGGACCGCCGCGTTACCCGCGTGATACAATCGATATTGATATTGTCGCGTGAAATGAAAATTCCGGAGAAAATTTCAAATTCAACGGAGCCAGCCGGCTCGAAATTTACACCGCGGCGATCGATCACATCCACTCTGCGTGCCGCTTCGAAAGTCAAGAGATTATAACGCGGTGATCTACATCCGCGTAAGCGAGGCGTTTTTAAATATCAGATCAAACGCTCGCGAAAAATTCGGCTCGACGTCCCGCGATTTGAAATTCAATCGCTCTATTTTTACACCATCGTTTTACAAGGCCGGCATTATGACCGGTCAAGCTATTGCATTATTGAGGCCTCGATGATAACACGCGAAATAAATTCGTTTCGTCCGACGACAAATATTAAAAAAAAATAATTTTCTTTCTATAAAAAATTGGTGCGTTACGCTGATTAATTCTCTCTCGCTTGGCTTGCTTCACGCCAAGCGAAAGTCAATGTCGGCTGTCAAGTCGGCGATTTTAACATTCGATTTAATTTTAATATTTAAATAATATATCCAGGCAAAGACGGTCTTGGCAATTTTTGAGATCGAGAACGACCTGGTGAAAGTACCGTCTTTGTCTGGACATACTAATTAAATATTACAATTAAATCGAACGAAAGAAACGAATAGATAGCCGCGGGGGGAAACGGGAGAACGGGGGACGCGGGGTGAGAGCGAGCGCGAGCTTATGTGCCGCTAGGTATATTCCGCTAGGTATATTCCCCCACTACTCCCATTCTCGCTTTGTCCTTCTCCAGCGGTCGCGCAAAGCACACGTACTCACAACGCACTGTACAGCAGCCACGTGTGTCCGTACGAGAAATAATACTCATTTGCGTATTGCGTACAACGAAAATCGCCCGGTACGAGAATTATCTTCTCCTCTCCATTCACCGTGTGAGGAGAGCACGTGTGAGTATATCTCCTTCCCGTAAAGCAAGTTATATCCTTACACGTTCATTACTGCGAAGTAATCTCTTTATTTCAGAAGTGTTGCGTAGACTCGCGCAGTTTTAATTAATTATCCGGGGTTTTTGTTTGCAGGGACCAGTGCGAGGACGGAGTTGAGACGATCTGTGAGGAAGCTAGCCACCCTGACGAGAGGACTAATAATCTGAGAGGAGGAGGAGGCCTCGGAAAGGCATCGTGCGACAACGGAGCAGCGCCAGAGGTAAGAATTATTTTTTTGAGACACAGAACTAATAGCTTGCTGACTAAATACTTGTAGAATCTCTACGATTAAATTTTATATATTTTTTTTTGTTACAGATCGACGTAGCTGCATCGACCGGCCGTCAACGAAAATATCGTCACCGCCGATTAATAATTATACGAACCGCAGCCGGTTCGTCGGTCGTTCCGGGAGTTCGATAAGTATTCGGTCGGAATTTTTTGACTTCTTCTAAACGCGAGTGCCGAAAAGAAACGCGCGAAGTGATCAATAATTTTCGCGGCTGTAAAATCACGGTCGGGGTATTCGCGAGTGACTTGTGCGCGGAAGGATGGCTCGTCACGTCCCATCTGAGAGGAGGAGCAGGCCCGGGACGGGCATCCTGCATCGGCGGAGCAACTTTTAGGTGAGAATAAATTTTTTAAATAAAATATTTATTAAATAAAAACTTCAAACTTTTTTTTTATTAATTTTTAAAACTAATATACATGTCTACAATAATACATTTCTTTTTATGTTACAGTCACCGGCAGAATTCTTCAACTCCGCTGAAGCTCATGCAGATTGGTAAGTCGCATGATTTTTTTTTCGTAGTTAGTAATTTTTTTTCTAGGTTTCTTCTAGTATACTAAAAATGTTTGCGATCGAAAAGTTGTATAAAAGAAGAAAAAGAAATGTTCAGTAATGTAAATTCAATAACTTCCTCGTATGCGGGTTGCGATAATTTCCAAGGTTCCGCGTGTAAAATGGTTTTGCAAGAAACAATTTTGCAAAACCGAAAGTGCAGGCCAGGCGTATATAATAAATACTATCCGCTGGTTGGTATGTCGCATAAATATGGAGCCGGTACCGAACACGTTCAAGTGCAATCGCAAAATGTAATTACTGTTGTAGAAGCAGATGACGCCGCGACATAGTATACAATTCCGCCGAAGCGCAAAATGCTGAAACGCTCGTGACGCATATATAACATTATTTATTCGTCGAGCATTCGTATTATCGGCCAGAGCCACGCCGCCCGGGTTCTGTGCGGAAAATTGTGCCCGGAATTTCTTGCTCGCGCACTCGCGTTTGTCGCACCGCTGATAAACTGATGTTTCCGGTTGCACATAAGATTATGGCCGGGTCAACGAATTCGACAAAACGTATGCTAATGGAACCGCGCCAAGAATAGCGCTATCGCGCACGTGTAATTTACGCCATACGTTTGTAACGCGATCACCGGTGCATTTCAGATCCGTGTCGCTGATACCGGGCGCGCACACGGAACGAGCTCTCGCGGTTTAATCTCGTCACAGATCGCGACATAATTCGGAAGACAGTTTCGTTAAACATTGCGGATATAAATCGCCGGACGCTCAAACATTTTTAACAGATGAGAGAAGGAACGGCAGAAGGGGGAGGGAAGAGAAAATAAAGATTGAAGAGGAAATGCACTCCGTCTAATTTTGTTAAGCGCAACTGACATTTAAATTCCAAACGAGAGATATCGCGTGACAATGTCGGATTGACGTGGAATACGAGATCGGCGACTTGGCTGGCTGCCGAGCAGCGCGAATACACCCTCATTCGTGCGTCCTTTGAATAGGTCTTTGGTGGACCGCGTTTCGAAGATGCAAAAAGTGATTGCGTCGCGACGCTTGGAACTTTGACACGAGCGCGGTCCGCTGATGCGCCGAGTAGCTCAAGTCCAATTTCCGTTTTGAGGACACACGGCAGTCTTATCACTCAAGCTGAATACCTCTCGCTCGATGTTAGCCCGCCCCGCTATTTGGCGAGTTTGCCCGGGCTGAAAGCGCAAACCGTTCTTATCGCGGAAGGGAATCGCGTCGCTTGAAATACATCGATACGACGATCTTCTCGCGTGATCGTAGCGAGGACCGTGGAAAAATGTTTTCAGAATAGATTATCAAACCCCACCGTTGTTTCGTTTCCGCAGGTAAGAATGACGCCGAGGCTTCGATTCGATTTTCTTCGCGTTTTCTTCTTCTTTTTTGATTTTTTAATAGAAATAAAAAAATGTACAAAAACTTAAACGCAATTTATGAGCATAATGATACAAAAGGAATAAAAGAAAAATAAAAATGTCGCGTACGTTCGTGATTTGATTAAGAAAAAAAAGAAAAGAAAAAAAAACACCGAGGTATTGGATAAATAATTTGCAGACATTTCCCATGGAACATCCGCGAGCCCCGTAACGTTTCGTGGAAGTCGCAAAAGTGTCGGAAGGGCTTCTAGGGCGGGCCTCGGGTACAATGCAGGGGGAAGATATTCACCATGGCTACCGCGAATGGATTCAATGCGCGCAATTAGGGTAACTCCGGGGTTCGCTTCGAGCGTTTCGAGTATCCGTTTGCCGCCGCGTAAACTGAGGCTGCAGCACCGCAAAATATCTCGAGAAGAGACCGTCTTCGCAGTGAGAAACCGCAGCGTTCGTCGCCATTTTTTTTAATGCGCTTTCGGCACGTATGGGAACGGACTAAAAGCCGACTGAAATCGTCGTTGCAAAAGGATTTGTCGCGTCACAAAGGTGAAACGCCGCGTTAAGAGCCAGACGTTTCTCTCGTGGGAGAAAGAGAGCGGCGGTTCTCGCTCCCGAAACGTCGACCGGTCGAAATTATACACAATAACGAATCCCACGCGTAATTATCATGTAACTTCGTTGGCCCATTGTGCATCCGGCAACGTGAAAGATTAATTCGCTTAGCCCACCCTCCCCCGCCCCGCATTCCATTGTTTTGGATTAGCCCGCCGTTCTCTCTCCGCCTCGCGTTCACCACCGCGGCCCGGCTTCTCCGCCATGAATTTATTCATACGCCACGGTGGCTGTGGACCCGCGAACCTTATTCCTCGCGAGGTGGAGGAGAGGGAGAGGGGGCATCCCGCCATGGGCGTCGCCGGTATTTTCCGTAAAATATAAACAGCCCTTTCGTATCCTTTAAATTTGAATCCTCGTAATTTCACGAGTCACCGCGCGAGTTTGATACGCCGTTAATAACGTTAGGTCTCGAAAAATGTTAAGCAGCGGTTTGATCTTCAGTTGAGTATTTTTCAGAGGACACTCGCCCATTATATATTTAATTTCACGACGAATACCCGTAACACTTCAGTATTGAGATATCGCGTACGTACGCGCGGACGATATTTAAATGCTACCGACGACTCCATTTCTACCTCAACGTGTAAGAGTGTTTTCGTAACGCGATAGCGCGGAGACCGCGATCGATTATTCACGAGGAGAGCTCGAGGAATCGCTGGCCTGGTATTTATTCAAATTCTACCGCGAGACTCAATATAACGCGTAGTAAAATACGTAATATAAAATGGAAATATTTATGCGCGGTTGCCACTATTAGCATTATGAATACAATATCCGTCAATTTTATGAATAATTCTTGCGCCGCAAATGTGGCAAATTAATCTGGAATACCTGCTAATTTGACGTTTACCCAATATTTCCACTATTTTAGTAAACGGGATTATAATCCAAATAGGCCGCGCGCACACTGAGCCGATCCTATTAGCAATAATAACGACGTGATTGTCTTCACGAAATTACAGATTCGATATTTACATACTCAATCCACATTCATTCTACCGTTCGTACACGGGAAAATCAAAGATACACTTCTGAGCTGCGATTATAAAAAAAAACAAAATCGAGGTGACACATGACGTGACAAACGATAGATAATAACATCGAATTCTCATTATAAGATAAATCTGTAACTGGCGGTAATGTAAAATAATAACGAATAATATCTTCACGTTAAAATATCTTCTGGCCGTATCGCGTTTCACGTGTCGAATCCCGTGCTCCGTTCGTTTTAGACATTATATCGGGAACGGGCGCATCGAAAATGAGATCGTAATTACGGATCGGCGAAACCGATACGTCAAGTCACCGTGCAGTTATTCTCGACTCGCATATTTCCCGCAGAAATATCCGTAAGAGCATACGATCGCGGTATGCGCGCGGAATGCACGCGCGGAACGCACGCGGGGAAGATTCATCTCGTCCACGCACGGCGGTATCATTTTTTTATTTTTTACGAGCGCGCGGGTGCACTCGATACGTCGGCGCGATCGCTAAGCCGCCCTCCGCTCTCGGAAGAGTATCGATATTTGCGAGGTCAACAGAAGGCCGTCCCTGGCTCCACCGCGGGATCTTATCCCGCGGGATAGCGGACAAAGATTCGAGTCAGTTTACTGTTATGCTAGGCCCCGCGGGGAGAACGAGAGAAGGAAATCCTGTACCTAGATTTTCCTCCCGTCATATACCTAATCTCGATGGCGACAGACTCCCATTTCGGTGCCCGGGCTCCAAGATATCATGCGCCCCGGGCGTGCACTTAAACATCCGCTGCAATTTCGCCGTAAAATTTGCAGCCGCGTAAAAGCCGGATTGAGAAACGCGCCTCGTTTGTATTACTTGTTTACGCGCCGGTTGACCGACGCCGATTTAAATTAGGACCGTAGTCCACGCTCCGGCGGACGTTTATTCGTTACGGATGACGCGGTAATGATGCGATTTTGACGGCGATATTCCCTTCGTTACGCGCACTTCGCCGGTACCTGCGGGCGTTCGCGAGATATTTAAGTTTCGCGTTGCAATATTTCCCGAAGCGGTAGATGAAATGAAATCCCTTTGTGATCGAATTTAATTAACGTCACGCATGCCTTACCGACTGACAGGAATTTAATATATATTTAACATTGCTGTTGGCGCACTGTCCACTGAATTCATCTTATATTGCTGCATTTAGAGCCTCTCCATCGATCACCAGCGGCTGTCGCTCATTATTAAACCGCAATCAATTTCTCCCTCCTTATTTAACCGGGAATATCTTTGTAGCACGTGGTGCGACCGCTCGAATAAAGGATTAAAAAAAAAAAAAAAATCTGAAAGTTAATAATGGGTCCCGTAGGCTTCGCAGTCGCCACGCGAGGGACTGCCGTGACACAAAAACTCTAATGAAATTTGCATAATAGTACGCGAACCTCCGAGGTATTATTTATCACGTCCTGTCATTCGAGTTGTTCCGTCGTTTACTTGATCCTGGCCGCTGTATCTTTTTCTCGGCCATGTATACACGCGTACAAATAACTTTGCTGGTTCAAGGGCTGCATGATATTTACTTGCTTTCGCTGATGCAACGTTATTTTGAATAAAAGTCCACTTTTTAAAATAAAAATTCAGCCTTACGCGAATACAGACTGTAGAGTCGTATTCATCTTGAATAGTGGATATAAATGATGCATAATTGATTTTCATCAACTGGCAAATAATAATGTAAAATTATAATATTTACCAATTAAATCGGAGCGAAGAAATGTAATATTAAAATCGTCATTCATATTAAACGTACGTTTATAAATGGAGTGACCTGAATCTGACGAGTTCTTCCACCCGTAATTTGATTCACCTAAGAAATAAACGTGAATCACTATGTGTGCCAATCCTATTGAGCCACCGGTACATTTGGGGGGCTTAAATCGAATCGCAAATCGTCCGAGTGCAAATAAAAATGGAAATTCACCCGCGCCGCTCGTCCACTCTCATTCTACTTCACCCTACTTCATCTTCTGCCCTTTTTCAAACTAAAAAATAAAAAAAAAAAGAAAAGAAAAGTTCTTGCGCTCTATCGTTCGTTAGACGCAGCCTAAAATTATTTTGGCTGCAGAAACATAAATATTAAAAATATTTATTTCTAATTAATAGCACACATATCATTTTTAAATCCGTCGAACATCATTTTCCGATTGTCGGATAAATAATTTTACATTATTTATTGCTTCTGCCAATTGATTTCCAGTCTGACAACAATGACGCAAGTTCTAAATCTTTAAGTAAAGCAAAATTATTTAACGGGGCGGTTATGAGGACAAAAATTTGAACATAATGAACCTAAAGACGATTAGTCAGTCAACAAGATCGCTGCGGGGATCCGATGAAATTACTGTCTGCACACGTAAATCCCTAAGGGGAACGGAAACAGGAAGTCCCTGCATCTTTCTCTTTTTCCTTCGTCGGCACTTTCGTTCGTTCGCACCTACACGCGAAGACCTCCGACCTCCCTCACGCGCCATCGGAGAGGACGCAGAGTGGAAGCTAATAAATTCATAATTCAATATTGACTCGGGGATTGTCTCTGCTCTTGCCTCCGCGTAATTCCTCGTGGGTTTGCCAAGCTTTTAAACAATTAGCTGCGAAAACAATTACTGTGTCGCCGAGACTCCGTGGAAACACACCCCTTTTCCGCGCCGCCCTTTTCGCGGCGATATCCGAAGGTGGCGTTTTCTTAACGCCGGTGACTTCGCATTATGCGGGCCTGGGCGAAAGCGACAACAGTGCCACGCACTTTTGGCATAAGTTCAAGACAAATATTTATCGCTGGGTATTATGAGAACCTCCTCTTTTGGCTTTCAGAGGAGCGCTCCCCTCGAAACGCTCGTCGAAACGCGGAAAGCGCGTCGTTTGTCACTGGCCGATCGAAGTTAGGTGAAGAAAAAGTATATTCGAGAACGCAATTAATTCAATCGTTATCAAAAATTGCTCGCGATCAGAATTAAAAGTGGAATTTTCACGCGGATCAAGTTTTCACTGACGGCGAGATGAAAAATATTTCCCGAGGATTAATATCGATAGCGTTTTTATTTCGCAGCGAGAAAGGAAACCTTGTGAAGATTAAAGTCTTATATCCAGTTTGCCAACCACGATTCTACATTCACTTTTAATTTAATAACGCGGAAGAGTGTCGCGCATTTGAGACATTCTCACACGTCTCGCAATTATTTCGCTCTTCGTGGAGAAACGATGCGGAATGCGTATCAATTTTCGCACAAACACACGGCGGACGGAAATATAGAGATTCCGGCGCTCGCATAACATTAAAAGTACTTGCCGAAACTCCGCGTTAAACATAAACGCGCGTTACGGCGCACAGGCGAGGAACAATTAAATTTCAAGACAATCGTTAGCGTTATAATAAATAAATTTTTTTTAACACTTCGCCGATGCGATAAATCGCGGCGACGTTTCAAGAAGATTTAATCTGTATCCATATGATTCTGTATACGTACGCACACATGCAGGCAGACCCCGGGGCTCGTTAACGCAAAGTGATTTATCGCCCCGAGACTTATAGTTTTACGAATCGGACGGGATGGAAAGTGTTAATGAAATTTGTACGGGGCATTTAAAAACATCTGGCTTCCGGTGGACCGTGATTAGCGTACACCGCAGCGGCACGCACGATAAATTATTCCCCGGGCTCCCGCGTTTGATTTAAAATTATTGCCCCAGTTTGTCCAGGATTACGGGACGCGGCGTATTACTCTTCTGTATAACCCAGTCCCGCGTACGGGTACCCTTGCTAAGCCAGGCGATTGTTTAACAGCAATATACCGCGTCAATGCGCCGAATCTATGCGTTTTATCTTCTCGCTCTCGGTGTATTTTTGTTCCAACCGAGCGAAAAAAGCGCGCGGTAAAAAGTAACCGCGGTCGAAATTATTAAAAGCACCTTCAATCAATCGTCACAGGATATTAAATCAATCAAGATTTGCAGACTGGAGCACGTACCTACTGAAGTTTTCAGTTTCTTTTCTTTTTTTTTTTTTATGTAATTTAGCGGAAAAATATATTATGCTTCGGTTTTCCAAGTTTAATTTCAATCAATACTTCTTCCTTCGAATTTCAAAGCTCCGGAATTTTTTCCAGGCTCCATTTTCACATCGAACATTTCGGCGGAAATAACGGTAATATTATTGATATTGATTAAGCGAATTTATTACATTAGAGTGAAATAAAATCTCATGCCTCAATGTCACTATCGTTTTTTTTTAAATATTTTTTTATTTTTATTTTTTTTAAATTTGGCAAATGTTTTTATTTTATATGAACGATAACGGATGCCCGTTTCGTCGGCAACGCAACCGGTTTTATGCTATGTAAAGTGAGAAGGTAAAATTCCAGAGATCGCGCCGATCAGTCATTAATCATGCCTGAGTAATGAGTTTTATCTGCAAATAATTAGTATCGACGTGCCGGGGCGATGAATCATCGTCGAAATATCGTGTCAACCGTGCATATGCGGCAAATTCGATACCAATTCCTACATGCCATCTCGAAAGTGCGCGGCAACATAATTCCGGGCCGAATGAGATTACCGATTAGTTAATGGAATCTAATAGAAATATACTGCACGTCGTTATTTTGTCGGGAGATAAATCGGAGAGAGCGGATTATTAAGTGAATGTATTACATCAATCATTTACAGCTAGTAAATACAGGGATGAAAATTGAATGAATTTTACTGGCGTGATCTCGCGCTAAATTGACCGTGGCCACAATCTCCGCACTCTCTCGTAATTATAATCGATAGGCATTTTTTTTCTTTTTTTTCTTTTTCCTCTTTTTTTTCAAAGCGATTACTTCATTTAGCATTGCGGTGTTCGCGACATTCGACCAAGCTGACCGACCGTTAAAAACGTTTGCCCAAAAGTTACACGCTTTTTCCACTCTCTCTCTCTCCGGGCAACTTGTATGCGCCGTATAGGCTCCAGATCATCCCTCAGAGAGAATGAAATGGCTTTCGTTCGCGAGCGAGCGCTACGTAAGCGAGCTTTCCCCATCGTAAAAAGATTTCGGTCGAACGCGAATTCTCTTTAACTCGTTAAATCAGAAGTTACACGGCCACGGCCGAAACAGGCGAGGCAGGGAACGACGGTTATATCCGGATGGTAGGATCGCATATGCGCACTGCGACGCGAGGCCCCCCAGCTTCCGTCGACGCCGTGGCAACCAACCTAGCCGAAAGCTCTCTCTTATCCCTTTTCTCTCCCTTTCCCCCGCCGCGTTGCCGCCCTGTCCGCGCTACCCCTTTCGCCTGTGCAAAGCGCGAGCTGGCAAAGTTGTAAGTAGCGCTTTCGGCCGTTTGATTGCATTAGCTTATTCAACCAAGTTTGGACGCGCGGTGCCTCTATCCGGCACGACGCAAGAGTTCCCCGCCCTCCGTCCCGCCGCCCTTCGCCGATCGCCGGCACTCCTCTCTCATCCATTTAAATGCACGCTGAATGCCGTCCCTTTCAGGACGCCGTTGCACATGGCGTACTACCGACGGACCGCACTACCGTCAGAAAGCTTTGAAGGATTGTCTCGTGATTACCGCCGACTGTTATCGAATTCGACGATACAATCTGCCGACAACGGAAGTTGGTATCCGGTCGAGAAGCAGCTAGCGCATTACTCGAAATTATTTGCCTCTGAAACTTAAGCGCGGCCACGCGCGTCTGTGCACGCGTCGTTCGAAACTAAACTCAACAATCGTACCGCTTGAATCTTGTTAAGGGAGAAAGAGGGACGTGTAAATAAATTATTAGATTATTCCGAGAAAAGAGAGAGAGAGAGAGAGAAAGAGAGAGAGAGAAAAAAATTATTAATTTCCGGCTTAGTTATTAAATCCGCCAAGATTCCCGTTTATAAAGAATCGCTCGATTTGCGCCGTCGTGTTTACAGAAGATACGACTGTTCGCCGGCACTGCTGCAAAAGTGGAAATTTTACTTCTCGAAAGTTTTGGATTACGGTATCAGAAACTTCAATACCCTTTTACGATTACATGTCGCAACAGGATGTCATGCTCGAAACTCGGTCGGGAAATAAAGCCAAGCGCAACGTTGACGCGATCGTACATCTTCGGCAGTTTTGGGAAAGCAATCGCTTAGATCTTGGATGCCGCGTGACAACGCGGAGGATATCCGCGGAGCGCAAATGGAACGAGCGCGTGACGATGACACACGCTCGGAACAGGCGGAGCAATAACGCTGAAGAGAAACGGAGAATCAAAGTAGGAAAGCAATTTAAGGACGCTGCCGGCGGAATGCATATGAGGGTTTGGCGTGCGGGAATATAATGCCATAAAGAGGGGCCGCGGATCCCATCATTGCGAGCTTTTTATCCTCGTGTCCGACACGTTCGCGTTTCCCTTTTACGAGCACTTCTTGTTGCCGCGCCGAGACAACTGCGTCACGTACTCCGGCTGCGGAATGTCCCACAATGGGAAGTTAATTATGAGCCTTGAAATTATTCGAGAATCGTAATCGTCCGATAAAGTATGGGAATTGATTAACAGTAATTGCCGGGGAAATTTACGAGATACGCGCGGCGCAATTATTTACAGCCGCCTGTATAATCGAATAAAACTATGCCCCCGTAATAGAAACGTAAATTTACCGTACCGCGCGGATAATAGATAAAGCATTTAATTAGGTACGTGGCTTTAATATTTATTATAAAGACATAATACGTCGGAGCGAGGCGTATATACGAGGAGACATTAGAGACGACGGAGGCTGCGAGGCTCCGGCAGACATCCGGCTAATTAAATCTTCCCTTTCGCGGGAGTGTCTTTGTCTCGACTTACAACGCGTTGCTTAGGTTTTATTCCTTTGGATGTTGGCAAACGCGCACATCCGAGAAGAAAGTATCCACAAAGGAGGGAAACGTTCTGCCCGGAATGAAGCAGTACCGGTGATCCTTTCAAAGGGGCCGAAACTTCGGCCCCACCTGTGATCTCTGCGACTCGACCGAGTGGAAGTCTCCTGTAATTGGGATTACTCCGACAGACAAGACTCTCTTCTTTATCTACTCCGCGTCTCTTTTCACGTAGTTCTCCCAATTCACTAAATTCCTTTCTATGAGGACATCTTTAGATTGGCGAATTCTCCCCCCCTTTTCCCCCCTCTCTCTCTCTCTCTCTCTCTTGCTTTTATCGTTGCAAAGATTAAGAGAAATCAGTTAAACTTGTCGCAATTAAACGCATCGTAATTTCAATAAATACATACGAAGCAAGACGGTCAACGAATCGAACATACGGCGCGGAACAAGCGACTTCACGACGCGTACAATGTATATAATCTTTTTCGCGCTTCTTAGCCCGTATCCTATCACTTTATAATCCCTGACGTGCTCGATATTAAGAAGCTCGTGCATTAGCAGGTCCAAGCGCGACGTCGAGGAGGCGCTTAATACCCGGACGATCGGGGTCTATCGCGCTTCTTAATCCGGGTACGACGCCCGGGCGAATGTACGGCTACCATTATGCGAGATTGCATCGTGGCGTTACGGGAACGAGGAAGATCGTGTTAAACGCCTCGCGAGGAAGGGCCAAACCGACAAAGCGGAAGGGAAGGCGAGCGAACGGCTCGCGATAAGACGCCGACGACAAAGTTGTCCGGCCACATCGGGCGAGGTATATTGCAGGTGTCTGATTCTTATCTGCCGTCCTCCCGCTGCCGATCATCTCGCTCGCAGCATCCCGGGCCGAACTGTTCGCGCGATAAAGCAACTTTCCGTACGGCAATAAAGCGACAAGCGCACACGGGTGTCGCCCGTAAAACCGTCGGCTATATTTGTTTCTCGTGGTCGCTTTGTATTGTTTATGAGCCGTTCACCGTGCATCCGAAGCGGCTGACTCTCGTCGGCGAGCCGTCCCAGCCGTCCGTGAAATAGACTGCGACTGGCTCTCCCTCCGTGACTTCATTACGAAAAGATACCTGTCGGAACGGGATAAACAGCCGACGCGGCGTGAGAGCCTGTTTGTTCCGAGTGTTGAAACGCGTCCTCTCCCACAATTTCGAGACCGCGCGCCAAATGAGAGCAGCGCCCGGAATTCAATAGTCCGTGCGGGTTTATTCTCGATTTCTACTGAACTTCAGAACACCGCCGGAGAGGTAAACTAAAGGAATTTCTCCCGTGCCCGTTTAATGCTTTATTCACTGAGTTTTACCATTGAGGGAAAGTAGATACACGTATACATATATACATACTTGCGCGGGTAAACGTATCTGATTTTTATTTATTTTTATGCGAATGCTATTGTAGGTTAATATTTAAACTAAAAATAGAAAAAGCATTGAAAAGCAAAATGACGGCTAATTAGTTATTAAAAGCAATTAAATGGATAATAAAACTGTTCGTAGTGAAACAACATTTAATTTTATAGAGACTTTTCTTGTCAATATTATTCCGTCATCTTATCATTCTCGCTCTCGCATAATTTATTCGCCGACTA
This sequence comes from Cardiocondyla obscurior, assembly GCF_019399895.1. Taxonomy (NCBI): domain Eukaryota; kingdom Metazoa; phylum Arthropoda; class Insecta; order Hymenoptera; family Formicidae; genus Cardiocondyla; species Cardiocondyla obscurior. The sequence continues at coordinate 1,874,948 of NC_091880.1, read as the reverse complement.
TGATATATTTAATGAGTTCTATTACGAGGATACATTTGCGTCAGTAACGCTGCCGCGGCACTTTGAGGACCATTAAAACGATCATCACGTCCTGAACGCACTTTACCACTCTGTGGACACGACCTGGTTACATCATGTTCTAATTATCTTGATTCGCGGTCACGTGCGCATCAGATTGTAGTTTATGCCAACATGATGAGCATCGCGGTCCACGATTGTGCCCGGCTCAAAGCAAACCGTCCGACCCGTCGCACGACAATAAAGCTAATCAGCGAAGTCTTGGGGGCACCGGCGCGGACGGTCGGCCAGTTTTGAGGGCCCGCGAGTTTTGCGCGAGCCCGATAAATTAACGTTACATAATCCGCGCGCGCTAAACTCGCATAAATATTCAACGGAACCGTGCCGGGGGTTTGTCGGACGTGCCGCGCGTATAAAATATTCATCTCATTATCTTTTTGATAATAGCCCGGAGGCGTCGATATTCTTTCTTGAAAATTTCAGCGGACATTAAAACGGTTAACGTCACGTTGCCGGACCGGAAGATCGATGCCGGATTATGAATAATGCAAGGCGGACATTCATGATCTATCCGCCGACAAATAAAGAAGGATGCGCCGGACGTTTATTTATTGACAACCGAAATCGTTCTTTTTGCAATATGCAGCGCGTTATGCCGCGCGATCGATAAATTATTTATCCCGGCGCGATTCGGCCGGGGCGCCGCGAAAAACTTGGGGGGAGGGGGCGCGCAATTTTTACGCCCGCTCCGCTGACAGATTTTTCCAACGTGCCTGCATATTGATCGACCTACGTGCTCGCACAATAATCCGCGGCTGGAGGAAAGAGCGAAACGTGGAGGGAAGGCCCTCCGTCGCCCGTGTAAAACGGGCATCGTCACTCTAATATATTTTCATTAGCCCGCGTTTTAATTAGAACGCTCGTTAATGCTTGTCACGACCCGTCTTTCTCACGTGCCCTCTTATTCTTCTTCTCTTCTCTCTTCCCCGCGTTTACTCTATCCGCCCTCTCCCCCCGTCATCCGATCAGAATTCATATTTACACACGTAGTTGGCGAGTCTGTGATACCCATTGTTGCGGCGAAACTATCCCTCTCCCCGATGACCGCATCACCTTCGCTCCGCTCGGCGTCGCTTACCCTTTTTATAACCGCGGTTCTCTACGAGAAGGGACGGTAATTAACTCTCTATTACCTTGCACATTTTTTGCGCCAATCCAGTATATCCGGTAATTATTATTGTGACGCCCGATCTGCTATTCACGGCCCTCTTTAATTTTACGGACGGCCCTCGTTTGCGGCACTCAAACCGGAAAAATCGACGGCGCTCCTCGATCATCTAAGCGGTTTGATCCTTCTCCTTTGTCGGGATTAGAAAATTAATCCGGGGGAACGGGGAGGGGGAGGGGAAAAAAAAAGATCTAACGGAGCGACGTTCGGAGTGCGGTATATTAATAGATCGTGATATAATATCTCGGCAAAGCGCGGACGATAAATAACAGAAAATTATGAAACTTTAATGAGCGATCGTTCTATCTAGGCTTGCGTTTGTATTTTTAAATTAAAAACTACAAATTGCATGCTCCTCATTTTAATACGTTTCTTAGCTTTCGCGTGCTTTAATCTCCCGTCACCGCGAACGAATCGCAATTGCAATCTCCATTTTTCCATTTAGCTGGAAAGATGCTAACGTCGCCTAATACATCCGCGAATACGGTCGCTCTCTATGAACGAGACAGATATCAGAAGCTTTCCGACACATATTAGATTGCTCTCGGCCGTGAATCACGGCTCTTCGCTCGAATCAGCTCGAAGGTGGAGCCGACATCTCGCCCCTTTTTCTCTCGGGAAGAATATTTTATGCAAACGCGATGCCCCGCGCCGTGAGAATCGATCCTCTCCAAAGATAGTCCAAACGAGTAAAATTTAATCAAATTTCGAAAAACAAACGGCGAACACGTATCTACCCCTCAATAATTAATCTCGACTTATCGATCTCGCGGAACAACGCTAGCGTTTTAAATACACCCTCGTTAATTAAATAACCTCAAATTTTCATTAATGGAGTGCGGCGGTTTTATTACCTCGTGAATAAAAAAAAATACGTGTAAAAATATTTCCTTCCGCGTTTTACGTAAAGAGTTCGGCTCGCGTCGACTGACAATCGCTGGCGGAATATCTCTGGCGTTGCGCGCGAATGATTTGGTGTTTCGTCAGCTCGTCGGGCTGATTCAGCAGTTGTCACCGGCTGATACCGCGCATCAGGGCAAAAGATATGCGCGATGGATGCTGTCGCGCCGATCCGATCGTACCAAGCCGTTCTGTCCGTCCTAAATCAAGGCCGGTTGACGGACGCGGGACAGCCCGCGTGGAACTTGCAGGTCACCTGTCCGCGTAAACTATCCCGGTCGTTAAATCACCGACGCTCTCCGCTTTTCCCATCTTGCGAGCCTAAGCGGCCGGGGCCGCAACCTAACTTCGTTCCCCCGATCTCCACAACCGGGAGAGCCTCTTCTCTCCTTCGCGTATGAGGAATAGCGCGGGGGCTGCTTTTGATTTAGCGGAATATGCCGCTGGCACTGACGACTTGCTCCCATTACTCCGCTCCCTCGTAACCCTCTCGGCTCGCGATCCGCTGCCCTTCGTGACACGCTTCTACCTTTCTCCCTCTTATCCCGATCCGGCGCAGCCTCCGCCGAGCGAGACCTTTAATTAATGGTCCGGCTCATTTCGCCGGCATGAGCGGTGCGAAAAATTATGCGCTTTTGAATACGGATGAACTCCGCAACCGGCAGCAATCCGGATTCCCCCGTGTCTCGGGTGAATTTCTCCGGGTCCCGGCGCCTGTATTGGGCGTGAGAGCGCTTCTGGGTGTCGTGATTGATCGTTCTCGCGACCGGCCCGACGGAGACCTCCACGGCTTTATGCAGTTTTACGGGACGTGCGATTCGTTAGGTGAGGCGAGTGGACAAGTGGACGGTGGAAATCGTAAAAGCAGATTTGTCAAGGCCATCGAGAATTGGCGTTGCTAGTTCTGGCGCGACTCATCGCTTGATTGATGACGGAAGCGAGCCCCGCGCGACGGATTTCTAACGCCTGGGAGATAAATGGTAGCGTTTGCGCATTTACAAATGTCGCGTCTAAACTGCTATTTTATTTCGCGATCATATTCACATAAAATAGCGTTGGGATATTTTTGCTGTACGTTTTCAGAGTGGTGCGCGACGTTTTGAAAAGGAGCGAACGCGGAATTCGGTGAAAGCGCGTCAAAATAAAATCGGCTTTGACGGTGTGACGTGACCGGGAAATTGCATTTCGCGAAAGGATTAAAAATATTCTATGACGGAAATTACTAATTCCCGAGCCCCTTTCGCGATGAGCGCGGTCGTTTTCCGTCGCGGCAAATTGGCGACCCGACATTTATTCGTAATTTGCGGGAGGACAAGGCGAAATCGTCGTCTACGACGGCACGAGCCGGAAATAAGTGGCGGAGGCCGCGGGAAATAAGAAGAGCGTCTCGGGATAACAAACAGCGAAAAGTAGTGAGTTGTTGAAGGAAAAAAAAAAACATCGAAGTCCTGAAAAAAAAACGAGAGGGAGGGAGGTAAAGAGGAAAGAGCAAGGCGAGAGACATCGCTGCAATTCCCATTCAAATTAATGCAAACGGTCCCCGTTGCCAACGGCCAAAAGAAGGATTCCGTCCACATTTTTCCCCTTCGCACAATGACGAACATTTGCGTCACGCCATTCTTCAAAACCAAAAGATGGAACGGACCCGTCTATGCGAAGTCGCCTTTTCCCCCCCTTCCCCCGAGCCAAGAAAGATCTCAATTCTCGCGAGAAGTTTTGCATAATGCGAGCCAAAGCGCGAGCGAAACGAAACAAGCACGTCGCAGCGTCCAGCCGAAGAAAGAACTTTCCGGCGACGTGCCTATAACATCGTTGCGTTTCGCGGATCATTTCGACGTTTATTCGTAGGGAAACATTCAATTGTCCGCAAATCTCACCGGCGCCTATCTATGACGCAAATGACAGCGAAGCCATAACCGTGAATTAATTTAATGCGCGAACAACCGCGAAACTGTCACACACTAACGGTCGCGAGTATTATAGAGAGAAGCACGCGCAGTATTTGCGTACAGTGAATAATTCATGGAGTATTGGCGTTTTTCCGCCGTCACACGATACTTATTAAAGTAACCGTTTATGCCCCAAATGCAAATGGCATTCGGGCAGCGCGCGATATAACGATGGCGCGGGATAACAACGGTTGCAGCGATGCGATTCATAAACTCGCGATTAAAGAGAGTTAATTCGTAGACTAGGCGCGCGTGTACACGCTCATAAACGTTCCGTGTTATTTTTCCTTTTTCTCGCCCCGATTGCAGCTAATACAATTTTATTCAGCGCGAATATAAATAAAAAAAAAAACACGCGAGATATTAAATGCGGAAATATACACGGATGATTTTTTTCCAATTTTTTCTTTTTTTTTGTTTTTACTTTTTTTCCTAGAAAGTTTTAATTCGAGAACTTTGGTTTTTGCACCGAGCAATACACTGTCCTTACAGCGCAAGCTACTAATTTTTTTTCTTTTTCTTTTTTTCATACAACGTCCGTCTTCTTTTATGCACTTTTACTATCTGCGAGTCGGACGACGCGTTTTACCGAAGCGGTAGAGGTCTTTGACTTCTGGGAACCTCCCGAGATTACATACGAAAATAACAGCGTGCGCGATAAAAAGCTGAAGATCACACAGCACAAAAACCGTAGTTTCGAAAACAATTAGAAAGCGTTACTCCGTTACTCCGATTTTATCTCGACGACAATATTATTATCAAGCTAATGTATGTAATGCTTGAAATATATTTCCACAATTAATCACTGTTTTACGTGATATTGCCGCTCGGTGATTTACAGCCATACGTAACCGGCGTGAAACAAATGCAAGATTTATGCGCGAGTGACGTTTATCGCGAATTATGCGCGACCAACGAATTATGCAATCTATCGCTTCCTTCGCCCGTCAGTCCGTCTGCTCGCATGAATATCTCTATGTCCCGTGTCCATCAGCCCGCGTCGTTTCCTACAGGACACGTTAATGTGTCACAGTTAACTACCGCGGTTTATTTATTTATAAGTCTGCGGAGGCAATCGCGTACCGAAACGCGAGGGTTCGCCGTTTCGACGTAAAATTATCTGTTTTACGAGTCAATTAATACGTATAATTAACACGTTTACCGATCAAGTCTGTTCGAGGAGCAGTATATTCGATTCTGCTCTCACAAGAGCTTAACACGCGACAAAAATGATGGATTAATTAACGCACTTAAGATACTTTAATGCCATCGATCGCACGTACACATCGCGGTTCCTGTTTACTTTGATTAACACTGCACACGCCTTCGTTGTCAAAGTCCAAAGGATTAATCTTTTACCGCTCCGGGCTAGTATTTGCCTTTCGAGAAGCTGAGTTTGCCGGATTACGCACAGAAACCGCGCGAAGATACACTTCGAAACTGTCTACGCTGAAAATTAAGCCAAGGCAGCAATAGTGCGCCGAGACGAAAACTGCAACTCGTAAACAGCGGAGCGGCGTGCTCAAAGTGCAATTGGCGTATCTATATTTATTTTGCGAAACTACCGTGGCTGAATAAACTCGCGCGATTTCATGCGCATTACACAGTCGATCGATCATCCGCCGGCATATATTTCATATTACATATTAATATTGCGTACGTATATATTTTTTTTCTCTTTTTTTTTTCTTTTCTTTTTGTCTCGGGGAATAGATGAAAACCGGCGCGGGGGCGAAGGAGAATAAATTCGAAGGGACGCTGCATTAATGTAATGACAAAGCGCTGGACAAAAGGGTGCCTCTCTCCCTGCGCAAATACGAACGAATTAAAAAAGGATATTTAATCGCGCTAATTGTCAAACAAGACTCGCGCGCTCGTATCCTGATCCTTCAGAGCGCACGCCAAATATTAATTATGAGAGTACGACATTCGCATACTCGCCCGGAATCAATTATACTCGTAATAAAAATGCGGTGGTGATGAAAAAGTTTCCGCACACGTTCCGCCCGCCGTACTCGGGCATACGTTAAAAGTGCATAATAAAAAGCACGCGTTCAAATTGAGTTTTATATTTTTCCGAAATATTGCCGTGTATAAAAATCCCCCGCGATAAAGCACAACATTCTTCTCTTTCTTTTTACGTAGTCATGGCGATAATAATTGATTAAAATGCTTAATCGAATTAAGATTACATCTACTTGGATAATTATTAATAACTATAAATAAATAAAAATATGCATAAGGTTTTTTTTATTTTTTTTACGTGCACCGATTATTCGTTTTGATTTACCAGTTCAGAATTAAACGGGTTTGCGTAGCGTGTGCATGCGAATGTAGAAAATAAATATTACAAATAAAGTATTAACCGTTTCTCGTTGCGCTTCGATCAAATCGATAAAATTATTACGGGGCGAAAATAGGAAAAAAAAAAGCAACTCAATTTTAGACAGCAAAATCACGAAAACGCAAGTTCACGTTGCAATCAACGCAGATTATTTCGTTGCGAGGAATATCGCGGGTTGATCAAAGGTAATCAAACGTGAGCTTATGAATTTCCGCGAAATCCCCTCGCGAAATCGCGCATACGGGTTTATTGAGAGCTCTATACCCCCTCGGGGTGCATAAATCGAAAAGAGAAGAGCGAAATATAAGGACCGTGCCGCGGACCGAGCAACGGCGTGCCCGCTGATTTCCTTAATTTCGCTAATAAATTGTCCGACGTTAAAATCCCCAGGTGGATTGTAAAGATATTAATTTCTTCCGTAGTCCTGGGATCTCCGCGTGTTCCATCCTCTCGGCCGTCGGTCTCGAAGTGTACGTTCATATATTTCTGCATCGTCAAAGGGAGCGACACGTCAAAGCCGTGCGAGACAAAAACGAGAGCGGTGATTGTCGCGGAAGAGAACACGCTTGTGTTATATATTTTGTATTATATTATGAACGTCCACGATTGTATCTGGGTGAGCGGCGGCGGCGGCGAAAAGTTGGCGGCGCGATAAACTGAGTCGAAAATAAGAAGCCGAGGTGTTCCGTGTTCCGGTGGCGGTCTCGCGTTCGTAATATTATTCTAGCAATTATACCGTGAGCCAGAGATTCACGCCCGAATATTCAGCCGTCGTAGTGGACCCCGTCGTGGTCACAGAGGTGCGCTAGGTATCAGTAAAAGCTCGCGCTATGATCAGACAGCCGTCACCAGACGGTGGGTTTTTCTCTTCGCGTTTCGCGACAGTTCATTCTATCTGTTCATTCCACGTTTCCGTAATCGTTGAAAGTCCCTGACAATACTTTAATTATTTTGATTATTCGTAATTACTTTTATCCGTTTCATAGAATATTTAATATCATTTGGCTTACTTATATGCCGTGTAAAATAATGTCGCTGATACGTTCGTGCATTTCGTTAATATATGGCGCGGGGCATAATATTTGTGAACCGAATCGGGGTAATGAATATCGCGTTACCGTAACAATATATATTGAATGCTGGGAAAATCATAAATATACTTTTGTGCTTTATATTTTCCGCCGCGGCGATATTTTATACGCTTCGTACGAAGCATCGGACTTTTCTCACCACAAATTTCGAGAGTAAGCAAAATGTATCATTCTTTATGTCTTCCCCTTTGCAAGACACACTAACGAATTGCGTGTTAAATGCCCGCGAGAAATCACAAAAAACATCTGCATACGGGAAAATTTTTCTGGCGCGGAATTCTAGTAGCATAATTCTTTCTGCTCGTTATCAAGAGAGAGCGGTAACATTTCCGTTGGAAAATTATTACGTCTGTCTCTGATATTAAAAGTGTAATTACTAAATAATTAAAAAATTAATTTTCGCCTATTTTCTTATTTCAAACTTTACGAAAGCGTGTATATTAAAAAGAAAAAAAAATAGTAAAATAAAAGAAGCGAGTTAATTCATTAATATTCGCGACGAATATCCGCGCGAGAAGAAAGAAGGAGGCTTTTCAATCGTAAGGCAACTTCTGTCTCGTCAATATGCAGAGAACGACAGATTAAATTGCGAGTTGCCACTCAAATCGCGCTTTGTGTTTGCACGAGATAATCGAAGTGTTAAACTTCGCCCTTAAAATTTAATTTCGCGCTCCACAACTCCAGAACAACGTTCCCGGCGAAATTTCCCGAACGCGGTGTAAATCCCGCCGAAATGGAAGAAAGCCACGAATGACCTACATATTGCTCTCACCGGAAGAGCCTTTATTATAATTTTCCAGCGGTAGTTTTAGCTCGGCGGCGGTGACGGTGGGCGTCACGCTGCCATCAATTTCGCGTGACCAGCACAGAGCCCAAAGGGGGCGAAGGGCGAAGGGCGGGAGATGAAAGGGGATAATTTCGAATATTCCCCGGCGCGGCGAATAAATGAGAGATTAAGCGCGATCTAATTAACGAACGCTTTCATTAGATTTTCTTTCGGCGGCGGCTTCATGGAAATTAATTTCCCCTAGACGATCATCGCGTTTCTACGACTCGCAAATATATGTGAGACGCTTTGTCGGGGCTTTTACACGGTCGCGCGGAAATAAGTGGGAAGCCGCAGTATACGGGGGCCCGTTTTTACCACGGCGCCGTCGAACCGGCCGAGATAAGAAATGTCATTTTCTCAAGACAATAGGCGTATCATTATCCGCGGTGTACACAATGAACCGACCGAAAGTATACAACGTCGAGCGTCGCTTTTTCTTCTCTACGTGCGCGTAGGAGTCTAAGAAAAATTCGGTGACTCTGCACGAGCTCAAGCGACTTTGACAAAAGTATAAGTGACTTCTGTTTAACAGTCGCACGTAAATACAAATTAAATAAAACCGAAAAGTAACTCGTTGAATATAATTGCGCCAAAAACAGTTGTTGCCATTAATTGAATTAATTGAATACAATCTCTTGTAGAGACGGCACAGAACAGATTTATATTAAAAGCCTTCTGACGTCCCGCTTAATCACCCTTACTTTACTTTAAAGTCGGTCGACCGTTATTCCGTTTTCCCCGTACCGCGTTGAGAGAGTAGCTCTCGTCGCGTGGCAAAAGTCAAGAAACGCTTCGGAAATAGAAGCCGGGCTTTTTTGGAGATCGCTGATGGATTAACGACTCGTCTGGTAGAGAGCCGCACAAAGTAACCGGACATGCTCAAAGCCTATGTTACTTCGCCAAATACAAAGGTCACGCACAATAGCGTGGCTACCGGTCTCCGAGGGACTCGACGGCGTCCCCGGAAGGTCCGGTTATAACGGGTGTTGGCTGGTGATACTAGCAGGGCCTGCCTCGAAGGCAAGGGCTGCGCGTAGCGCGGTTGGTCAAAGGCTGTCATCTCGCGCAAGTGTTACCGCCTGTCATCGCCAGGCTATATGCGAATTTCATGCCGTAGAACGTAATTCACGAATACAGAAGCGCGGATCAAACATCAGACACGATTCGACGTCCCTTACGCAAATACTACCCTTTCCCCCCCCCCACGTGCGATTAATCAGTTTAGAAAATAGCACGATCGTTCAAGGACTAAATATGCGACTGGCTCGACCGCCGATCAACCCGCAGAAAGCGAATAAATCATACGAAGCCGAACAAATTAGACTTAACGACGCGTAAATCACCAAAGTGAAAACACCTACGTGATTCACTCTCTCGCGCGTTTCGTTTCAAGGTATTTACGCCCGCTTCATTATTGAATTCTCCACGCGATTGAAATTCTGACACGGGCAAGGGGGGACGCATTAGCTGATGACGATCAACTGGACGACGCGGCGTCGTCCATTTGATTGATTACCGCGCGAAGGCCAGAACGTTGCAAGCGAGACGAAATAAAAGTTAGGTATAATAAATACGAGTTAGCCCATTATATCGTCGCGGCCAAGTTAATTTGCTTGTCTATCGACCGGCGCACTATCAAGGCGCTGCGGAGTCGCTCGCGGAAAGGCAATGAGAATCGTCGGTGTGCATACGCCCCGCGTTTGCATGGCGGAATAACAACGGGGATGACGATGCCCGGGCCCGGGTGCCATTGTGCGATTGATTTCAGACACGTGAATGCGCGCGGGATGCAAAGCCGCGTCTCGAGGATCCCGCGCGAGCGCCGGTCTACGTTGCGCCACAATGGCGCAGGCGACGATGGGCTTTGTCATTAATTAATTCGCGAATGCAATATTAATGGTAAGTAATCAGCCGCGCCTGGGCTGCGTGCCTGTGGAAATCACCTATTACAATTACTAATTGCATGCGCCGTGCCGGCGAAGCGCGCGGCCAGTCGCCGATCTAAACGCACGCAGGGTTACGCGGAAATAGGGCTTACAATCGGCTATCCGTTCTCGAATTACATTAACATCATAATCGAAGGAAAATAACGTTAACCGTACGGAGAAACGTCGATTTCGCCCGTCGAGAGATTAAAAAAAAAAAAAAAAAAAAAAAAAAGGGACCGATCTCACCTAGAACAAAAACAGAATAAGTGGACGAAGAGACTCGCGTGTAAGCCTCGCGAAATTGGTCGGAGAGTACGAATTACTGAGCGCGGAATCAGCTAATAACTCGGGCTGGAACGCCGGGCAATTAGTGACAAATTTTAATTAGACCGCCGCAAACGAGATTCCTCGTTATCGCGCACAACAGCATCCCGTTTCGAACGTCCGTCGATTCTTCGATCGCGGCTGCGGCCCGGCAAGTTATTCCGAGCTTTTATTATAACGTCCAACGTGAATTTCGGCTTTGCTCGACTCTCCGGGCGGACCCTAGGGGATTTTCGCCCTCCCTCCCCCTCCGGTCGAGGGGAACGGAGCTTAATGGTGGCTTTGAAGCGTTTCGTCGTTTGATGGGTTTGGCGATGGCGTAATACGCCATGGCAACAGCCGCTTTCGATCATCATATCACCGACGACTTCCGCCGTCATTGCCTTTCAGCTCGGTTCGTCTATGAGCTCGGATCAAACTGCGCGATGGTGAACTATTTCCAACGGCAAATCGGCCGGATTTTAGACGTTATACAGGTCTTTGTGAGCAATTCGCTAATGAGACACGCTGCAACGCCGGGCGCATTAAAACGATCGGCTATTATCTGTCGATCTCTCATAAGTACTTGGTAATACTTTATAATAAGTCATACCGCTACGCGAAAGCCCTCTGACCGTGCCGTTTCCACCGCAATTCTCCCGATTTTCCTCAATGGCGTAATGAGCGATGATCATCTTGAAATTCTCTACGATCGCGCTGTTGAATCGAAATTTAATTGCTTACATATAAAAAAAAAAATTGCCCGAAACTGAATTAATTCACCAGCGATCAACCTGACATAGAAATGCGAAATAAAATCGCTGCCAAAGAAAGCAAGTAATAACATAATCGAAAAATTTGATTTGAGAATCAACATTTATATTTAAAAAATCGTTATTTCTTAAAAAATTTATCCAAACGTTTTTTTTTTTAATTTTTATTACACCATGCATTATGCACCTTATTTAATAACGAGTCTGAATTAATCTCGAAATTTCCCTTCGCAAAAAGGCAAATTCATTTTGCAGTCCCGATTCCGTTATAAATATCGAAATCGAAACCGTATAATACTGAGGTATGAAGACTAATAGGTTCGATATTTTAATTAAGCGACGCTCAGAGAGCATGGAGCCGTCATCCGTCTGGACTTTATAGAGTAGCGGGAGTGCAGATTCTTGTACAGGGAGAACTCTGTGATGATGTTGTAACGGTGACGGCAATGGCAATGGCGACGGCGGCGGCGGTCGTATCGTGATGTACATCAGAGTCTCTCTTGGTCTCGGCAAAGGACGGAAAAGGGGGACGCTTTCGGTGGCGGCGGGGGTGTAAAAGCGGAAGCGCGGGACCGCTGCCGGATATTGAAAATACCTCGTGAGCCCTTGGACACGCGCTTGCCCGTCCTCTCCAACGTTCCATTCACACAAGTTAATGCGACGAGGGCAAAACGCGAGCCGTGAAATCGCGGCGTGTATACACGGCAACCCGGCATTCCCGTTTGAATGCAGCTGCAAATCGGGACCGATGTCGCCGCCGCAAACGATATCTCTACGCACCCGGGAGAACGTTGGAATCCGGACATAAGTACGCTCGTAATAAAAGCCGCGGACGCGGTGGATAAATCTAATTAAACGCATTGTACTTTGGAGTCTGAAATCTTTCGAGTCCGGCGCCGCGTAGTGTTTTGTTAATAAACGGGATTAATTCGACGCGTTTGTTAAAATGCGCGGCGGATAACGCGAGATAGCGAGACTGAGTAAAAATCTAACGTTGAAAAAAAGTCGGCTGTAGTTGCATACGAGGCGATAAGAGACCGGTAGACATTAGACGCGTCCGCGGGGCTGTAAATAGCTGAAATTTACAGTGCATACCTGCATCGCGTGCCGCGCCACGCTCTGATGTTTACGTTTACATAATGAAGGCGGTAATGTAAAGCGAGCGGCATTAGGTAGTAAAACGATAAACCCAATTGAGCCCGGCGCAGACAGCATCCGCAGCCTCGCGAGACCGTAATTACGGAATCCCATCAACATCAAAGATGGACTTTTCAGACGTGCGATTTAAATTTGTATCCGTCAAAAGATCGCGCTCCCTTCGCGTCGCAGAGAAATCGAAATCTCGCCGCAAAGCCCACCTATTAATCCTTCCGAGACGTGGTACCTACATAAATCACGCGGCCACGTCACCTTCGTCTTCGAAGAGTTCACGGGATTTTAATCGTTAAATCAGAACAAAATAAATTAAATCATTGGAGAAAAACTCGTGGAAAAAATTTCAGGTGCTATCTCTATCTCTTTCTCTCTCCCGCGCCTTGCAGCGATATTTGGGAAGATAATCTCTCTTGACGATATAAAATAAAATGTTTTATCCGTGCCAGGGTGTATTTGCAGACCAAACTTGCGAGCTTCTTTCGCGATCGTCTCATTGCGCAAGGGTATAAAATAGTTGAACAATAACGCGCGGATCGGAAAAAGCGGAAATCGTGTTTCAGGGTGGCGTCCCGCAGCGCTTCTCGGAATAGTCTCGCCATTGCGCACAATCATACTTGCCAACTTCTCGGGGCGAGTAACTTCGGCATAGATGAGTTTGAGATTGAAATGTTCTCTGTCGGCGAATACCGCGGGTAGCTGCGGAATGGAATCGGGATAGATCGGCGATCCTTTCCAATTTTCTGTCCAAAAGTTTCTCGATAATCAGTTCTGCGTTTTGTCAATAACATTGCGGATGCCCCTCGCAGACCGCCTGCACCGTAACGAGGAGAAAAATTTACTTTTCGGCAAATATGAATTTTTGTCGGCTCGCAAAAGAATTGAAACGTACAGCGGTGGTCTTTAATCGTGCCAGTTTAACTGCGAATCTGTTCTTTATCGCTCGTCATTGGAGTAAAAATAACTGGATCGGCGGAAATTTGCATGCGAAACCACGAGTGTCCGGCGTTTTTATTTCGTTGACGCTGACTGGCAAAATTTGCAATGACTACCTTTAAAATAAAAAAAAAATAAAAAAATGACGTGCTTGTATACATTTGCCGTGCGAATAAAAATCGCAGGTACACAGCGCGTGATTAAATTCGTTGCAGTATACTATTGTTCGGCGTATTTTAATTCGCGCCCGTTTACTTCGCGTGAACAATAGACTCTCCCTACGAATTATATCGTCGATAAATAAGTAATTTCTCTTTTTGTTTTTTCACTAAATAAAAAGCAAGAGCGATAGAATTAGCAATGTACTTTTCCTTAAAGGGTACAAAGTAACGCCTGTATTTATAAAACATTCCGCGGCGCGAATATTCACCGGACCACCCTGCTGCGACGATTTCGCTCGTTATATTCGCGAGAAGGGCCCGGGATAAATGTTTCCGATAGGAGAATGGTCAAGAACAAGTTTAAATCACGCGGCCGGCGTACGACATTCGCACTTGAAAATGAGCATCCGTTAAGATAACGCTGGAGCCTTGGTATTCGAAAGTCATACCTAAAAACGACCCACGCACTTTACCTTCGTGTCCTTCGCTTTCACGTACAGGGTGCTTAAAAATTGTATTATTTAAATTTACAAATATATGACGAAAGAATTTAGGAAAAAAAAAATAATTTTTTTCGTCTCTTGCTGCGAGCAAAGGCTATTAATTAACTTTACAATTAGCGATATTAAAGTGACCTCGCCACATCTCGTGACGTCGCGCATTTAAAACAGACCGTCGCGACGCAAGACGCGACTTCCTCGAGCGAATCGTATTATCGATGTATACCTTGCATGACACCGGGGCGTAATCATTCGTACGATCATTCCGCAAGTGAGCGCGATCACGTTTCGCAAAGGAAATCCGATAAGCCACGATAGGACACTTCGATTCCGCTTGTTTGCAAAGTAATTGGATCACCCTCTAGATCACGATCCGCTCGCGAGTTTCAATATTCCACGGGTCCGGGCGGGAGGAGAGACATTATCCCCGGGAGAGACACGATTCCGCAATTACAAGACGCCGGGAGAGGGGGGAGATCGCCCGCCCGGCCACTACCGGCCGCCTTCTTATCGAATATTTACGTATCGATTCCGTTATCGAGTCGCTTTAGCCTCTTCGCCGGAGGACGATCTTTCGACCTTTACAGCGGCGCGAACGAGCAAACGACCTCGAAACTGCATGCGCGCATCCGCAAGATCCGACGGCGGAGGCTGCGAAACGCGCGGGGAAGATAAATCTCGTCTCCCACCGTCGATCGTTAATTACTCTCGCGCTTAGGCGGGAAATCAGTTTCGAATAAATCATCGCGCCTCTTCTCCCTCGCCGTCTGGTCCACGGAGGTCGCCGGCGAGAAGGGATTCGCCGCTCATATATCGTCGACGAGGGCCACCCGTTCTCCGCGACGGCGACGTGCGGAGCCTTCGGATACCGTAAACTGCAGGCTATTCGCGATAATTGAGGGAAGACTTAACGTGGATCAGCCGTCGCTTAACGCGCACGGTAATGCCCGCCAGTTACACCGCGCGCTTCGCGTATCTTCGAAAGTAATTTAAACGCTTTCTGCAAATCCCGGACACCCCGAGCCATTTGCGAATAATGTCTACAATTAAAAGGACGGCCCGACGGTGCTTTGGGGAAATGTTTCGCGAGATAATAACACTACGTCTGTCCCGCGTAACTTAATTCCTCTTGTTACGGCCGGACAATCCCGGCAGCTGTCGCGACCGCCGAATAAAAATGTATCACGCGGAACGCAAGATTTATCGCAAGCGATTTCGCGACGCGCCGCTGGACGAAGCGCAATATAAAATGTACCACGACGACCTACTCCACAAAAGTTCATACTCTCGTCGGAAATAATAAAATCATTTTGATGCGGAATGGAGTGTAAAGAAGCATTAACGAGATTGTTGCTTTGACTTTTGATGGACTTGGTTTGTGGCTAGCGCCGGAACGGAACTCGTTAGACGGCAGCTCTGAATAAATTTGCTCAAGCGGAGTATTTACTTCATCTTTCTCCACTTCTAATATACCTTTTATATAAAAGAAAGAGAAGTGAATAGGGAAAAGGGAGGATTGCCGTTGAGAAACGTTGAAATGTTGCACGGCGCGACACAAATATTTGCAACACGCTCTAAATAGACGCAACACTTGTTAGAACGTCGGCGGGAAGCAATTTTTCTTGTCAAATTTTCGCTATCGACAGTCTGTCGTGGATATCACGACGAATGAACGTACTAAACCGCGACAATCGTTTCTTGCAGATTGTCATATAAAGAGACACTTGACAGCGAGAAGGGCGAGATAGAAAAATGCGATACAACGCGTGTATCTCGAAGAATCGCGTTGTCACGTCGCTCGAAAAATAATTCACATCTCGCTTGGAGCGCCGTTACGTGAGCGGTATATTTTACGCTAAACTCTCCCGGACACGCGAACGAGATCGCGCGGCGCGAGACAAAGAGGGTTTAATTAACAAACGCGGGAGGGGCTCGGAGGCAAATATTTTTTCACCAAGCGACGCCGGACGTCCGAAAGTAACGCGACGTTGCGGAAATCATCAAACTTTATGAAGGGAAAAAAAAACGAAAAAAAGAAGAAAAAAAAGACGAGAGAGAATAGAGATCGTGCTCTCCCCAAAACGTTGGCTCGCGTCTATTTTTCCATCGCTTTAGATGCGGCATCAAGATCGGCGGACGTACGCGGCGGCATAATAAGGTTGGGGGATGGAAAACCTCGCGGTGCAAGGAAAGAAAAGAGGAAGATTGCTCCGCCGGGTGAAACGAAACGGACGAGAGGACGGAGATAAAGAAGCTTTGTGTTTCTCAACCGTTTGAGCTCCGGAGCCTGGCGAGCAACGCGGGGCTTCGTCCTACCATTGCCAGTAACAACGACCTCCGCTCTTTTCGAGCCCTTGCGCTCCATGCCCTACGATCCTGTTCCTTCATTGTGCACGCTCGTCATCCAGCCCCTGCCACCCGTTCTCCCTCCCCCTCGCCTCCCCTTTCTTATACCCACTTCGAATCTAAAACATAAGAACATATATCCGCGACCCGCGGTAATAACGCCACCGATGATATCTGAATTTACTACGACGCCGCACGGGAACTTGGAGAATAATTTGGCATTTCATATTCCGAAGCAATGAATTCAAATTCGACGGTACGACGCGGTGAAAAGAATTTCGCAAAAACAACATTAAAATTTTTATCACAATATGCATTTAAATAAAATAAAATAAAAGGAAAAAAAATTATATGTGTTGCGTTTCGTAAACGTGAATGACGGGTAACTCAAATATTTCATAGCGTAAGCATGGAAGTTCGCGGAAGAAAACTTAGTTAAAGTTACGTAATCACCTGTCGCGATAAATATTGGAAGAGCGAAACGACGAAGAGCGACACTTCGTTAAGCATGCTAGTTTTTTTTTCTCTTTTTTCTTCTTTTAAAATTTTTTAGTTCTGTGTAAACAAACGAATTTGTTTTCTGCGTTATGGGCGCATGAATAATACATGCGGTTCTTCGATTTCCACCCTTGATCGCGGCCGCGAGAAGCCGACGTGATAACCAAATATTCGAAAAGGGGGGGATCTGTAAGGTTTATCGACAGTTAATTGAGCGAACACTTAGACAAATCGACAGATTTGAAAGCATAATCGACAGACGCGCAGTCAGTCGACGGTCGCGCAGTGTCAATCAACGGCGTTAATTATCGCTCGCAGATTGGGGTCCCCCGGCTCTTTCGCAACCCGCTCGTAAGAATTTTCAATTACCTGGCCCATTTATCTCACAATTTGCGCTGGCAATGCGATACGGCTAACTAGATGTGCGCTCTATTAAGTCTCGCTCTGCATTTCGCATTTCCGCTCTTCGGCGATTACGGGACGCGTTGTATACGGTTTCACGTTGGCACGGTTGTCTGATATGGTCTAATCTCGCCTGCTCGCGAGTGATCTGGGTGGATTTGATCGATTATAATGTAGCCGTAGCCTTAGAGGTGCGCAGACAGCCGGGCACACGTCCGCGTAATAACGGGTTCGGGTGTTCAGACGTTGACCCTCGATACACAAGTGAAGTGGGTCAATCAAAAGCATTCCGATTCACGGTTCGCGCCGGAAACTTGATTACAAATAATCTCTCTAATGCATATGCAGTCGGCGGGCAGGATTTGCACGGAGGAATCGGCGTGGTCTCGCCAACCGAGTCCGCCATACGTGCGCGCGGCGCCGGCAAAATATACGACAAAATATCGAAAAGCGATAACAACCCCCCGTGTAGCCGGGCACAATTACAGGACAAGTATATGCGTACGCCGTATCATACATGAGCCGCGGCTTATCGGAGATTGGCTCGTTATATCACTCTGAAATCCCTCTCCCGCTAAAAGCCATTCATTTAAATATCTGTATCTAAATATTGAAAATCAAATATTTGAATGGCGCACGCGAGTGCGTTGCAAATAAGGGGAAGAAATATTAATTAGCGCGATTTACTCGGGCGAGTAAATAACAGGCGTCTGTCAGTGCGTTGCATGTCGCGTTATGAATTTTTTAAAATTTGTTCTTCGCGAACGATCGGCCGTATCGCTGCGTATCGCGAAGATCATTTCAGGACCGCGTAAAACAAATTTTTCGCGATTCCGAAACTCACAAATATTACGCACGCCCTGGCGAACGACGGCAGAAGGTTAAAAGCATTTTGCCCAAATGACAAATTCGCAGGAGGAAAGTATAATCGTGACTTTTCGTAACGTACGTGAAAATTGACGAGCAGGACCGCCGTGAATTTAACGCGCGGATAAAATGTTCACGCCGCGCGGGCAATCAAACAATTGGAAAGGGTAGGCTCACGGTACACGATGTAACGGCGAGTTAATTTAGAGTCGAGGGACGCCCTCAAACAAAAATCTGCCGGCGCACAAAGTTTCCTGCGTGCCGGTAGGGTGCCGCGGCGAGAAGCGCGTGTCTACGATCACAGGAAAACCCAGTATCGGGCACGGCGGTCTGTTTCATGTGGAAACTGGCAAAACCGATGTCGATATAGTATTTCTACGCGGGTACACAAACGCGCGAGCAACGCACGGATGGAAATTTCAATCGAGGGTCCGGCGAGGGCACGCGCGATATCATTCTTGGTATTTTAATAAAAGTTCCAGCTGACCGCGGAGCCGAAATAATAAAAGCGTCATCGCCACTGGATGAGATACCGGCCGGCGTAAATGATTCATTTGATTAACCCCGCCGCGCTAATGAGAATCCCTCAGCGAACGGCTGTAACCGAGATCGCGCATGGACCGTACGGAATGATAGATCACCCGATAGCGCCCGCTCATTCATTTTCCCGGCATGAACTTAACAATCGACGCACTTTGATCATCGTCCTTTGATCGCTGACCGCCCAGATAAATTCCCGATTGTCGCGGAAGCGTGTGACTCGCTTCGAAAAATTCAAGCGAATTATTATCGACTGTAAATCCGCATTAATTATTTAATTATTTAAGCGACTCGTTCGATGGCGTGATTAAAATATTGTTTAATGCAATATCTTAAATAAAAAAATCGGTGTGACGCTTGTATTAGCTGTTATCGATTTTATTACATATTATTATAGTATATATCAATGGGGGAGGGGACGGGGTGAGAGCGAGCGCGAGCTATATTCTCGCTAGGTATATTCCGCTAGGTATATTACCCCACTACTCCCACTCTCGAGCGAGCGAGCTTTGTCCTTCTCCAGCGGTCGCGCGAAACACACGTACTCACTACGCTCTATACAGCAGCCACGTGTGCCCGTAACAAAAGTAGTACTTTTTTGCGTATTGCGTACAACGTAAACTGCCCGGTACTAGAACTATCTTCTCCTCCCTATTCTTCGTGTGAGGAGAGCACGTGTGAGTATATCTCCTTTCCGTAAAGCAAGTTATATCCTTACGCGTTTATTATTGCAAAGTAATCTCTTTATTTCAGAAGTGTTGCGTAGACTCGTGCAGTTTTTACTAATTATTTGGGTTTTTTGTTTGCAGGTGACCAGTGCGAGGACGAAGTTCAGACGATCTGAAAGGAAGCTAGCCACTCTGACGGGAGGTATAATAATCTGAGAGGAGGAGGAGGCCTCGGAAAGGCATCGTGCGACAACGGAGCAGTCCCAGAGGTAAGAATTATTTTTTTGAGACACAGAACTAATAGCTTGCTGACTAAATACTTGTAGAATCTCTACGATTAAATTTTATATATTTTTTTTTGTTACAGATCGACGTAGCTGCATCGACCGGCCGTCAACGAAAATATCGTCACCGCCGATTAATAATTATACGAACCGCAGCCGGTTCGTCGGTCGTTCCGGGAGTTCGATAAGTATTCGGTCGGAATTTTTTGACTTCTTCTAAACGCGAGTGCCGAAAAGAAACGCGCGAAGTGATCAATAATTTTCGCGGATGTAAAATCACGGTCGGGGTGTTCGCGAGTGACTTGTTCGCGGAAGGATGGCTCGTCACGTCCCATCTGAGAGGAGGAGCAGGCCCGGGACGGGTATCCTGCATCGGCGGAGCAACTTTTAGGTAAGAATAAATTTTTTAAATAAAATATTTATTAAATAAAATACTTTAACCTTTTTTTTTATTAATTTTTGAAACTAATATACATGTCTACAATAATATAATTCTTTTTATGTTACAGTCACCGGCAGAATTCTTCAACTCCGCTGACGCTCATGCAGATTGGTAAGTCGCATAATTTTTTTCTTCGTTCGCGGTGCGTTACGTAATTATCCCCCTTTCGCAGCTTTCTTCATTTTATTAGCGAGGTAAAAATATTTTTCTCTTATTTGTGCCTTTTCCGTCCATTGCCTGCGCCCTTTATCTTGATCAAAGTTTCTATTGTGAGGTCGACGGGCTACAGCCACGCGACTGACAATCCAAAGATCCGTCCCGTTGTTCCTCTGCGCGAGTCTCACAGAGATACGGCTTTTCGACTAACGCGACTTTTTCAGTTACCTTATTTCCCCGCGCAGTATTTCTCTGACCCTTCAACCGGCAAGAAAAGTTTACCAGTAGAAACGTCATCCTATCCTAGACCACCACTCCATTCGCGAAGGAAATTCAACGTCTGCGATGTCCATCGATACCGCGTGGCAAAAAGCGTGACGTAAAGAAATAAATATACGGTACATATCAGATAAAATAAACTAAAATATTGCTCTTATATTACTCTTTTAAAAAATAAAAAGAAAAAAAAACTGTCTCAAATTCAGAATAAAATGTTTCTCAATTTAAAAAAGAAAGTCAGGTTAAAACTTTTACATTGAAATTAACTCAATATTATTTTCTTATACGTTCCGAGAAATAGATTTCGCAAAATTTTGGGAGAAATGGTGGAACTGATTAGTATTCCCTCGCGTTGCTAAGAGAATGGGGACGAATATCGCGCGTTCCTCACTGAGCGGAGTCGATAGCAGCGTCCATGGTCGCCGCAAAGCTTATTCGTACGTCGAAGTCGTTAAGTGCACTTTGAAGCGGATAATTGCTCGGCCGTACGCATAAATTTCGCCGGATACTCGACGCGCCGTGTCGGTCCGACTCTGGACCACCGTCTATTCGCTCTTACGCGCACGTACATACACGGTGGACCGATTCTGCATTTCACGCGAGCGTCAACCCGCGTCAGCGGCGCCGAGATTACAGACGCGATATCGCGCGCAAGACGCGAATTCGCCCCGGCAATTTCGCGCGAGTCTTCATGCGCGAAACTCGGCGTTTGATCTCGCGACGGCAGCCGACGATTGTCGTCGTTCGTGGCTACCCCTTATGTGCCAGACGACGGCGGTAGCGAGTTACCACGACCAGCCTCCGTCGTAGTGCTGAATAGCGGCGTGTGCACGCATCACATGCTCAAAGAGGGGCGCATTGATGTGTCAAATTGGGAAAGTTTCCCGCATTGTCGAACGTATGGCATTCGCGAGAATGGCGTATTAATAAAGGTACGAATTAATGCCGAGATTAAATAGTTACGTCACACCGTGAGAGCCCCGCGCCGCAGACAATGCACCACGTACATTAATGAGTTTACCCGCGCGTTTCAAGTTGGACCTCGGTCTAATTGCCGCGGCCAAGAACGCGCCGGCGTCCACATATAAGTATTGCGGTAACGCGAGAGCGCACGTCCCGGCTGATAAAAAAAAAATTACGTAGCGAAGCAAGAAAAACTCCCGAGGCGCGGTATCGCTTTCCACGCGTGATTACAATTTTAATTCCGCGCGATCGAGCGGGGAGAACAATTCCGAGAAAGAAACGGAGAAATACTTTCGTGTCGCATCATCAGAAAATTCTTATTTCGCGACGCGGCGTCACGCGTATCGGCTATCGGAGTGCCCCGAGATCCCTTGTTCGATTTATACGCGCGAAATTTTCCGGCTGACCCCGCCGAAAGCGCCTTCGCCCGGCCATTTTCCTCGTACGACGTTCCGCGTATCCGTTATATATTCTCTATATTCCGTATTACGGCCAATCTGAGCCGGAGAATGCAAATATCCGAGTCTCTCATAT
Organism: Cardiocondyla obscurior; assembly: GCF_019399895.1. Classification (NCBI taxonomy): domain Eukaryota; kingdom Metazoa; phylum Arthropoda; class Insecta; order Hymenoptera; family Formicidae; genus Cardiocondyla; species Cardiocondyla obscurior. The sequence goes on along the minus strand of NC_091880.1, from coordinate 1,852,857 downwards.
CGGTTTTACGATTTTTACGATAGGTTTCATTACACGGTCGAGGTGCGCTCGCACAAACGCGATAACGGCGAAGTTCTCAAACCGCGAGTACGATGTTTCCAGAAACGAGTCCGACCTCCTTCCCGGCCGATTGTTACCCGGCCGTATTACGATGCATTAACGTCATCGGCTGACTGACGAGTAAACCGTACCACCCAGGCACCTCGGCGCGCGTAATAATAACGCTTCGCGTAATTCCGCGAGAAATAACATATCGAGGAAGCGGCAACGGCGGTGCTATTTTTCGCATGGTGTATTTGCCCGGAAAACAGTATCGCCGGAATGACGTGCAATTTATAGGGAAATGTAAAAAAAGATTGGCAAGCGCGTTACGCCGGCAGGTACATCCTCGACCTATCCATTTTCCAATTACCGTCACCCTATAAAGTTCCGTAAAACCGTAACGAACGCGAAACGTTTAATTTGCGGTAGCGCACGCCGATAAATTAAGTGCGACGAGCGACACGGGATTCGACGTTGTCCCGTGCAATACGCGTCGCATTACGAAATCGTGCAAAAGAAATTGCGATCCTCCTAGAGTAACATCTCGCCAAGAATTACAAAGTGCATTGCACGAACAAAAATCGACCGAGGAGGAAAAGAAAAAAAAACAAATATTCTAATTACAAGCGTTCGTCGATATTTAATTTCCCACGATTTCAATTATTTCGCGGCCAACAGCGAAGTCGGTAATTAATTTCGAGTCGCCACTCCGCGGCGAGACACCCATAAATAATAATCTCCATATGCACTCGCCGTCGATGCGCCGTGATTGCTTCTCTGCTTCCGGTGGGAGAGCAACAATCTCGCGTCCGCTGCGAAATAATACGCGCCCGAACAGGGAGGGGGGGGAGGGGACTTCTTTATCCGAGTCGCCGAGTGTGGAAACAAATTACATCGGCGAGCGTCGTAATTTCTTTTCGCACGGACAAGCGCCCGTGCTACAAGGGGAATATTAAGAGGATTCGAAAGGCCGCCGTGCCCCTCTCGTACGAAATAACGAGCGTGAAAGGATGCCGAAAGGCGCGACGGCGGACCCATAATTTTCTTCTTACACATTTCCGGATACCGATGAAAATCGTGAGGGCATCGCTCGTGCAAACTGGCTGTTAAGTGCAAAAAAATACGGCAGATGGTTAAAATCTTCGGCGGCCGATTGCGCGGCTTGGCAAAAGTGAGTTTCTCAGACGCGGCGTATGTCTACGTTTATTTCAAAATATTCTTCGATTTACGGGGAAAGTCGCGATAAGTCGGGTGTTAATTGAGGAACGGAGAGACGCGTAACGTTGCCGCGGGGTGTCAACGTTGTTAGCTGTAGTTGATTATTCGAATCGACGCCGAGTTGTCTATCGACTTTAATTAGAATCAGCAGGGAGTGTAACTGACATTCCCGATGCAGACTAAAGGTGATTACGTGACGAGTGTCCGCGGCCGAGTAATTGCTGGTTCTGGAGCGCGCGAGCTCGTTCTAGTGCGAGCGTGTACCGGCCGCCCGGTGTCGCGATCGGATAACAAGAATCTAGATAACGCAATCGTACATACACACCGCCGACACCGCCACTCCGTCCATTACGCCGTGACGTATCCGATCGCGTCAAGCATTTTTCAACGATTGATCGACAATCGACAGATCCTCGCGGCTTGTAATCCGTCTCGCGTCAAACGTTATCATCAGTAGCGGAGTTTGTCCCGACTATTGTCCGGATGGAGCTCGGCGAAATCAGCGTCTCGCTCTTAATTGCGTCGCTTGAGCGTGCGAGATATGACACGGGCACGACACGCGAAAACGATAATAAAAGACTGCGCGAAAATAATCTACCGTTGTAACATTTCTTTCTCATAACTGCGGCAATTTTTATTTCACACAAATGCTCTCATTTAAATAAGCGGACATGTGCAATAAGTTCACTCCTCGCCTCGTCAGCCAATAACAGTCGTTACCTCGATGACTCCCCGGTCGAAAAGGTGCTCGAGCGTCTTTAATTACTGTCGCCGAATATTTTCAAATTAACGGCCCGCGGCGCACCTCGGAAGCTAAAATGTACGGCGATCCGGGGCTGCGAAATGGGCGGCCGCACGGCAAATCGCGTGTAAAAATTTTCGTCGCTCGTATCGGTCCTGGGTGTGTACGATATTCGCGCACCACGAGCCAGCTCGGGGAAGAAAAGAGAGAAAAAAAAACAAAAGAAAAAAAGAAAAAAAAGCCGGGGGACGACATACCGAGGGGAAAGCAGGAAGAGAGTATCAGCGAGCGTAATAAGATGCGGGGTATGCAAACGTCGACGTGCTTCTTGCGTACATGTGGATACGCGTGGAAAGGCGGGAGTATCGCGCCCGATATCAGTATGCAAGCCGAGGCATCGCCCGATCATAATTAGCATTTAATTAATTCGACTAATGTGCGAAACGCGTTGATATTTACGACGGGATGAGACGAGACGAGGCGAGGCAAAACGGATCCCTCTCCCCCCCCACCCCCTCGTTCTTCTTGCCATCACCGATGTCTTTCGCCATTCGACTATACCGAGTCCACGAACTATAGGCACCCCGATCACGTAGATTGATCGATTTACGAGGGCTCGCGGCGGCGCAAAAAGTTGGCTGTGCCGCGTGGAGGAACGCAATTAATTCCGCTAAAATCTCGAAAAACTGCGCGGGGAAGCGCGTTTAATTTCGCCAAAGCGCGAAAGGATTTAAGCCGCTTCAGTAATTGACACGCGAGCTGAATTCACGTTCGTCAAAGAGCTCTAAAAATGCGGGAATGGGGCCGCTGTTGAAAGTACCGACGGTGCAGTTTGGTAAATACGAGTGTGATAGTAACGGGACGTAGTAAAAAAAATCTCGTGTTCGCAAATACTCCTGAATAGCGAGAGTAAATCGTAATAAACTGTAATATTACATGAAATTCAAAATCACAGGCGCAGGAATAATATATTACTCTTCAGAAATAATCCACGCAAATTTTTAAATTTTTTCATTAATTAATTTCGAGAAAAAATTCAGCAGTTCTTTCTTTCTTTTTTTATTATTAATTTTTTTAAATTTTTTATTTAAGTTAAAAGTAAGATAATTCGCTAACGTACTGATGAAATATAAAACGAACGAGTTTGACACTAATTTGATAAGTCGACGATGAAATAGAATCTCCGTAATGTAATCTGCTCTTTCGAGAAAAATAGAGTAAATCGACAGCGGTTGATTCCGATCCTAGCTGAATATACGAAAGTAATAGAAATGCGAACTGGACGTAACCACGGTTAGACACCGACGGGCAGACTAACGTGTGCCGGCGGCGGTCGCACTGCCGTTGTAGGATTCCTCCCCGCGAAAGTAGCGGACGCGTAGGATCTTTTTATCCGGAACGGGGCATCGGACGGCGGAGTCTTGAATACCTCCATTCCGACTAGCATCTTCTATCCCCATCTTCTTCAATATACGCGGCTTCCAATCTCGGTAGATCTGATCTCTCCCGCCCGCTTCTGGATCCCTTCAGCCTCTCTCTTTCTTTTGTGCCTACGATACGTGTTGAGTGGTCTCGCCTCGCCCTTGCACCTCTTCTCCTCCCCCTTCGGCGCGCCCTTCGCTTCCTCCTGCCACCGGTTCCTCCTTCCTCCGGCCGCTTATAAGGACGTGCGGTAAACCTGTTTATTCCCGCGTCCCGCGATGGGATGCCGCGATCGGCCGAGGTTCGAGGCTGTTGCAGCCGCTCGCCTTCCAACACGTCGGCCTGCCCGTGTGCACGCCCGGACTCGCCGAAATCCCGCGTCCTTCGCCGTCTCTCACGGGCCTGCTTCCATCTCGCTTCGATCCTCCTCTCGCTTTCTCTTCGCCAGGCATGCCCATTCAAGCGCGTCTTAGTGGCAAAGTTTTCACCGTTAACGCTCCTACCCGAATATCCCGCGTCGAGAAGAACCGCTGTTACACAGGCGGAACAACTTTGTCGATTGTACGCCACGTGAGAGATCGACTCGCCTCGCGTATCTCGCGGGAGACGTAATAAATTCTGGCATTCTGCGAAGATAAAATTGTGACAAAATTTCCATACGGATTAGCGCTCGAACGCGTCGGTCTTTCAGTCATTGAGCTCTATAAGACGAAGTTCACAATAGATTTCCTTTCGCGGAGAAAACCAATCGCAAGCAGGTCGCGGCGGAGTTTCTTTCCTTCCTCTCCTCGCATACTTTCGTCACGAAAATAAAAGAACTTCAAATAATGAAGGAAATAAAAACAGCGGAAACCGGGTGCGCACTACGTGTCGTATTCTAGGCGTCGACGGCGAGAGAAGAACGCGTTCTAAAAGCGAAATTGACGGTGCGGGGACGGGGTGGGAGGAGGGGGGGAGGGTTAGGTCGGGGATATCGCGCCGGGTCCAGAGGGTGAGAAAGAGAGACAAAGGAAACAGGAACGACGGAGGTTGGAGGGGACTGACGGAGGAACTCGGACCGAGTTTGGACGAGCGCGAATTCCATCGCGTCGCGATCGAGTTGCTTAGAAGGCCGGTCGCACTCTCAACTCTTATGCCCGGTGCCTGCACGCACATCTGAAGATGGCAAGATACCACGTGGACCGAAGTAAATGGCTGGGCGCAAGAAGACGGCAAGGGCTTGCCTTGGCTGCTCTTTCTCTCTCTCCTTCTCTCTTTCTCTCTTTCGCTCGCTCGCTTCTCGCCCGCAGGCTGCTAGCATCGTGGCCTGCACCAGGCAACCTGTTTCACCTGACCGTGGTCAAGACGTGGCGTATGGCGCGTTAACTCGCTGGTCGAGCGGTAACGCTGGCCGCTTCGTATCGCGAGCAAATTATCCGGGCCGACATTTACGCTGCGAGCGGTATACGAATCAAAGAGAAACTTCGCGCAAGGACTGAATTTGGAATTCAGCCTCAACCGGTCGGCCGGCCCTTGCCTACGCGGGCAAAATTGCAAGTAATCTTATAAATCATATACAAAACGCACGCTATTATTATATCACGTTACGTGCGCGGGACTTTTTCTTACGTGAGATCAGGAAAAAAGTGCACGCTCGTCCGTGCAACGTGCGGTTCGACGTTTCGAAAGGGGGGGAAAAAAAAAATCTCGTTATTTGAACTGATAATAATTCTCATGCGCAGTGTTCAGTCGTGCCCTTATTACATTCACCGCGCTTCTCTGTGGATACATATATATTAGTATCCCGCGAAAATAAAAGGAGGCGCGATTTTACGTCGATTACATCGGTAGCGGTAGGTAGTTACGAGTCGCAGTGCAAACAGCGGTGGGAAATCGCGTGTAATATCGCGCGGCATTACTGCGGCCGATCGCAACTCGAACGGGCAAAGGGAGCAAGCGAAAAGTAATTGTTAATCGCGTACGGACTCACGAGAGAATGACAAAACTACGAAACTCCACGGCGAGCTGCGCGCTACAAACGCGTTGCTTTGCGAGGGCCGCTTACGAGATACGTACATGTGTACTTGGAAATTAATTTCCTAACGCACTTTAAGGGCACAAAGGGCCGGATGCACGCGCACGGACGCGCGTCAGTGTGCGCGTCAACCGAATCTAGATTTACATTTATCCACTTTGCGGCGATGTCTCGCAGCTGCTGGCTGATCGTCATTGAAGCCCACTAATTCGCCGAACAACCGGCACGCATTCGTCAAAACGCAGCTGCGTAACGATATCTCGAGAATTACCTATCGCCTTTCGCGCCGCACACGAGCGGAATCTAAGAACGCGATAATACGCGGGATTCGCCTATTGTGCTTCTTCCAGCCGTGCATCTCGCGCTACCAGCGTTCTCGGTTAAAATCCACCCGCGCGGAGGCCCCATATTTCATCCTCTTTACTCCGCGGGCGTAAAGCGCCTTGAGCGTGAGAGCCAACCGACCCGGTCTCCTCTCACCCCGCAATCGCGACGCTCACGTGGAATCAATTATTCAAGGTGTCATTAACAAAACGGGGAAATATATATCACGCGATAGGAATCGCGGCGAACCGCGCGCGAATTCGAGAGAGGCGCGGGTTCCGTCGAATAAGCGCGTCTGAGCGGAAAGAGGGACGTCGAATCGAGGGAACGGATAAAACGAGGGGAAGCGGGTGGGAAATCGGCCGGAGAAGATTGTCGCGGCTCGGGAACGGCTTTTGTAACTCCTAGGGCAGGCGATTCTCGTTCCCTTTGCACCTCGAAGCGAAAAAAGTGGGCCACCGCGCGCTTTATTTCCACGCTCACGGCCGTCGTTGTTCCGTTTTCGCCGGCCTCACTATCGGAGAAGGCGGGAAGGGACGGCGAACTTGCGCCAAATTAATTTCCAACAATTTACATATGTCGCCCGCTATCGTTGCGATAACAATACGCTCGACGTCGGACCCCCGCAGACTTTGCCTAAGAGGATTTGCCCGCGATCGGTTTTGATCTCCAGCGGAGTCGATACCGCGAACCAGTGATAGTCGATTGCCCTGGCGCTTCACGCTAATTGCCACTGCTAATTAATCGCGAATGATTCCGGCATCGCATACTCTCGTATCTCATTTCGCGCTCATCATATGTTGCCTATTATTATGTAATTTTGAAAAGCACGCCGGCGATTGCATAAATAATGCACGCTTGTCCCGGCGCTCGTAACGCGATAGCAAAATATAAATTAGGTTAATGTTAACTGTGAAGCTATTAAATAACAGGTCAAATCGCTATTGACAAAAACACGTAATAATCGTACGACAGCTAACAGAGTTCGGGTTCAACCGATGTTCGTGTTGCGGACAGGGCGTTGTTGGAAAATTAGGTCCATCTCCGAAATCCAGCGGCGCGATTTCTCTCGTTCGAGCGCAGTTCAGGTCAGGTGGTCGGACCGCATATCGCACGAGGCTACTTCAACACGGTACAGTGAAAGAAAGAAAGAAAGAAAAAAAAAAAAAAGAGAGACCGAAGAAAACGGATCGCGTGCATTTCTCACGTTTACTACGGCCGGTTCCGGCGAACTTCTCGAAGAATCACGTTTTGAAATTAGCCCGGCCGAGAGAGCCGGCTCGGTATTTAAACTTGTAGCAGAGCACTCACGGCGCGGTGAATTTTTTACGGCGAACGAGAAGTTCAATCGTAAAAGCGAGGCCCGATCGTAAAATTTTCCGCGCCGTAATACGCGTTGTCTTTTGAGGCGAGTGTATTCCCGCTTTCTACTGTGATCGCGTTGAAGGGCTGGGACGAAAGGGAAAAAAGGAAAAGCGAGCGAGCGAGAGAGAAAGAGAGAGAGAAAGGAAGAAAGAGAGAGATAGATAACGGGTAAAAAGCTGCGTGTAAAATTTCAATCTCGTTCCAGTGTTTACGTTTTTCCGCTTGTCCCGCGGCCGGGGGCTTGGATAAACGCGAAACTATTCGTTTGAGTAGATGTACGCAAATACCGCGTCGCGAGTAGTTTGCACAACGAAAAACGGAGCGGTGCGCCGATATGTAATTAAGAAAGGGCGCCGTTTCCGAGCGCGCGGAGGGCTGAACCGGGGCACGGCTTTGCGGCTTTCTCTTGCCCGCGAAGTTTCGCAACTTGTTTGTTGTCCAATCCTTTCGGCGGGCGTCGCGGTCTTTTTGGCGGCCGAATCCGCCCGTCCCTACCCTCGCTCCTCCCGCGCCTTTATTCCCTAACTCTCCGCGATCGAACGTATCGAATCGACCAATTGCCAATTGGCCGAGGTCTACCTGCAATTGATAAAGGCTACAGTTGAATGGGGACGAGCGAGAGTATCGAGTGGTCCGAATAACAATAGGCGGCTGGACGAAGAATAAACGAGCTTACTATCGCTCTTTGCTGCAACCTCCACCTACCTCTCGGCCCCTTCAGTCTGACGCGTTTTGTCCGTGCGCTCCTCGCCTCGCGTTCGTTCGACAACGAGCGCTGTCTCTACTTAACGCGCAATACGTCAGTTCCGCGGTGAACACCAAGACGACACCCTATAACATAATCAGTCCGCAGTGTATTTATCGGACCATCCCGCGGACAATGCCCATTGTGAGCCGGGTATTTGTTTCACGCCGACGATTGTCGCGCCGTGATTAGTTACCGCGGACTCGATGAACGTACGGCTGCGACACTTACCGACGTTACTTAGAATAGTCCCGCGATTTTGCCCGGCGATTAGCGAGAATAATGGGTCAATGGAGGACGAGAGGGCTTCTTCGGATCGACTCGAGATAACCAAGTGCAAAGTCAATCACGCGAAATGCAATATAAACCACCGTCAATCGTTTATGCGCGTACACTCGTACAGCACGATAGTTGCCTCGTTGAAGTTTCTATGGCAAAAGCACTCGCGAGTTTTCATTTCTACTATAAACCCCGACGGAGACGCACGCATCTCTTTTATTCCGCTACGAAATAAGAAATAAGGGAGAGACGCAAAGATGACAGATTTCCCTCGATTGTTCTTTTGGCGCAAGGCTCTCCGGCGCAACTTGAAAACAGACAATTTGCCTCTGCCGTCTCGCCTGCAGACAATTGTACCGGCGGCCGGGCGGCTGTATCGCGCACAGCTATTCTCAACCTATCTGCGAGACATAATAGCTCTGCCATGTATCCCGACGGACATTTCAGGCGCAATATATTGCACTTCGTGGCATTAGTCGGGCACGCCATTAAGCTGCCAATGCTTAGCTGCCGCGCGAACAAAGTTTAGCGATGCGACTCACGCATAAATGAGTTTCAATACTTCCATATTTCTTCGGAATTGCTTCTTTGGAGGCGGATCAACGACACGAGATCGAGTGAGCTTCAATATTTCAGTCGCATCTATCGGATACATCCCGAAGCTACTTCCCTTCGCTTTTATGAAACTTCGGGAAAAGAGAACAGTAAATAAGCTCACTTTTACTCGAACGCTCGCGCTCGTAAAGGTCTCCTTCCGCGTCTTCTATTCTCCGTTACGATACAATAAATATGTAAATGAAATAAGATATCGGTAATAAAAGGATTTGCTCGAGCATCTCGCGCTCGCTTAAATTTGTTTGCGTTTTCATGAATAATTTCGTGACGCCCTGGCGAGACTTCATTTCTGCCGGTTACCCGCGTGGCTCACAATTAAACGGGATTCGCGCGGAGTCAAATGAAGATTTCACTTTATAAAAAAAAAAAAAAAAAAACACGATGCAGATCCTGCAAAATCGTCGCATTTCGGATACTTGCGCGGTGGCCCGTCTTTCCTACTCGAGAATCGCGTTCTATTTAATTTATTTCATATGCTGCCGCATCGAAGAACGGCAGTTTCGTCATTTGGCGAACTTATCGCGAATCCTGGCCCACGAATCAATCCGTTATTACGTAAAAAGACAAACCAGTTCCGAAGTACTCTGGCACTGGTGACCCCTTCGTGAGCCGTGCTCCGGTTTCACGATGCTCGAAGGCCGATAAGCATCACCACTTTTTACCAGAATGCAGGCTCCGTGACTCCTAAAACGCAGTTCTACAAAGTATCTTTCTCCCAGAGCCACTTCGGCGCGCGATCGAATTACGAGAATGCACTTTTCCCCTCGCGCAATCGAAAAGGCTAACACGTCGCCGGAACAGAATTTACGAAAATTTCCGACGAATGGGACAAACTCGAGCTAAGTACCGGAGTCGTTTAGTACCGATAAAGAAATAACGGAAAAATCGTTTCACAGAGGGGGAGGAAAGGGGAGAAATCTCGTCGCCCAATTACGTCCCTACTTTACGACCTATTGTCACAACCGCTAATGTGACGAAAGAAGGTAGTCTTCCCCGAACAATTTTACTTCGTCGACTCATCTTTCCGTATCGCATCGTACGAAATATACGCTCGTGCCGCGTAAAAATAATAACGGCCGCGAAAGAAAGTTCGGCGGGGATCACTATTGCCGGGAAAATGACTCGTGTCATCGAGAATTGAAACGATGCAGCTTCCACGGAGATACGCGGAGAAATTCCCTCCCGTCTCCTCGTCGCGCCGTATTCGGGGATATCGAAGTTTCCGCAGGAGCGGACGTTCTGTGAGATATGAGTTCGCGAACTGTCGTCGAAGCCGGCGTCGTCCACCGACGACGTCGTCCTCGTCGTCGCCGTTGTCGTCGTAGAGAAAATAAAATCTGCCAGATTACGGAGCCTGCACGGCAGTACCGGAGCGTTCTGTAAAAAGCAGACGATGACCGTGGGTCGCATATTGCCGTCCGAATACGTACTTTCCCTCTTCCTTTCCGAATGAAAGATGCGGGACGAATCTGCGCCCGATCGCCCAGATCGTCCCTGCCTCAACGTCGATCGCGCTCGTCATCGATCTCTAACGCCGAATCCGAAATCCACCGTCTCCCGCATGTACCCTGAAATATAAATCTTCCGAGGCTTCCTGCACTCTCGAAAGAACACTCTCTAAAAATATTTGGATTTTCCGCTAAGATAAATTTTGGGAATCGGTTTACATTCTCGTTCTTGCGACATTTGGCTGCGAGCCGGACCCTGATAGGATAACAAATCAAAAGAATAAAACCTCGAGATTTGAAAAAAGAAATCGGATCTTGTTTTCTTCGGACTTGGACGGGCATATATATACCCCATACAGCGAACAAAAATTCACGTTTATTTATTACGTTATATTTCGTAATTAAGCTGCGATAAATCAATTTAGATAATTGTAAGAAGCATTATTTGGCATCGATTAAACCTCCAATATATTTTTATATTATATATTGCAGCTTTTAAAAAACAAGCTGCAAAATTTCCACGGTATAAAAGCCGAAGTTTTCCGACTTTAAAATCAGTAAAAGTTTTTGCTCGCACAGACAAAAAAAAAAAAAAAAAAGTACGTCAGCGGGCTATACATACGGCAGGAGTCATTCGGAAAATCTTTCAGTGCGAGGAGACAGTTATGGTAGGAACGCTTACGGGAATGAGAGAGCCAAGAGTGCACCGGAAGGACAGTGGCGTATCGGTATAAGAGCCGTAAACGCAGCGAGATAGAATCTAACCAAGGCGCTTCGACAGATCTCCGCGAAACGAGAATGCACGAGGATGCCCCGACTGTAGGGATTTGTTTTTATTATAAGGTATGCAAATGGCGTATGCGGAACGCCGCCGGGGTTCTGGTACATGGCCCATGTCTTAGCTTCTCTATTCCTCCTTACTGGCGGTCATAAACTGAATTGTAAAGACCGAAAAAATTGTAGAGTAACTCTTCCTCGCGGAAAAATCTCAAAATCACGTCGAGATAATCCTGGACGCCTAGCCTGTTATTGAAATACGAGATAAATTAGAGACCATCCGATTTGGTCCGCGACCTTCGACTACCGCCTTCATTGAAGGCGCGGAAACGAGCTTTCCTTATATAAAAATTGGCGAACTTCGCGCGGATCGAGTACGATGCGAAAGTCAGCGAGAAGAACGAGATTCGGCGACAAAACGAGCGTCTGTATGCATGCACGAATGCGCCGTGTCGGCGGCCGAGCGACTAGCGGGGAAGGTGATTCGTCGTCAACCAAAGCGTAAACTGCATTTCGAGGTCCACCCGATTCCCCTCGCCGGCGAAACCATTTTTCCAGCCCAGCGATATATCATGGAGAGAGAGAGCCGAGCTCTCTCTCTCACCGCGCCGGACGGGCATTTTTGTCGGGTCATACAAGACCGTGTATAACGCGCGAGAAGTCCCGACGTTATCCGGAAGAATTCTCCCGGTGTTTTATTATCGGCCGCGCCGGACATAAATTCCTCGCGCCGTATATCAATCTCTATAATTTTTAATTCCCTTCCAGACGCATGGCTCCGGGTATCTTCGTATCGATAGGCGCGCGTAAGACACCTTAGCGGCATCGAACCACCTTTCCGTAAAGTGTCAACTATAAATCCTCCCCAAGTTTCGCGAATTTTTAAAAACGCGATACCGTTGGCGCTCTACTTTGCTCGCGTACTCGTTTGCGAAGATTGCTTGTTAATATTATAAACGACCCGACGTCAGACCGGTCCTCGAGGAAAAAATTATTTAATCTTAAGAAAATCGCCGGCCGTATTTCTCAGCGGCGCTCTTGAATCTGGATTGGGCAGAGCAGGAACCGCGTCGAGCGTCGTCGCACCATGCATAATGCATCCGCGTCTCATCGCGCCCTCGCAAAAACGTTGTTCCACATCGGTATCGTCCGCAAAACTTGCAAATCTCGGGGAGCGATCCGTTAAAGGTCCACGACGTCGCGGGATAACGTAAGCGCTCTCGCATCGGCGAAATAAATGTCAGTAACGGTCGCGAAGCTCGTGAATCCCGAAATCTTGGCGGGCGCGAACGCGCCCGACCCATTTATACGTCTCGGTGAAGTTAACGCTGGCGAGTTTTCCCTACCCCGGCGGAAAACAATACTGCCGAGACCGGATTAAGCGGTTACCGCGCGTAGATCTCTGCTACGATGTGTGTGTGTGCACGCATATCGTCCCTTCCGTTTTTCCCGACCGCGTGCGTGATCCGTGCTTGTCCAAGAAAAACGTGTGCTGTAGCCGAGGATTCCGTCCAAGTGTGCATCTCGCGGTACATCTTGCATCCTCAAATTTGTGCGCATACAAAGTATTCCGCGGTTGTAACATCTTCTCATCTTTAAAAGTATATTGAAGCATTACAATCGTATTTTTTTTTCTTTTTTTTTTCAAGAAAAAGTATTTTCTTATCAGAGAAAAATTTGGTTACAGTAATTTAATTTTTAATATTATAGTATTTAATCATTGCGATTATTTTATCGTAAATTTGTTTCAATGTTAATATCCGGAATTAATATGTTTAGCAACAGAAATAATTGACGTCTTTTTTGTTGAACCGTCATGTACTGTAATCCGCGGTTAAAGGGACGTCTGATAGTCTTAGGACGCCTCGTTTATGTACGCGTCAAACGTGCATACGGAATTGTAGCTTGGTGAACGGGCACACGTTGAAACGCGAACGTTCCGGCGTACGTGAAAAGGTACCTCTCCGTGTGGAGGCTGCGCGAACACAGATTATTCGCGGCCCTTTACGTGTACACGAAAGGGACTCATATAAGTGCGCTCGCGTACGTAGAGAAGGAGTCTTTCCCGTGTAGCCAGACGTGCGAGCGGGATATCGCCGCCGCCGGTTGCTTGCTCGGATGCTGCGAAGAAGACCAGGCATGTTTGCCGACAACAAATAAACGAAAATAAAGTGGCCCGAGTAGCTACTCGCGAGCCCCGGCAGAGAGATCGGCTTCAATTTATACAACTCAGTGTTCGGACTTAATCTGGGAGACAGATTTACACCCACGGACCAAGGGCAGGGCCGATCGGCGGGAGAGGGAGAGGGGAAAGAGTAGAGCCGGTAGCAGACGGTGAAAAAAAAAAAAAAAAAAAAGAAAAACAGCGGGAGCAGGGAGATTCACCGATGTTTGCTTAGATTCGTCACGCGGCCAACTTTTTCCCCGCAGAAAGACGAGGGAGTGAGATCCACTGAATCCAATGACGCACAATGAAGACTAATTACTGCTGATATCGGCGCGCGCGCCGAAGTCGGGAACCCCGGGCTGAAAATGCGCCGCGACCGCCGGGTACTTGGGGCGACCGATATTTCACCGGTGGCACCCTATGATGCCGCGACGAGAAGACGATCCATCTCCTTCGAGCGACGCGCGCGGAATCCGCGCCGCGATTAATTATTCGAATTACATTCAATTATGTAAGCGAGACGAATACCGGCCGCTCAGCGCCCGAAGTCGTATCAGAAAGAAAAAAAAAAGAAAGAAAAAAAAAAGAAGATCGAGGCCGCGCGCTATTACAAATAAACGACGGTACCGATCGCGCACGAAAACCGATCTCGGGACGTCCCGGAGCCGCGGCGTCCTCGGGTGAATTTTCTCGCTGTTCCGCGGCGTGCATTTATGGCTATCAGCGATAATTAATATTGATTTATGCAGGCTGCAATTTCGTCCGAAAAATCCGGGGCGATCGTAAATCACCGGTCGTATCGTATCAGCGGAGCTCTCGATATTGAAATCGGTTTTAATAGCCGCGATCACGAATCACGCTGGGGGGCATCACGTCGGCGTGATCGTGCCTCGCAGATCGATGGGCCCGGTCTCCCGGTTTTAAACGCGAACGTCGATCGCGTTTAATCTTGGACGCGCCGAGTGACACCGGCACTCGATCCCGCTCGAGTCCGCGAAGACGAGAAGAAAAATCGGATCGCCGTGACGCGTGCCAATAAAACGATCGTGTGCTACGTTTGAATGCTACGGGAAATTAATAATCGACAAGTCGCGACCGTTATCGGTACACACGCGGCGGGAAATCGCGCGGCGACGATTGTGTCGCTCGAATGGGCGACGTCTCGCTGATCTGGATAAACCGGGGTACACGGATAAACCGCTATACGTGTTCCCAGAGCCGAGAGCGGGCGGGACGTTATCTCGCGGCGTTTGTTTGCACCGCCACGGAACCCCCGGCGAAGTTGCATATTAATAAAAGTTCCAGCAAATTAGTTTAGTTCCGCGGAGTTTCTCCGACCGACTTCTCGCCGTGTAACTTGTCGCTGCGCCGCGCCTCGATGCGATTTCTTCGCCCGTGCGAGACTCGCCGAGCGGACTAAATAGCACGTCAAAAGGAAATAAACCGGCGTAGCGGGCGCAAATCCGATATGTGTACTAAAAGTGGCGTGCACGCGTTGTAATTGCGGACAGTAATTCTTCCCCCGCGCTCGTAAGAATTAAATTGAAAATTTATTCGTTATTATTTTGCAGCCGCACAGTCATCGCCGGAGAGCCTCGCGAATAATTTCGCGCAAACCGTGAAATTATTATATATTTAAAACTTGTTTGCCGCCGTTAATTGAACCGTTTATTCATTATGCGTTTCGCTCGTCGCGCTGAATATTGTTAACGACTAATTATAGGTATTGTTATTACCGTGATTTTAAAACGCACGCCGTGCCCGATCCATCGTCCGGGCCCGTCCCGTCGCGTTTTCACGAGAAATTGCGCCCCGACGAACTACCAAAGTGCCGGAGTACCGTCCCGAGAACATTGCTTTCTCCGGGCGCTCTCACATCGAGTTTGACACGAGACATAAGTCCGCGGACGACTTTACGCGAGTATACTACACTACCTCCGTTCTGTCATCGCATTTTCATCGCACCTCGGTAACGTCCGTGCCATGTTTCATCCGCGCGCGTGATGGATGCTGTACAAATGCGTTCATACGTCTTAACTCCCCGCGTCCGAGGCGCTCCTCGGGATGGCCGTAACGGTCACCAGAGGAGGTGGGCGAGCAGCCGCGGGGCGGGCGGGCCGAAGGCGAAACGGGAACGGGGTCGGAGGGACGAAGGGAATTGCGCCTGGATTGTGTTCCCGCTTCCGCGCCGGGAGGAGAACTTGTAGCCATATATCAAACCGAGTTCTGTCTTCTCCTCTGTGCCACGGGTCGGCTACTGACTCTGCCTTCCGCAAACTCCCTAACTTACGCGGGTACTTACGTATACTCTCGTACGAATGTTCCGTATGAATACGAATGCGCCCTGTCCTTGCGGCCAGACGCGCGTCCAAACGCCGCCATTGTACGCCGCGGCCGTTTCGGATCTGGGAAGCGTAGATTCCAATCTGGCCGTCAGATAGGTACGTCTCCGAAAGAGCCGTCGCTTCTAATTGCAAACGTCTAATCATCTCAATTCGCGCGCGATCTCGCGGATCGGTCGACGAAGGCACCCGAGAGTCCGCGCGAAAAATCTGATTTCAACGCGAATTAATTCGACGCGTCGTAACACGCGTGGCGAACGAACGTTGCGGGAGTTCTAATTACAATTTGACAACGCGCTCGACGATGAATTTCTGTATGCGGTCGGTGAACGTAAGAAGCGAAGTCGCGTCCCGGTCGGTTCCGAAGTGGACCGCTGCGCGGTCAGGAAGCCGAGCGAGTCAGCTCCGGCGTAGTCGTGCTCGCCAAACGAGAAACGGCAAAACCTCGCCCGGATAATGTGATTAATGGGGTTAAACGTTGCTTCCCGCCCCCTCTCCTGCCCCTCGTACCCCGACAAGAAATGTCTCTATTCTGACCCATCGAACGACGACTGTCATTGCGTCGACGTCGTCGTCCACATTGCCGGGACAGTTGGCAGTGCCTCGAGGGCTCGTATCTTCCTTTATAACGGAGTTTAACTGAGCGCGGGAGATCCTTACTCGAGGTCGATGACGACGACGTGGTCAGCGTTTTACGCTAATGCACGTCGTATATTCATCTCGCCCGTATCTTTCTCCGCAGTTTCGCGGCGGTTGTGTGCGCGGGCGGACGATAAATGCGGTCTCTTCCGCTAGATTCGCTCAAAGAGCAGCGGGGACGGACATTCGGGAAGAATAGGTGCGTAAGAACTCGAGTGGACAAAGTGGAAATGGCGGCATTAGTTTGGCTCTGCGTCGCGAGAGAAAGAAAGAGAGAAGACCGCCGGGACGAAGTGGTCCAGACAACGTCGGGCATTAGGGTCACCGTCCAATTCGGAGCATTTTTGCGTCATTTCGCTAGCTAAATGACGTGGCACGATTCGGCTCGATAATCCCGATAACATATTGCCGCGCGAGCGATCCAAAGTTCGATCAACTAATATTCACGTTAATTACAGAGCCGTCTAAAAATAAGTGGAAAACGTAGAGATATCTGTAATATCCATCTCGCCCGATCATACGAATTAAATTAATTACTCGCGAGGCAATCGCGATATTTGTTCGCGCGTGTCGTCCCACCGTGCGTCGCGTCGACGGCGACAATGGAAAATTTTCCCGTATTTTTTTAAACTACTCCCGCCGTCACTAATCACAGTCATTGCCACCTTCTAAGTGAAATCTGCTAATTACCAGATTAAGGCACAAATGAGGGGTCGTAAAACTGGTTTACGACGAGAAGGAGGTTGCTGCGCTGATGCACGTGCAATGATACGACGCAAACGCCATAATATCACACAGAGAGCGAACGAGAGAGAGGGAGGGGGGCGAGAAAAAACGGTAGAAAGAGAGACGTGAAAAGGACAAACTGTGCTCCTTTGCTTACCCAGCTGCTTCCTTGATTCTGCGAGCCTCGCTTTTCATATTTCGCCACGTAAACCGACGCCGGTGCCGCGCTAACGAGGGCTCTCGCGTACTCGTGCCGTCGGTAGCGTTGGCAATTGCCGGCGCACTCGTAATTTCAAGGGCTCTAAAATACGTAGATATCGCGGCACGTACGCGGATGCGTTGCGAAAGATACGCTAGGATGATCAGAAGAAACGACGGGATAGAAGAGAGAGAAAGAGAGAGAGAGAGAGAGAAAGCGTGCAAGACCTCAGCTTTGTGAAATGTGGCGCTAATCTATCGCCGGGACACTTCGCGCGAGAAGCGTATCGGGCCGTATTGACATTTCGAGCCGTCGAATCGTAATTACAGAGCACAATGCATACTGTTAACTCCGAGGAAAACGGAGGTAAAGCCGTTCCCCTTATCCCATTAACCGCGCCATCGCCCTTTGATAGACAAGTCGCCGATTATAGCAGACGTAATGCGGCTTCGACAGGAATTGTGTCATCTCGCCGAGCGATTACAAGTGCTGACTAAGGCAAGACAATCAATAGGACAGCGCATATTCCACTTTGGACGTCTGCTATAATGGACTCGTATATACGTATAACAAATCGTTCTCGTCTCTAACGCGCCGCCATTCGCGATAAATATTACCCTGAAATCCCTATCGCTATAATATCCCGCCAAGTACGCAAATTGCTATAATGATTTTCCGCAGAGTTCATCGCCGGGGCGAAGCGTTATCCGAAGGATTAGCGTCCGCTTAAGGATTAAGAACGCCGGTAGTTTCGAGGAAGCATGTATATTTCACTCTCGGGGGGGGGAGGGGGAGGAGGGAGAGCGCCGTTCCTAGCCGCGCTACGGCGACGTTCGCCAGGGGATGTAACTCCGGGAAAAAGCACGAAGAAAAATGTTACATGATAAAACTGCGGACGGTGACACAGTTTCGTTGGCGGGGCGGTCTATAGACGGTCGGATATAAGCAGAGAGAAAAGCCGGGCCGCACACGTGTCGTCCCCCGGGCAACACGTGCGACCACACGGTTGCATCTGCATCTGAGCCGTCAACGGTGCAGATAGCGTATTCCGCGTTTTCCAGGCAAATAGAATATTTCGTTCCTCTTTCTACGCGGCGTTTCAAAGAAAACGGACAGGCCGCGGGACGCGGGAGGGAGGAAGGGGAGCTATCTCCGCAAACAAACGCGTTTACACGCCGCGATACGCGAAACGTTTAGAAGTCAGCGGAATATCCGCACGGTGTTGATAACAAATGATAATTCGCCGCGGACAGCGAAGGCTTCTTTTTACTGAAATGTATTTATAAAACTTTGGAAACTGGATTATTTTATCTAGAACTATTTATACTTTTTTTTTTTAATGATTTATGTGAATCTCGTTTTTTATTATTTTCTTTTATATTAAAAATGTTGACGTGAGTTTACGACGTATAAGTTTGGTTTCGTGGGATGCACATAACTACCATATTTGTATGCGTGAAGTATAATTGCGTTATTTAATTATCAATTGCGACACATACTTGGGATGCAGCGAGATGCATATAAGATACCTACTCGCACAAAATTTCGACGTTAAATTATTTCAACGCACAAAAAGAACGCCCGCGATGCTTTGAGTTTACCGCGCGGCTGTATCGTTCGCCGGCGCATTAATAAAATGCATTCTGCGTCTTCATCGTTGCAGCGGCTCGAATTAACCTCCGTCGCGGCGATTTCTCTTTTTGCATTAATATCATACGTGAGCGTTTCGAGTCGTTTAAGTGTGAGAGTAAATAATTTGGGTTTTTGGCGCAAGAAGGAAATTAATAACGCGAGACAGAGCTGAGTTCTTCGCGTTTGCAAAATCGAAAAAAATAATTAACCAACGTGAAGAAAGAACGGCTGACTGTTCAAAATAATTATCCTAAAATCGCGCATTTCACGACGAGGGGCCTCTATTCTCAGCGAGACTTAACAAATATCTCTACCGCGGGGATATAAATTTCGTATCAACCATTTCCCCTCGCACTTTTATCACACTCTAAATATTTTCGCGCCGCGGCGCGGGATAATGCGGGTCGAAACTTTCCGCGGAGAAAAGTCTACGTAAAATCCATCCGTCATAATCCTCACTTTCCTTTTCGGCCGGTTTCAACTTCTCCGCTCGAGAAAGAATAACGCTCGAAGCGCGCCGGAAGCACGAAAGTACGGATAACACTCGCCCTTCCGCAAAGTTTCGTCCCGCATTAAGAATGCCGTGCGAAAGCCTCCTCCGCCTTTTCTCGCTGTCCACCCAGGAGGGATTTCCTCGCGCGCCACAGCCAGAACGAATATTCTTTCGAGAAAACACGAGCCGCAACCTCCGCGACGGAGAACTACCGCAAATACCTACATCGGTGGGTGGAGGGAGGGTTGTTCTGTCCCAACTTTGCCTTCGTCGGCATCCAGCGGGTCACGCTGAGCGGTGAAAAATTAAGTCGCGCCGCCCGGGATACTCCGTATAATGGCGTAATGCGAGAGAGCACGTTGAAGAAATTGCCACAATTGCGTTTCCTCCACGGTGTCTGTCCTGCGAGAAGAAGGGCGAGAGGCGGGGGTAAAGTTGCAAGAGGCATCTTAATGGCGGCGCGTATCCGGTTTCGTAACAGGCTCAAAACAAACTCGATTACATCGCTGCTAATACAAGGCATAAGTGTCGCTCCCCTTCCCGCTCAATTGATTTTTTATTACGTCCATAAGTATATTTCGCGATCGTTTCGAGGGTATCTGTTATTTTATGGCCGGATCCCGAACCCTTCTTTCCCTAATTGGAGCAAATCTGGCCTGGATTCTGAGCGTACCGTATGCTATTTTATTCTATTTCACGCGAAAACCGTATTAACGGCGCGGCGATATATAATAACACGAGCGGATTACGTCGGCGCAGTACCTCATATTTTATCGCGACGTTACACGTGTATGCATACAGGTATTACTAATAATTTAGCAACGATGGCGGCGGGATATCTCCCGCACACTTGGCCAATCGTATTATCACCCGGCATTATAGAAGATATACGCGGGGGCGATAGCGCGCCGCGCAAGAAGAGGACGTGGCCGTGGGTGGGATCGATGGGCCGTTTCTGTAAGAAATGACGAGGCGGTAAAAAGAGAAACGGCTCGGGAATAAGATAGTAAGCGTCGTGCAAGAGTAATCGAACCATCCCTCGCGCAAGAGCGATCGGCAGCGCGACGAGATAAGGGCGGGGTGCTATATCGGCTCTTGTGAACGAAGGCGAGAGGAAGATCGGCGGACGTCGGAAAGAAGGAGCGAGCGAGAGAGACAAAAAAAAGGGAGGAGAGCGGGAAAACCCGGTGTGGAAAGGCGAGGGGGTGAGTTACGTAGTGATTGCAGCGGAAGCCGGAAGCGAGGGAGGCCGGAGAGAAGGAGGGTGGGTGACTAATAGTCGTGGGTCTACCCCGTTCGCTGACCACCGTCGACCGTGTCCACGCTTTCTTTCCGCCCTTCTTACTCTACTGGGTTCCGATCCTCCGCATCCCTCCCTCGTCCCCGTAGAGTTTCACGAGCTCGGGCTTTTCTCATAGCTGCCGCAGCATCCCGCGCGCGCGCCTAAGCGAAGCACGTGTTTTTCAAGCCTTCACTATATCTCGCTTAGCGTGACGTTAATAGAGTTACGACGGCAATGACGGCGCCGTTCCTGCGGCCCGAGAGTCACTCGAGATTATCCCGCTGGACCGGTAGAAAAAAAGTCGAGCGTCAATCGACAATTCTATGACCGCGAGGAGAGTAATTGCACATCACCGTGGTGCTCGATCGCTCCGGCGGACACCAGCTGCTAAATATTTTAGTTCGGCCTGCAAAACCCTGCCGGAGAAAACTAACAATACCATGTTTATTTTATTTTTACACCGAACGCGCGGCATATTTCGGACAAATGCTATATACCCGGCAGAGTATTTGTTTTAGCATTATATAAACTAAATGAACATTTTGCCAGATGATCTCGCGTGACTTCACGGAAAAAAATATTTTCCGAATAAATATTATTCCCGACCGCCGCAAAACTCGCGGGAAATAAATCAAATTATTCGCGAGACCCGCTGTCGACGTGCACATATATTTTTCCTCGCGCTGAAAATTCGTCGGTCCGTGAATATCGACGGAAGCTTTGTCAATCTTACTTCGCGACGTTAAGGACTCGCGCCGTGCTTTCCTTTAGCGAGGCGCCGGGCTATGTAAATTCAGATAACTCTCGTTTCTTCGCGATCTCGCCTCGCGAGCCGACAGAAGCGAAAACACGTCGATTAATGAAGCGGACAGCTCGAAGTCGCTCGTGAATGTCACCGTCGCATTTCCGACACCTATAGCTCGCGAAGACTATCCACGATAACGCTCGCGATCGTTGAAGCGAATCTCGAGATGCTCCGAGCGGTCCGGTATAAATGATACTTCTCGGAAGCTGCGCGGACCTTCCTCGAGCTCGTCGGCGTGCTACAGAGATTAATAGCTCGCCGTCCTAAGCGAGGCCGGCGTAAGACTTCCGACGCGGGATGCGTTCGACACGTTCGAGCCGGCCGGGTACATCGCGGATGATTAAACGACCGGCGCGAGTGGCGAGTAATTAAATCAACGGCCGAGAAGCCGGAAGTAGATTTCGCCTGGGCGCCGCTGAGCCCGGCGACATGGCGAAAGGGCGAATTGACGCCCATAAGGTCGATGATACATCGGGAGGTACCCTCGAATACGTAAATGAGATCGAGTGCGTTTCGCGTGAAGCACAATGGCCGTTAGCCAAGCTTAAACATCAGAGAGAAGTGCACACGCGAGGATAATACCTAGCTAACGACATCGCGTGCCTCTACAGGGCGTCCCAGGCCAATTTCCTTTCAACAATAGATACTAAGTAAGTAGGTAAAGAAGAAGAGACTCGCGCGAGGAGAGATAACTTCCGCGCGGACGGACTTCGATCATTTTCTTCTTCAGAGTAGAGTCCAGAATTTTTTCCATTGTCTTCGAGACGCGATTCGTGCAAGAACCATACCGCAATTGTAAGTCTAGTCCCACAGTAACGTGGTAAGTTTTTTAAATCGTAAAAAAATTATTTAGTTACATTCGATCATCTCTCTCTGAAGTTTCAAGTCTCGCTGTGTTTATTGTAGACCTAGTCTAATCAGTCGCGTGCGTCAAGATGCACTCCGAATTAACCCGCGGAGGATCGCGTCGGCGATAAATGAACTGAATTAAGAATGGCAGTTTGCCGCAGACGCGCAGCGTACCTAGGGTCCCCGTGAAAGCTCTAATGAATTAGAGAGAGCGTCTCTCAAAGCTGGAAAATAAGCGAAGTACATCGACCTGAACTGGCTAGGAAACTAATGTTCACCGATTCGAGTGACTGGCAATTCCCGATGCCAGAAATAAATGACCGGCCCGCGGAATTACGTTATTATATTATAAATTTTCCGAATGGATTTTCGTCGGACTTCCGCGCTACCAGCCGCAGGCGCAGATTGGGCTGGCCGGCATTCGAGGTTTCGCGCTCGCAGGAAGTAATTACAACGCGAATACCATGCGGATTGCCCGCGAACGATGGAAATGGCGGAAAGTTGTTTTATTTCTCTCTCCCATTCCGGGCGGCATTTCGTTATAATAAAAATATGCGCCGCAACAATACGCCCGCTGTCGCGTTACGCGCTTGAAACATGATTCGAAGATGATAATCCGAATTATGACGTTCTCCTCTCTCTCGCCGTTCGTTTCGTTAAACGACTTGGCCGATTAGATTATCGGCCGGCAACAGCGTCGAGTCACGTAAACTCCCTTCGGACTTCTTTGAAAATACAGTAGCGGCGTTCGTAACCGCGCGCGCGTACGTATCGAGATGAATAATCGCGCCGCGACACGTTAATGGACCGCATTACACGCCGCGCGCGGCCTTAATCGTCTTATTTGGAAGGAAAAAAAGATTTTTTTTTATACAAATTCCGGCGATATTTCGGATAAGCGAAACGAGCCACGAAAGAGGGGAGAGAACGTGCATCAGTATGGTCGGCATCGGCGGTGCTTAATCTTACGACACAATATCACGCTACCGTAAGAGTTCCGTCGCGGTAAGCTTCGCCGCGCACGAGATCCAGCAATATCGAAATCGCAGCGTGTTTTTTCAAGTTAATATTCGGCATAATATTCACGTTATAAATTTTTTTAGAGCGCTGTTGAGGTGTCTAGATAGATCATTAATATATTGAAAGACAGACATGGCATTTGCTGCAACGACGGCGGCTAACATACGTGACTTTTCCTCTCTTCATCCCCTCCCTCGGCCGCCGAGTATAGGGAGTAAGTAGTGGGGACGCGTTCTTCAGTCCTCGACTACCCGCGCTCCGTGGCACATGTGTGATACATGTATGACGTACTTCGTGTGAGACTTAATGCACACCATGCAAAAGTCACGTACGCAAGCCGCCTTCATCGCAGCAAACGTCATATCTGGTCTTCAATGTACATACATAAACAAAGTCGGTCGTTCGAGCGCGCAACCTTGCGCCGCATTTCACGGCCACGTGTTCCCGGTCCAAAAGAAAAGTAGTTTCAAGTAACTTAACGACATGCTAGTTGATGCGAACTAACCTTGTATCAGCTTCCACGATCGGTGCTCATCGCGCGGAGAGCATTTACGCAACCAGTACTTCGCGCAGCTTACTTGTAATTACTTTTAACGTCGCAGTTTAACGTCCGATCTGTACTCTTATACGATATTCTTATGCGAATCGATTTTTTAATTTTATATTACAAAGGATATTGCAAAATGCGAGTGGCGCACGGTGTCAGGCTTTGTTTTAATCGTCTGCTCGCTGATGTTCGTTGCGTTAGGGTTAGTAAATTTATATTTTTTTTGAAGTACCCTTTAAAGTAATCGGACGCGGAAGTTATCGTGTGATCTTTAAATACGAGAGTGCCGCGCTATATCGCGCGATTCAGGGTTTAATTGCGATTTCCGCAAGTATCTTTTACGCGAAAGGAAAGTACGACGCGATGTTCCAAACTGAGAGGAGGAGGAGGCCCAGAAAGGGCATCCTGCTTCGGCGGAGCAACGTTGAGGTTAATATAATTTTGTATTTTCATTGAATTTCTAGTTTATCACTATTTATCAGAATAGCTTTATCGTTTCGATAATAATTAAAATAAACAATTCAATAATTAATAAAATGAAGAAAGTCTACTCAGCATAGTAAAACTGAATTTGTTAAAGATCTTGTTCAGACAATAAATAACTTTATGTTTCGCTATTTAATTAAAGAACTAATTAGAAGTGCGTAAAACTGTTTTTTTAACAATAGAAACTATTTCAAGCATCCCTACAATTTATGTTTTTTATTTGTGTGTTACAAAATCGTCATAGCTGCGTTGCTGTATCTCCGCCGCTGCGCATCGATCGGTGAGTCATGTATTTTTCTTTTTTCTCTTTTTATATTTTTTTCTTTTTTTTTTTTACAATACACGTTGGAAAAAAGTGTATTGCATGTGAAAATATAATAATAATGAAAATTGACAAAATAGTAAAAATAGTAAAAATTAAGTCGATATTTACCATCGCGGCATGAATGTGCCATGTGATGGAACCGATCACCAACGTGAAAAAGTGACGGCAATTAAATTTCTATATATCCCCTTTTGAAAATAGAATTCATTACCTGAATAACCGGGTCAAATCGAACAGCGCGAGATCCAGAGAAACTTTTATACGGTATATATAGTTGACACTTACCTGAAACATAGAAAAATAATAATTAGAATAAAAATATTTATTGAATCTGACAAAATCATAAAAATGAAGCTCACGTTTACTCCCGCGGGACAGCGAGCCAACCAAAATAACCATTTTAGCGCCGCCATAAAATAGCAATAATTAATTTTTATATCTTATTTAAATAGACTCTAGGATACGGCCTGCGTTAATACCGAACGAATAAAACTCGCGAGTAAGAATTCTTCCGCTTAATCGATAACTCCCGTTCTCAAGTTACTCCTTTTATTTTTTTTAAATAAAATCCCTGCTATATGTGCCACGCTATAATTACTGCGATAGCGTAATCGATGGTAGGAGCTACAAACTAGAGAACAATTTATCGCTTCGGGGGCGCCATTTGTCAACGCGATTACAGATCCTGAACCAACGCCCTTTCTGCTCCCTTTGCTGCAGAACTGAATAGTACTAAAGATATATCCGCCGGAGGGAAAATACAGTTTCGTGGTGCACGAACCGCGTTGCAAGCCGGGTCGCACAATTAAGCATTCTGACATAAAGATTTCAAACGATATACCGGTATTGTCGGAATCTCGCCAATTAAAGCGGAATTCATCGGGTCGGTGGCATTTGTTCAACCCGTTGACGGTTCAGTGGCACGGATAAGTCACTGACCTCGAAAACTTTTATTTTATCCGCTGGGGTAAAAAAAAAAAAAAAATTAAATTAAATTAACGCTCCGAAATATCTTAGCGCGCGTATAAATCTCTTAATCGTAACTTCGCTTTTTATCCGCAAACGAAAATATTTAACGCGACAATGCATACGCGATCTCGCGCAAATATTGTCGCGCCGTTATATGGATTACAATACCGATGTTTTTAATTCAAATATAAACTCATCGGCAGAAAATAAAACGATAAAATCGACAACATTTATAAAAAAATAAACACGTGATAAAAGTAAAATTTAAAAAATAACGTACATTAATCCAAATAAAAAAAAAAAAAACCCCAAAAAAACGCGCGCTGGCGGAAAAAGTCATCGCTCGTCAAACGATTAAAACTAATGTATCGATTGCGAACCGCGACGGTGCGGTTAAAACTACACGTGATAGCGTTCCTGGATGCTTCGCGATCGTGTAAAGAGCAAACGAAAAGGCAAGCTGTCACCAGTACGACGTACCGCCCGCCGTGAAATCGTAGAGAAGCGCATTTGTTGCCCCGAAGCGTGTCGAGTGCTCGTAGATCACTCAACTCAGCCCGTGCCACTTCCAATTCCAAAGAGATATATATGTATATATATATATATATTTTATATATACAGGAGCCTCGAAACTACGCGGTTTCTCTTCTCCACCTTATCCATTTGTAAATTCCGCGGCCAATTTTGCAACACAATACGTCACTTTTTGTAAATGTTACGCGAAAATTCGCAATACGGTATTTGCCGCGCTATCATTTTACATTTAACAATAGCTCAGGACTCGCATTCGCAAAAATCAACCAACTGTTCTCAATAAGACAATAAATAAGATAAAAGGAATTATTTTTTGCTCCGAGAGCGTCCCTGATGGACAAATACCTCGGCGCTCGCGCGACATAATTTTCGCTCGCAAATAGTTTAACTATCGCGGCCTACATAACCCCGTGGGGTTAATTAGTGTCAGTTTTCAAGTACGATAAGTCTCTGAGGGTTGTTCTCTCTAACGTAGCCCGGTACACAACTGCAGTTTGAATAGAGTTACGACTACGCTTGCCGCAAAACTGTTACAGTTACACTCCGGCTTCGGCGATGCGTCCCGTCTTTCCTTAAATTCGCCCAAGAAATTTAATTGTAAAAATATTGATAAACAAGGTGCATCGGCGACTGAATATTGTAGAATAAAAAGATCGCGACTAATCAAGCGTTCAACAGAGAAATATTATTGTCGCGCTCGAAAACAAAGGGTTCCTTTATTAATGTATTGTAAAACAGTAAAAAAAAAAAAAAGAAAAAAAACGTAACGTATTGTCGCCTTATCGAGACCGGTATCGCACACGCGGGTAAAATTAATTTTACATCCAGTCTGGTCGAACCTTTCTCGCGTGTGGCGCGGCAATTAATGCGGCCGTGATCGTTTATACCGAATGCAACGTCGGCCGGCCGAGTATCGCGCGTGCCAAAATTAATACAAGTCGTTCAGCGTTATTGCGCCAGGCTCCGAGGAAACGGTGCCGGCTGCGCGACGCAAATCGCACCCGAGGAAAAAAAGAGAGCAAGAGAAAGCGAAAAAGAGAAATGCTGTTCGGAGATGTTAAAAAGTCCAGCCGGGGCGCGAAATTTCGCCCCGAAAAAGAATGGCGACGGTGTCGTATGCCGCCGGGTGTTAACGGAGCATTCCGTTGCCTCATAATAAATTCCGGGACCGAGTTAAACACCATGGCCAAGCTCCGCTCCGTTCTCTCGCTTACGTTCTTTACCTCTGTCTCCTTTCCTCTCCTTCATATCGCGGCAACTTGAGAATTCCGCGGTGGCCGGGTAGGACGGGAGAGGCGGGAGGGGGGGTTATACCTTTAATTAGCGGCTCGGCTGAACTTTTTGGCGGATAGATAAGAATATATTTACTGCGCTCGCTCGCGCTCCACCGAGTAGCCGAGCGAGGCTAACCGCCCGGACCCTTCGACTTCGGCCCACGGTGGTATCTTATCCCGGTGGTACCGCGAGGGCCGGCGCTCTGAGATACGGTCGGCGAGAGCGAAACCGGCCTAGCGATGTACACGAGTCGCTATCGAGATCGGAGTACATTACCGGATTCATTCGTATACGTAACGACTTCCTGAGCCCCCTCCCGCCGAGTCCCCCGCACTCCACTCCACTCTCTCTCTCGCATGAATACGCAACGTTGAATCACATCTTGATAAAGCTTTACAGCGCGCCTACGTAAGTCAGGTCAAATTTGATTATTACAAGCCCTCCCCCGCGTAAATCGACGAAAATCGCGAGTTTGATTCGGGCTGCTCGACAATTTTATATCTCTAGCGAGCCTCCCGTGCGCGATTTTATTCAAGTACACCGACGTTGTTATTTAATCCTTGACAACTGAAATATCGTCGAGTGGACGTGGACAAAAATCTCGACGTTTGAGGCCCTCCGCGAGAGATCTGCGGTTTCGAAGGTGGAAAAATACGATAAACGCCCAGGGGCCGACTTGTTATCTGCGACGCGGCTAATTGATAACGCCGTCGAGATTAGCTTTGCTCAAGCCAATTTAGGTAGTCAGATGTGCAGATTAAGGGTGAGGCACAGAAGAAATCGGCCGCTTCTACGTCGCGACCGCGCAAATTTACTGCGGCTTGGCATGAAAGCCGATCCCTCGCCTTCTCTCCGTTCCAAACCCACGTCTTCCTTTTAGCATTTCTCTCCATTCACGTTCGCCCGCTCGGCTCTGTTCCCGCTCGCTCATTCCCCGCTTGTCTTTTCTTTTTCGCCTTTCCGTTCGCGCGCAAAATGAAGCAGAAGTATAGGCCAAGGATATAAAGATAAAACCGTTGCGTTCGCACTTGTCCCCCTGCCTCTACCGTTTTTCTCTGCCTCTTGGGCTTTTGTGCAGCCCCTGGTAATAAGGGGATTAGCAAAACGATAAAATAATTGATCGATATTTTCTCCCGCGAATGTAAGAAACTCGATAATGAGCGCGGATGGAAACGGTCGGGAGGGAAAATAAATACGAGAGGCCAGGCTGCAGTTATTAGCGACAGTCGAGTGTCAACCTCGACGCTATCGACGAAGATAATAATGAGACGCGCGCCAGAGAGTGAGGAAAAAAGACGGCCTTAAATTTCGGTCCTTAACGAAAGAGCGAGCGGCCCCCGCGCAAAATTTGTCAAGAGCCCTTCTCTATTCGCGCCGGAGCGAAGCGGTATTCTTAAAATGCAAATGTCCCCCGGGCTCTCTGCCGCTCGACGGCAATTTTACACGTAAACATTTCGGCATCACTGAGATATCAACCACGAAATATTATTTAAATGCAACGCGATAACGAAAAAGCCGCGAGCCGTAAACCGTGCCGAATATTGTGACGTCGCGAGAGTTGAACGCGTTAGATTAAACTTACATAAAAGGCCGACCGAAGAGAAGGCCCCTCCCTCCCCTGCCCCTTGAGATAAACTTTCTTTTCGAGTGTCCGCTTGTATTTTCATCAATAACGCCGAAACGCGGGCCTACGGCTCGTAAATCGCGCACGCGGGCGTGGATAACACGCGCGCTGCTCCGAGAACCAGTTCCTCCGATCGTCGCTCCTTCTGATCGAAGATGCTCGCACGGCCCGTCGAGAATAAGGCTCTCAACATCGTCCCGCCAGGATGTATAAATATATGCCGCGCCACCTCCGGCCGCTTCTCGGAGCCGGTTAAGTAACCAATATAAAAACTTATCGATTTTATGTCTCAATATGTGAGAAAGGTGGAGGAGACCGAGGGAGCGATCGCCGTTTCTCGGCCGATGGAAAAAGAGACGAGTCGGAGATGCGTGAAAACGCCACGGGCCGCCGGTGAGGAAATAAACGCCGGCAAAAAGTCCGCCGGCGGGAGAGGAGAGCGAGGGCTTGGGACTTCGAGGGGACGCAAAAAGAACCGGGGAGGAATTCGCGGCCCGTTATTAACGTTTCTTTCTTTCGCGCCCGCGTGTAATGCAGCTAATTGGCGATCAGGTCGGTCCGACGCGTGCATACGCTGAGAAAAGTTTCGAAATTTCGACTCGTCGACGGGTCTTTGGACGTCGATCCATCTCCCACGCGGAAGCATCCGAGGGCATATCGTTCTCGTCACCTCGAGCACATAGCAACCGACTTCGGTTATTATCGCGATCTCGTTCCTGCTTCCCTAAACGCGCGATGTATCCCCCGACGCAACGCTCGAGTAATAACCATTAATTTGTACGATCAGTTTACAAGCCACCGTGTATTAAATGTAATCTGGCGCGCCAGACGTGGATGTAATTTCTTAACGCGTCGCAGCCTCGCTTGCCGATACTTTCTCTCGCGGAGAAACGAGTCGGAGGGGCCGTTTCGATCCGCCGGATTCGGCTCGCTCGCAAAATCACGGACCGACTCGAGCACCAAACACGGAGCAAAACAACGGCAGGGATATGCAAATGCGACGCTCGATTCTGTTACGAATCAACGCGATCGCTTAATTAGCAAAGAGCTCGATGCCTACGCCATCAGCCTCTCTCGCCTTCGTCTCGAAACCCGGGGCGACGGTTCCCTGTCTTTTTCCGCGCCGATATTTTTTTTTTTTTTTTTTTTTTTTTTCTCTTTTTCGCTCGCGCCGACTCTTTTCCGTAAGGTTTATACTATCGAGTGCACTCTCTAGAAAAGCAAGCCGTTTTGATGCTCTTAACCGTCCATTTCACTGGCAATCCGGATATTACGAAACGTCTCAAAAGATTCTTCGGAAAGACATTTCCGAGATCGCTTATATAGACAAAGTCTGTATCCCGCGTGTCACGCCGGCGACAATATTCCCTTGCGACTACAAACGCGAGCGCGAGATAATAATTAATTATAATACTGAAATAAATTATCGTCGACGTTGTCGACTTACGCGCGAGGGAGCGAGATGATGGAAATATTTCTACGTATTATACTACTATCCCTTATATTACTATTCGACACGTGCGTGAGGAAGAAGGCAGACTGCTTTCGATTACCGCGTCATCGCTTTACCGTTCCGGCTCGATCAATCTCCTTCTTGCCCTTTCCGTAGCTCGTTACGCGCGTCTTCGGCCGACGCTTTATTACCGCGTCTGCCGGATGCGTATCTCGTTCGACGGAATTTCGTTCGCAGGCATCAAAGATACAATCTTACGTGCGCGAGGCACTTCCTCGCGGAAGCGGTCGTCTACGAAAACTCGGCAAGGGCCTCGATACCGCGCGGATAAAGAGAGAGGACGAAACGAGCGAGGACAGGAAGTTAGGGAACCCCCGCCTGGCCAGCTTGCGAGGATAAGTCGCGGATCGGAGTGATAAACGACTGCGGCGTTATTAATTGCGGCCTCCATTAACTGATGAGTCTTCCCTGCGCTCATCCTACGTTTGTACAAGTACTCGGCTTCGTCGGGGCCCCTCGCGTTCCCTTTTCCACCGTCGCGAGCGGAGAGAGGACGCGTAAGGCGAAGTCAAAGCGAGAAATTCTTCGCGCACAGCTAGAAGAGGCAAATGATCCGGGAGGTGGACGGCGCCCGCTGCGGGGAGGGCCCGTGTGATGCTTTGCAAATGAGCCGAGGGTAGCTCCTTGATTTTTACGCCGGACGGCTAATGAATCGGCCTCTGCGTCCTTCGGCGCGATCGCGCGGTCCCGCTCGATTTATCGTTCCGCGAGCGCGCCGAGTCGGCTCGGTGCTGAATGAGAAATCGGTTACCGCGTGATAAGCGTGTCCAACGCGCCGATAATACATATATTATTGTCGGCGAGCTCTTCTTACTCGGGTGGAGAAGGTGTGCGAAAGCCGCTCGCGCCGCAGCGAACCACGACGGAATTTAATAACATACAATGAATATATCCATTACGTCGTTATACCCTTCATTCATTAACCTTACAACGGCATAACGAATCTCCGGTGGATCTCGAAGGAATTTCACAATCACATCTCTCTTTTTCTCGATCTCTCTCGCTCTCGGTTTCGCGATTACTTCTTTTTTTTTTTGTTGGATTTTATTATTATTTTTTTTTTTTTACCGCAATGAGTACGTTTTTCCAATTAGAACGCAACAAAGGAAGGAAAAGGTAATCACAGCCGCTGTATTACGTGTCGCGAGCTAGACGGGCGCATTCTGCTCGATAATCGCGAGCCGTATCGCCGGTTCTTTTGCGCGGGGGCAGGTTACGGCTCTTCTTTTGCAAAAATACTGCAAATGGCTCTTACGGAGCCCGGTATTTTGTTGCAAACGAGAACCGGATGGATTTTTACGCCGTTCTTCTAATTAATTGCGGTACGTCCAACGCAAAAGTACTCATCACTGTTGACGGGCTCAGTGGCCGCGAAGGGGAAGCTGTAATCCGCGGAGGAGGATTATTATTGCCATCGGTGAAAGCACGACCGACCGCGGTTTTAATTCGAGAAGGACTCATTATTACCGCTACGAGTACATGAATAATTCCCGCTAATTTTTACGATGTCCACGTAGCGTTTTATTGCCGCCTGGCCGCCAGACGATCGTCCGCCTAAAAACACGCTCGCCCGTTTCTAAGTGGTGTCTGTTACGAGCGGGTAATTTCCTCTCGCTAAAACGTCGGCGACTTGCAATCGTACCGCGCATTTTTAGCGTAGTCCCTTACGTCATAATCACCGCTTAAAAATGCGCACGACGGCGCACGTCGAACAATCGGGGCGCGAAAAATTGCGCGGAACCGGGGCGAAAAGGCTCTCATCGGGGGTGAAAACAAAAGTTGACGGAATGAAGAAGAGAAGGGTAAGGCGGAGGAAAGCGCGAGAACTGCGAAAACAAAAGGGCAATCGTAACGATGGTAATCTC
The DNA here is from genome assembly GCF_019399895.1 of Cardiocondyla obscurior. NCBI lineage: Eukaryota > Metazoa > Arthropoda > Insecta > Hymenoptera > Formicidae > Cardiocondyla > Cardiocondyla obscurior. The sequence continues at coordinate 1,820,574 of NC_091880.1, read as the reverse complement.
TGCGGTTGACGTACAATTACCTTCGTCAGGGCGCCTAGGAAAATAACCAATTCCAGAAGTGTTTATTGCAGACCGCGGCGCGCTTCATTGTTCACGCCGTTTAATGAGAGAGAACGAAGGCGAGATTCCACCCTCTATATTTTTTTTTTTAATTTTAATTGTACTAACTCGCTACACTCCGACGTGCGGCGTCGAGTTGCCGAGAGATTGCCGCGACCGCCTCGAGAAAGTATCGCGTCGAGATGACAATGTATACGTTCCTACAACGAGAGAATAATTAAATCGCTCGAAACGTTTTTTTTTCGTATTAAAAGATACCGCGCTTATCGTCGCGTTTCTCCAAACTCGGTACGCCGATCTGATTTCCGAAAGAAAGTTCACGCGAGCAAACTTCCAGGTGGAAGTCGGGAATCACGGGGTTCGCTAACGGCGAGCGAATGAAGTTTTTGAAGTTACGAGCCGAATTCGTTTCAATTATCCAATTTGTCCTCGTGCCCCTGTATTTCTTAGGATCATGACAAAAACGTCCTATTACCGGCAGGATCGGGTGGCTGTCTATTATCCTCTTCCCCGAAGCGACTTCGCCCCCTTGCTAATCCCTGCAGAAGTCAAACCGCAGGAAATTCCGCAGGTGCCGTTCGTGACGCGTTACTCTTTGATCGTTTACACTTCGCCGTCCTCCTTTCCCCCCCCCCCCGGCCGTCCCTCGGTCCAGAGACACCTGAAACTCCCCGGCAAGATTCGCTCGCTGCCGTACTTCTCCACCGCGATCACGTTTGAGCGATTTAAAACTTTTTGTTTGCGCTCTACTCGCGCGCGGAGACCGAAACTTTCGCACGCGAGCGCGATTTCATTCCCGTCGGTATACTATCGAAACGCGTCATCAAAGAAAATATAGCGACAAGGTGTTGTTGTCAACTGCATTATTTTAACAAGCTTGCTGACAATTGTGTAGAAAAAAAAAAAATATATATATATATATTGGTATATACGTATGCCAATAATTATTTATTGTATGTAAAATACGCGCGAACGTTATTCGTAAAGTGTTTCCTCACAGTCTTTCGTTATCGATTCGCGTTTTTGCGCGAGTACCTAACTCGATTGCAGCCTCCGGCGCGCTGCAGACGTTTCAGGCCGCTCTTGAGTATCGCGCTCCCCTGAATAACCGTTCGAAGGTCGCTCGATAAGTTCCCTCGCCCCGGCGCATTCGGCGAGCGGGTATAAATTATTTTGCCGGGAAATGATCTCGCGGTGGCGCGGCGCGGCCACGGGGAGGCCCGGGGGAGGCGGAATAAGGTTAAAGGAAATAAAAAGAGCGAAAGCGAGTACCGGGAATCCGACACCGGTTGGCCGCCAGAGGCAGGAACAGACGATCCAGGAGTGGCAGGAGATGGAGTGTGAAACATCGGCCCATCCTTCCTGCCCTTCCCGCGCGGTCTACGATGCTCGAGCTATCGCTTCGCGCTCGGCTAAATCGTGCATCGGGCTTGTCCGTACCGCGGAATCCGTTTCTTCGCCGGGCGAGCGGGTTAAACTGTTTCGAGAAATGCACGATCGAGAACGAACCGGATACATCGTTACGTGTATGCATATATGCGGGGCGCCTCTTTCCTGCGCGGATAGAGGATCGAAGGGCTAAATATAAATTCTCTAGACCGAGAAAAATTTTATAAACGTAAACGTAAAGTATTTTTTATAAATTTATGGTTTAAAAATATAAATTAATTTTACAAATATGTGAATATTAAAATTGAATACTACGGCCAGTCATTTTCAGCCGCGTCGTTTAATCTTATAATTCCTTGATGGTCCATGCACAAGTACCGCGACGCCATAATAATTCATAGTACAAAATTTTCTCCGCGCACTACTGCAATTACGCGTCGATTAATCGTAGACCACGGTGAGAGAGCGACGAAATAATCTTCCTTTCCCGGCGCAACGTACATACATTCAGCATGTGTACTGAGAACACATTGCAACAATTCATACTGAATAATATTGTAGCGCGTATTCCACGTTTTCAAACGTGATTTAATTTCCGCATTCGCCGCGATGGCCGTAATTGCAGTTACTTCCTCGGCGCCGGGAGGGGAAAAAAAAAAAAGAAATAATAATCCCACGGTGTCGCCGTAACGAAAACTCCGCGCGCGAGTTTGATAATGGACCGATCGTCGTCATGAATCTTTCTTTATGGTCTCCGAACTTCTCGAGCGCGGTACATAATGCACCACGGTGCAGCTCGTAGACTCGCACGTGTGTCCGTGAATATCCCGTGCATGCGATGCGAGCGGACTGAGAAAAAAGATAAAGAGAAAAAGAGAGAGAGAGAGAGAGAGAGAGAGAGAGAACAGGGAAAGAGGAAGAAAGACGGTAGTTACATATTGTAGATACGGGAATACATAAGTTAATATATACCGGCCATATTGGTACCTACTGCCCTACTATGTAGGCCACGTGCACTGGCGAGCCATGCATCTTCGATAAATACCCTCAGACCTTCGGAAGGCGGCGAGTAGACGTAAAGTAAAAAATTTTTTTTTCTCCCCGGCAGGTCGCGGATTACGCGCCCACCCGACACGTTGATTTCAATGCGAAAGTTCGAACGACGGTAAAAAAAGGACCCACGGCTAATAATAGCGTTCATTAATTAAGCCTCAATAAAACGACGACCACCCTCGTTCACGCGGAAATTTATAAATGCGTTAACGACCACGTGTATTTATACGCTAAATCCGGCGATAACTTGCTCCACGGAAGGTAATACGTCGAGAAAACATAAAATATAATTTAATTCTTAAAAAAAAATTGAAAAAAAAAAAACAAGCCAGCCATGCGTCAAGATTACGTGTTAACTTGACAAAGTGCATAAACGACGGTACACAAAAATATATAGCGTTACGAATAAACATCGTGGGAGAGAATTCAATTATTTCGATTCGAGAGACTTTCGTCCGGACGCGGATAAATATTCACCGCGATAATTCGCGCGATATTCGCGAATAACGGTATTAACAGAATGTGTCGAAAATCGCGACTCATTCTCAATTTCGGTGACGGCGATTACCGCAATTACCAGCGACGTTGCGGTCGCGATCGTTAATGAAATAAAATTCATGATTGATGCAAAGAGCAATTCCTACGCCTATACATTAACCGAGGATATTCTCCGCGTCCGTGTACTGTAATGCGTGGCGAGACGATTATTAAGTACGCCGCTAAGAATACTGCGTACCCGGGATATTATGCCCGATGCACTAATAACCGCAATTAGTTAACATTCGATTCGCTCGGCCCTTCGCTCGCGCAAGTTTATTAACAAATTAACGACTGTATGCGCCGACTCGAGAGGGCTGCCTTCGCGACCGCGCGATTTATGGTACCAATTAAATGCGGTGGCATGTACACCGGCGCGAGTACACGCTTCACGTCGCGGCGAGTTTCATTCAACGTCCACCGGTCCGCGATCTTTCCACTTGCCTCGGGAAAGCGAGAAGAAAGGTGAGAGCGCTGAACTTCACCGTCACCGTTTCGGACAAATGCCGTTCTCTAACGCGGAGGTGAGAGGACGAGTGTCGTCCCGTCGTAGCCGTACATAAAACACCCATCGGCCGCAGACCGCAAAGCGACATTCTCCGTTCCCGTTTCCGTGGCGAGGATATATTCCCGCGCGACGAAAGACGCCGGGGGACAAAACGATCTCCCGGTGGAGTGGTGCTCGAACAACGACACGTCCCGAGTAAGGCCGACCAACAGTGCAGTCGCCGGAATGTCCGATAATAATTCAATAGCCAGTTATTTATCGGTAATTCGGTGGTCGTTCCAATATCGCCAGGTGGGCGACCTGGCAAGTCGCGAAGAGAAAAGAGAGAGGCGGAAGAGAGAGAGAGAGAGAGAGAGGACCCCGTAGTCGAGAGAAATCGAGATATGTAGGACGAGGGGGTGCCATTAATTTGGTAGCCGTTGTTCGACTCGCCCACTGGGCCCCCCCTCCCCCGCTCCCGTTCCCTTCGGAAACCTTAGCCTACATCCGAATTCCTCGTCCGACGTCGGAACTACGCACGGCGCGATATAAGTCCGTTTCTCCCGTCGGTTCCCCGCGTTTCAGCTGTATTTTCTTCTTTTTTTTTTTTTCTTTCTCTCCTATCTATATTCGCGTATACGTGCTTCTGCCCCTTTTTCCCCCTGATTTTTCTCCACCCCGCGAAATTCCTTTCACCTCGAACTTTTTCCGCCCTTTCTCTCCCCGGCGTTCCCATTCCTCGAGCTCTTATTGCTTCTATCAACGTGCCTCGCTTGATTTATACATCTATATGTTTCGTTCTACTTCGGAAGAGGAAAGGAACGGGTAAATAACGACGTATAATGCGTAACCACGTGAAAAAGGGGACCGAGTTTAACGACGCGGCGTGGATATGATCCTTTCAGATAGGCACATACGCAACGTCGCCTATACATACATACATACGTATATCGCGTTATGCAAATATCGGAAAGGTGTTAAATGCGTAAACGAGACCGAGATGGGAAAAAGGTCTTTTGATAGGAACACTTTACGCGTTAAATAAAAATAAAAAAATACCAGCAGTCATATTATTTAATTTATTTTATAAAAATATATTTCCCAAATCAAAAATTAATTTAGAAACACGTGACTTGTGGTTTGAATATTCGATATACAAATCACCTACTGATTGAGAGATTATCTCGGTTTCCCAGAAAAATAAATTTCTTCTGGGCGTCCTCTCGTAAGAGATTTATATCTCGCGACGAACTCGAGAGCACCTGTTATAATATTCGTCCGGGATCGCAGGAATGCAGGGTGAAGATGGTGCATTGTGTATACGCGCTAGAGTCTCATCGTCCGATTCGCGAGCTCTCGAGATTAAAACCTAGCCGACAGGAGGAGCCGGGGTGCGCGTTACTTCCCGCTCGTGTGCTCCGCTATCTTTTTTTTTTTTCCTCTCCTCTCGCTTTATATATATATGTACATCTCCGCGAGCCGTCGTTTCGCGTGGCTTACACGTTAATCCCTTAAGCGCGATCGTCGTGTAAACCCGAAGAGCTTCGAGATCGGATTAATACCGAGGCAAATACGGGTTGTTAAATACGCCGCGCGCCGCGCGGAACGACGACAAGCTGCTACTCATGTTCGATAAACGTCAACGTGCTCTGAAAATAATTCGAAAGCCACGCTTGTAATATAACGTTGCGCTTCGTTCGCGGATTCCTCGCGGAGTCCACTTACGCTTTCGTCTCTTATCCTCGCCAATACTATTTTATATTTAGCAGGGACATTGGAATTAATCATTTGCACATTGCCATTCTGTTTTGTACTTCTCGTAGGATAACAGCAGCGTCTAGTTGCATAAAAAAAAAATTAAAAAAAAAATTTCTTTTTAATACATACGCACACTCGCGCGGAATTCATCTTCGAGAACACCTTTGTAATATGTTTAATAGGGACTGGTATCTTTCCCGGCTGTTCTCCTCCGCTTTCACCTTACCGGCTGATCGGCGATCTTTCACGGGCTTCGCGGTTATTAATGACGCCATCCGCGAACGGTCACCACCCAGCGCAAGAGTCCGAGATGGCACCGATATTGTTTCGTGCTTTATTTATTTACACCGTCGACGTGACGCGCGATCGCCGCGATAGCGGCCGGACACGGATTTATGAAGTGCGTCCGCGAAAAGAAGACCTTAGCGCCCCTTCGGTCGGCCTTCGGCCGGCAGATATCTCGGGGTGACGAGGATCGATCGGCCGACAGTATTATCGAAACACCGCGAGGGGGAGCGAGATAAATTTTACCTCCAAGACGCGCGCGGATCGAAACGATAAATCAAACCTCGATCGGGCGACGTGCGCCGAGTAAATTGGCGGCGTTGGCACTCACCTGAAACAGAAAAAAAAATAACGTCGCGGTTAGAAAACATTGAAACAATGCAAAAGGGAAAAAAGTATGTACCTAACACACCTGAAACTTCGTCGCGCTGTGGCACCTCGCGTTATTTTTTTTTGGAAACAACAACGTTAACGCGCGCAATTTACGCTCTCTCTAATTACGGAGGGTCCGTTCCTAATTGCGAAATTATATATTAATAGGTCACCGCGATACGTAATTACCAAAGCTCTCGTGGGGTGCTTTCGGCCGTCGTTTTAACGATACGAGAGAATAAGATCGCGCAGAGATGCGAAAATAATTAGTCGGTCGTCCGCGAGCGTAATATCACAGCCTTGCAATTACGTGACGTATACGGCCGCGTTCTCTGTAACATTTCCCGCTGAGGCACCCGTAAACTTGATGTTCTTGCGGCATCGACCGCAAGACCGAGAACTAAAGGCCGGCCGGTCGTTCCGCACTTAGGCAAAGGCGCCGGTGGATCAACAAATTTAGAATGCCCGCGATTGTCGCATATCAGTGTCGCCAAACATCAATTTTCTATGCGACGTTGCTCGGGAACTCGAGGATATTTGCGCGGGGCGCAAGCTATTTCCTCGAATACGCGCGAATCATAAAGCACGCCGCGAGATATACGTTGCAGCGGCAGACGTTTCTCGTTCCGCTCCTCAGCGCGAGAAATATTCGAGAGGCAGTCCACGGACGCCGTTACATTTCGTTTTACGAGTTTACATATCTGGAAAAGTGTAAATTTTCAAAACGCCAGAGAAATACAGATTTTATTGCGACGGTAGCTTGTAACGGGAGGGGAGGAAAGCGAGTTGTTATTAAAATAATATAATGATAAATTACTATAGAAGTAATTTAAATTTGCAATGAATATTAGGATCGCCGTCTCGGATCGAAGAGCTTTTAAAAGAGACAATCTCCGATGCTTTCATCCAAGATTCCAATCGGTTGGAGTATAGATCGTCGAATTCTGAATCCGGTAGTTAACCGGCCACAAAATGTACAGTTACGCGGCGCGAATCGCTCGTAAACCGTGCAATCGTCGTTGGCGACACGCCTCACACCCCGTAACTCCGTTTAACTATCGCGTTGAGGGGGCATTCTATTTTTTACGTGATTCAAATGCAACGGAATCACGAAATCGCCGACTAAGGAATGAATTTTTGAACGAGAGAAGAACGAGAGAAAGACGAGAGACGAGAGATCGGTACCTTTTTTCTTTTTTTTTTGTTTTTTTTTTATTTCTTCTCGCGAATTATGTCGGAGGCCACTGTTATCGCACCGTGTCGCATATTCCGGCGATGGTTCGCGCCGAGTGCGAGATAATCGCCACGCGAAATTGTACGACCTATTATTCACGCGTCCGGCAGCGTGAACTGTCGGAGAGTTCTTGCCGTTCAACTTTTTTTTCTTTTTTTCTCACTTATAATAGCGCCGAATATCGATTGTGACACATTCGGGTCGCCCGTAATGTAGGGACGAAATGTTCCTATCCGTGGATCGGTAGTTATTGCCGCATGGTCGATCGAAAATTGAAACGTCAATTCATATTTATGTAACACACGTATCCTCGCCAAAATGTAAAAAAGCTCTTCGTGCGATTACTTCGGCGTCCCCGGCGTTCGTCTAATGCTCCTGTGAGCGACGGCGTAGAAAACGCCGAGGCTGACATACGTTTTAGAGCCCCGGTGTCGGAGAGGTTTTAAGTAGAAATCAAATCGGTAATAGCTCCATGGCCAATCGAGACCGGGGCGCCTGCGTGCGCCGGGCGAAATGGGCAATTTTATCACGATAAATCGTTACCTCCCGTACGCAAAGCGGAGTTCGTCCCGGCCATTACCGCGACTAAGTGCCGGAAGATACGACAGATTGATAAAAATCCGAATTCTCATCCGAGTTTTATCAGCGCGCCGTCCAACAAAGTCCAATCGATAGCGAACGCGGCTACGTCCGTAACTTTACACGAATAAATTATGCCGATTGCTCAGAGGAACGATAATTCGGCCGTTTTGCATTCCGCTCTTTATGAAAATGACCGGTTACTTCGATTTCAACGTAAAAAAAAAAAAAAAAAAGAAGAAATTCGCGAGCTTTTTTCACGGCGCCCAAAGAAATACCGATTATATTTCTCTCGATGATTCCGGTGTATTAACGAGACGCCTCGGAATCTTCCCACCTCCGATTGATTAACCGCCTACCTCCCCTTACTTCCCCAGCAGCGTGCAAGCGTTCGGGATCGCCGCGACGTGTGTAAGAAACACGCCGCGGTGCGCGCGACATATTTGTAAGCCCACGGTCGTATATCAGCATTAATATCCCGCGCGACAATAACACGAAGTAGCACAATCGGATAACGAATGTACACGCTTTCGAGAATCGGCGGAGGGAAGGGAGTGCGTAACGTAGTGCAACCAGTTTCGCGCACAAAGCAAGTAAGCACGGCCTTCCGATCGACGTTTCATTGCGACGCCCGCGCGCGGGCGTGTATGCGGTGCGTGCCTACCAAGCACCGATCTCAAAGATCGAACGTATACCTGCCTACCTGGCGGAATTCCCGTACGGATCAGTAGCCCCGCGATAGGCGGCACTGGCTGGTAATGTCACGGCACGCTCGGATACCCTCTGGGTCGGATCGCACACGTACGCGACCCTCGTCGTCGCCGGGGAGTGAGACGGGGAAGAAACGGGCGGGCGAGCGTATGCTACGTGGCGGCACGAAGTGCCAATAATATCTTCATGGCACGTCGTGTCTGGAAGATATACTTGGTGCCCGGGTACATCTAGAAGCGATAGCTAGTCAGCGATAGCTAGTTTGCGATCCCGCGGCGCGTGTAAAGAAAATAATAGGAATCTGTCTTCTTTAATTTTTTTTTTTTTTTTTTTCCTTAAATTTTAGTTTTACTTATTTATTTTATTTTTTTATTTATTTTTTATATATATTTTTTTTTACGCTGGCCGAAGTGTTCTCTTTGACGGTCGAAGACGCGCCGTTACGGGAGAAATATTCGCAATCAAAGCGGCTCGGGAATGATACTGACCAATGGACGATCGCTATCGGCGGCGTGACAGGCATCGAGGAGATACGCATATAAATAGCCGTGCCCGCGTCGCCGTTGTGCAAACATCACGATCTTGTCTCGCGAGGGTATCCCGGCGATCACATTGTTACGGCCGCCCCGTTGGATCGGAAATCGATGGACGGGGATGACTCTGGATTTTATATCCTTCCCGGTGCGCGATGAAAAATGACCGTGATCAAATGGCGCGCGGCTTTTAAGGCTAATGGATAACTTGGAGGATCTCGGAATGCGCGCGGTACGCGGATCGCGCTTTATCGAGCGGGACGCGGATCGGGGAGAGGCAAACGAACGGTCGTGAAAAACCCAGGTATCCCCGGAGAAGAATACAGCACGGCGGAGGCGCAAACGCCGATCTTCATAAAACAGGGTATAAAACGACGCAACAGCGATAAGCGTGTCACTGTAACGGCGTTACGCGTCGCCAAGTACACGATAAAAACGAGACTCGCCCGCGAAAGTGAGCGACGAAGGTATTTTTTTTTTTTTTTAATCCACAATGCCCGGCCACGTGTCGCGGCGCAACGACCTCGTGATCGTAAAAATAGATCAGAGCGTAGATCAAAGTGTGAAAAAAAAATTTCGTAGCGGGACCTGAGAAAAGAAATAAAAAAAAAATAATAACTTGTACTTAACGGCGTTTTAAGGGCGTAAAAAAAATCACAAAATCGCTCGCTCTCTCGCCGTTTCGAGCAGTCGCTGTAAATATACTTCTGCGCGTATAACCTGCCCGTCGGACTCCCTTGCCGAGATGCCTGGATTAATAAAAGCTAAAGGTTGCGTTGATTACGACGCCAATAATGTCGAGCCTTCCGCCGATAATTCCGCATACGTGGAAATCCGTGTACGTGCCCGAACGCCCGCGAGTCAATGATCTCGCGCGGAAAAATCTCAAGGCAATTAACCTTGCGCCGCGCGGCCCGATGCAGAAAAGTGAGAGACGCTCGGCGGGCTACGATCGCACGAATGCACACACACGCGCGCCCGTCGCGGCCGCGAACACCCGCCTGGTCCGCGCATCTCGCCTGGCCGACCGGGAAAATATTCTCGTATCGTACGAACCCGCCGCGCACAGCCATACGGCCGATAGAATGCAATATTGTGCAAGGTACTAATTACGGGCGAGAAGAAAAACGGCGTGGGGTCGCGATCCCGACGCTCAACTCGGCACGACAGGGAATTCCAGCCGGCTCAGGTCAGACGTATTGAACGCACGTGCCGTGAAAAAAAAAAAAAAAGAAAGAAAAGGGAGAAAAAAAAAGACAAAGTAAAAATGATAAATAAATCGCGTGGCCGCGCAACACTCACGTACGTGCACGCTTGTGCATCGCGCGGGTCGGTGTAAGTGAAATAGAGGGTGCAAGCAGGGGCTGGCGCGGGGTGGGGATATCCCTTGCACCCTGCCGCCGCGGTCGTGTAATTATGTCGTGATTTATAATGATGGCGGGCAGTCGCCGGTGCGCAATTCATCTACTAAATGAAACGCCCGAACCTTGTTACGCCGAGTTCGTCACTGCGGCGGATCCTCGGCTTTTGTACGTACTGATTACGCGTATCAGCGCGAGAATGAGTTATGGCGGGCGCACGGTCAGATTGAAAATAAATAAACGTCCGATAAGTGGAAACGTGGATTGCAGCCATCTAAAATCGTTCGATGTTGCTTACCTCGATATATTTTGCGAGAAAATAAAAATAAAATAAAATAAAAAATCCCCCTGAACTTTAGGAGAGAACAATAGTATATTTTAATTGTTATCGCGTTAATAGCGAAAGCTTGCCGCGATCGGGCAGAATTGTTCAAGCGACGTGTAATAACCGTAGCATGCAGAAGTGCATAATGTGACGTTGATGTGCTCGGTAATATAGCTGCAAAGCGCGGTCTTATCCGCGCACCGAATACAAAACCTCGGAAGCGAGCTCCAGAATTCCGGTAAGTCGCGGCCAAGTTTAGAAGTTATGTTGGCGCAGCGACAAGTCGCTTGCAGCTTGCCGGAGACTTACTTCCGAATGCAGTCACGGTGACGTGAAAACAATTCACGAGAATAGGGAGTCATTAAGATATCTAAGACCGCAGTCATTATGACAAGAAGCTTATACCGCGGGGTAAGTAATAACGCTGATTAAACTTACATAACACTGACAAAGCGGTGCTCGCAACTTTACGCAAAAGATTTCGCCGCGAACGACGTTCCCGTATCTTTGAAAAAAATAACGCCGCATCAGTCTCCCTTGCCGCGTCGCGTAATAACGAATAACGTAACAAATGCACGTTACTCAAAAGAACAACCGCATCTATTCATAAAAATCGCTGATGTAACAAGTAGATGAATTACTTTCGTTTTCTATTAAAAAAATAAGAATTTAAAAAATTTAACGTTTTCGAAGCAGTTTGATATTCTCGTGAGGGTCACTTTAAAATAGATAGAGGATAAAAAAAAGAAGAAGAGAGATATTTGCGATCTTATTTTACGACGAAAGGGCCACGTCGAGAGATTACTGTTGACGTGACAGTAATGACCGGAGCACGCATCTATGAGAAATGTCACAACGTTGGGTGGTGCAATAAAAAGTTCACCCTTTATCAAATCCCGCTTTCCTCTTCAACTGCAGCCGCCGGACCGTCGATCATGCACAGTAGCGCGCGCGATCCGCCGGCAGATGCGCGGTCATCAATCGTGAGCTCGATGCAAACGACGTCAAAAATGTGCAAGGCTGAATTTTTCCCGGATGAATCATCGCTTCCGCGGGACACGACGGCGATGGCCGCCGTTTTGCACCCCGCTTTCCGAAACACGGTCGGGGTAGCGTCCGGAGCACCGCGGCACCCATCTGCGGCAAGCTCTCTATTTACGATCCGCCGCGGTAAGGGGGCAAGAGCCTCGTCTATCGCGGCCCCTTTAATTTCCATTCATACGGGCCATTACGGGCATCAGCGGCGCTTATACGAATTCCGGAAGATTTCTGACTGGGTGACGTTTGGATATTCAGCGGATAAAGAACAGCCTCGATAAAGAATCAAGTTTTAGTTAGTCTCGTTTGGCCGACGAAAACGTCGGCGGGGTCAATAAAATTTCTATTGTACACGGTATATAACCGGAATAGATTTTCGTGCTCCATAGAACAGTAGACATTTGGGTCAACGGAGTCGCCTAGAGCTGTGTACACGCGCGCTACTTCGAAATAGTTTCCCCGAGAACGTCAGGCAATCGCGTCGGCGGTCGCGTTCGGTAATCACGGATGGGTTTCGCCACTTTGACTCGCAGACGACGCGCGCACAGCGGATGGTGCCTGAGATTGACTGCCGGCGTAGCCCGGTGATAGGAGAAACCCAACCCCGCGTTACGGCGAGCATCGCTCTCGGCCGTTGCCGAAAGATCGTACGGTTACAGCGGCAAACTGTTCGCCCAACTGCGCTGATTACGCTCGAAGACACCGAGAGCGATACCGTAGCTTCCCCGCCGACCTCCGCGAAACCTCGCCCGTCATTCCGCCATCCGGAATCGAGGATATCAGTGTCTGTCGTTCCCTCCCGCCTCAATGTACTCCGCCGCTTTCGCCTAATCCCTCGGTCTTCATTTTCCCGACGGACCTTTTCACCTATAATTCCTTTCTTTCGCCCCGAAAGTCTGTAAGCGCTAAGTGCGGCCCGTCTCTTCTTCACGAGTTCAGCCATTCTCCCGGCCCGTCCGTTCATAGTCTTCGCCGTCGAGACCTTCTATGTTTTTTTAAGTAGGTAGGATAAGGTCGTTAATGAAATTCCCTCCTAGCGGACGAGGGAAGTTCCTCTCCGCCATGGTGTTTTTCATCACGGGCGCTTCATGAAAAGGATCCACGGCGGTGGACCGAACGGAAGTACCGCTCTCTTCATCCGGAGGTAGGGGAGGAGAAAGGGAGGGGAAATGATGAAAGAAGGTAGAGAGATAGGATGAACGAAAGCTTCGAGAGTCGCCTGTCACGCGGGCCCGAGATTGCCCGCTTCTTTCTACTACCACTCCGCCGCCTCTCCCACGACTCCTAATTCCGATGGTTACCCGCACAAATGACGCGGAACGAGCAAAACATTGGGATCTCCCCGTCCCCCGCGGATAAGATAAGAGGAAGAGTCACGCGCTATCGCCTTGCCGAGTTCAATGTTCCCCGCAGTAAGGGTTTCTTGCCGCTACCGCCTTCTCGAGTGCTCGCGAGAGCGTCACTTTCCAAATTACGCGCCCTTCATTAGCATTTGCGTACTTAGCGTGCCGGAAAATTGAGCCGGCCGAGAGAGCCGCGGCGCGGGTGCGAACGGTGGAACCCCGCGTAATCGCGAGCGAGACACGCGCGCACGCGGGAAATTAACTGCGAAAAATCAGTGAGCGAAAGGGTTCGCGACACGAGTCTGTCGTATGATTTGCATCGGCGCGCGATACGCACAGTGTAATGGAGCGACCGGGCCGAGCAATTAAATTCCAATTTAATAAAGGCACCGGGGGAATGTCGACGCCGCGGCCAAGTTTCATTTCAGCGGGGGCTGGAATCCCGAGCGTGCGACCGGTGCCGCGTCCGGGGATGGTATGTGTACACGTACGTACGCTTAACGGCCGCGTTTCGCAGCCGAGAGACGAATCAATCACTGCGCCACGCAAAGCGATCGCGAATGCTGGTATTCGGTGCTCAACAACCGTCGGATAGTTTCGGCTGCCGTCCAAAAAAGTCCTTTGACCGCCCACCGGCAACCTAAGCGTTCCCGAGCAGCGCGATTCGATTATTTCACGACGCTGAGAAAGAGTGATTTCGGCGGCATAGCACGCGCGCCCCGCGATCGCGCTCGCCGTGACGAATTAATAAAACGTTTCGCGAAACGCGTCAAGTACTCGAGGTCGTTCGATATTTAAATAACCCTTGACGGTACCCCGCGGCAAATAAAAAAAAAAAAATTACCTGTAATTCCATCCGATAAAATACACGCGGCGAAAGCACTCCGCGAAGACCGTCGCGAGTAATCGAGGATCGTTGATCGCATAAATATGAAAAAGCGCGGACGCAGGACCGACAATATTTTCCGATGACCAGCGCGAGGCACCAATACTCGTACATTTATTTGAACCCCATATTTGTCCGAAGTCTAATATTTGCGGACTGTTCGAAGACCACGGGTTTTGGAGCACCAGCTGAGTAAAGAACAGGAAATGTATAAACCCTCAAAGGTTGGATATGTAATAATTCAGAACAAAGTTCTCGCGGTTTAATTCGCCGCCGCTGCGAATATTATTCTCAACTCTTTCGATTATTATTCGTAAATATTAAAATAATTAATTAATTAGGTGTCTGCGAAATTAGATTTTAATCGAGAATAAATTTTATTACCGTGCAAAATTGCCTAAACTTTCAATTCCAAATCCGTAAGGAAGCACGTATAAATTGCACATTAACGACACATTTTCGTTACGATCTATACATCTATATAACTCGACGTAACTGTTCATATTTTCAGAACGAGTCAACAAGATTCCCAGAACAGTGCGGATCGGAGAGAAAAAGCTCGAGGGCAGACCGGCGGGGAACAAGGGATATAAAGGAACGATTCGGAAGCAATTCGGTAAGTACATGTCGATTTATGTCCGGGAATCGCCGATAGCTCACCTACGCCATTTCCCCTCCCCCTTGTCTCCCCGTACTCCCGCGCTTGCCGGGTTTTGCCGCTGGATCGCCAGGGATAGCGCCATAAGAGATCCGCGGATGTTATTGTATGAGAACGACGATCGTTCCCGGCCTCCCCGCCATATTTTATACACCCGGTATATAACGTGTAGAAGAACGTTCCCGATGGTCTATCTTATGACGTTATTTGCGGAGTGGCCCGAATGGATGGGCCGTCGACTGTCGATCCGTCGTTCGCCCGCGAAGGAAGGAGATCGCCCGGGCAACTTCGGTCAAGGAATTATGAGGAGCCTTTTTTCCTAGATTGCACGAAACATCCCAGCCAGGCATCACACGAACGGTACCCAGGGTCGAATGCCACGGCGCGCGGCGACGGGAATTTCTTTCCGCGGGATCTTCGGTTTCATCCGCCGTAAGCGATCGTAAATACCGGCGGTTCTTAACAGCCGACGTTTGTCCGCTGACGCTAGATAATGGTATTGGATGGATTTTTTATACCCGCGCATAAATTCACTTAAATAAAAAGCTCGGACAAACGCGCGCAGCACTGAGATTTATCGCGCGGTACGAAATGATAATAGGCGATACGAATCGATACGCGGTGACGTTATTTCACGGAGCGCAAGTTCAATATTAGTTAAACTTGGCGAAAATAAAAAAGAGAAGCGATAAAATTTTATTAGAAATAATATGACTAGGTAAAAATTATTAATTTCTCGCGTTTTCTCTCGGGCTTGGAAATTTATAAATATGAGACTTTAAATAATTAGAACAAATCGTAATAAAATCAAAGACAGGATCCATTGATTTTCTCTTCAACTATACGACCTACGCGTCTTTTTTTTTTCTTTTTTTTTTGATAGCCGCAATAATCTGCGCGCCACCAAGGCCCACAAATTATTCAGATGAGTTTGCAGCTGGTGAATAATCCGGTTGCGCGGTGACGGGCCAATGTTTTTCATGCGGCTATCCCTCATTTGGCTTATCTCTGATTCTGACTAAGACTAATGCGGGCGATTCGCTCGATCGTTTGTAACCCCACTGACCCTCGTGGCCGACTCGCACTCATTTACCCCCGGGGGCCGCCCTCGTCTCCGGTCCTTTACCCACTAACACGCTCTCATTTATCCGCAAGGAGCCGATGCCCGTCGCGTAGATATTAGTCCGAGGAAACGTCAGAATCATTCGTCGTTGGGAGAGGCGCAAAAAAAAAAGGGGGGAAACGGCGCCCCGCGCGATCGATCCGTCAAAAATCGTGGTGCGCAAGATCGTCTCTTAAAGCGCGCTGCATTTTTGCGCGACGAGATAAATTCGCCGAACACTTCTCGCCGTGGAGCAGCGAAATCGCGCAAAAGCACCTTTGCATTGAAAAATTGGCGCGGAGAGACGTTTCGGATTGACGTAACTTATGCTCACGATTGTTTTCGAATTGCGCCGCCATCAAAGTCTCGTTTCCTGGCGCTCGAAAGAGGACTGCGAACGACCGAGGGGGGGGGTTTTCTCGCTTTCGCCGGTGCTATACGACTCGTGTAACTGCCGCCGGTGGCTCCTGGACGTTCTCCATGCTCGAATAACGTCGCGCTCGCCCCGAGGTTTACGGTTCCGTCGCTTCTTTCTCCCCGCGATATCGACTTTTAACGAGCGGAACGAGGAAAACCGGCCGCGGTGACCGAAAGTGAAGATCGTCCCGATCCGTTCGGAGGAAACAAAAAAAAAAAAACTTTTCCGCGGAAAAACGCACCGCTCTTTTTCGTTCTTTTATTTAATCATTTCTTTCGTTCACGGCATAACCGCGACACGCCTCTACGACCCGAGATGAGACTCTTCGTGACACGTTCCCATATAATTTCGCCGGTTCGCGAACGAACGAAGAGAAATCGAGCGGTATTGCAAAATAAAAGTAACAGCACGGCCATTACCCTAATCGCTCTGCTCCTCCGGACAGTACCCCACCGGACAAGTATTTCACATTGCGTGAATACGGATCGACGACGGTGTCGAACTGGTTTTGCGCTCCGTGAGCTTCTATCCGTCTCTGTGTATCCTCTTCCCGGAACGTTTCCCAGAGAGAGAGAGAAAGAGAGAGACCTTCTCTTTCCACAGTTCACTCAGTCTCTCCATTTCTTCCTCCCCGCTGCTCGTCGTCCGCCTCTTGTCCAAGTCCCACCGCCTCTCACTCTTCCCGCCGTTCTCGTCGTTTAATTTCTTTTCCGATCTCCATCGCGCTTCTATATCGCCGGATCCGGAATCCTACATCAGGCAGCTCACACGCGATTTACTAAGAAATTCATTGGCTAATGAAATTAAATTCTTGCCCGCCGTTCGTCTCCCTTCGTGAGGGTCCTTCGCGTTGTAGTTTATGCGCCGTATTGAGTTCCGCGAGTTCTACGGTCCCGTTGTCCTCGCGAGCCTCTCCTCCGCTGATATCGCGCGCAAAAAAGTAATTCAAAATAATTTCTTTTACTCCTTCCCGCGCGCAGTTCGGCGAGCAAAGAAAATGAAACGACGAGAGCTCGTTCGATGGAGAAATAAAGGAGGGGAAAAAAAAAAAAAAAAGAAAAATGTCGACTCCGTAGTCGGTTCTCGCACTTCGCGCTTGGTGCAAATAATTGGAACGTGCTGAACCTCTCGAGTTCCCGGGCACTCTTTTAATTTCGTCCCCGGCCTCCCCTTAATTCGTCGCAGGTAGTTAGAGAAGACACTCCCGGAACTACTTTCCCTCCGTCTCGGCGCGCCCTCCCTCCCCCGTCCCGCGGTGCATTAACTTGCACGAGCGGAATCTCGCTCCGCTGGATCAAATCGCTGCGGCGAGATTTTTAAATAAACACCCGAGGGGGGGAGGCGAAGGGTCCGCTGTTGACCTCCTCGAAACTTGCGCGCCACGCGCCTCCCCCCGACTTCTTTCGGAAATAACTGCTCTCGACGTAAGGAGATTTCTTTCCCCCTCCCCCCCTCACTTCGTCGAAAACTTCTTCCACCTACTTCAAAGATGTTTAATTTCGATAGCGCGAAATTCAACGACGACTTTGCGTAATTTGCAATTAAACTCGAGCTGCTAATAGCCGCAACGTCGTGAAACATGGAACAGCGAGTTTTTTTTTTTTTTTGAGTTTTTTCTGTTATTTTATTTTATTTTTTATTTATTTTTTTTTTTTTTTATTATTATTTTGCAATGATCGTTGAGCACCGCAATTGATTTGCGCGGCGAAGCAGCCCTCGAAACGCCGCCTGCTTTTGCGTGACGCGGGCCACGGCGTGCGTGAACGACCGGGTTGTAATTAAAAATCTAATTGGCAGCGGATACCATTTTTTTTTTGTTTTTTTTTTTTTTCCGATGTGCGGCGAACTTCTTTTTCATTGCCAATTATTCGGGCTCCGACACGGACTTGAAATTTCCAAATGGCCCCGCCGCGCTTTTAACGATGTGCGCAATGTTTTATGAGTATTATTTTTTACGCGGCATCGAAACGCATCGCGCGGCGTGTTCGTTTCGCGCGCCGAGTTTTGTATTCTATTTATAGACGAAATGCGTGTTGTTCAGTTTCATCGATCGACAATTCGCGCGTTTCCATCTTTTTTTATTTTCCAATTTATCGCGAAAGCTCTTTTTATTAAACCACAAGAAACCGTGCGCGTGTTACGCGCGCGCTGTTTTTTAAAAGATCTCAGTTCGCGCGAGGAAATACATTCAAGAACGTTAATTAATTGTAATAATTTATTTATGAGAATTACAATTGAGTGATCTACAAGCGACTGGTTGACTTACATTTGTATTTTCCGGTTGAATTGAGTTAGGTTAGGATATTTTTCGTCCATCCATCCTTCCTTCCTTCCTTCCTTCCTTCCTTCTTTCGGTGGCAGATTTCTGGAGTATCCTGACGTGTTGTAGCACTTTAAATCACTTCACACTATATCACAATGCTCTGCTTTTTTTTTTGGAATCACTTTCACTAACAAAATCACTCGAAAAACGAACGACCGAAAAAATGACGGGGATTATCGCGGCGATTTCTGACGATTAAAATTACGAAGCGCGACGAACGATCATTTGTATGAATCTGCACTTTCGATATTCGCGGCGATGCTAACTTCCTCCAGGTCTTCACCCGAGTCGTCCTCGAGCTCGGCACACAAATCTGGCTGCGATGCAAAGCGAGGTCCTTTTGATTCCTTGGTAGATTCTCGTCAGCGAGCGGAATGAATGATGTCGAGATTTGCGCTCTGCGGCGAACGAGACGGGCCGCGAAATGTTCCCCGCGCACTTTATCTTCCTCGAGTTTCATGGAAATCACGCGTTCGAAACAAGATGAGAATCACGGCCGCGACGAAGAAGACGGGCGAGGTGCGAATTTTTTCCCGCTCCTCCCGCGCAATAGCAGTTACCGGAACTTGCCGAAAAAAATCGTAATGGGAGCCGGAGCTCGAAAATGCCCGATGCAATTCCGGCGCAATTCACGTTGGACGCCCCGCGCGCGGCGCTGCGCCCGTGACGTCACATTGTCGTTCCGGAGCATTTTTTCAAAGCGCGAAATGGAGCACAAACCGACAAGTGGGATGTCTCAGGTGTGCAGAAAATGATCGTCCGTTTCCGAGTCGACGACGTCGACACTTATACGTACGCGAAAACTTCCTACCCGCGGTCGAAATAACGCGAGATCGCGGAGCGATTAACGACACGTCATCGCGACCGAGGCTCCGCAATTAGACTAAGATGGCCGTTAGAGATTTCGGCCCTTAGAGGAAGTGAGACTACCGCGTAAAAAAAGTGAGACAGTCGATAGAGTCGATCGCGAATAGCGCGCTGTCCTTCTCGCACCGAGTTCTCGGAAGCGCCGAGGCTCCGCGACTAGATTTAAGTGACCGTTAAAGATTTCGGCGCCTGGAGAAAGCGAGACGACTGCGTCATAGCGTGCTGTCCTTCTCGCACAGAATTCTCGGAAGCGCCGAGCTCGGCGCCGAGCTCGACGCCGAGCTGGACACCTGTAAGTTTGTTTACATTTTTTTATGCGCTCGTCTAGCTCGAGACTTCCTCCACCAAAACAAATCGTCGTGCTCGATGCTCGAGCAGATTATTTTGCTATTCCGAGGTTTCGGCCCTTGGAGGAAGCGAGACAGTCGATAGAGACGATCGCGAATAACGCGCTGTCCTTCTCGCACCGAGTTCTCGGAAGCGCCGAGGCTCCGCGACTAGATTTAAGTGACCGTTAAAGATTTCGGCGCCTGGAGGAAGCGAGAGGACTGCGTCATAGCGTGCTGTCCTTCTCGCACGGAGTTCTCGGAAGCGCCGAGCTTGACGCAGAGTTGATCTGTTTGCATTTTTATGTGCTGCAATTTAAAGTGCCACAACATATCAGGATAACCCAGAATACTGACCACGAATGAAGGAAGAAAGATAGAATAAAAGGATGAAAAATAACTTAATATAACCGGAAGATAATCTTCCGAAAAATAACGCGTGCGTAATTTCCCTTAATTTAAAAAAAAAAAAAAAAAAAAAAAAGCGAAAGAACATTTTTCCGATTTAACGAAACCAGAGACGAAAAAAAACAGCGAGAGGAAGCGTAAATATCAATATCGCATACATTATCAAGCGCGTAAATCGCGAGACCCTTTTTATTTTCAGCTCGCCCGACAATCGCGAAATCAAACTATCACTTTCCGCAACCGAAGGGATATATCCTCGCGCAGTAGCTTCGTCCCAAAAGAACGATAGCGGCAGCTGCTTTTTTTATATCCCGCAGGAAGGGGGATAATCTTGTTTTTCTACTCGAGAATTCCCTCTGGGAGAATAAGTCAGCGGCGGCTTCGGGTATCCGCGGGAGGGAAAGAGAGTTAATTCGCGGTCCGCTGCAGGCTGCAGGCTGTTTACACGCACAGGATCCCAGTGATGTATTCGCGCCTCGAATTCGCGGCTTTCTCGCCGACCACCCACGCCACGAACCCCGGCCGTTTTCGGTCTCCCGCTCGGCAAGACGTCGAGACGGATATGCTGAAAGTTAACGTAATTGTCGAAATTCCCGGCCGCTACCAATCTTGTCGCGGCGCAAGAGAACAATGCGTCGCCGTGCGAAAATAAAAACTTATAAAAAAAAGAAAAAATAAAGATCCTCTGTCGTTCGTACGAATTTCTTGCGTCCGTGCCCCGCGATTAATGCTCGCCGTTTTACTTCACCTATGGCCTATGGCGCGGCGTATTATTACAATTACAACACTCTGATAATAAGATTTTACACGCGGTGAATTAATTTCGGCGATGAATAAGGTCTGCAGAAAAATCTCCTTAAGAAGCTTTCAGGCTTGACAGCGGGTGGATTAGCGAACACGCGGTTGACGTATAAGGCTTGTCAATTAATTACCCTTCCTTGTATATTCAACTTCGGGGAGTTTGCACCCTCTATCGTTCCATGGGATTATCATGACACGACAAGCTCCGCTTATGCCCGGATTAGGAAACGTCTGCGAACGTTTCATTTTAAAGACAATATCATTTTACGCTGACACGAGAATTTTCGTTATCATGTTCTCTCCCGCCGTCCCTTTAAGATAACTAATTTATTCTCGCTTATCGCAAAATGTGTGCTCCTTCCTTTTTTATTAATACTGAACCTGACAAAGCGCGAGCCGTTAACATTTGCTTCTTGCACGTTAAAGTAAACTGTTTTACTAACTTTCCGCAATGAGCTATGTATCACGAATATTTTATACACCTAGTATTTTAAAGTACAATATTTCGAATACGTCTCGTTTCTTTAAATGCAATTTATAAATACATTCGTATGTTAATTAAATTAATTTCTTCACTCTGATTTTCTAAAGAAGTTAATCGAAAAATAACATCCGCCGGTTACAATCCGTGATACTTTGCAAATAATATCCTGCGTAAGAATCGAAATAATATTCGCATTGTAAACTCTATCGCAACGCGCTAAGGTATCTAAAAAAATCAATAATGGTACTTAAACAAAGTTGGACGTTCGAGCGCGCGGCCTTGGCGTGGCATTCGAGAGTGAACGAGAGTAGAGCACACACTTTTGCATAACGCATGACGCGTGTGCATAAGACATACATGGTTCAATTTCTTATGTATTTACTGCATAACAAAATTTAACCAATCGTATTCCTTATGCACATGCGTTATGCAAAAGTGTATGCTCTGGCCTTAAACGTTAGTTGTCAAGAATAAAATTCTGGAGTTCGGTATCGGTTTAGTTATCAATTAAATGTCGCGGATAAGAAGAATAGGGTGGCGGATGAAAATGAGTGTTCATACATTGAACGGCAGATACGGCATTTGCTGCGGCGACGGCCTGTATTAGCTGTTATCGATTTTATTACATATTATTATAGTATATATCAGTGGGGGAGGGAACAGGGTGAGAGCGAGCGCGAGCTATATTCCCCCTAGGTATATTCCCCCACTACTCCCACTCTCGCTTTGTCCTTCTCCAGCGGTCGCGCGAAGCACACACGTACTACGCACGGCACAGCGAGCACGTGTGTCCGTACCGGCAGTAATATTCATTTGCGTATTGCGTGCAACGAGAACCGCCCGGTACGAGAACTATCCTCTCCTTCCCGTTCTCCGTGTGAGGAGAGCACGTGTGAGTATATCTCCTTTCCGTAAAGCAAGTTGTATCCTTACGCGGTTTATTACTGCGAAGTAATCTCTTTATTTCAGAAGTGTTGCGTAGACTCGCGCAGTTTTAATTAATTATCTGGGCTTTTTGTTCGCAGGTGACCAGTGCGAGGACGAAGTTCAGACGATCTGTAAGGAAGCTAGCCGCTCTGACGGGAGGTATAATAATCTGAGAGGAGGAGGAGGCCTCGGAAAGGCATCGTGTGACAACGGAGCAGCCCCAGAGGTAAGAATTATTTTTCTGAGACACAGAACTAATAGCTTGCTGACTAAATACTTGAAAAATCTCTACGATTAAATTTTATATATTTTTTTTGTTACAGATCGACGTAACTGCATCGACCGGCCGTCAACGAAAGTGTCGTCACCGCCGTTTAATAATTATACGAACCGCAGCCGGTTCGTCGGTCGTTTCGGGAGTGCCGCTAGTTTTCGGACGTTTTTTTTTCGGCATGGCTTTATTTTAAACGCGAGTGCAATATAATTTTCGCGATTGTAAAGTCACGGTCGGGGTGTTCGCGAGTGACTTGTGCGCGGAAGGATGGCTCGACACGTCCCATCTGAGAGGAGGAGCAGGCCCGGGACGGGCATCCTGCATCGGCGGAGCAACTTTTAGGTGAGAATAAATTTTTTTAATAAAATATTTATTAAATAAAAACTTCAACCTTTTTTTTATTAATTTTTAAAACTAATATACATGTCTACAATAATACATTTCTTTTTATGTTACAGTCACCGGCAGAATTCTTCAACTCCGCTGACGCTCATGCAGATTGGTAAGTCGCATGATTTTTTCTAGCATATATAAATCCAAACACAATACATTTAACGCTTGATTACAATTATCACACATAATCGCCGCGATACTCCAAAGATGTTATTAAAAAATAAATCTCTTGTTGAAAATCGTCAAGCAATAAATTATAAATTACAATTCCGCCGCTATCACTTAAATCGCTTAACCGCAGGCAATATCCAAGCGATATCGCGCAACATTAAATTAATATCGGTAAAAAAGAAATAAAAAAAAAGGCAGCGTCAACAGCAATACGTTTATCGAAAACGAACCGGCGACGTCGAGCAATGCACTTGGGTGGGTATCACATAAGCATTATCGCGGTTATGGAATTAACAAGTATCGTTGGTGCTAGGTAGATCGAATCGGTAGGCGGTCGATACGGCGACAGCGGTATAATAGCGTACGGCGGTTACGTCGAGCTTAGTCGCGAGACACGAGCGAGAGGGTCCCGGATTTGGGGTCGGCGTGAGGTCGTGGGCGAGCCGCAGAGGTGCGTGCGAGAGCAGCTGAATCTTTGATGCCAGAGGTTGAGAGTCAGCCCGCTCTCTCTCTCTCTCTCACCCCCTTTCTATAAACCGGAGAGAATTTCCCCACGAGGAATCCGGGGGATGGTTAGGTTAGCCGACCGGCCGCGCCGGAAGCTCCACTTACGACACCCGTCCCGCGGATAGTATCCGCCCCGACGAGCGATAACGTGACGAGGTCATCTTTTTACGGGCAGTCCCTGAGCGCGAATCTTTAGGTCGAGCTTGCGCGTCCCTAATCCCGTAACGAGATCTTGTCAATTAGCCCCATGTTACTCGTAGTTCCTCGTTAAAGAAGCGTAATCGTTAACAAAGTGAATATTACAAAGCGTGTGCTAAAATTTCGGTATATATCTTTTAAGTCTTACACCCTTCTTTTATTCGCGAAAATAAATTTGCGCGTAATAGGATCAGGAATGCTATCGGCATCAATTTCAATCCGGCCGAACGAACGCAGGCCGGCGAGATAAAAAAAAAAAAAAATAAAATTACGACGGCGAGTAAAAATTAGCGAAGCGTGGTATATTGTTGATAACCAACTTCGGTATTCAATAGCTTTTGCCTCGATTCGTGGGGAATCAAAACGAGCCACTCGTCAAACGCGCTAAATGGCAATGAAACTCGATATGGCTGTCGGCGCGAGCGCGCCCACTTCGAATCGCGCAGGGTAAATTTGTAAAGTAAATGCCCTTCCCCTCCTTTTTTTTTTTTTCTTTTTTTTTGCACGCACCGGGCGCGACGTGGCCGATCAAAAGATAATTAATCCGGGGGATAGGTTTAGTCGGGGGCGTTTAAAATCCGCGCAAGAAAGTGTTTGCCGTCCACGATGCTTAAGGCGGAACGACGACGGTAGCTCGATTAAGTAACGGAGTTTAACGTCTATGCAAAGTAAATTGTTGCCCGGCGAGGTCCGGCACGAAAAAGTGCGCGGGGAGAAAAGGGAAAAACAGAGCCCGGTATAATCGAAGGATACAGCGAAACCGGAAAGGCCAGGGGGAGGGAGGAGGTAAGGCGGCCGAGCTACAATTAAATGAAGAGGACACCACCCACCGATAGCGCCCAGGATAAGTTCCTTTAGCGAGTGATTAAATTTTAATCCACTTCTAATTAGATTTTTTGTCAGGCACGATGTAAGGGCGAGCGAGCCGAGCCCATTCCAAAGGTAGACGGCCGGGAGAGCCCTCGGAGACGCGGCTATCGCGCTAAAAGGATTCATTTTAATCGAAACTTTTTAATGAGAATCGGTTGTCCGGTATTTTAATGTCGTTAACACCGGCACTGCCGATAGCCCGCGCGGACGTGACGCGAGCAGAGAAATCGCGTCTCTTAAATATCAATTTCTATTGTCGCCATTTCGCCGGCGGAAAGTCGAGATGAAAATACGATCGAAACGGAAGGGACTCGTTTATCATAATACTTGATGCAATTAACGCAGCCGCCGCTAGAAAGACATCTTCGTATTATCGTATTAGATGAAAACGTTTCTCCCGCGAAGTTGCAGGCTCCGCTAATAAAGAGATCTACCCTTCGGGTTCTGTTTTTCCATTTGATATTATTTTCCGAGAAAGGATACGCTCGGTAATTTTATCGGTAACGGAACATCGCTGGGATATCGCAGACCGCGCGATTTTCTCCGGCTAATCGTAGCCGAGGCATCTCTGAGTTTGCACAGTTTCTGGCTTTCTGACGTGGACGAATCGATGGGCAAACAAACGGCGGATTTGGCAGCTTTCCTTTGGCGAGTCCGCGGCGCCGTCGGTTTCTCCCAGATCGCTGAGTCTCGCACGCGTTCTACTTTGCATCCGGCGTACATCCCGCCCGGGTGCCGCTCGGCGGCCCATCATTCTCTCGTTCCGCCGGCGGTTCCTATCAAGCGCCAATAATTCGGTACGCGGTAGGTAGGCACCGAAGCAAGCCGGCGCCTTCTGGTCAGCAGTTACCGCGTAAACCACCAGCTCGCCAAGTCGGCTCCGGCCAGCAGCGCGCACCGATAAATAGTCCGTTACGTTGCCGTTACATCGTCTAAACGTGCATGACCAAGAAAGCGCCGTTAATACCGCACCGGGGTCCTTTAGAAACGCTCCCGCGGTCTTTAGACCACCTTTCAGTCGACGTTCTCCTAATTGAATTAGCCGTCTGGAATTAGCAATCTGAGATTAGCCCCGGACCTCCCCCCTGCCCTTAGAAAGTAGAGCCGCGACAGCTGGATTATAGCCTCGTTACGTAACTACGCGACTAAGGTACTCTCGTTCAGATTGTACGAGTGCGAAGCGACGTTTGTACGACTGGGAATCGAAATGGCAGAGCTCGAAAACCCGAAACTCGATTGGCGTTCCCAATAAAGTATGAGACTTCAACACGATCGACGAGCTCGAAATCCATCTCCATCTCCGGCGAGCGTTTGCGAGCGGATGAATTCCCATCGTCGCGCGGTCCCGGAATTGTAAATTTCGGAACTCGCGTACTAGTAAAAGTCGCCAGAAGGGCCAGTCTTTTAGTTACTCCGTCGCGATATATATATATATATGAAAAAGGTAAAAATAATCGAAAATATATATGATCCACGGCGAAAGTTTTATTTCCGTTCTTAATGAATTTCAAATCAGACAGCTTTATTGACAGTGACATCCCGCGTGGCAAAGAAAATATGCAAAAATGTACGTCGAGGAGCAGGATATTAAAGTAACTCGGGGAATGATATATTGCGTCGGTTCGTTGGCTTTGATTGCCGGATATTCAGCGGGATTTAACGCGGATGCAACGGCGGCCGGGAAAACGCAATGTCGTAACGTCGACGTTTACGCCATGTAGGCATACTTAAGGCAATAAGGTCTTAATGCGATATACAGCGGTTTGTACGGTAGTGTCCCGAAGTCAAGCCGCGACGGAGAGAAAGAGAGAGAGGATCGTTTGCGTGTCGTTACCGCCGCGTGCGCCGCGACTGTTAGGCGGATCCGCCAACGCGTATCTACGCCGGATTCTGCATCTCTTTGCATATGCATGCGTCGGCAGAAACGAAATCGCCGATTTACGAGGCGCGGTAGGAGTCGCTTTTCATTGCTGCCGTCAGCATGCGGTTCGCCACAAGCGTCTTCCGTCTGTTAACATATTGCAATCGGCCAACACGCCGCGGCCGATCTACGTGAAATTATCAATTATTAACGCGCCAGCCAACGATCTATTTATGACGAGAGACTGTATTTATACCGATTAGATTTGCTCGACACGGGAGCGATCAATCATACGCTACCGAGCCTGATTCCATAATAATCCATTAAAAACCGCTTAAGACAATGTAACACGAAGAAAATGATCTCCGGCTGAAATCGTACGCGAATGAAATTTAGTTTGATCGACCGGCGTCGACTGAAAAACTGGTTTTTCGTTCGTAACCGTCTATTTGCAATTTGCATGAACGCGTAAAGTAAAAAAAAAAAAAGGGTTAGCTGGTAATTATTAAGGTCAGCACGGCGCTGTTTTTATGCGAATATAATTTTTTTTTTTTTTTTTTTATCTAACATATTTCTTCGATTTAGAGAGTCTCACAATGCTCTTGTCGTTAAGGACGATCGAATTAGCGTTGCGGTTGCTTCGGTATTGGCCGGATACCCCGGGTAAACATTCGCGACTATCCTACGACGGCTCCCGTGCACAAAAGCTGGCTACTTTGGCTCGGGCAAGCGAAAAGCCGTCCTTTCCTCACAAACGAAATGAACTCCGAGAAACTTTGCTACTTAAACGCGGGAGAAATTGGGATTTTATAGACATTCGTAAGAAAAACAACCTACAAAAGCGAGGGCGATGGCTGCCCGGGCGTACTAAACTAATCTTGATTATATTTGCGCACGTTGAGAAAATGGAAGTTTGGATTCTGAATTCGTAAGGAATTAAGAGACCCCCTCTTTCTCCTCCTCTCTTATCTCTTTCGCCACGTGTACCTAAATCTTTTATTCGTGTATACCGACATTAAGAAAAAAAAAAAAAAAGAAAAATAGTTGGAGTGAATCATAATTTCATGATAATTTTTAATAATACGTATATGAATAGTACATAAATGAAATAATTATAAATATAATTAAATCAAACACATAAATTTAATTTTCTACCTCGAGAGAAAAATATCGTTATTTTTGGACCCAGCCGTAACTTTGATATCTCTAATAATAAATACGAATAAATCAATTACAAATGTAATTACAAAAAGAAAAGAAATAATATTAATAATTACATTTTTCATTAAAAATACAATATAAAATTATAGTTAGGTTCAAAAGCAATATTTCTCAGAGCAGAAAATTATCAGATCATACATAAACATTATATATATTTTATAATAATAAAAAAAAAAAAAAAAAAAAACCGTGTTATTCTCATTCGTGCGTCAGGTTTAATCGGCATATTGCATAATATAGTTATACTACTTAAGAGTCGCCATACGATACCGTCTGATGTTAGCACGTAGATGCGCGTTATTCACGAAAATGGTGAATATTTCAAATAAAGCGTGACTGCCGGGAGATATATATCTTCGCGCTCTATCTCCGCGAGTTCCGTCGTATAAGGTATATCATATTCACGCATGCATGCATCATGGTTAGTACGTCGTAGCTGTCAGACATCGGCGTGGTGTATCCAACGTAAGCCGAGACGTCTTCAAGTTGATTACCTTAACGATATCATGACGGCGATGTTATCCAATAAACTAATGCAATATAACAATAGATAGAAAAGACGTCGGGAATCTTCCGCGTAGCAGACGCGATTGCAAATTTATAAACTAACGGTACAGCAGCCCGGGCTTGTTATTCCTACGAGGGTTTCGCGAGAATCAAGGTGGGAAATAAAGCGACGTGTAATGAGAGGATAGATTTTGCCCACGCGCTTCGATCGGCACCAAAAAGCTGTTGAAATCAAGCATGCGGTCGGTTATCGCTGCGAAGCGATCTGTAATATCGCAGGCTGTCCCGCGGCGCATTGAGAAACCGTAAAGCGAGCATTACCGCCGGCGACGTTGGCAATTTTCGCGCGATCGTGCACAGTGCCAACTTGAGGGTAATAAAACAAATTGCACAGGTGATTCCGGGTTGACCGCGGGCGAACACGTGGCGCGTACACCGGCATTCGTGAAAACGGAGCGGTAACTAGGAAGAGAATTTTCGGTTTATCGTCCACGGTCGGATTTCTTTTTCCTTTTTCCTCGTTTATCGACGAGCCACGCGAGAAAGAGAGAGAGAGAGAGAAAGCAAGCGAGCAAGAGAGAGAGAGTAAAGAGAAAAAGAGAGAGAGAAAGAGACCGCCCGACCGCATCGCAGCATCATTTCCGTCCGCCATGCTGCGCGTGCCACCCGAGCCTTTCCCCCTTACAAAGAACGCTATTAAATCATATCAGGTCCAGCCGGCAATTATTTAGGTATTAGCACTCGTGTTCCACGCGGCTGCTGCGTCCGGCCACCCGCGCTTTATCGGGTCAAAGATTTTTTACCCGCCGCGCCAGCCACGATGCGTTTTTCGCGCTCAATGAAATTCCGCAAACGCCTCGTTAAGGATCGCGTCTCCGTCGGCTTGCTACGTTACGCGCGTTCAGACGCGATTTATGATAAGCGGCATTGATCGTAATTTACATCTGGGGGGCTTATAATAATTTGCTATTGAGTCTACATTTATTTTTAATATTTAATATATTAGCTTGCACTTATTCTTGCGCCTGTCGCGATTGCTTCTAACACTTTTCCTTCGGCCTCGCCCGGGTATCGATAGATAAATCGCGTGATATCGAACAGTGCTGGTTCGGCCGTAATTAGATAATGTCCGTCCGAGCACGATTTAATTCCGAAATTGGCGGCGCGGACGCGGAGGGGGATAAATAACTCGTTACTGCATTCGGTAAAACGTCGCGTGACTCCGGGTCCTTAGAACGTGCAGCCGCCGCGTGCAGCGCGAGTTCGTGGCCAGAGACCCCCGGCCGTTTCATTTCTCACAACAAACGTGTGCACGATAATGAGAAGGACCGGTGTATAATGAGTCGAGATCGACTTCTCGATCGGAGATCGGACTCACAAATCGAGGAAGACCCAGCCTACCTGTCCGTTCGCCGAAGGGACCCATCCGTGTACTATTGATTTGTAAAACGTGACTGTTTGCGAGACGAAAAACACACGCGTATACATTCTACCGAGCGCGTCGATGCGGTAAGCTACAAAATCATTTCGCCCACTCGAACCGGACGCTAACACGATATCTCGTAATTGATTAGCCTTCGTCGGTGTTACTTATCTCGTGCGATCAGCCGCATTTGCAAAACCGGACCTTCGTTCCTCGTTTCAGACCGTAAAACTTCGTTTCTTATCATTGTCAATTGCAAGCATCAATGGCCTTATCACGCGAGAATCTCTCGACGGAACGTAACGTCAGCGATGTCCACGCTTCTTACGGGCCGCCGTATCGATCACGCTCCTCGCAGCACTCGCCTGTGTATCCGCGTACGTTGACACACGTCGCCGCGGACGGTCCCCGTGTCCCTTCGCGGCGCATAAAAAGGGTCGCCATCGTCGCGCGCGGTCCTGAGCGAGGTAAAGGATCGCGCCGCAGTAAATAATCGCCTCCTGCCTGGCTCCCGTTCGCGCAGCATCCACCCGGGCGAGATTTTTTTTTTTCTTCTTTTTCTTTTTCTTTTCGTCGAGACGCGGAGTGGCGGCGGGGGTCGGCGAAGATGTCGGTCATAAAAATGTCCCGGTAAGGAATGGCGCCGGCAAGGAGAGGGCACCAGACGTTCGCCTCTCGGTCCATGTTTCGTGGGCGTGCATCGTTCTCCTCTCGTTTATACCGACGCGCCTCACGGCGCGGGTCGAGCTGGAGCCGACCCGGCGAACTTCGGTCGACGGAGAAAACGGTCGTCCCCGTTCGGGTGGAAGGGAAACCTGGTGGTTAACCGCGTTTGCACAGAAATTCAGATAAAGTCGCGGTCACCGCGATACCGTCGGGCCCGTAGATCAATCGATCGGTGGCGCGCCGGCACGACCTCGGGCCACATTCGGCCTGCGTCCCATAGCCCGAGAAGACCGCGAATGATAATGTACCTTACGGTTGCAGTCCGACTGCACAATTGCGGTCGTAGCTAAAAGAGAGAAATAGCTCATTATCGAACGTAGCGGAAGTTTGTTTCTCTCGCGCCTCCTCTTGAAACTGCGCCGCGGTCTGCGAAGTCCACCTCGTAGCGTAAACTCGCGCAAAAGATTCTTAAAGTTAGCATTACAAAATGCAAATTGGCGCTAACCGCGGGCGCACTTGATCGGGAAAACGTAGCCGCGTGTATCATAGCTCGCGCTGCCCTCCACCTCCTTTATGCCGGAACATTTTATGACGTAAGTAAGTATAGGTTGACCAGTCGATGCAGCAACCTGCGGGCAGCCGGAGAACGGGTATCCTGGGAGAAGGAGGATCCGCATGCAAATTCGAGTGAAGTCGGTTCCGCGCGAGGCTGCCGGGCTGCATGCATCGATTGACTAGCAGTGCATCCACCATTATGCGTTTCGAGAGGAAATCCCACGGGAAGCGTATTCTCGTGGTAAAAAGGACGCCGCGAGAACGCGTTTTCCATTAAAATTATGTAAATTAATACTATCTTCTTCACGTCAGATGCATTCGTGTACGGTGAACCTTTCTGCATTCGCGGACGTAGCGCGCGCGCCCTCGCACACGTCGCCGCTACATTGGTATCGTTACCTCGGAAACTAAGTAGGAAGATTAAACCCGGAAACTTTCAAGAAAGCGGGGCATTAGCTCGCGGGAATGGGGAGAACCGGCCTGTTTCACGTAGATTCACAGAGAATCGCCTCCCGAGAAACGGCCCGGGTTTATAGATCCCTTTGACTACTCGTGCGTCAAGCGAATCTATGCCGGGAAAAGAACGCTCGATATCCAGCAGTGGGTCAGAGTGTTCTTATTTTCATAACTCGCTCTTCGCTCTCCCGCTCTTCTCGCTTTCGCGAAAGATTCAAAGTTAACTTTTTATCGTCTCAACATCTACAACGCGCCGTAGACTTTTTTGCAAGGTGAAGAAACAAAGAGAAACGATGCTCCGATATTGCGTACGTGTAATCCAAAAATGCGTATTATACACTCTCTGGCTCTCGGCGAAATAAAATTCTCTCTCCTCTTTGCAAAACCGTGCTCTATTTTGAAACGAAATTAATTTCTGTCTGTGCGTAAAAATTTCTTCGATCGAGATGTTAAGTGAAACGCCGTCGCACGTCTAGACGTAATTGCATCGGCAACCGATGTTCCTCTCCGCCCTGATTTCTTTTCCCCGCTCATCGGCGCGCGTCTCGGTTTATTTTTGCCGTCTCTAGTGCCTGGCTCTTTCAGCTCGCGAGAGATACGTCGAAGTAACCCGCCGTTGCATGCACTTTGTGTCTGGCCTATTTTTCCGCGCCGAAGAAACGAGGAAAATGATATCCCCTCTCCCCCTCGTACGTCTTTCGCGACTCGTTCCCGCAGTTTCTTTTCGTTTTATATTGCAGTTCGCTTTTTTTTTTCTTTTTTATTTCTTTTTCTTAGATGCGCGCGCGCGCTTGAACGGGTAAATTGATACCGACGACGACGGGTGGTGGTTTGTTCTACGGCCGCGTATTGAGATTCCAAGTCGCGAAAATATTATGCGATCTTTCCACCCGCGATAAGATACGCGGCGCAATAATTTGCAGCGCTTTTGTGCCCTTCGAATTCGCGCGCGTGGCTTCTGTCGAGCGACTCTCCAACGGAAGGACTTCAGACAAGCGCAATCTAAATGAGATAGAACCGCGTTGCAGCCGTTGCTTTTAATAATGTAAATGTATATAAAGTATGTAAATCTTAAACAATTATTAGCGTTATTAAAAGTTGCGCTGTTTTTAATTTTGTTTTAATTTACTGCTCTTTAATGCCAGGCGTTATTTGGAAAGTGCAAGAGAAGTTGCTCTCGAAAATAGCGCCGCGTATATCGTGCACGGCGGACGAGGCCCGGGTATAAAATAACATCGGGACAACCGTGAATCTTTTGCGCGAATCAATGCCGGTTAATATTATGGCCGCGTACGTGTATTATCTTATCGCGACACATTTGCACAATGGCACGAAACAAAAACATGCCCGATAATCACATTTAGCGCGCTTCAGCCATCTCTTGAAATCATATTTCACACATTCGAATCCGGCAATCGATAACGCAATAAACGCGAGAAATTACCGCAGGAATTTTACGCCACCGTCGGTGGGGCGTGATATAATCAATGCAAAAAGCTTTGAATAAACGAAGGTCCGCATTATATTACGGCGCGCTGTAATATCCAGTTCAAAATAGCAAATACAGACGTTATCGCGCAACGCTAAATAATCGTTCGTTCCTCCGCCGATTGATAAAATATCCTGTCCCATTTGTCCCACGGATTTAGAGTGCGGACGCCGTACGGGATCGAAGTCCTCGCGCGCGATTGTAAGGATGCGTGGCGCAAACCCGGCAATACGTGTGGCCCGGCCCTACCCTCCGGATTCATTCTTTCCCGGTCCATTGTACATAGCTCGGGCACGGAACTCATATAAAAGCGCCTCTTACCCCGTTACTCGATAGTCGAAATCCAGTTTAGGAGTTCGAATCGTGCGCGGGAGCGAAATGTCGCCCTTTCAAGAGTGCTTCCGCGAGATCTACGAGGGTCGTTCTCCGCGTGGGTTGCAGCTTCCTTCCTCGAGAGGACAAGCACGTTCCAATTAAGTGTTGCCTCTTACGGATCTCATCCATTCGTAAAACTAAACCACTTAACCCGAGGAACCCGTGGACTTCTTTCCTGCGAACTGCGAAACTAACCAGATTAAATCGTACTAAACTCCCGCGGCCCATTTAAAGCGTTATATCTCGAGATTTTCGCGGGCGAGTCGAGCCCTCACAGGTGAAACCGCCGAGAATCTGCGAAAATAAATCGCAGAAAAAAAAAAAAAGAAAAAAAAATAGAAGGAATCGCACTAGTTGCTTCTAAATTAGTATAAACTCTCGAAGTAAACAACCTAACGCGTACTTTGAATCATAATTTTAAAAAATATATTAAAAAGTAACACTTTAAACTAAAAATGTCCCTTGAACGCATTTCCTCGTCTTCTTTTTCAGACGTATGTAGGAAGCTTGAAAACAATATTTACATTTCGTGGATAACTTTTAAATCTTCATTCTCTTTAAAGTTTCGTCTCAAATTAGATCGATCTTATTCGCGTCTTGTTATCAATCTACTAAGTTTTCGGATATATCCCGCGCTCGGCAGGCAGCTTGTCGTATTTCTCGATTCTCAGCCGGGAGACGATGCAAGATCAGTCAGGCGTATACTCTATGATTGGTACTACCGGCGGGACACAGATTTCGCCATCGAGCGTTACGATCCTGTTTTCCATCGTATCGTGAGATATGGCTACGACGTCATGCATGCGTGAAAAATGTAGACGACAAGCCAAGTACGTTCGAACGAGACACCGATTCGATTTACGTCCTCGCGGTATCACGAATGACCGAAATTTTCTATACCCGGCGACGTGCGATATCGCGAAATGCCACCATGCCTCGGAAAAGGAAAAAAAAGAGGAAAAAAAAAAACATGACTGGACAAATTTAAATAGCAAATATCGATGTTTTAATCGGAGCGAGGTACATCTCCATTCGATTCGAAATTGGTTACAACGAACAGTTTATCGCGCGCATTTAGATACGCTCAAACCATTGGCGGAGCTGTACTAAATCCATTTAACAGCTTTCGTTCTTCGCAATTAATCGTTTCGGTAAATTGCGATAAATATACGAATGATATGCGCGGATCTGTTTCGAAATCACGACGGGACGAATAAATATGTCGGGAGTTTGCGTTTGCGCCTGTAAAAGTTAAATCGCCAGGAGATTTTTCCCGCGTGCTATAGAGTAAGTAACGTTTACGAGCAGCCGCATCCGCCTCTATATGCAGATGCATAAAACGAGAGAAAAAGATGAAAGGAGATATTGGTTCAGACAAACCAATTAGGGGAGGATGGGTTCGCGAGTATCTCTTGTATAATACATCTCGGAGCTCGGTTGTTTACCCGATATTATTCTGAAAAATACGCTCCCCGTCTTCCCCGCGGCGTTCACTTCCGGTGCGCCATGCAGCGCGCGCAATCACGTCCGCGAGGAATATCTTAGTCATCTCCCGTCAATCCGACGGAGCGAGTTCGAAGTCGTGGCCTGCAAGAAAGCGACGTAATAAAATGTTAAAAAGATCCGAGCGAATAATTGGCCCCTGTGTTCCCGGCAGTCTCCCGGCGATACCCGCGTCCCGAATCAATTCCCAGTCGATTGCACAGCGTGCGTGGCCTCGGTAGGCGAGCGTCACTAAAGAAAAACGGGTCGCAAAAAAAAAAGAAAAAAGAAATACTCGCTCGAAAAATATGACAAGTAACGCCGACGACTGCCAATCGAAACGAAAGGCGGCGCGTAAGAAGCGTCACCTTTTCAACCGTGAAAATCGCGGATAAAATTCGGGGCACGCGAAAGCTGGCACCGCTGGCCACTCACTTGACGCACTTTTTATTTTTTTTTCTTTTTTTTCGTACGCGTGGCGAACGGGTTTCGTCGCTTTTTCACGCCCTCGACAGCGCGAAATGTCGCGCCGCGTGTCCTTCGCCGGCCGCCCGATTAATTTCGCGGCGATCGATCGCGCGAGCACACACCGCGCAGCGTCCACTCGTTAATTGTTATTTGCAATTTGCAATTTGCGACTCGCGCGGCTGCAAAGGTAGGTTACGCACAACGGTTCGACGAGGCTAAACGCGTTTGCGCGCGCTATCAATCATCTCCGCCGGTTCGTCCATTATTTTGTCGCGGACGGTCACGCGACGAAACGCAAAGCGCAGATCAATCCAGGCCCTTAACTATCAACGACAACGGGGCGAAGATGCCCGATAAGGACGAGCGCGGCGAGCGAAGGTGAACATTTCCGGCCTAAGGAACATTAGCGAAGATCGATTGCCCGGAACTTGAGCTCGACATCTTCGCGCAGTTTTTCCCTCGCGCGGAACTTCATTCCGGCAGATACGGATCGCGATCGTCGCGTAGGCATTCGCGCGGAAGTTTATTGTTTCTGCATTGCGGCACGCAATGCAAAAATCGTTCTCGAAAGTTACAAATTATATCGCGTATGGTTCTTTGGGGAGTTTTTTTTTTTTTTCTTTTATGAGCAAACGATTCCCGGGTGATTCACAGATGAAATTTTTAACGGAGAGAGGCGGGATCGTTACGGGGACGTCGGGGTGAAGGCCGTCGCTAGGAAAAATAAGAGGTTGCGTCGATGAGCGAATTACTCCGGCATTCTTTCCCCGCCGTACGACGGCAGTCTGCAATTATAATGCAGCTGCTTCCATGCACAGAGTGCTTCATACCGGTCCGGCCAATTACCTTGTCTCAATGTAATCTATAGTTTCGAGCCCGAACTTCTAAGGAGACTCTATCATTAAACGCGATATTTTTAGGACTCCTGATTGCCCCGTTAATTACTCGGGCGAGATTCCGCTCGGCCGAAAATCGTCAATCAAATAAAATACGCAGCGCGAATAGCGTAAAAACGTGCCGATGCAAAGCGCGCCTTACTAACGAGGGCGTGCAAATGAGCTAAAGTGGATGTGAAAATGCATCATTCAGCGCATTGTCGGCGTTGCATCCTTGACTAGGCAGTCCGGAATGGACCATTTCACGAGCCGCAATTCGCCGAAAATGAGTTCTTTCGCGCCCACCGCGCCACGCTGCCTAATACGGAATTGTCTCATTAACTTAGTGGAGATTGCCGAAATGCCTCTCGCGGACAACGGCGAAAAAAGAAAAAAAAGAAAAAAAAAAAAGAAATTGAGGCCCGGTGAAATCACAGCGCGCTATTGTGAAACGCGTGAGTCCGTAAATTAATTATACCTTTATTACTAATTTTATATGAGAGCACCGCAACATCGCGCCGCGCCCTTCTGCAATTTAAAATCATTCAATCATGCAAATTGCGAGCGCGCTGATAAAGGACATTTAATTGGTGTGCATAATGGTTCGATAAAATTTTGTAAAAGCGCCGGACCGCTTTACTTTCACGAATTTTCGCTGCTCGTAAAAAGACGCCTAAAATTAATGACCGCATATCCTTTTTTAATTTTTTTTTTCTTTTTTTTTTTTTTCTTTAATAAACTTACTCGTCAAACCCACGATTGATGTAGGGATACGTACGCCAGATATTGCACCGGTTAAAATGTGCAGGAAGACTTACCTGAAACAAAGAAACAAATACGAGTGTTAGGGAAACAGTTAGAATGTAAAAACATAAAAATATCCGACAATGTTCAATAACAAAAGTAAAAAATTTATTCAATTATATTCCAATATGTACTAATATTATGCAAAAAAAAAAAAAAAAGAAAAAAAAACAAGAGGAGGAAACGTTATTTTAATTTCGAGGCACCGACCACTGCCGATAATACATTTATAAACGATCGAAAATTAATCCTTTCCATATATTAAGCTTCGAATATGTAAATGGACAATCGAATTACATTTACCAATTAACCTCTGGCGGATTTTACTTGAAAAGTTGTTTCATTACGGCCTTATTAACTGAAATATTTAATTAACGCCGGAAGAAATATAGGACAAGTGGCTAATTAATTTCTGAAGAAGGATTATGTTCAAATTCGTTAAGAAATCTGTATAGTTTTTACAAAGTGCGAAAC
This sequence comes from Cardiocondyla obscurior, assembly GCF_019399895.1. Lineage (NCBI taxonomy): Eukaryota > Metazoa > Arthropoda > Insecta > Hymenoptera > Formicidae > Cardiocondyla > Cardiocondyla obscurior. The sequence continues at coordinate 1,783,240 of NC_091880.1, read as the reverse complement.
TTTTTAGCTACAACTCGCATGTACGTGGCGATAAAAACGGCAAAAGAATTTGCATAATATTCCATTAAAATGGAAACGGTCGCGTGCATGTCTGACAGCGATACTCGCGAAATTAATAATTATTATTATATTTTAATAATTTCCTCTTTCTATCGCGATCACAAATCATCGTTATAAGTGCCCCGTGCACGTCTCGAGCGATTGCAGTCGTCGTATGATATGCGATTAAACTGGATTAGCATAATTTTTATATTTAAGAAGAGGACGTCCGCTCACACGTGCCTTTTCTCTCTTCCTCGCTCCCACTCTAGAGCGTACGTTCATAAAATAATAATCGTTAACGACGCCGGAGAATGTAAAGCGACGGGGATCGTTTTTCTTTCTCCCCACCTGCGGCAGTAATTGCCTCGTCTTATATACGCCAGGCGATTCCGCTTCCGCACTAACGCGCGAACGAGAAGAGCCGATAGATTTCACCCGGGTCGTCATCGCGTCGTATACCGGATCGTATACCGATCGTATAATACCCCGTCGGCTCCATCGCGTTTCCCCCGACCCATCTCCCCGATCGCCAATTAACTTTACATCCGCGTAAAACGGCCGGACTGGCCTCTCTCGCCACTAAAAAGTCAAGCGCATACAACTTATATCTAATACGTGTCGTCTCCGCGATTCGACGCGAGAGTCTCTTTCGCAAGAAGCTCGGTCCATCCCAGGATTCTGCGAGCGCGTACCACCGCATACGTAGGACGCCAGCGGCGAGAGAGACGAAGGGGCGGGTAGGGCCGAGGTTCCGTTCCGATTTTTGCGCACGGTAGTGCTAAAGCGAGAAGAGGGGGGAGAGCAAAGAGCCGAAGGGCACGGCGGCGGGTGATAAATGGACGCCGTTCAATTTGAGGCCAATCAACATTCTTGTCCCTTCTTCCCCGCGTCGGTCCCGATCTTGTCCGCGTGTCGTACCGCCGGACTATCTCTCGCTTTTTCTCGCGCTATACCTACGTCGAGCGCGAGGTAATATCTGACCCCCGTCGCGAAAGGCGGACCGCGTATTTTTCTATTATTCCACGACCCGTGTAAGAGGAAGCGCCGAAGTAAGTACAATAACGTCGTGCTCGCGTAGACAGAGCCGTGTAACTGCCGGCCAGGACGTCGGTGGAGAACCCTTTTTCCTCGCCGAAAAATATTGCCTGGCCGAAGTTACACGGGCTGCTGAGTGGCTGCTATTTATGTTGCGAAATGGGTGTTGCGGGGATCACGGAGCGAATTTTGGCCGCGGTCAAATATTATGATTACTCGCGCGGCCGTTGATTACATTTGTACATTGATGTACGGATAGAAGATCCGTGCATTATGTGTTATACCTACTTGATAATTATATAGCGCGCGATGGACGATTGTTTGCGAATGGAAACGACATCGATATCAACCTAAATATTGTCACGGATGATTATCGGACGATCATTATCTCGTACTTCGTACGTGTATCAGTTCGCTGATCGGATGTGGTATCTTGAATGCACGTATAAAATTTGAAACGTGCACGCTTGCAGTTTTTCGAACGGTGCGTAAGTTTATTTGACTAAGCAGACCGCCACTTTCCTCTCAATAAACGATAATTTGTCGTCACGGTATACAAACTGTAATATTTGCCAAACATACGCAGAACGGATACACACCATTTATTAATCATGCGTTCATTAAAACAAGAGCATAATATACGTTCCGCAAATATGCCGAAACCTCTTAGGACACTAATTAGAAATGTTAATTAAATTAAAAAGTAAAGTAAAATATAAACTTGACGCAGTACCGTTTTGAAAAAAATTAGTTTGATATCTAATTTACTTTTTTTAATACAGTAGTGTTTAATATCGTGTAATAATTTTTATTTTTTAAATAGATTTAAGATAAAAAAAACGTAAGATAATAAAGTTACAGACATAAAGAACCAATTCAATCACACGTCCTGCCATAAAAATATTAAGTATCAATTATAAAATTTTTCAAGCGTCGCCCGGTTAGATTTCAGCGCGAGAAGAGCGAGATCGGCGTTTGCTCGAGCAATAATGCGTAACCCTTTCGGTTCAAACTCGGTGGTTGCGAAAGCACGCCGGTGAACGACGTAAGCTTCCTCGAGACGAAATATGCGTTCCTTCGTCCCACGATGCTCGATTCAAGCGTGAAAACTTGCGCTCCCGGGGAGGATAGGGCGGCCTGGTACTGATGCTGCGCTAAGCCGCGCGTTATAATGGTGCCACAGCAGCAACCGCCTGCATCGCACAGAATATACCCTCATGCACGCCCGAGAGCGGTATTATTTAAGTACGTACCACCGGTATCGACACCGATCTACCACGGCGACCCCGCTGTTATTTCCCGCGAGTTTTTTTTTATGTTCAAACGAGGGTGCGAGCTTCTCGCCTTCGCGATCGTTATCCGACGTCGTTATCAATCGATGCAACGATCGGCCTCGCGTCGCGTGCGACATATCGGAGCGGGAACGCCGTCTCTCAAACAGTGCACGTGAGTCCCTCGGATCGTCTATCGTGCGGTAAATCAAATATGCAGGTAAGAAAACAGAGGTGTGTACACGTATCCGCGGAAGAGAGAGAGAGAAAAGGAGAGAGCGCGGAGAGGTGGAGGACACGGCTCCGGAGACGACGCGCGGCGGCGCATGAAGGAAAAACTAATTTCACCTAAGCAAACAAAGAGATTCCTCTATTTGCCGGAGTGATCGATCGCGCGACGTATATAATCTTGAAGGCGAAAGCCGCGCGCACCCTCTCGATACAGCCGGAGACCTTATCTTTTTAGTCCAGGCCGCGATCCCGGTGTACGCGACAACGGTTCTATATTTTTATTTCATCAGTCGGGGGGACACGGGCGAGTCTTTGCCGCAAGACTTTCCATCGATCACTCCGCGATCAATCGCACGTCACGGGGATTGTTTCCGGGAGGGACCGCCATCCGCTACGTGTCTGCGGCTCGTCGTAGCGGACTCGAGGTAGCGCCGGAGCCTCTCGTCATCGATCATCGCGTAACCGTGCCACTTCCGAATTTCAAGTACGCGCATACATCGCAATTGGTTACCGCGAATTACCTAGGGCGCTTACTGGCACTCGAAGAGGCAATCTAACGTTGATTACGCTCTAATTAATCATTGTGAGATTGCCCCAATTCTAGCACCATGCCGGCATCCGCCATGCGATCCTAAACATTTTCGCCCGAGCGTCCGTAACAATCATTTATTACTCGGCGGGTCGACAGAATCGCCGCGGGATCGCGACGACATAATCAACGGACAATAGCAAAGAGCGAGGAGATAAAAAAAAAGGAACCTAATAATTTTAACAATAAAAAAAAATAAAAAAACAAAGATTATCTTCTTAAAAGACCCCATTATCGGGGAAAAAAAAGTTAATGCCCGGAAACATGAGTTTCGCAATAATTTTATGCACGTGCTCGAAGGCGAAAAGTTTTGGCAAGTGGTGGAAATCGAGTATCAAAGTTATGCAACGCCGCGGCGCGGTAAGGAAATGAGATCAACGAGTTGTAAAATCACGAAGCTTTGAAAGTCTCGTAAAGATGCCGCGTTCCCGCGGGAATCGTACATGGTCGGATGCGTACGAGGAAGAGTACGAACTATCGCCGCGCGCTTACAAGATAAACCCGGTATAATAGCGCGCGATATTGCCAAATAATTTTTCTAAGCGGCGAACGTTAAGATGGACACTTTAAGCGCGGGTGATTTCAGGGAAACTGTTACAAATTAAATCACCTTTCTCGAAGATCTCCTTTCAAGCGGAGAAACAAATTAGATCAAGACTCTGAACTTCGTATGACTAGACATTTCCCTTAATTATATATATATTTTCGATCGATATTCGCGCGATATTATTAACGTTGATTCAACTTCGGTCCGAAATTTATTCGGAACGCACGTGACAGATTTTCGCTCGCGTCGCGTGACTTTAATTCCACGGTATGCCGTTAAAACGTGCGGGTTGGTAAAATACGGTTGAAATTACAGCGAGGGCGAGCGTTGTCAACAGTCGCAATTGCACGCATTGGAATCCGCGCGATTATATTTGACTTCTTAGCCAATACCGGGGCTGAAATCGCCCGTGTGTATGGAGCGCCAGTTGAGACGGTACAGGGGCTTAGATAGCTGGCGAAACTCGTAATGAAATTCCTAGCATTATTAATATCGCCGAGATAGGATAGGAATAGCAGTCAGCCATATCGTGTTCAACTAGTGAGGAGGATCAAATCGCTGTCAAGCTATGTGCTAGGCTGCGCGTTCGAGTTCGTCTCAAAGCTCGGAAAGCTCGGCGTATACCACGGCGTGAATCCAACGTGAATCGTAGAAACTTCGAACGGAAACGGGGGGGATTTTCCGCAGATCGATTCGAGGGAGCTTGGACCGCCGTTTATCAAATCCTTAGTCGACCGATTGCTTTTAAACTTAATTTTCAGCGTAATAAAAAAGAAAAAAAAATTTATGTATATAAAAATAGACGAAACCAGCGGATGCGATCGAGACCGATACGAAGAATATCGCGAGAAATAATTTCGCCGGTCGATGAAGCACCCCGGTTGCACAATCTCGCGTGAGACGGCCGAAGTAACGCCGAACTACCACGCGGAAGACGCTAAGCATATTCGACTAGCCGGAGTTCGGAGCCGAAAAGCGGATCACGCGGCTGGATCGATTGTTCGCGGCCACGCCGTGAATGGAAAGTCTTGTACACAGCTCCCGTAATGTCACGTCGTAATTATCGGAAAACTTCCTTCGCACAGTTCCACACGTTAATTTGGTTTACGCTCCCGCGTAAAGCGGCTGTGTCTGCCTGAGCTCGAGCCGACAAAATTAAAATTATCCCCGTGTACTTTTTTGCCGTGTTCTCACGGCCCCTTTTTTTTTTTTCCTTTTTTATGCAGAAAAGGTGTACGCCTGAGAGATGAGACGCGCCTCGATGCCCGCGTATCCAGATGTCGGACGGGAATTTCTAGCTAACGTATTCACCCCTTCGGGTACGCCAGCACGCCAGGAAACCCTCGCGATCTCTCTGTTTTTCTTTCCCTCGTGCTTGACGTCTTCGCGTTTAGAACCCACGCGGGGAAAAATAAAAAAAATAAAAAAATAAAATCGATCGCAGAAGGAAGCGGTTGGAGCAGGCAGTGAATGCGCGAAGGCACTAATTTGCGAGGAAAACGTTATTATACGTGAAGTAGCGGCGTCGCCATTAATCATCCCCGACGATCGTAGCCCGACATTAATTATCCGGGGCCATTTTCCTCGGTCGTGCGGTGGCGACAGCGTCTCTCGGCAGGACGGTTTCCTGGTCCCCGCCGAGCTTCAAAGCGCGGCCACTTCGCTGATAGAGGAGGACGGCGCTTCTCGGGCCGGTGTTTGCGTGAAATTGATATGTTATCGCGTTATTAAACGGGTATGATTCTCGCGGCTTAATGCAAACCGTTCCCGCGCGTAAAACCGACCCCCGGGGATCCTCGCCGGTGTCGATTCGGCAGTCTGGACTATCGGAATCTCACTTCTCTCTCCCGAGTTACGTCTCGTCGTCTTATCGTTGGACAGGGAAACGTAGATGCGTCCGCATCCGAGGCCGATCCACGTCGATCGAACGCAGCCGGATTCCGAGATCCCTCTGCTCACTATCCGTAATCACGAATATAACCGCTTCCATTGCCGTTTTTTGCCGCCACTTAGAGTGAACAACGGCCGAAAGTACCGACCGCGAAACCGAATACTTTTATGATTGAAATTTCATTGTACGCGTCACCCTCGAGCCCGCCCCGATTGGTCTCGGTTTTAATAACGATCCGTCAAACGCAACCGCCCCGGCTCTCCGGCCGCGATTTCGAATTAAAGTTTCAACCCGTGCGCTTTATGATTGCCGGAATTAAAAGAATCGAGCCGTCGGGAGTGCCGGTGATTTTTTTTTTTTTTCTGCCGATGCCACGGCTCCCGGTGCCGTGCGATCGTCATTTTTCCCGGCCGGGAGGAGGAAAACGCCGCTGCAATCCAGCTCGCACGATCGATTTGCCTCGCGCGAGTGCTATTACGAAACATGCACTGTGAGTCTGATGATCTATAGGTCAATCTTCTCGTTTAATCTCGCTGCGCTATCGCGAACTTGGTCACCTACTTCGCTTCGGAACTTGTCAACCAGTTGGCGAACTATTGGCATGGAACTCTAGTTAAAATATCTCTTCTCTCTCTCCGCTCGGTGCTCCCTCGGCGAGCCGGCTTTTCGCAGATTAGTCAGTCGAACCTCGTCGATATCGAGACGAGGCCGGCCGCGATGGAAACGTGAATTGTTTCCGCAAGAAAAACCGACGGCCGTGAAAAAGCAACCCGCTTATACCTTACCGAAATGCCATCCCTACAAACCGCGCACACACCAGAGCGCATCGACCGAGCGAAGTTCCATTACGGAATTATTGCACTTTCCGAATTTACCTTCCGCCCTCCCGTCGCGCAGTGACGAGATAAAGTTAGACTCTCGCCAAGTTTGGCCATTGCTGTACCTCCGAGACGGCGCACGAGTTCGTTCATTTAACCGAAGATACGAATCGCTTGTTGTTTTACCCTAATATTATTCTGATCGTCTAATAAGACGTGAATCGGAATCGGGTCGCGTTTGTAACCCACGGCGATTCAGCGAATAGTTCGACGTGCACGTATGTAGCGCTATTTCGCGGAAATTAGATTTACCGTAATCTTTTCCTGGTGGTCGCGACCGGCGCGCAAAAAAGCCGCACGTATTCGTATTCATTTGTACGTAAGCTAGTTTTTGTCTGTCGGCCTAGGCGATGACTAATGGCCCGTGGAGGGTGTTCATTGAAGATTTGCGCTCCCGGCACTCTTGTATTCGATTTTTCACAGTTTTCGCGTACTCGGCTTCGAACAATAAAGGAAAAAAAAATCAATTCGACGAGCGCGACGTAAATCTTAAAAAGAAAAAAAAAACAATTTAGAAAATAATCAATCAAGGGCGCCTACGGAAAATTTTATTTTATAAATATATTAATTTTTATTTAACAGAACAAAGGAAATAAAACTAAATGAAATTATTAATCAAATATAATTATTCATAAATGTTTATGAATGCTGATTTTATTTCAACTTTTTAATTTCCGCCGGCCACGTTGAAACGTTTTTTTTACACGTTGAACTGTAATACTCGGCAAAAATTACACACGTACTGGGCTGACTTCGTATTATAGTACGTACCTTCTGTTCTAACAGTCAGCAGAATTTCTCGGTAATCGTTACGATACTCCGTGGGACGAAACTCCGGTTTTCGTGCGGCCATCCAATCCTATTTCGCGTTCGATCGAGAATCACGTAACGCGAGAATGCCGGAGTTCTATCTATTTATGTAGAGTCGCGTATACCAGACCGAGGAAATGGATCGCTATTTCGATATGTGGCTCTGTGCGATCGCAAAACCGTTTAGAAGATCGTTCCCGAGCGTGCTCGAAGCCCCCCCGGCAGATCTAGGAATCTTAATCCAACTTAATTAGCGTCAACCCCGCCTGCACCTAACGGCAAATCGACCGCAATAAAGTCTCACAACTTCTTGGTGCAGAATAACAGACGAGTAATCTAAAACCGGAATTCACCCACACATATGTCTAGATCGCACGATTACATTTACAAAGAAAAAGAAAAAAAATTTTAAATATTACATTTACATTTCTTTTTTTTTATTCCGAATTTTAGCGAGATAAAAACAGCGTCTAAAATAATACCCGTTGAATCACGAAACACTCGGGTCGCAGCGACGCGGATACGTGTACGTATATGGTATGTACGTAAATATATGCATTCGGACCGGCCGAGAATGAAGATAGCGTACACAAAAATGGTATTTAGAGGAGGATGATTGATGCTGCGAGGAGTCGAGCCCAGCCTCGTTACGATCTTGGCTTCCTGGCACGGCTCCGTTCGCGTTACCGTATCTCATTTCTTTGGCGCCCGGTTACGGCTCCTCTCGCAGTTGTCCATGCTGGAAACGAAATCTTAATGACACGTGTCTCGGGCGCCGACCGCTGCACCGCGTGCAGCGAAAATCGCGCGCGGACGGGAAAGAGGAAATTGCGATCTTCGCGCACAGAGCCTCTGCGTATCTTCATTAAATATGATTGATCTCCCCCAGCTTGCCCCCGCGGCTTCGAGTACGTCTTTAGTATATCACGCGGCTTCAATTTTTCAATCGCCGAGAATGCCGGGAACGATCGTATTCAATATGCCGCGTATCGCTTTATTAAAATTCCATTACACGCGCCAAAAACGCGTCTAACTGTTCGTGCCATCGTTCAAAGTCGAGCGAGCCCCACAAACGATACTCCGTTAATCGGCAAAAAGCTCCCGCTTCTTTTTCCGTCAATCAATCTTTATTCCGGCGAGTCGGCCGCCGGCAACAAATATCGAACTCCGTCGTTGCTAAAAAAAATCATAACCGCGATCTAAAAAAAAAAGAAAAAAAAACGACGGTTTCCGTCTTAAGGGAAGGATATTTCGGGCGTGTTTCGGGGATATGATTCTTGACGGGGCGATTCTCACGTTCGCGTTTTTCTGCCTCCGAATCCGGGTCTATATCGCTGGCCTGATCAAATCGCGTTCGACAATAAAACTGCATCTCGCTCTCGCCCTTACGCAGGGACATCGCGAAGGGAGAAAAGGGATGGGCGAACGAGGTCTTCTCACTTCTCTTCTCGTTTTATATAAATAAATATCGCTCAATGATTGATCGTACGTCCTGCTCGTGAGCAGGACATTACATCAACCGGCCCGACGCACACGCAGCTAACTTCCGAGAAGGGTCCGCATTTTTTTTATATAAGTCCTACCGCCGGGTGATTTGTCATCGTGCCACAATGCTTGCCTCGCGAACGGCCCGGAAAGTCCGGCAAGTTAAAATACGTGTACGGATATAATTGTCAGGCGGAGCATGGATAAGCGTGACGACGGGGGTTGCATTATAATCAAGGGCATTCTCGCTTTTCGAGGTGAGATAAGCCAGAGGTGAGTGAGAGGGGATCGCAAAAAGGGCGCTATCGCGAGTAATGCGATTCCGGTGCGCGCTCGCCGTACTTGTCGCCGTTCGCTCGAGTCGACAACGCGCGGCGAAATTTCAGAACGCCGGGAATTACGTCGCTGGTAGCACGAGAAGTGACGCGATGCGGGAAATATTTTCAAATATGTTTATCGGAACTTTTTTGCGCCACGAATTGAATTTCCTATTAAATCCCAGGTGCTCCCTTCTCTCTCCCCCTTCCCTTCTACAGTTATATTTCCGGGTATCGCACGTCGCACATTGTGCGAGCTGTATCGCGAATTATTGAGATTTTTACATCGAACTATCCTGGGAACGCCCGACTCTCACATTCTATGACGGCAAATTTCTCGCAGCCATCCCCTTCGATACGCCCCGGATATTTCGAAAATACGCCACACGCCCCGGCATCCTCCCGGCGCGGGAGGGTGATCTCGCGGCAAACTATCCGGGGACGGCGAATTTCCTCGCGCGAGGTACACCTGAATCCTCGCGGAGGCGCGAACTCGCGAAGATCCGCTGAACGCAGCGTATACGGCACGCCGAAGTGAGGGATGCTCCGCGTTTTCGCGAAAGGGATACACAAATTAATAACGCGCGTTATCGAGCCACGCGTGGAAAATGCACCGCAATAACGCAGGCTTGTACTTCCGGCAAGATACACGCTTAGGATGGAGTGCGCGTGTTTTTTGTCCTCTTTTATCGCGCTTCCACATTAACGCTTAAACGAGACCGCGCGGAAACGCATTAAGGAAGCGTTCCCTCGAACAGTTCTCGCGAGATGAAACGTTATAAGCACGGGATTTAAAGTCGATCGCCGGCTAACGGTAAATGCGTCGAGCGCCGTCGGTCGGGATTATTCATCATAATCAGCAACGGAGACAATTAAATGGCGCGTGTGCTCCATTTATCACCGTAATCGCGTATGCGGACAGCCGCTCCGCCGCCACGGGCGAAATGCGTGGCCGCGTCGTCGCAGTTGAACTTCTCCCCGCGAAGGAAATTAGCCCGCAAAACGGCGGCCGCCGGACGCCGGGAAGCTCCTCGCCTTACTTTCATCTATTATTACGAATGGCAGGGCGCGAGTCCTCGGCGCCACGACGCCTCGTCTACCTCTCGACACACGTGAACCCACGCCGAGCGTGTACGCTCGTAAGAAACGGGGAAGACAACCCCCTTTCCTCGTATTTTGCGCGATCGCGAGAGTTCATCGACCTCACCGTGTCAAGCTGGCTGCTTAAGTACCTACGCAGGTGTTTTATGTAAATCCAACATAACCGTTGACCCGTCAAAACTCGCTCTTTTTTTTTCTATTTTTTTTCCCCAAAACAATCCCATATGCGATTATTAAATCGAGAATTATTATTTCACGACGATGTAAAATTTTAAAACTCTCACCGTTAAAACGTTTTTTTTTTCTCTCTCTCACTCTCTCCTCGAGTTACGAAATAATGGCGGATAAAAACGAACGGTAATGCGTGTAAAGTTACACGCGGCGTCAGCAAAATATCAAATAGAGCGGTCTTATGCCGAGGGGTTAGGGGAAGGGAAGGGAAAGCGAAAAAAAGTTATATACATATATAATATAAAATTATATTCCCCGAGATATCGGGTTCTGTTTTTCCAACTGTACTATCTGCGGTCGGACGGCACAATCGCGATATACAATGGAATGAAGGGGGTGCGCTACGCATAATGCACAATACTTTCCAAGTTGTCTGTAAAAACGGGCTTGCAAGGCCGACTTATTCTTATCTGCTTTTCCTACAGACGTACAATTCAAAAGGGTCGTCGACCAGCATTTCCATTGTGATACAAACTTGACTTCTAGGACGATTTAACGATACGGGGGGCGGGAAGGGGGAGAGGGGGAGGGGAGGACAAAGTTTCCGCATGATAACTACGTGCCTACAAGCAGTATTATAGGATAGGGATGCGGCACATATCGATCTAGCTGCGCAAGTTAGCGCAGGATACGCCGACCTACGTCGCGCGATGGAAGAAATATGAACTTTCTTTAACGGTATATCTGTCGAAAAACTTGGCAGATAACTTTATATGTATCGCGACTAAACTTCCGAATTATTAACGTTATCTCCGTCCACCGCTGAGCCGCGGGGATCGTAAACAAGAGCGTAACACTTTTGCGATTAATTTTTCATCGCGACTCGTAAGGGTAAGTTTCACGTTAATAAAGTTATTTGTAAAACTGCGCACCGCGCCACGTTCTCATGTTGTTCTCGTTATGTGGAATTAGGTAAAGTCGTAAGTCGCGAATAAAAAGCTCGGGCACGATAATGCGCGGGCGGAACGAGGGAACTGCCGTCTTGCAAACTTCTGGCCGCTTACAGCTTAAAGTAACTCGTAAATCGTATTTTTCTTCGACGGCCTCCGTGCGCGCGCCATAGTCGCACTCGCGCGAGAGTGCGCGACCAACTTTTCTTTTTTTTTTATAATAACTCCCCCGTAATACGTCTGTATGCATTATAAAACGTGCGCCGCCACCGTAGGCAAAGGACAATAACGAAGCGGATGTAAAAGAATTCGGGTTTCGTTTTCTTGCGTCGCGTCTTCGATAAAACCTTAAATCCTACGTTGTGTCTCGTAAGAAAATTATGCAGGGTAAAACTGCGAGAAACAGATGTCACTCTTTTTTTTTAATCGTCGCGAGATGACTTGACCTAGAAAGAGAGTCTGCGAAATATCTTTTTTTTTTCTTTTTTTTTAAATTAAAATCACGCTCATATTTAATAAGTTTTTTCACCGGCCTTTCTTAAATATCTCTCAAAGGATTCTGAAAAGGCGGGCGCGGTCGAAAACCGCATGGTTACGTGACCCGAGGAGATTGTGCGACGGAGAAAGGAGTTCACGAAATGGTAGCCGAGCAAGTAGGTGCACTCGCGCTCTCTCCCCGCGCTTGTAATCTTCGCCGATATACACGGCCGAGGCGGAATTTCGTGCCAGAACCCATTTGCACGGAAATTCTGCCCGATGCCGTCGCGATAGGATTCATTCCTTTTAAAAGCCATAAACCTCGATTTAAAAGGAGAAGCTCGTATTATTGAAAGGACGTGTCGCGAAACGGTCCATCCGCCCTCGTCGTTAGATATACTCGGCGGAGAAATCGCGGCGCATAAAGGGACCGATATTCGATTAGCGGCTCTTAAAGAGCACCGATGTTCCTTTGCATTACAGAACGAAATGCCGCTTCGGCAAAACTCACGAAATGCCAAGAAACCCCACATTCAAATGAAACGTAAAAGAGAACATGCGGCGCTATTTTAAAATCCATTGTGGACGTCGACTTATATCTCGCCGTTTGCAAATAACTTTACGTAAAACTTTTCATTATTAATTTTCTTTTTTTTTTTCTTTTTTTAATCAAAATAAATTTAAATTAATATTATATAATATTAATCAATTAAACTTCACGCAACGGAAAACATATTTAATCATCGCGAAACTGCATTAAAATAAAACTGCTTCAATTTACTGGGGAATTAAAATGTTACGTCACGGATCGCACGTCGCAATGTATATTCCAGCAATGTATCTCGTTGATATTAAATTTTCATATATTCAACGGGGATATTATTCATCGATCGCTGCCTCGTGATTGAACATTTAGGTTTTAACGATAGTTATCGCGGGAGATGAACCGCCGCGCCGAGGAAAACGGCCGGAAGGAGGGAAAATGAGATAGGGATACCGAAGTTGCATAATCGACCGAACGGCGGCACGGCGTCGTAAGTTCACGAGCGAATAAAACTTGACTAAGTGAATCGAGTGAATAGGGACCAAATGAAAGAAAGTGGGACCAGTAAATCCATTGAAAAGTTTCTCACTCGCAGACGCTGCGACTTTCGCTATATATATATATATATTGTTCGGATCTTCGTCGATGACCTCCGCGACACTACAATGGAGTCCGAGCGCCGGCCGAGATCTTCTTACCTTCTTTTGAAAGACTCCGTACTCGCGATGTAAAGCCTCGCGTGGCAGAGAACACGAGGGGGTATCGATCCGCAAACTTGCCGGGAATGCAAAGTACATTTTCGGAGTTTGAATAACAGTTATGTTACTTACGGTTCGTTTAACTTCTCCCCGAGCGTAGAAGAACTCTCGACGGTTTAGCTGAACTTCATGACAATTATGGCGATCGGCTTTTTTAAATATCGCTTACAATTTATATCGCCGATACGTCCGAATATCACGAGAAGACGGAAAAGGTTTTTTTTTTTTTTTTTTCGAACAGCGTTGCACCTAGTCGCGATAATTAAATTGAAACTCGAGTCAAATCATGTGTAACGAGATCGAATTGAAAAGAACAAATCAAGCGGCCGCGATTGCGGACACGAATTGCCGGATCACTTAACTAATCGGACGAATTCGAAGCGGTGTCGACGTGTTTCGGGGCGCCGGACCAGAGCGAGCACGTAGATTTGTGCATCGAGAGATACTTTCGTAATGGACGAAATGGATTTGAGGGGGCGTCGATCATTTCTCGCGCTCGCGTATGGAAGGCACGTGCTCTCATCAGGTCCGCGGGGCCCCGGCAGGTTCGCAAAATTGCTCGGCTAGGATTAAATCGCTTTTTCCGTTACGCAGGCTCTACGTTATTATGCTGCTGGCTTGCATAAAATACGTTTAAATTATCCCGTAATGTACCGTCCTATTAAACGAGCGTACCTCAAGTACGGGGGCGTTTAGCGATCTTTTGCAGATTAGAGCACTCCCATATCTACGAAAAGAGATGGGTGTAATCATAGGCTCGGATCCTCTCTCTTTCTCGCGCGCGAAATTACCGAAATTATCCAATCAAACCTGCGATTTAACGTTGCGCCGCAACATGCCCGAGTGGAATCGATACTCGATACGTGCGCCGTATGTCTACCGAAGGCCGCATAAATTGCGAAGGGCGGCGGCGAGCGCGCGATGCAGAAAACGGCCGGACAGGTGCGCGCCCATCTCGGCGGCCGCAGATAATAAAGCGCTAGTCTCGTTGCGAAGGAGTCGCGACTCCGAGAGCGCTCTCTCCCGCGGGAGAAAGAACGTCGGGGGCGAGTATATTTAGTGAACTCCACCCGCTGTCCGCCCAATATTAACTCGTGCCATAATGCGCTAAATTTCTTCCTTCCCTGCCACCGGAGCCGAGAGCCTTAGATCTCCCTTTCTCGGAGTAGCCGGCAACCTGTGCCTCGCATCCCGCGGTCCGTTTCGAAAAATCGCCGGCTCTTTTCTTGTCTTTCCACTTCGCAGTTACCGCCCGGGATGGGAATCTCGGCGCGAGAACGCCGCACACTCCCGCGGAACTTTTTCTTAGGGATTCGCGCGTACCACGACTCGCATTTAGTCAACTGTGTAGCAGATACTTTTGTGAGAACCCATCGACGAGCGTGATAGCAAAGAACTCACCACCCGAGATTCTTGTACTTCGCGGATCAACGACCGGCAGGAATTTCCTAGTTTATACGCGATCACCTGGTCGATACTGCGCTGAATTCTCGCACAAAGTCGAGTAATTACAAAGAGGCTGCACGAGGCGATATTTAATAATGTAAAGTATTTAATTATGTAACTGTAATTCTATAGCCTCTATTTCATCGTGTACGAGTTGCGTTAACGGTTAATAACCTGGTAAAGAAATATCATTAATCGTGAATGAGGGGCCACCAGATCTTTCGTTCGACGGCGCGAGCGCTGAAAGGGCCCGCGTGAATCGTCACGAAAAGCCGACGCGAGTTATGAGCCGCATTAATAAGCTCGATCGCCGCTACCGTAACAACGTGACGTACTTGGCGAACACCCGGTGGATGCGAAGCGAGTAAGTAGGTCCGCCGCTTTACATTTATCTCGGTGTAACCGGCCGCCGCAGCGAGAGGGACTGCACACGAGGACGCATTGATTATTCGCGGCGTAAAGCCCCGCATTACCCAAGCTCCCCTGCATCCCGTGCCCCTCGCGCCCGGAGGGTCCGTGCACTCCGTTCGTGCACCTGAAACGCGTCCCGCGCCTTCCTAACGCGGCCCCCCCTCGTTTTGTTTTTCTCCTCTCGAGCGCGATGCCCCCCTCCGTCCTCGACCTTTGACCGCGCTCGAACCGCCTCCATCTCGAGGAACGCCGCGGATTCTCTCGGAGACGTTTCTTTTTCTTTCTTTTTTTTTTCCACGGCGTATTATTTATCGTCCTCAATTAGTCACGCGACAAAAGACGCGTTGGCTTCCGTTCCGCGGCGATCCGAGCCGATCTGCTTCGCCGAGCGCCGACAATGGGTCCGCGTCCTGGGGCCCCGTCGCTGTCAACGGGGCACGGCTTCGGCGTTATCGCGATAGCGGGGCCAGCCGGGTATGTTGGATAATTCACGGCAGGGGGAAGCGGGGGATCTCGCGTGACTGTGACGCGACCGTCGTCGTTGACTGCGCTTTCGGGTGACTCGATCGCCCTCGAGCCTTTCGTCGCGGCCGTTTATTTCACCGCGCCGATCGAGATCCGCGTGCATCCGACGCGAAGTAGGCCGCGGACGAAAAATCTACGGGCATCCCTTCGCCGACCGGATTAATTCAATCTCCCCGTTCCGAATGATTTAAGAACCGCGCGGACGTCAACGTGTGATAAACGGCTGGCTGCATGTTTACGAGAACGATGTACGAGATTACGTGGAGGTTACTCTTTTTATTTATTAATTCTTTTTTTTTCTTTTCGTTCATGCCAGCGAAAATATGCAGCGCGCGCTGCATTTGCATATTAAATGCGCAAGATATGGAGTTTCGGCAAAAACATAAATGTTATAT
The DNA here is from genome assembly GCF_019399895.1 of Cardiocondyla obscurior. Taxonomy (NCBI): domain Eukaryota; kingdom Metazoa; phylum Arthropoda; class Insecta; order Hymenoptera; family Formicidae; genus Cardiocondyla; species Cardiocondyla obscurior. Next base: position 1,767,366 of record NC_091880.1, on the reverse strand, counting down.
AAAAACACTTTGGAGTGTGCGTCCCACTTGGTCCGTACGCGCGTTGGAAATCGTCGAGAGAGGCTCGCGCTCCATCTGCGGCACGTGAAGAAATCCCGCACGGTTTCCCTTCGATTTCCTCCACTCGTTCCGTTATGCCCCCTCGTATCACCCGTTAAACTGTTTTGATCGTCGGAGCGTACTTTCGCGAACATATTCCGCATCGTGGCGAAAGTCAAATCCATTCTAAACGGCAGGCAATAAACGAAATGCAAGCTGCCAGCGTATCGCAATTTTCCCCCGTCAAAGGTAGTTATAAATTTTGTGTAACAAATCTACCCGCGAGTTTTAAAAAATAAAAAAAAAAAATTGCGCGACGTCGTTAAAGAAATCCTCGACAAAAAGCACGCGGGTTCCGCCTTTTCGCATCGTTAAAACGACGTCGCGCGAATAATTCCGCGGCACGCGATACGGAACAACGTGAAATGTCGAGGTATGACTTTTCGTGTATTAATTATGAAATTTCGTGCCCCGTTTCGTGCATTTACGATTAAAATCGCGTCTTCACTTGTCAACGTCGCGTGAGCAAACGGAATCGCGGTCGGCGAAAGGGATGCATCGGAAATCAAAATGCACAGATCAAAACCGAATTGAAACAGTTTCAAGTAACGAGAATGTAGAATGTAATAGAAATGTAATTGTGGAAAATTAAATAATTACTCTCGAGCTTTAAACTCTGAATAACAAGGAAGCTAACGCGCTCGCACCCGGGGATTTACACCCGCGCGTACAGCGGACGTATTGCGTATGCATATAAATTAAAATTTTCTTTTAGCCTGACTAGGACGCGGCCTCGAATTAAGTATATCACGTCCTTCTGAATCGCCACGCGCACGTGTGTGCCATTGGCTACCGTGTTAATGTAATTGCAAGAGCACTTGCTACGTAAGTCGTATGAATTCGCATGAATATATATTGCCGCATTAACATTGCGGCTCGTCGAAATTCGCCGGATAGGTTTGCGGTGCGCTATAGTTGATGTTATGTTAATGCAACCTTCGGTCCTTCGTCGCCCCGCGCCGCTTCTTTCGCCGGGTGCATGCCTCGTCGCGCCGAGAATGGACTTTTTCCGAATCGCGAATTACGCATTTGCATCGCGATCGTAAGCGCGCGTCTCCCGGGTTCAAGGCCCCGCAGAGAATCAAGGCCGCATGTGTCCCAAATAACAAAACTTGCGAGTCATTCCGATACGAGAGAAGGCAGAGAAGCTGCAACTATATTTGCGGGCATTTTTTAGTTTATAGATCCGCCAATGCAATTTGCTTGAAATATGTATAACTGAATGAAAGTTGTTAAATTTTAAGAGTTATATTTTAAATACATTTTTAAATTTGGATATTAAGTTTTTTTAAATAATAATTAGTCTATTAATGAAATTACAATCAAGTTTTTAAGATACAATTAAATCGGGGGACGAGGAATTTTAAGTACATTTATCGCCCCTTTGTAGCACAGCGTGTACTTGCACTTAAACGCGTACATTAGAAATTTTAATTATTTTCGAAAAAATAGGAATTTATCACGGAAATTTTAGTAGCATCGCTAGTTAGTATGCCCCAATTCGCAGTGTTATGAAGTTTATTATACGAAAATTTTATTCCGGGGGAAAAGGAGAATGTACGATAAGCGTGGGTAATTTTAGCAAGCTGCATTGCTCCAGGCAATCCGCTTTTTATCAGTTCACTGAAAAGAATAAAAGATCTGCACGAGCATTGCCTAGCAATTTATAATTTCCGCAAAAATCTCTCTTATTTTTAAATAAAATTTTATAATAAAATATCTACCAATAAGTTACCAATTTTTTTTTTTAATAAAAACGAAATACGTTTACGTGAATGTTTCCGTATACGTTTCGTCTTTGAAATCTTTTATTGTTTCCAATTATAGTTTCAATTATTTTTTTTCTTTTTTTCTCCCATCAATTGCACTTGAATCCTGTTAATCCGCGTCTCAAAGTATTTATTCCATCCCCCGCGCGAGGATTCTATTTAGATTAAACTTTTATCTAGCCGAGATCGTCACTCTCGTGTTCTACTCCCGAGATTGAAGCCATTACACTATTCCCGGTGCTGGCATAAAGGAACCGCGAATATTCACTCGCTATGATCGCGCGAAACAAAAACCTTTTGCCGAAAGGGGTGAAGCGAATCTTCATAGGAAACAATTTGCGGGAAGCGCGAAAAGAAGTTTCGCGAAATAAAAGCGAGCCCAGTCGATGCAGCTAAGGATAATGCCGGCCTCTCGAACGAACCGGAAACATTTTCGTTTAGGGTTCTCCAATCGAGGAGCTCGACGACCCAGCCCGGTCAAGGACCAGACGCGATACACGGCCAAGAGAAAGGAGGAAAGAGAGGTTGCGAAGGGAAAGAGGGGAAAAAAAAAGTAAAAAAAAGGATAAGAGACGGTGGACGAAGGTATCTCAAGTTGAATATCTACCCTGCCGGGTTCCTCTTCCCCTTTCGTCCAACCCCTTGTGTATAGCGCGCACATTCGGCGACAAAGACAGGCGGGAAGAGGGAGCGGTGAAAGTCCGCGACGCTCTACAAAAGGATGGCCGAAGGTGAACCGGAAATAAAATGAAATCCGCGGCGGAGTTTGGCGCGCGCGCCGAAAACTACTCGCGTACACGGTACGGTCAAAACTCGAGCGTTTTCTTCGTATTGTTAGTGCCTTCTCCCGCCGGTGGTCCTCAAAAGAGACAGAAAAAAGAGAAAGTTGCGCACACCCTCCATTTATAACCGTGGTCAATATCGCTAGGCGCCCTCCCCCCGACTCATTCGCGAAAATTGGAGTGATTCGAAATACGGTGCGAAACTCGGGATAAAACCGAGAATAAAGCACGTGCCCGAGAACTAAATAGGCATCGATATTTGACAAAACGTTAGGAGAGTTTGGCGATACGCTAAAAATCTGAGATTATTAATAACGTAAATTATTTCTAGAAAAATTTTTTTCTTTTTATTTGCATGCAAAACAGAAAGAAACGACGGAGTAGCGATTTAGTTGATTCGTTTCAATTGCACGTTGCGTTTTTTAATCGAGTAAATAAAAGCGAGATGGAAGAGGCGAGCGAGGATGAAACCTGACGGCGGGGAGAAAGAGGTAAAAATCAGCGGCCGGTTAAGTAGCTCGTTGTATCACCCTAATTGAAGGAATAACCGTAAACTTGCTCTTATCACCCACTTCGCGCTAGTCTCTTAGACCGTTATCGCGGCAACGATATATGGACCACTTGGCGGCCGCCATGATGGCGACGCGACGTCTTCCCCATTTCGTTTTTCTTCGGACACGTCCCGCGTTCCCCGAATGGCCGGCAAACGAATGCGAATTTCGTGCCTCAATTTCCACGCGACATGCAGACCACGTACGACGTCCCGAGTGGGGAACATTATCGATTCTGTTTTCCCAGGACCGATGAAAAATTAATGACGCTGCGCGACGTAGAATGACCCGAGAAAGCTCGCGTTCTCTCATCCTCACAATCGGCCGACGGCTTCGAAAGACGCGGGTATCTGGACTCGGTCCTGAAATTTTGTTTCATCCCCGGTGAATAAAGCGAACGAAACGGACATTCGGCCGAGAAAGCGCACTCGACGAGAGTCTTTATTAACGGATTACCATAATTATGCCATGAGCAACGCCGCGTATTTACCATATTGTTTATGTGGCCCACATCCCGGCGCCTTCCTTCGTTCTCGTGCCATTAGCCGCGGTATCCAGCGTCCTTCGTCGAAAAGACGGCGGTGACGCGATGAAAGAGGAAACGCGGCGAAAGAGACGCGAAGACGACTCGAGGGAGGGCTCTCGTCAACGGGAGGCCGCGTGATTGTTGCATGGGTGCATTTGCAATTCGCGTTCCATATGTAAAAGGCAACGGAATCCGAATTGGGGAAACGGATGTGTCTCCTCCCCTCTCCCGTCTCGCGCGGCGGAATCGCGCGAATTTGCGCGTCGGCCTCATGTACGCGGCGAATAAAAATTACCGTTCGTTAGAAACCTCGCGCGTTCGCGCGGTTTTATTTCACGGGCCGTTTTACGCCCGCCTCGATTGCGACCGCGGTCGGAGCGGCGGGAATTGAATTCAGAAACTGCCGGCTGAATCACTGAACCGAACGACGCGCGCTTGTTATAAAAATCACGGGGGTTGTTTCCGCGAGGATGCGGCGATTTTAAAATGTAGAATGAAGTAACGCGACGCGAAAGGGACGGCCCGAGCTGCCGGGATAGTCGCGAGGCACAGGTCAAAATCAAAGTGTCGACGTGGTGTTTTTCAAGTTTGGAAAAATCAATTTTGAAAAATTATTTATTCGCCGTGACGAATTTGCGCGTAGCATTCATTTACTTTCCCAGCCAGTGCAGCACGTTTTTTTTTTTTTTATTTCTTCTTTAATAAACACCGCCGCGTGATGAGGTAATTTTAACGCACATGCTCGTCGCAGCGGGGAACGCATTTTTGCGAATGCTCGCCAAGCGACTTGGCGCAACAAGAACCGCCGAGCGAAGACATCTTCGGCATCGGTGTCAGCCGTCGTTACACAATATTCAAAGGATGAAAAAGCACATGACACGAAGGGGTGGTACCTAATGTAGCGTGCGAGATAGATAGGTCAACCGCGGCGAAAGTTAATTCGCGTTTTCACTTCGGCGACCATCAGGGGTCGATTGAAAGCGTTGCTCGTCTACGCTCGTCTGCGCTCGTCACCGCGGCAGCGTGTCTAACGACGTCGTTATCGATTCTACTATCCGGGACCGCACTTCGTAAAACGGAATCGCATTACGCGCTACTATCAGCTGTTATTATTATTACTCCGCGTTATTTTTTTATTTATATATTTTTTGCCGATTCAATGCCCGTCGAAACTTACGCGGCACCCACATTTATCAGAAGACGAACGTTATCGCGACAACTAAATGTAGCAAACAAGCCGGACGATTAGAAAAAAATATATAAAAAATAAAAAAAAAAGTTCTAGTTAAACTCGCACGTGTTACATTTTATATAACTCGTTTGGTAAAATAATAAAATATATAATAAATTTCCAGCTTAAATTCGCACGCTTCATCGTGCAACGAGTTCCGCCAGGCGCGTCTAGATTCTCGAATCAAACAGTCGGCGTCTTATCGTGTTAACATAACGAACGCGAACTAATTAACGAGCCATAAGTCCTTTCCAACAGTCGGACCAACGAATTTAAACCGCGCACGTACCGATCGGACCGATCTGGAAGTTAGCCCTCCCCGGACGTGACGTACTAATTAAAGGGCAACTCCGGAATGCAGTCTGCGGAGAACGCCGCGCTATATACCGGCACGAATATTTACTCATGTAAATGGAGCCTTTCCTGGAACCTCCATTCGCAAATGGTTCGCTCACATCTCGAAATCTATCTACGTGATTAAGGGACTTAAGACTATACGTACCGCATCATGGTCCAATTTGCATTAATAGAACGGATGTTTATTACACGCCGGCCGTCTATCAGAGATCAACAGATGCAACGAGTGCACCTCCTCGTGACACTCCAGGCCCTTTTAAAGGGATTTTACGATTTTTTTTTTTTTTTTTTTTTATTCTCAGCGCGCGGCGCGGCCACCTTTGCGATTCTATACCACGTTTGCTTAGGCATGCAAATCGGAAAGAAAGCCCCGTGTAATCTCGGGCAAATTTCAGTTTTCCGCTCTAATATAATTTCCCGGAGAATAAATACATAAAATTATGAAACGTTATATATGTAATCTATAAAGCCAACTGGAGGAGTCAGAGCGCCGACTGTGACCTTCTCCTAAGCTTCAAATTAAATAACGAGGACGAAAACTTCACGTGTGATGCATGCGTTATTGATTAAGCCTCGGGGGCTCCATGTAAAGTAAGGGTGCATCCGGGAAGGGAGCTCGAGTGGTTCCCAAGGGTGTCTATCCGCCCGTACGCCGTGCGTTCTCTCCGCGAGGTTTGAGAGTATGTCGCGCAGCCAATCAGCGAAAGACACGCCAAGTGTTGTCGTAATTTCTATTAACGGCTAACGAGCTGTTCGGCGTTAGACGAATTAAAGAAGCGTCCATCTGCACCACGTACGATAATAAAAATTGATTATTAAAAATTAAAATTATCGATTATTAATTTATATATATATATATCTCTCGAATAAAACAGCCGTGTTACGATATTATTTTCATTATTCTGCGCGAGGCAATGCAATATGACGAAATAAATTACACTCACGCCGCGGAAAGTGCCCGGCGTAGAATACAAGGTGCATTTTCTCTCCCTCTCCTGAAGCGACACACGTAAGTTATCGCGTTCGATGCTTTCATGCATCACCGTGTCCACGGGACGACCGTGGTATACGTGAGGGTGGGATGTAAGCTGAATGGGACGAGGGTGAAAAGCAAACGAGGGGTTATCGTCGCCGTGACAGTGCGAAGATACATTTTGCGTGCGCTACAATTTCGCGAGCCAACAATGACTTTCGTCATCGATAAAACAAAATTTTAAAAGGAGAGATAGAGAAAGAGAAACATATGTCCCGGAATAAAATTGTCACTTTGTAAAGGTGTCATAATATCGAACGTGCCGAGGTCTCGTTCAATATTATAATAACGCGTGTTACAGTAATCCTTAGTGGAGCCAAGTGTGATACTCGGCGCGAAATAACCATTTACTCGCGAGGAAATAATTCACAACTGACGCGTCGTAATGTCATTAGGTAAATCGTTCCCGGAGATTGTATACGGAGGACATAAATTTTGCATACATTTCCATTTAATCTCTTTTATAAGACGAAAGTGTCGATTTATTGCCGGCGAGCGTCGCGGCAAAAGCGGACCGTCCCTTTCAGTTGCAAATGCATCTCGAAATATTTAAACGCAAAACGCGGACTTACAGATTTCGCCGAGTCAAAAAATTCTATGTATATTTTACGTACTCCCCTCCTCTCCCCGCCCGTCAGAATTTAAACAGCGAATACCCTTCCCCTCTTAAAATACCCGGCGCAAAAATGTCAAACTCACATTGTTACTATTCCTCCGCATTATATTCCGCGTACGTGGCAACGACGGACAGACGGCCGCAAAACCGCGGCGCGATATCGAGTTTGATGAAATATAAAACCGATGCCGCGGATCCCCGCGTAGCTGTTAAATCTCCAAAAAGGCAGGAACGCACGGCGTGGTATAAACGGAGAGACACCGTGGCGGACAAGTGTCGCGTGAATATGCAAGCGTCATGACTTCTTAATCGCACGTACCGCGCCGTCACTTTCTCGATTTTCATTCGGTAATCGGCAGCTGCCCCGGTTTTCCGCGCGCGCGGAGACACGGTTAATGGAAAGCCAGAAGTAACAAAGTTCCACCGCAATTTTACTCCGTACATCCGGGGATACCGCCACTACCCCATCCGCGAAAGCCACCGAATCTCGCTTCACTTCGACCGGCGAGTATATTACTACTCCACTCGCCGAAGCGCCGTGAAACTGACTTCTCCTTCGAGTTATTAGTCTTTGTGAAACTCCCGAATAAAACTGACGTTAAACTCGGGGGATCGATACCGCGAAATGAACCAGATTGAGATTACGTAAAACACGAATTCATCCTACATTACATAAAAACGAGAGAACGATTAAGCGCTGATTAATACGAAGAGGTATAAATAAATAGTATTAAAGTGCAGTAAACTCGGTCGCCCAGTTTCGACTCGAGTTCGTGAAATTGGAAAGACGCGAGAAAAATATCTAGATAAAGATACGTAAATAATAAAATTATGACGAGATAAAAATTACTTTTTATCGAAACGGAAAACGCGACGCACACGTAACGTGCGAGCCTCTGTAATATAACGTGACAGTGCGATCGACAATATTGGCGGAATATCACGGTAACAGCGAACAGATATACAGGATTCGCGCAAATATTTCTGCGGATATTTTTATATATGTGCATAACTTATTTACCTCATCTTATCGATGCTACGAATTGGACGGTACTCGTTTTGCGAAAAATGTTTATAAAAATGCGAGAACGCGACAGATATTTATCGAAGCCATATATGCGTATATGTTTCAGATAAAGGAAAAAAAAAAAAAAAGAAATACATATTCCGCCTCGTAACTTGGCAGTAAGCGCGTATAATTTTCAATAAAATCTGATGCAGATCCGTATAATTTTTTTTTTCTTTTTATCCTTTCGAAAAAAGGAGGCCACGTACGCGGTTTCTATTTCAAAAAATACAACTTTATTTTCATACTGCCATTTCTACAATCGCTTCGATATTTATTCCGCGCGTTTCTAGTGGGTGTTTATCTTGCCACCCTTAATTTCCTATCAAACATGTATCTCCTTTGCGAGGGAGGGTGGCGCGACCAAAGAAAAGACGAGCGGCGGATGCTGTATCGATTGAAATTTAATATCTGGCCCCCTGATGTGCGGAGGATCTCTCTTGTAAATAGAGGGGAGCCTCCCTTGTCGCTTCTCCGCGAGATCCTTTTTTCTACGATTTCACAGTACCTTCACTGCGAGAGACGCCCCTCTCAACAGAACAATGGACCCTGCGGTTCCGCGCGAACGGAAATGTGCGTTAGGCCGCGATTTGTATTACCATGCACGCAATAATATCCAACTACCGCGAGCAATTTCACCGGATCGAGCCAACGAGATTACCATGTAAAAAGAAAAAAAGAAAAAAAAGAAATTTATTCCATTTGATTTATACCGGCACAGCCAATCGACCGCGTACAAGCGTACTAAATAACGATCGCGCTTTTCAACCCGTAAACGCGTATTTCCGATGCAGTAACGTGAAGCTGTTTGACGAGACGTTCGCCCATTTTTCCTAGTACATATTCAAGCGACTCCTTCAACGAGTCCGGATCGGTGAAGGAGCCGCGGATAACGAGTATACGAAGACGACGTTTCGTAGCCCGAGATCGAGCCGGACAGTAACCGAGGCTGGTTCCTTTCGATCGTCTCCAAGGCATAATCGACTTTAAACGATCGACCTCGCCCGGTTTCTCCCAGCGTCGTTAGACAACCGACACACGATGATCTCGTACGCGCAGCGGCGTGTACACGAGAGTACCGCGACGGCGACGAGAATATCGCGTGCCTCTGCGTAAAAAGAGGTCCGAGATCGCGGAGACAAAAGGAAAAATCAAACGGAAGTAGCGAAAACGGATTCGAGACTCGTTGGCCGCGAGCCATTAGCTTCGCGCGATTGTACTTCGCGACTTATTTTTATCATCTCCACATTAACACCTCGTGTCGGGCGCGAGCAATTCGACCGATTGTGCAACGCGATACTCGAGCGATCGCGCGGTTTTGTTTCCGGAAAAACTACAGAAAGAAAGAAAGAAGGAAAGGAAGGAAGAAAAAAAAGGGGAAAAAAACCAGAGAAAATGCAGAGATAACGCGAAGAGACGGAGAAGGATACCGCGAACTAGTCGTAGGTAAACGTAACCTTTTATAACTTGCGTGCCGGCGCTCGTGCCAACGCGTGCTGCAACAGACTCGCGGAATATCACGCGAGCCGAGAAGTCACGCACGTGGCTTGCCCGAGCGAGAGAGCGACGAGGAATTTCGTTCCGCCGGTCGGACTTCTCTTAGACGTCGATCGTGAAATTCTAATCTACCTGCGGTGTAATTACACGCCGGAGAAAAGTTCGCGAGCGGTTCCCGGCTCCCTCCGGCGAACGTTCGCGGAAACGTAGGAGCCTGCATAGGTTGACCGACGACACTATTATTTTTGTCTAATCGCCTGGGCGATCCTCGATATCGCCACGTGCACATCTATCCAACGTGCCGAATAAGCTCGTGTAAACCGGGGCCGGTAAATTTCACCGCTAAATTACACCGGAAATTTCGTAGCGCGAAAGCGGACTAATAATTCCGGCTAATGCGCAGGCGCTCTTAAAATCGCTTTAGCGAAATTATTCCCGCGCGAGCGAGACATTAAATTCGAAATACATCATCACGAGGTTCATTTCCTTCGCGCGCCGAGTCGATCATTGAAATGCAAATCCGACGCGTTAGAGGGAGGACGCGTGTTACGCGCCGCCCAGCCGGCGGAGGGTGAAATAAAAAGGTGGATAAGCGCTCGCGGGAGAAGTCCTTTTAAGGTGTAGAAATAGGAATAAAGGTGTTCGTCCACCAGGCAGCCGGAAATTGATATCCGCGCGCGCGCGCGCGCCGGGAGACTCGGTTAATCGAGCGCGTAGAAATCGTCGCTCGAGTGGCTCGACACATCGACACTTGAAAGCTACGGAACGCGATTTTTCATTCGCAATCGGCACTCGACGTCGAATCGATGGATAACCGCGTTCTCGCGGGGGTGCCGTGGAGAAGACCGGCCAAGAGAGGATGGAACTTTAAAGGGGCCATGCGGTATTTTTAAAGAGGACGAGCGATATTCCAAATTTCACGGGCCAAAGTTCCTCCGAAAGTTGGGCCTCCGGCCAGACGATCTCACCGTATCGTTTTCTCATCTCGGTGGAAGAGCGGCTCGACGTCGCGCATTTATTCGACGAGGTTTTTCTCTGCCCCGCGCGGAATTTAGAGCGTAAAGAAAGGGTGGCCATGTGTAACACATCGCCAAATCGACTTTCTTACGACGCTCTACGTTATCCTTTACGTCTGGCTGTGCCGGCGACACGAGGATAACGCGCCGACTGGTCGCTCGAGCATTCTCGAGGAAAGGCTCCTCTCTTGCTGACAAAGTGCCGCGACTCTAGCGCGCGATCGCACGATCTACGCGGCGCGTTGAATAAGACTCTTCGGACGAGCGAGATTTTAAAGTCGTTCCGCGAGAACGGAAGAAGTATTGAAAACTTTACGTGCGCTTCCAACGGCCCCCGAAAGCACTCGAGTCGAGGAATTATAGCTGCGACGTCGAAGAGAATTAAAAACATACGAAAAACATAAAACTAAATTAGAAAATAAAATTAAAAATTCGAAATACCGTCGGAACAATTCTTCGCCGCGTATGAAACATATTACGTCGAGGGCAAAAACGACCTTAGCGAGTGGCACGCATGATAAAGCCGGGGGTCTATCTGAAAAGGATCAGGCGGAGGGGAATTCTGTATCAGATCTGATTGGGTACCTTGACATCAGAGATTAGCGTCGCTCCCTTCAACCGGCGTCCGGACCGTCCCAAAAACCTACGGCGTTGCCTAGCGAGGGCATATCCATTCCCAGCTCTCTCGCGCTGTCATTGAAACGTCAAAAGCAGGTAGTCTCGCTCAGACGCGAGGTGAGCCTAACCGACTATAAAACGCAGAGTTTCGTCAGCGTTACGGCTGGCAGTAATTGCCGGGCCTGCTAAATCGAGCGAGACACACGAGACAGATTACGAAGCCGGTGATAAACTCGTCCCCCTGTCGAAGCTCCGTTTTCGCACGGCGGAAACGCGAAGAAAAAATGAGCTACGGAAGTAGGAAAAACACGTAAAATTATATTGACGTATAAATATTCGTGCAGAGAGAAAAAGAAAAAAAAAAGGGAGACCTGTAAAAACGGAGTAAAAAAAAAAGAAAAAATTAAGAAGGTGAACAGTCGAAAAAACAGCTGATAAAACAAAGCGCGTGACACGCGAAAACATCTCGCGACGCGGCTCGCAACCGTCGCAGTCCGAGGACCAAAACCCGCAATTTGTCGACAGTTTTGTTACGTTCGCCGTCTCGGAAGTATAAAAATGCATTTTACGAGGTTGACAAATTTTACCGGAACACCCCTGCATCGCGCCGGGCGCGCCGGAAATGTTGATTTTAAACGCTGATTTCGTGTTTGCTTTCATGAATTTCAGATACGGACGGGAAACATAATCAAGTTCGGCGCGTGCGTGGCTTTTCATCGGGACATTTGACTATGGTTTTCGGGAAAGGAAAAGTGGGGAAAAAAAAAAAAAAAAGAAAAAGCGCTCGTCACTTCGTTTATCCGCGTATTCAAAGTAGAAATAAAATACTCGGAAGTCCCGCGAAGCGCGGAGCACCGTAAAGAAGCAGATGCGAATGAGAACGCGCGATTTCGATCCCAGCTCGTAAACCCGGCGCTTTCCGTATAAATCGAAATTGCGGGACTAACGGTTGAGAGACCTTTCCCCTTCTCTTCCTTCAGCGACGAAGGGGAAAAGAAAAAAAAAGGAGAGAGAAAGATAATGGCTCGGAGTTAAAAACCTCACTTTTTTAGTTAAGCTAATTTCTCTTTCCACGGCGCCATAAATCTGCGAAGAGTCCTAATTTTCTCGTTTCATTGCTGTTCGATTATCGCGCCAAGTGATTGAATATTAATGCAATATTAATACTTTCAACGTTTTCCCTACTTTTTTTTCCTCCCCTCCGTATATTAGAACTAGGGCGCGCTAACTCAATAGAATTAAACGGTTTAATAATACGCCCTCGAGAGCGGAGGTCGATAACAACGAAGTGTATGTATCGCGTGTAAATGCGAATATTCTGAAGCCGCTGCTAATAACTATAATATTATCTGAAACATCAAAACTAGAGAGATCATTACGCGTTTCATTTACATGCAATCAGCGATATAATTAGACGGCGAATGTGTGCCCGCCGCGCTTCGCCGATCGTTACCGCGTCGACGACAAAATTCTCCTCCGATATCCCCGTGGATTAAGGACGACAGAGAGGGGGAGCCGTCGGAGGGGGAAGGGGGGGAAACACGGAAGGAGATAAAGTCAACGCGAGAATGCGCGTGGCTCCTTACACAGTTCCGCAATTGACTTTCCCGGCTCCCCCTGCCGTCTCTCCCTCGCGGCCCCGCAATCTCGCCCTTCGATTCCCTCCGCACGACGGGACGAGATCACAGGTAAAACTTCTGTTTCTTATCTGTTTCGCGCGGTAGACCGGAGCGCGTGGCGGGCGAAAGTTACTTTAGATGAGTAACGAGAACTCGCGGCGAGAAGACACGGGGGGGAGGGGGCGGAAAGGGGATGTTAATGCTTTCACTCCCTCTCGTCCTACCTCTACGCCGCGTTTCCGTGTTTGTCGCCAGTTTTAATCTCTCTCCCACCCTCGTTCCGTATCCGATATCTTGTTCACGTCGGAGGCGAGCCGGAGCGCGACCGATGTAATTATAAAAGAGAGGAAAACGCCGGCGGGATGACTAAGGGTCGGCCGTGGGCTCGGAATCTAACTAGGCACTGCCATCCAGCCGGTATTACGCCGTGATAGACATTATCTTTTTTTTTTTTTTGCGGGGGTGGTGATCGTCTCCTCGGCACGCCTCCGCGTAACGTAGAATTATCTGCGATCCGACGCGCCGCGTCGATTTAACACGCTCGTTTTGTCAGGCGAAATCGTCAACTACGTTTAGTGATGCAGCAGGTTATAATGCGGTACAATAACGCCGCGTGGCGGTTTTTTTTTTGTTGTGCTTTTTAATTTTATTTTACACGACCTGCGGATGTGAGGATAAGAAGCTGCCCAGGTAGAGCGTTCTGGAAGTGTCAATAAAATTGGTAAAAAATAAAAGGCAAGTCGGCGGCACTTAACAACCGGTTAGGTAACGATTTGAGTCCTCGCACTTGAATTTCTATTCATTTTTTATGACGCAGCAAACGAGAAAGTACATTGTTTAAAAAAAAAAAAAAGAAAGAAAAAAAAAAGTGCGTTTTTATAAACTTTGTATAATTTATTTTATACCGCGCACTTTTTCATCAACTGCACGCGCGCATTGTGGTAACTCCGGCCATGTTAATTAAACATGTAATTTTATATCAACAACGCGAACACTCTGGTTTAAATTAAACATATACATCGTTTAATTAAATATGTATAAAATTACTAATATATAATTAATTAATCATATGCAATACATAGCTCCGAAAGTAATGCGATTATTATTTATGCCATAATAGCGTGGTAAATGTATTTGCCCGACAATTTTCTGATATTTCTTTCGTGAGGTTAAAGAAAAAAAAAAAAATTTTTACGTTTTTTTACTTTATTATTATCGCAAACACTTTATTATGTAATTAACATTATCGCGCGCTCTCCCCTTCTCTCGCTTTCATTACAATGGCCCTCGAGTGGCAATCTGAATTGGGTCAGCTTTTAATACTCAATATAAAATGCATCTAAGCACGGCGCCACGGGTGCCCTCGGATATTCGGAATGAACTGCTGGCAGCTTTATGTTCAATTCGCGGCGATCCCGCGTAATATTACGCCGTTAAAGCCGTGGCGGTACCTTTGTAGGTCACCGGCGTGAATCCGCGGAGTGCCCGGGTGTTTAGCATCCCAAAGCTTAAAGCGCTTAAAGACGCTTGAGAATTAGCATATTAGCGCCAGGTACGCTCGCGCTTTGTGCGGTAACGACGTGACGCGATCGATCCGTCACGAGGTCAGAGGCGACGGGGACTTTAATTCTCAAAGGCGCCAATAACTTCCCGAGATTTTATGGTTATCTATTTTTCCACTTAGCCGGCCGGCATCCTCATTCTCTGTCCCACCCGTGTCCGCGGACGTTCTCGCTCGATCTCGCGTCCAAACCGCCCGACGGAGCCGACCACCCGAGCGAGACGTTACGGGCAAAGGGACTCGATCGCTTAAACTCGATAATCGATGTCTACGCCCCGGTCGGCGATAGTTATCTTCGTCGCCGGCACCGCAACCCAATTAGCGGGACATCTGTATTCCGCGTTCTTGCACGATCGCGAAAGCAATTCCCCCGCGTACCTCCCCTCAGCCCCGGCGCGGCCGATAAGCGGATAAGCGAAAACGCGCTCCCGTCGGCCAAGTTTAACGGAGCCGAACTTTAACGCGCGCACGCGTTTGTCCCTCGATTTGGAGCTTAAAGACACCGGCGATTCGTTTAAACTAACCTATTAAGCCGGCGGTCGGAAACTTTCCTGATCATCCGTCGGCCAGGGTGCGGACGGGCGGGGGGAGGGGAGGTGAGTCGGGCTTCCGGTGCGCGGATTCTACAAGGGGGCGCGAAGTCAGGTCGGCGCCGCGCACGGACGCGCGCACCTGTATGCATCGCACACGGCTCAGTTTTAAAGTAGCACACAGAAAAGTTGTAAGCAGCTTCCGTTACCCCGGAGCAGATCGCGCCGAAGGTATCGTAGGAGAGGTGGAGGAAACTACGCTCGGAATGGCCTCATTGGCTAAGCCAAACTCGGCCCGAACTGCGAGCTAACAACTCGGCATAATGAGAAAGTTCGGTGGTTTTTGGTTAAAGAAACTATTCAATTGGAACTCGAGTTTCTCGACGCCGCCGGTATACAGCCGCGCTGAAACGCCGGCGATCAATGCGCGCGTTTGTTATCCGGAACTTCGATCTCGCGAGAGCGTGAGGGAAGGGAAGAAAATAAAAAAGGCAACGAAACGTGGTCATCAAGCGTTTGACGCGGGTGGTAGTAATAGGCGCGCGCGTTACAATCAGCAGTCGCGTGTTAAATTAAAAAAAAAAAAAAAAAAAAAAAAAAAGAGCGACTGATAATTGCTAAATCAAGTGCGAGTCTCGCGAGGAAAAATGCGCCAATGACTTTGTTAGAAACAAGGAGCGACTCCTGAACGTTCTGCTTTTTTTTTTTTTTTTAATTAACTTATGTCTTTAATTAATACGTAAATTAAAATAAAACTAATTGTAAGACCATCGTCGTTTCCGACCGGACTTCTGGCGTTACTCCGCGTAACACGTGCGTTAACTATCGTCGATGTTTGGAAATAGTGTCTGGCATGGGAAATCGGCGGCTTTCACGCGAGTGCGGATAGACTCCGAACGGTCTGGCAGCTTCCGAGCGTGTTTCGGTAGCCTTCGGCGATTCGGGACACGCGAGGGTGGGCTTCGCACGAGAATAGAACAAAGCCTTCCCTCCCGCCGACTCGTAAAATCGCATGTAACCACCCCCGTTCTACGGGCCCCGCCGATCCTTCAATCCCCGAAACCCCGGATTCGCCCGTCGGGTCGCACAAACACAGAAGTATGCGCAAGTACATAGAGCGGACGGTGGACGCTCCGCGGACGTTCGATATCGAGCGAGGAGTAAATATTGGGCAACAATAAAGGCCAACGGCGATCGGTAATTAATACGGGCCCGCCTTTGCAAACTCATGACCGGCACAAATGAGAAATAACAGCGTTCCGTTCAAAACACGCGGGATATATACCGGGCAGATCAAACACGGCAGCGTATCGACCCGGGTCCCTTTTTAACGAGTGGACCTCCGTACAAAACCGGCGGATTCCTTCAAGCATGTATTCCGCATTAGCCGAATTGGTTCGGGCGCTGTTGTATTAGCGGATATTACGGTGTAATTCGAGCAACGCCGGGGAGGGCCGTGGGTACCCCGCCGTCGGAGAAACATTGTATAAGGAGCAGCGGCCGCTTCCACGAATAGCAAACGGATTTGGAAAACAATATGGGTACGGAGGTAACCGGATCTTGCAGCAGCTCTCGGTGAGATCATTACGCTCGAGAAGTTTGCACGATCGAGAGTTAATGACCTGCAACGCTAAGGCAGGAGCGATACAAGAGAGCTACTTTGGAAACTCTCGCTGGCAGGTAGTATATGGTTTACTTCTCGGCGGAGATTCTGTATCATTTTTCGTTCGAAATACAATCGCCAGCGGGTCAAGGTACTTCTTCGATCGTCTTCGAATAATAACACCAGAAATTCGCGATTAGTCGGCCGACGGATAATAAATAGAAATAATAATCGTTTCAACGAACGTTTGCGATCGAAATAATTACGATGAAAGAAAAAGGCGCAGCATTTATTGTTGTAATTCCTTTGGCTCGACTGTAGCGAAATATATTTTAAAATTCAGTGGGTGGTATCTGTAATAATGAACGCCCACGCGTGCAAAAGTTAGAACGGTATAAGTTGCTCCTTATGTAGAGAGCTGCACTATCGCCAGTGGCATCAAACAGTTGCAAGGTAAAAAAAAGAAAAAAAAAATAAAAAGAAAAAAAACCTCACGTGGGCAATGCGCGGTTAACTACCTGTAGGTTGTGGACTACTATAGACGGCTAAACCGGTTCACCGTGCTCGGTTATAAGAGTACGAAAATATAGACTTTGAATGTATACAAATGTCCTAGTTTGAATATAGAAACCGAGCTCAAAACATTTCATCCCGTAACTAAAAACTTGTCTGTAAAAAATTAGTGTGACGCCTGAATTAATCGATTCTATTTTTGCCGTTTATTAAATTATAAATTTTCTTTTTGTTACAGATCGACGTAACTGCATCCGCCGTCGTCAACGAAAGTGTCGTTACCGCCGATATTAAGAATTATACGAACCGCAGTCGGTTCGTCGGTCGTTCCGGGAGTTCGTTAATTATTCGGGCGGAACTTTATAACATACGACTTTCTTATAAACGCGAGTGCCGGACAGGAGCGCGCGAAAGTGATCAATATAATTTTCGCGATTGTAAAATCACGGTCGGGGTGTTCGCGAGTGACTTGTGCGCGGAAGGATGACTCGACACACAAACTGAGAGGAGGAGCAGGCCCGGGAAGGGCATCATGCATCGGCGGAGCAACTTTTAGGTAAATATAAATTTTTTCTTTTTAAAAAATCCTTATAAAAATGAAGCTTTACCCTTACATCAATTTAAATACTAACATGTCTACATTAATATGTTTTATTTTATGTTACAGTCACCGGCGGAACTCTACAACTCCGCTGAAGCTCATGCAGATTGGTAAGTCGCATAATTTTTTTTTTCTTAGTTTGTAATTGGAGTGTCTTAAAAAATAGCGCGCGCATGGTTTTTTCTAATAGAATAAAACAAATTTCGACCGTAAAGAATATAAAAATAATCAATGGTACTCGAGATACTTTTTTTTTTTTTAATGCAAAATTGCAAGGGTTCGATAAAATTTTTCTTATCTTCCAACTTATGCTTATATAATAATCTTCGGCAAAGATTAAAAAAAAAAAGTTTAAAATAAATCTACCCAGGTTAAAACACGAGAAAAAAAAGAAAGAATGCGAAGCGTAAGAACACCTGCTCGCAAGTAAATTGATCAATTATTGAACCTTTTTTTTTTAATATACTTTCTGGCGCCATCAGTGTTATCGAAAGAATAAGCGCTTTCGTCGGCCGGGAGCCTCCATGACTTCGCGAACAGGGTACAGGGGTCTCAGTCGAGTTACCTGATATCGGTGAATGAATACCTCGGGCTCACAATGCGTTCACTCTCTACTGCGGGCAACGAAAAGAAAAAAAAAAAAAAAAAGCGCGCCTCGTTCTCCCAAGTTACTAACACTGCAACGTCGTTGCGCGTCACGTTCAGTGGTCGGTGCGGTTGCACACGCATGCACGAGGTATGCATCGACAATACCGGGGGCCAAAGAGTGAGAGATGGCAAGAGACACTCGCAATTAGCTAATCTCTCGAGTAGGAAACGATAATTGGTATAATCGATGCACCAATTAGAGAGGACGCGAAACTAACGAGATTCGATCAGATCATCTCTCCCCGCGCGATATCCCCTGCAGCTTCGACCCTTTACACTCTTGCACATCTCTACGTCTATCTTTCTTTCTCTCTCTCTCTATTCCTTTCTCTCCGTAAGGCCAATTCTCTATCGGAATTACGCGACGAGGCGATCTTCTTATCGCGGCCGCGATATCAAATCGCCCTTCGGAAACTCGCTAGCGAGAAGCTTCCCGATAATAAGCATTTGATGAAAGTTATCTCGTCATATCGGGAAACCGGGGGACGTCCCTTGTTCGAGAGATTCGTTGAGGGACGGCCCTTGGATACGCGGCGGAATCCAGGCAAAAAAATGTTCCGCACCGCTCGGTATAGAATATTATTCGCGAGCTGGAATTTTTGTCCCGGAGGGAAGAGCTCGCTCTCGTTCTCAGACGCCCTTACTAGCCTTATTAATTCGTCGCTGAATGAATCGTCGGCGAGGAGCGATCGGCCGAGGTGAAAATAACGTCGGTTTCGCGCCGCACTGCGACGTCGCTCACACATATACGATCCCACACGTACGCACGCATCCACGCGCTCGTTCGCACACCGTGGCTAGGATCAAAGGGTTAGGCTACGCCCTATACATTTCCCTTTGCAGGCCAGGCGCACTTTTGTCCCAGGCAGCGGGTACGTAAGGCAGGGAATATGAATTGGCGTTTTACACTTATTGCTCGACGGGAGGTGAGAGTGTGCCGAATTAATAAGCACTCGAGAAGGAGGGCCGGGGTTTCGTCGAGTGCACCGTGTTAAAGAGGACGAGGGGGAGAGGGCTCTGCCCCCCCGAGAGAACGCAGTTGAAAAAAAAGCACGGCGTGAACTCGTTCAAGCTATTTCTCACCATACACGACACCCAACAATAAGAGCTCCTCGTGAGAGGCTCCTTCACCGCCCTTTCCGCGGCGCGCGTAACGAATTGTCACCGACTAGACGATGTATAAGTCTTTTCGAGGATGCGAATCCACCGTGCTGCGTAAAAGAGCGAAAAAGCTTGCGCGTTTTCAGCATCCGGACCGGGCAGTTTTTTTCGGTAACCGTGGTAACATCGTCCTCCGAGTATTAAAAAGAAGTTTAAATTTATTGCCGCGCGTGTACGTGTGTAATCGGAATTAAATTAAAAGAAGTATACGCAAGGTTAAAAAGAAAGAAAAAAAAAAAAACGCAGGAGCCGTTTAATAATATATATCTTTCTCGAAGGAGATTATCACTTTGATAAACTCTATGTGAGAGGCACGTCGTGTAACACGATATTGCGGCATGCGAAGGGAAACTCGGCGCCTTGATGAGCGAGAGAGAAGGGCGCGCAGAGATATTTCGCGTGATTAAACGTAGCCCGGCTTTATTTTCCCGGGGCGAAGAATACGAAGTGGATCTTAAGAGACTGGCCTAATTTTGCGCGAGAGCGAAACTCGTGTTGACAATATCGGCGCGCGATCGGCCAAGTTTTCCCGCTCGAGCAGACGCGACCGTGTTTAATCTGCCAATTAACTCGATGCCACTCTCGAGAAGAAGAATAAAACTTTTTATCTGCGCGCTCCTCCTTTACCGTTCTCTCTTCCGAGTCCGCTGCGTTCCCTCAACCCCCCGATTACTTCCGAGAGCCCGTCTCTCCGTCTCTTTCTTTTTTTTTCTTTTTTTTTTTCCCTGTTCGATCGGTATTCCACAACTCGCTGAAAAGTTGTGAGCGAACGGAGGTTCCGGGGGTAGTCAGTTGTTCTTGTACGACACCTCTCGTCGAGCACTCGATGGAATCTGACTCGGGGATCAGTTTTACGCGGCAATTTTGACGTTGTCCCCGTCCTGCGCGGATATAGGTATGCGAAGAACGGGAAATGAGTTGCGGCGGAATTCTTACTACTCCGTACTCCGGGCCGAACTTTAGATTGAATTCAACGACGGGGGTGTGCCCCCTGAAAAGCGCTGCCGCCTCTGTCCGACTTTGCTCCCCGGTTGTGCACTCCGCGCGAAACGCTGCCGTTTGTAAATCGGAGCCACGCGGACTGCGCCCGTCAATCATCGGCGACGACGTTCGTATCAAAAACTGCGCACGTCGATACGTTAATCGTAAAGCGCGGAATTTCGAGGAACTTCCGCCGTACCGATCGCGAAATAGTACAGCGCGCGAAAGATTTAGGAAATGCAATTCCTGACCCGCCGTTCCTCTTGGACTCTCAGAACTGGAAAACGGAAAAAAAAAGCGAAGCGTTTCGATAAAACGCGTAGAACATAAACGCAGGTTCGCGGACGATCTTTTAAAAATCTCCGTCGGGATGAATTTGGCCGAATACGAAAGCCTCGACGGAAACGCACAATCGAATTGGATCGAATTATCCGAAAGTACCGAGTCAATTTCGCGGCGCGTTGCAACCGCCGTTCGTCATAATTACGCTCGATTAAAAGCGCAATACGCTTCGAATCCCGCGACGTATGTCGTCGTCGGACGTGCGCTCGGACGGTCGCCGCAGAAGTGCGAATTCGGGCTGATCTATGGAAGGCTCCGGCGATCTATAATGCATTCTCGTGCGGCCACCCCGGTTGACACACGTGCGCGCGGCGCGCACGTACAGGGAAATGCGTGTAGGTGCGTACGCGTGTATACGCGTTTATTTCCGAATGGCGTCCCGTACGTAGTTCCGGCGTCGACGCGATGCGACGCGACGCGACAGCCCGATCGTTGCACAAAACGGACGCGTCGCCAGCCGAAGCTAAATAATGCATGAGGTGGATCGAACGCGCGACATTTAAATGCGTGTTCCCCGCTTGTCGCGTCTGTCTATATCCTTGGCCTTGCTCGACCGAGGGATCCTCGCGAGCTATCTCGCGAGGATGCGAAAGCACGACGCGGTAATCTCGAATAAATCTCCCTTGATTGCGTCATCGACTTCCCTAACGAGATATTTTGTAACTTCCGCTCAAAATGAAAAGACTCGCGGGAAAGCAGATAAGAAATAAAAAATGGGCTGATAAGGAAATAAAGTAATCGCGCTTTTTTCTGCGTTTTATATTAGAATTTCACGAGAAGTGCATCAGAATTATGTCACGATGCTGTAATCCAGTGTAACGATGATAAGAATGGAAATGTTAAATATAGCAGTCTCTTTTTTATAAAAATTATTTCTTAATTACTTGTTATTAATTGCAACTTATTTGATATTATTTTAAATATTTCTTTTTTATTTATTTATTTATTTATTAACTTTTTTGCTACATGTGTTTAGTAAATTATTCCGTCATACATTTTATCGCGTGCTAAAATATGTATCGGTAAGTGGATGATAGATCGGTATATTAAGCTTTTACAAACTCCACGTGTGCCCTTTGTGGATAATTCGGCTTGTTTAAAATAAATGAGCGAGTAATTAAACATTTTCCGAAGTTGAATATTGCCATTTGTGTGATTCGGCTCATATATTTTTATAAGTCGATGTTGCTTTAATATTCTTCTGTAATATTCTTATATATAGTACACACATTTATCTACAAATGTTTTACGCGGTGCCCGGTGCAATTTTCACACAAATCCATTACCGCGAAGTAAAATAATTCATCATTCATCAGCACGGTGTGCAGTAACGGTATTAAAACTATATTAAATTGTAAAAGAAAATAGGAAAAAAAAAAAAATGTTTATAAATGTTATACAACAGAATTACAATGGGATTTCGGAATAGTGAATATTTCAAAAAGTAATTGACCTACGTATAAAAAAATTATTCTTAGCGAAAATAAAAAGCTAAATAAAAAAAGTAATGAATTAGTAAATTAATTAAAAACAAAATTCACGATCTATCTAAGATTGCTTGAATGGCGTCCAGCGGCTTTCCTAGACTTCGTCTTACCTTCGTAATGCCAGTCATCAAATTCGTCGCACTCACATAACTCTCGCGGAAACGCACGCGGATAATTACGATCGTGCGATGCCCCGCCGAAGTTAATCAAACGCGACGCGCTTTATTACGCTGCGACGAAAGGAAAAAGTAAGTTTCACCCGCAAGATTTGCTGAAA
Organism: Cardiocondyla obscurior; assembly: GCF_019399895.1. NCBI lineage: Eukaryota > Metazoa > Arthropoda > Insecta > Hymenoptera > Formicidae > Cardiocondyla > Cardiocondyla obscurior. The sequence continues at coordinate 1,744,882 of NC_091880.1, read as the reverse complement.
TATAACGAGCAAAACGGCGCTTAATAATCACTGCCCGTTAAATATTACAGTAAAATAATTCATTATCGTCATTTATCGACTCGAGCTTAATGTCGAGCGAATTAATTAAGCCCGACGGATCTTCGGCGAATCGTTGAATTGACGTGATGAATTAATTTAAAATGTCGATAATCGCATGAATTAATGATCACGGATGATCAGAAACGACACTTTCAGATCGATCGGTATACAAAATTCTTTTTTATGTGTTTAACTTTTTGGCATGTGCTCACGCACTGCATCGTAATGGGACGAGTAATCAATGGCGGATCATTGCGGGCGCAATTCCAGCGCGGAGACTCCGACGGACAACTATCCACCGGCGACACATGGGTGGATAGGTTCAATTTCCTACGGATATGAAGTGTAACAGAAATATGCGCGTGACTTTCGCAAGCAGAGTATATTGGCGGGCAACAACGTGGGAGCTTGTAATTGGCGGACCACAGACGCCGCTTTAAACTTTTGCCCGTCAATATTGCACCGCGGTAATTTCGGAAATATCGATATATGTATATACAGCAATTTTGGCCTCGACGTTAAAGTTGAAAAGAATTTCGTTAAAAGGAAAAAAAAAAAATAAATAAATCAATGACACGTTTGCGCAGGAAAAACAATCAAAAGACTAAATTATTAATTGACAGCGTCCCGTAACGAAATATGTGATTTTCGCAGCCCGCCACAAGCGCCGTTTTAAAACTCGCCCGGATAACAATACTTGAAATATGGATTTAATTAAATCCGCGCGCGATGCGGAAAGCGAGAAGACGGAAATACTGACTACTCGGTCATACCGGTAATTAAACTTTCCTGATTATCCCGAGTTAATGCCGCCCCGTGCGCGAATCCTTCTTTCGACATTCCACACGCTCGACGCTCGCCCGCTTCCGTCGGGGTCCTGTCATTAACGCTTTCTTCGTCCTCCTTCACTTCGTTGCGTGACTCAGGACGCGATTGCCGACCTTGGGGTACGACCGCATTTATGAAGGTGCCCGCGTAATCTGCGGGAAGGGCGAGCGAAAGCGAGAAACTCGCTTAACAATGCAATCGCGAAGATGAGAAGTCGGGTAAGAAGAAGAAGAAGAAAACGAAGGACACCGAGAGCGATGTCAAAGTTAAGACCCCCGAAGGTATAATTTGGCGGGTAGGCGAGAAAGGGAGCGGGAGGTCTAGACTGTCGGTAGTTGGAAGCAGTCCTAACTTAACGACGCTCAAACTAGAATTAATGCGTAATTAAAGTGCGTTCGCGCGATTGTCGTCGCGGCAGGCAGCCACTTGAGTCCCGGCACTTTCTCTTCGCACCTCCTTTAAACAGACGAAATCGAGGCGAAGCCAAAGAACGGCGTGATCGCGCCGGGAAAGAAAAATTGTAGCTGTTCTTCGGCCCCCGACAACAATTTCATGATATTTCTAACGAAGAATAATATATAATTTTACCCTCGAAAATAAATACATGGATTACAAAAAATCAGATCGATTTTTAAACACTAGATTAAAAAAAGAATTCTATTTTTTTTTTTGTTTTTTTTTTGTTTGACGTATCCATTAAAAGAGCAAACGCTTTAAAACTGAAGAGCAAAAAGAGACGAAGGCGGCCAGACAGTGCGTCCAAGTTGACACCCGCTCTAACATCTCTATTTATTGCGGTCCGACAGATTCGCTTACAAAACACGTGACGTCGTCGCAAGTAATTACTCGCCGCGAAAGTTTATCGTGTTTACGCGAGTGAGGGAAAGTAGCCGCGGAGATGCGCGGAGACTCGCCCGTTCTCGCGAGGGCCGGTAAGAACGCGACGGCGGCCCTCGAAGAAGAAAGCCAGGAAAATTTCTCGGCGAAACTTACCGGGAGCTTATCCCGGACAGAAGACGCCTATTCACGATCCCCGGTCTTTGTGGATTTACAAGATTACTAAGTTCGCGTCTCGCCTCTTCGCCGGCCGCGTCGGCGAGGGACCTCTAAAGGCATAAGTTCGGCGTTCTCGCCGGAAAATGATATCCTAAAAAGTTTCTCCGCCGCGCGTTCCGAGTGTGGCCGCCCCGGCCGGAAGCGCAGGTAATACGTATTCAATTTTTTAGCAACCTAATTGCGGAAATGCGCCCACAATGCGGGGGTAATGTATGAGCCATTGTTCTTGCAATTATAATTAAACGGTCGAGTAGCAACCCTTCTCCGAGCGCGCCACCCTTCCTACGCGAATTACATTACTTTTGAAGTACATCCACCGAATAATCGATCGTGCGTCGTTCGCAGGATCGTCCCGCGCTCATAAGAAAATTTTTACCTTTCTTCTGCGGTCACGGATAATTGACCATTCAGGCAATGTTAGGACGTGCGTATCGGTGCGTGACAAATAAGTTCGTGGCCGGTAATATATTTAATAATACGATTGCATATCGCTTTATTCGAGTTAACGGAAGTTCGAATGATTACAACTTGCAACGAAATCAAAATAACTCGCTTTAAAAATAATTTTCCCGAATGTCGCGCGCGCAAAAATTAAACCTCGTTTATTCTTTTTTTTTTTCTTTTTTTTTGTGTCAAAAACGAGAAAAAATATACGGAATCGGCTTGCGCGCAATACTCAACGCAGAAAAATTGAGAATTAGAATGTAATAAAAAAAAGGGGGCGAAAGGAAGCAGTGACTCGTGATAGATACACGCGAAATGCGTAATTTTCTCGGATGAAAGGGCGAAGCGCTGCACGGTATTGTGCGAGTGCCAGCTGACAGAAGCAACCAAAGCTCCCGGCTGCAGTACAGCGGCGTATTGCGAGCGTAAAACGGAAAATGAAATCCGAAACACTTTGGTAGGACATTTTGGAAAATCGCGAGCGAGAAAGCGGAGAAGTGAGTCGGGCCGAGCGTAAAGGGCTACTTCGTTTCTTTTTTTTTTTGGAAGCGATTTACGTTGCGCGGAGAATCGACGGTCATATGTGTACACAACGCGATTTCGGGCCGCCCTTTGTGAAGGGCTAAATCGGAAACGGACGGGCGAAACTGCACGGAAGACGAACCGCTCTCCACTGGCGCTTTCCCGACACGTAATTACGCCGCACATTTAAGCCGACGAATTATCGGCGATATCTTTCATTGTGTTAAACACATATTTCATAATTAAACGCCGTGAAGCGAGGAGTATGCCGGGAATGTCGAACATAAAGGGCTCGCGACGGCGCGTCGGGGCGAGCTAGAAATTTGAAATTGTTTGCGCCCCTTCGTAAAATCTCGCCCTTCCGCGGCTCGCCCTTAATAGCGGGCGATTAAACGCAACGCTCGCAAGCCGCGCGGTCCCGGAAGAAAAAAAAAAAAAAGAAAATTTTTTTATGCCGAGCGGCGAAAGTTTTTGTATCACACGAACCAGGTATAATTAGTTACGAAGCGATATTAATTTAATCGGACGTACTTCTGTTATTTCAGCGCTCGAGGCTAAAAAGACGAGAGCGCGGACGTCATAATATGACTTTAATACTTTTTGCCGGCCAACATTTATCAAGCGTTCGACTCAACTACGTATGTGAAAAATAAAATGAGAGAGTAAAAACACTTAACGCGCTCGATAAGGAGATCTAATCATAGTTTCGAGAGGTCCGGCTCGATGTAACGCAGGGGAAAAAAAAAGAAAAAAAAATTCCTGATATTCCCAGGAAATTTTTTGCGCGACGAAGGTAACGAGAGTAACGAGAGCTCGACAGACTAACGCGTTCCCTGCCTCTCACGATCTTACGGACTCTTACGTGTACGCGGGATCGTCGGGGGAGTTAAATTAAGTTAAGGCACGCTGGGACGGGTGAGATGACTCGATTAAGTGTAATTCCCATCTGCTGTTTAGCTTTGATTATAGCACGTCTGATGTCCACCGGTTTTGCGCCCCCCCCCTGAGTTCAACGTACAAAACGCGCACATAACCACGGCAACACGAGAACGTTGAACGCTAAGAGGGAATCCCGTACAATCGAATAGAAAATTATAGCAATGCGAAGGAGCGATTTCGAAGCGTTTTACGACCCACGATAATAATTTACATCGTTGTACTCTTGTCAAATTTTATCGGCGATATTTCACCGCGGCGGAATTACAAGCCGAAAATCGATTGACCCTACCGGCCGAAGACGGTGCTTGAGAAATAAGGGTTGAGGATCAAACGAGTGTCCAAAGTAGTCCGGGCCAGATCCAGGACGATAGTTAATCTTCCGAATAAGGCTAATGGCCACTTCTAAACTGCCGAGGCGATCAAATGGGCGCGCCAAATGTCGATAATACACTTCGCAGCGAAGTCCAAGCCTGACACAACATACGCCTTCGATATCGCAGAAAACTAACGAGTCGCGGCGATAAACGCGCGCGAACGTTTCCCCGAGAAATATCGAATAAAAGTCCCGAGCGCCGTTCGAGTCTCCTCGCTTCCCTTCGCAATTTCACCGTCGCAAATGCGGCGAGCGATTAAATATCTCGGCTTGTTAAACCCTCTGTGTCTCCGCGCACACATCCGCCCTTCGGGGGTCTCGATTGGATCAGAAAATTTTATTAAACGCCACGTTCGTCGGCGCCGGGATTCGGCGAGGAAAGTTTCTCCAGACTTCGCGCTGAAAAGAAAGAGAAAGAGAAAGGGAGGACCGGCGGAAAAGAAGACGATAACGAGGAGGAAGATAGGAAACTTTGGACTCATTACTCAGCGAGGGATATTCAGCATAGGGGGTGGGATCGAGTATGAAACGTCTTCTTTCTTTCCTATCGTCGAGTTGCGAGACGCGAGTCCGAGCACGAGAGATCAACCTCCGCGCGTGTATATTAACAAGAAATTATCACCGGGATTCCGCAGCCGTCCGCAAACAATCGTAATTACATAAATGAAAATCTCGATAGGATCGAGCGTGATGATGGCATTATTGCTCGTTTCATAATTTATGCGCTTCCGCATATAGCCGACAGATGTACAATTATTGAGATACATTACTCATCGGGTGGGTAAACATAAACTGAACCGTGCATGCGATGCGCGACCAATGTCGACGAGTTACACACGACGCGTTTGTGTACCGTCGGTTAGAGCCGCACGTGAACTTTATAACGCGGGTGTCTACTAATTTGTAGAATTTACTAATTAGCCGTTAAACGGGAATGCGTATTGCAATTAAAATTCTTTCCCCGTCGGCTCAATAATAATTTATTCCGCCTTGCGCTCGAGTGTCGCCGCCTCCTTTCTAAATAGTTGACTCGCTAACAGTCATCAGTACTATTTCTAACATAAATTCTTTTTACTTTAAAAGCAAAGTTAACAAATCTTTTATTTCTTTTTTTTCTACCGTGAGATAAAATTAATTCGATATTATTCAGAGATATTAGTCGGATAAGAGGGGAAAAAAAAAAAAGAAAATGATACAAGGCGGGAGTCCGCGAGAACACGCCAAGTCGCAACGGTTATTCAAGACACCGAAGATACCGCAAGCGCTCACGCCGGCCACGACGACAAGCGGAGTATCAATTTCCGCGGGTAAATCCCCGTGTAATCCGTCGACAATGGGCATCAGAGTTGACCGAGCGACCTAAGGTCCTCTTTGACAGGTCCGGTAGCCAAAAACACCGATGAAAACGGATTGTCCCCGGCGACAGTTTCTCGCAAAGAAATATTTCGACAGAAGACACATCGATTTCGTTTAGTCCGCCCATTTCAATCGCCCCGGCTCTACGTCCGCTATCTCACCCTCCCTCGCCCCCCGCGCGATCCACTGTTTCGAGATACGGTCCTCCTCTCGAGTCTCGAAACGATACTCATAAAGCAGCCAATAGCTCTCATCCACTACACGGATCTATATTTCTGCTTAGGTGGTTCTCCTCGTGCTCGAAAATGTATTATTTACCGTGCCGCCCACCGCATTTGCTCCCGTGGGAAAATCAGCCACCGAGTATACGTATACGTGCACGTACGCGTGTGTGTCTCGCATTTTCCCCGCTATTTAACGGATAATAATTATTAACAAGGCACGTTCGCGTCTCGTTAAACATTTCTGAATGAAATAATTTACTGTGCAAAAGATTTGCAGGAGGAGGAGGGAGGAAAATAAACACGCGCATAATTTTTTAACGCAAAAATACTGGAATTGCTTTATTTAAACAAAGCTTCGCGTTTCGTTGATTAAAAAAAAAATACAATTAAATATAAAAGAAAAACAGTGAGGTCTCTAATTTTTTTAGAAACACTGTAGTGTTCTCGATTTTAGTGCAGTTAAAGAAACTGCAGATTTTCGCAAGATACGATTGACAAAAATTCCTCTTGCCGTCGCGAGGACGAGGAAGCGACTTTGATTTATTGACTCGCTAATGTTTGCGCGAGCGGGCGAGCCCGGCCGTCCCTCCGTCGCTCGGTTAATTGCGGTATCGAACTTCGCAGCATCATTCATCTCCAGCAGAGCGTAACGATATCACCTCCTACGTACCCGAGCGTGTCGGGACTATTTCAAGTGAGACGGACAGTTAGGTCCAGACGAAGAAACCGCCGGGGCGGCTTCCGCGTCTATGCGTCGAGGGCGTAAAAAGGAGCGATGTGTGCTGGAGAAGGGCCGAAGTAGAAGACCGTGTTACGACGCCGGGGGGAGAGCGGAAGAGAGAATATATTATACACATACACGTGGCGTCAGCTGTGCTTTATAACCCGGCATCAAGCCGATGTCACGGTATGGGTAGTCGGTTTATACCGCGATACATGATGCTGCATCTGCTAACCCTCGTCTTATTTTATTTTATTTTTTTTTTCCTCTTTTTTTTTTCTTTTTACCTTTTTTCTCTCTCGGTTCTTCTGATCAGCTTCGCTCCTTTTTTCCCTCGCTCGGCGCGTAAATTTTTCCTCTCCTTCGCTCCCGCTTGTTCCCGCGTTAACAGGGAAATCGTTTTTGCGCCGGCGATCATTACGCGGCCACGAGAAGCTCGCGGCGTTAAGATGAAGTCGTACGTACGTACGTGAGCGAGATGTCGATGTCACCCCGCGACGACGGCTGGAAATCACGCGGGGAGGAACACGCACGGAGATTGCGACGTGAATGCAAAGCGACAGAGAGAATTCATTATGGCGAGAAAACTGGTTGCTTATAAATTGAACGGTTATTCACCGCGAGATTTCGACCGATCTAAACTCATCTTTTTATTATCGCCACCGCTGTTCGGAACTTGTTAAAGTTTAAAATTAAAATTGTTTATTCTATCCGTAATAAAAAAAATATATATATTATATATTCTACTAGTAATTAAAAAGAAAGATAAGGGTGAACAGCGTACGTGCCGCGTGCGAGCTACGTTCCCTCCACTACCCCCACCCGCGCTCAGTCCTTCTCCAGCGGTCGAACGAGACGTACGTACGGAGCACGTGCTCCGTACGTATTAAAGATCTACGGACAATTGACGGGCCAGGGGCACATAATCTGGTGTGATTTACCTTCCTGGATTAATCGTGCGTACCGGCGACTACATCTTTTCGATATAAAGTAAGTTAAAACCACGTGTACGTGTACATTAAATTCGCGTCTCTTTGCCGTAAACGAAGTGTCGACGAGTACATCAGATGGACTCGAGGGAAGAAGGATTCGATCGACCATTCCGTGATAGATTCGGGAGACATTCGTTCGTGGTATAGGAATGCGAGGCCTAAGAATCTTTTTGTTAAAGTATTTTCATAGCTATGCAGTGATCTAGAGTAGAGATCGGTCGGTCACGCGCGCGGCGTACACATCTCGCACGGTTATCACGTAAAACGTAGGTATGTGCTGGCCGGTCGGCTGCCGTGCACAGTCGTGAATAATTCACATAGAATAGTTGTAATTATTTGTAACGCAGCACGTTTAATTCTCGTCATTTTTACTAATCAAATATAATTTTTTTTGTTTCAGATAACAATCCAGAGAAAGACTTTCGTCGAAGGAGCATCAACCTGACGTTCCCCGTTGGAAAAAAGTGGAAGGATAAGTGTCGCACGCCGAAACTATACAAATACGAACCGCAGCCGGTTCGTCGGTCGCTTCGGGAGTTTCGCAAAGTGATCGGACGTCATTCTTTTACGTAAAAAATTTCTTAACGGGAGTGTCGTGAACTATCGTGCGAAAGTGTTCAATAAAAAATTAATTTTTGTATCAGTAATTTATCGGGCGCGTTCGCGAGTGTCCAGTGCGCGGAAGGATGACTCGACACGTCCCATCTGAGAGGAGGAGCAGGCCTGGGCGGGCATCATGCATCGGCGGAGCAACTTTTAGGTGAGAATTAATTCTTTCTTTAAATTTGGATTTTATTAACTTTATTTTTATGTATTTTTATTAAAGAATCAAATACAAACGCGTAATTTTTATTTTGTTTAAACGTTAACTGTTTTCAGCACGTCTACATTAATATTTTCCATTTTATGTTACAGTCACCGGCAGAATTCCACAACTCCGCTGAAGTTCATGCAGATCGGTAAGTCATATAATTTTTTTTTGTGGTTTGTAATTAGGGTTTCTTAAAAAAATCGCGCGCGCATGATTTCTTCTAATATATATATAATAAAAATCGATTTGATTAATTTTTTAAAAACTTGTTGGAAAATATAAAGCATCGGATATTTCTTTATTCTCTTTGCTGCCGTTTTCGACAGTATTGATATTCATTTACAACGAGCGAACCAATAATACTGCGTTTATGAATATGAAAATATAAATGAACCGCGAGAACGGGCATCAAATTGCCGGTGCGTCAAACGAGGGCTATACTTTGATGAACATTTAAGTAACTTCCTAATGGATCTCGTCATTCTGCTGAAAGTTGAGAACTCGCCAGACGCCGACTGAGCGGTGAAAATCCCTCCGTTCACGATCGCCGTTCGCTCAGAGATAGATATCTACTTAGTCCGAAGACTCTTAGCCGCGTGCAAGTAATCGATAAAACGAAAGGCCAGTTCTCGTTCGCGCTCACGCTAAAAACTTTTCATCCCGAACGTAAAATCGACGTACCTACATGTGACGAGCGGGCACGCGCGTAGATCAAGCGTATCGCGCGAGTCATTCGATCCGTCGGGTCGGATACAAAAGTGCTGATTGCCCGGCTTGGTTTCTCAACGAATGAAATATCGCGGTCGCCGATCGTGCGGTAAACATGTATAGATATCGATGTTGCGACCAACGCGGCGAAATGCGATTCGACGTTTCTACGATGGCGTTGCCGACCGTTTGAAAATTAGCCGGGCGTTGTTTCGGCGCGATAATCGGCTATATTTCCGCCGCTAATATTTCCAAGCGACGCCAAAGGAAAATGCCGAGCGTCCACGGCGAAAGAGAAGTTTCATAGATCAGCGACGTGCGCGTTCTGGCGAGGGCAGCAGGGCGAGCCTGCAATGCAGACGCAGCGGCGTGCCGCGATTACTAGAGCACGTGTGCACGATTGTATTCCTGAACCGCGCCGCGCGTACACACACGGCGACGAATTAAATTACGTCAGTCTGTATCGCGTAACAATGCGCTCGCAGAATTACGCGAGCACAACCGGCACGTCGTCGCGCCGGCATGTTACGGCTTGTAATGAGGCGACCGTGATCTCGACGGTGGAGTGCCATAGGCGAAAGAATACCGAACGCGAAGTAGAAACGCAATCGCTAACGCGCGAAGCAACGAAGCCCCCCCCACCGTTTTCGTGCAGCGGCGTTATTATATTCTTATCGTCTCTTATAGAGTTTTTTTAATCGTCTTTTTATTTTTTTACGCGCTTTAATTTTTTAATGCGCGTCGAAATGATCGGGACAGCTGAGTCGCCTCAGATCAAATGATTAAATTGCTTTCTGACGAGAATAGATATTGCGGGAAGGGAAAAAAAATGTTACGGCGGCGAACCGTACCGGGAATACAGATATTACACGTACAGCGCGGCGCAATGGAGATGGAAAAGTGTATTCGATTGCAAAAACTGCGGAAATGTCTATATCGCTTTCCGATAGCGGTGACGAGTGACGTGCGTCGCGCCTATGAAAAATGTACGCTCGCAGCCGGCACGCAAAATCCTTTAATTATACGACCATTAATTCTACGCCGACGTGGCGTATTAGCTTGTTGTTAAAACGTACGGAAAACCGGCTACAGTTATTAAACCATTTTGTGTCTCGATAGGGGTAAACATTTTACCCCGCCGTAAAATAATTAAATCTCGCGCAATTGGCACGCTAAAGCCATTAACAGGACAAATTCGCGAGTCAATATTTCGCCTGTAACATTTTTTTTTTTTTATTTCCTCTAATGTCCGCAACATAAACGTCGAGCCCAATCTGCCGCGAAGAAATCCCGAAATGTCAAAAAAAAAAAAAATAATAATAAAAAATGAAAAAATATATCAATCGCCATCGTTTTTCTCTTCGCGAGATGGTTAATGAATGCGAACCACGGGAGGGATAAGAGAAGGATTACCGATCACTCGTGTCTCGGAGAAAAGCTCACGGTTTGCCCGGAGCCTCGGTCCCTCGCTAATAATTTAGTCGCCTGATGGGGGCGGTCGGATGAAAATCGTCGCGCGATTCTTCACGGCGCGGCGTTAATTTTACTCCCGGGAGAGTGCTCTCGCGCTCGGCGAGCGTGAATTAGTGTTCAGAAAGGTACGGCACCGCGGCTACCATTACGGCCAGGTAACATACGTAAGGGCCCCACGTACGTACGGTGCGCGATACCGCCGAAGAAACATCTCGGCGCGCCGTGCAGGGACATAATTCATTGCCGGCAGGAAGCTTGTACCTTAATCTCGTCGCAGCCCGCGCTGCGCCGCTCTCTCTCTCTTTCTCTCTCTCTCTATCTCTATCTCTTTTCCTCCCCCTCTGTCTCCCCGTGCTCTCCCTTTGTGTCGCGAGCTCCCCTGGGCCCCTCCCGGACCCGAGCACACGGCGTCAAACGTACTGCAGACGTTGTGCTGCACGTGCGAACGCACGGACGGCTGTAAAGGCGGCCCCGATGCATGCACGGAGCACGTACGTAACTATCAGCGGAATGTATCATCCCCCGCGGACCGCAGGCAGGACACGTTATTCCGAATCCGACGGGAATGATTACGTAACTCCGAGAGTGCGAGAGCGCGACGAAAACGCATTCGATGTCCACCGAATATAATGTGAATACGGCAAATACAGGTTTTTGGAAAATTCTGACGTTTGAAAGTCTCCTTAGGTTACTGCAGCTCCATTTAAGAGTTAAATATTAAGGGAAAAAAATTTTTTTTTTTAATAAAAAAGCGTTTTTATTGGTATGAAATAAATTTATATGAGACGCCGATGTTGTTATCGAGCAAATCGCGATTGTCACTTCCGGCGAGATATATTCATGTAAATGGACAAACTCGAAGATCGCAGAGGAGAAATAGCGTGCAAGTTGTTACCGATGATAGCCGTGATAAACGATCGCCGATTTCGCCCGGGTCTCGTGGAGGTCCGGTTATCGGGAGCGCTCGAACTTCTCGCTCTCGTATTGTCGATAAAGCCCATTTTTTTTCCTCCGCGTGACAGCGAGCGTCCCGGACAAAAGTTTCGACGAGATAGGAGTGAAAATATCGTCTCGGAAGTATCCGCGGCGGCAGCGACTGCGTTCGGTCGCGGAAAAGTTGCCGTATAAATATCAATAAACGCCCGCACGGAGGTTGATTTCTCGCGACCGGCGCAAAAATACATCCCTCCACTTCTCGAAATATTTCTCGCCCTGACGCGTCTCCTCATTTGACACACATTTTATTATAATTTAATCGCAGTCGTCGCGATAGTTTGTTCTATTTTTATTTCTCATTTTTTTTTTAAACTTGACGTCAAATAATTAGACAAAAATTCTGCCGGCAATCGCTGATTGAGCGGACGTTAAAAGCTATTTCTCGTCGATTAACATGAAATTCCCGGCAGCGCGAACGTTCGCGAACAGCACAACGACGCGTGACGGCCATTCAGACCGGTCCTAGAACGCGACGTTATGAAGATAGTAATTTCGGAGCGGCCGGTAGAGAAATTCACCCCGTGTGCCGCATGCAGGGATATATTCAAATAATGCAACAACGCGACGCGACTGTAAATTATTCGGCAAACACGCGCGGTGGCTTTTTGTTCCCGACATCTGTATACACGCGGGAGAGGAAAAAAATAAAAAGTTAACCAAAAATTAAAAAAAAAAAAATAAAAAAGAAGAGAGAAGAGAAGGGGAGAAAAAAAGAGGAGAGAACTAGGAGCGCACCTGGCGAGTACGTAAATCTCGCGCGTCCACTTTTGCACGGCCCGGACGGACGGCCCCCGTGAATCCCGTTTAATCTGCTTTGAAATCAAAATCGTCCGCGGAATACGCTCTGGATGATACATCGGCCGCCGTGTTGCGGCCGCGTAAGAAACGAGAAACAGGCGCGCGAGACGCGAAGAGCAGCGCGAAGAGGACCCGGGTAGGGAAGCGAGATTGAAACGGACGGAGCCACGCGAAAGTGGCGTATGCAAATAAGCGACGGAAAAATGTGTCGAATGATAAAAAGCGCCGCGGCAAAGTGAAGGGGACACACGGCGACGATCGCGGAGGATTTCATTTCGCGACTGAGCGTCGGCGTGTTCTCCATCTTCTCGAATCGAGACGCGACTTAGAGACTCGGGATAAAAATCGCTGACGGGCGCTAGCGGTGCCGAGGGAACGTACGCGAGGTTAAAATGTGTTGTAAATATCCGACGAGTTATATATTACATAATTTAAGAAAGTAACGCGTATAAATATCGACAGCCTATTACCAAAATTCGATATCTATTTCGCTCACAAAACTTCAATTTACATAAATTCCCCTATCTGTCGATCTGCTTCGTGCAAACGACGCGATAATCCGCGCCGCTGGAATGCGTTTTGATGCGGCACTCGCGTATTTGTGTACAGGCGGCACTTTATTAAAGCGATAAGCGCGATGGTAATTTGGGGCGCGGTGAATACTTAACAAAACAATTCCGTGGTATCCGGGCGGGTCTAAAATATCATTGCGGCAAGTGCGCCGCGGCCGATGCACCGCGATCGGAAAAATACTATTGAATGATCCGGTCGAAAAGAGCCATAAAGCGTGCGCCGTTGAATCGCGAACGTTTTCGACTATCGCTCTTATCCGCGCTCATACGTGATCGAGCACTCGTCACCGCATTTTTCCGTCTCAAACGTCCTCATCGCGATCGCGACCAAACTATCGGCAAGGGTCGCTCGTGATTGTTAACTATAAACGATCGAACAAACGCGACGCGATCGCATAAGCGGAAGCGTTTAACAAACAAATCGAGCAATGGAATCTGGCCGATCGCAATCAACTTAATCGGCCGTTTTATCGCGTTTTTTTTTCCTTTTATTTTCGCAATGTCGTACTAAAATAAATTATCCACAATTGCGTGAAAAGAAACCGGGAAAATGCAATAATCGGCAAACCAGCGGAATAAAAAATGGAGATAAAAGTTAAATAAAAATGTCGGAGAACGATTAATTCAATATTCGATTTTGCGTTGGATTAACGCAAAATTTTGAATTGATAAATGGGACGTCTAAAATGCAGGGCGAAATGTTTTACTACGGTGTACGCGAACGGCGGCGGTCGATCGAGAGTCAATTTCCTCGAACGAAGACGCCGAGGAGGAGAAGACATCTCTTATCGCGATCTCTTTTTATCGTCGCAATCGCGCTGGAGGAAGTCGCCGTGGGCACGGTTTTCGCGAAAAATCTCAAAACTGAATTATAAGCTCGCAGCCGGTAGCGGCCACTCTTTCTCTACCTCAATATGTTTTTTTTTCTCCCCTTTTCTTTTTTTCCTTGCGCCGTCGAGTTCTTAAGTGCTTCCGTTTATCGTGGAGGGTGTATAACTCCTTCCCCAGGTTCGATTACCGATCTGAATTTGCCGAACGGAAACGGTCGTCGCTTCGGCTGCACCCGGTTCCGTGATTTCGTCGATCTCTGGCGTGCACGCACACTCTCGTCGAGTCAATAGCTCTCGCATTAACGTAACGCAAGCGCGAAAATAAAAATCGCACGATAGAAGCAGCACCGGCGGATTTATCTCAAAATCTGTGACGGATAACGCGTCACAGGAACTTGATATTTATTACGAGAATTGCAAGACGACGGAAATAATCGATTGATAACAATCGAATAATAATTGCTTAATAATCTTCGCGCGCAAATAACGGAGGCGGGAGTGAGGAGTAAAATATGTTATTCGCTTCGGTAAACAACGTTCGATGCTCGCCGCTCGTAGCTGACGAAAGCTCGGACACCGTTTATCTACTCGTAAGCGCTACTGCATCTCTCGCATGGCAACAGAAACGGGAGTTCCGTGAAAGACCGAGGTCGATGCATAGACATACGAAGCTCCGAACAGCGCTCGACTTTCGATCCCGCCCGGCGAATTGGTTTTTCCCCGTTTAACCGCTCTTTCCCGGTCTCACTTTGTCGCCGCGTTCGCTCTTCCGTCGCATTAGTCAACCACCTGGCGAAAACTCGAGAGAACAGATCGATCTTCGTTTCCTCGACGGGTCAGTTCGAACGCTCGTCGAAAATTTCGTCGCCAAGCGCCAGCCTACCGCGCGATGTAAAAATACAAGACGGGATTGCGGAATAGAAGTCAACGAGAACAGCGAACACATGGTCGATTTTCTTGCAGCGCGTCGTTTCCTCAAATTTGTCTAAATTTTTACAGCCGAGAGAAAAAGGAAAATGTAGCTACTTTTGAATTCAAATAGAATTTTATAATATTTCCAATAATAAATATTAGCCTAATTAATAATGATTTACTCGGTTTTACTTATCGTTAGAAATATCATAAAATTATGCTCGGCTCCAAAAGCAATTGCGCTTTTTTTTATTTTATTTTTTTTTCGGTGCGAAAGGCTCGTTCGTTCGCAGAAAGTGATTGTTCTCGTTGTCTGTGTTTCCCTATTCATATCGCCCCTACTTTCGCACTTTGTAATAGGCTTTACGGGCTACATTTGACAGAGCGCGCACACAACTGCGCTTCGCACGGTGCACTTGACCCTCGTGCGAAACGCAGCCGGGCGCAAATCGATTTCGGTGCTTCGACTTGGCTCGCCCAGTGTACATTTATAATGCCCGACCACGGAAAATCGCCCGCGGCGATGCACGTACACCCCGCAGCCGTTGTAGGGGCGCGAACACGTCGAGACGTATCTCATTGGCCTTTCAATATCGTCTCGCTTTCCTCCTCATTTTCGAAAGAATGAGGAAGAGGACGAGGGAGAGGAACAAAACGCGGGGTACATCCGGGTATAAAATGCACGGCTACCGCAAGCGTCTGCACAATTGATCGCGTAACTCGATATAAAATAAACAGCGACGTGCTTTTTATAAAAAAAAAAGCTTGTATTTTTAAAATATTAATGATTTAACGTAAAAAAAAGGAAAAAAATATATATTTGATACGTGAGTTTTGATCTCGCGAGACGGATGATTATCAAAGCGGAACAAGACAATTGAAACGTAAACCCTGGAGTCTCGTCTAAACGAACGAGACTTTGTGCTGTTAGAAAATCGCGTTATTCGATACAATTGACTCCACACTCGGAGTGGCTTCTTTACGAGAACAAGCACCGCTCTGAATTCGAGCTTGTCCTCTGAACAGGATATGCGCTTTATATTCTTTAGCTGTCTCCAAGATTCACTTTGTCGAACCGAATGTGTGAGTTTATCCTTTGAGTTGATACCGTCGACGAGAATAACGTACCGCTCACGAAAAAAATTTACACGTCAACGTAGAAAACACTTAAAGCGTGAAGCAGTCTCCTCTCTTCCACCCCGAAATTAACAGCCAAATAACGAGGACAATCAATCGATCGGAAGTCGTTCGGTGGTTTTTCTTTTATATTTGAACCGCGTCATAAATAATCGCATCTGATAAAACGAACGGAATAATGCCGCGCACGTGAGTAACGGGCAAATAAAAATAGCGGTGACAGTAAAACGGGTTACATCGATCGGACACATTACTGCGACCACTATAGCCGCGGGTATAAAAAGAAAAAGAAAAAAAAGAAAACTCGGGCCAAAGTTGTCGACCCGCGCGAAGTGACTCGCCCGCGATAGGTAAGTACAAGTACAACTTTCAGTAACGCGCGGTATTATTCTTACAAAAGCGAGTTATCGAATTTGCAGCTCGATTAGCGACGGGGAAACGATTTCAACCGATCTTTGGCATCGTTTCCGTGAGAACTGGCGTAATAGTGACGAGCGGTGACTCGCGTGCGGCGTAAGGTACGCTCGCGAATTCCGCGGACCAGGTTTCGCGAAAAGACGACAAGAAGACGGCGGTCGCGCCGCTAACCGTGAAACTCGATCTTCGCGCAGCCACCGCTATCCGCGGAATGTTTCGCCGCGGAAAACACGGTCGTCCGCCGCCCGGAACGAGAACGTTCACGGTAATATCTCGGATGAGATTAAACGGAGCCTGGGTGCTCCGGCGAGGTCCGACGGCAGGAAAATGCAAGGCCCCGCTAACGAAACGCGACGGACCCCCGCGATAAACGTAACCGGATATTTTCGCGTACTCGGACCGTGAAATCGCGAGATGTATCCCGCCTCCCTACCTTCCCTCTCCCTTCCCCCTTGTTCCTGCCGCCGCCGCGTCCACTCGAAAAGCTCTCTAATTATCGCGCGCTGGAGTTTTAGCGTCATTTTCACAGGGACGCCTATGCATATTCATAATCTCTGTGATAACACGGCACTCTCGATTAACGCGCGAAAAACTATTTTCGGCGAGGAAAAACCGTCGAGATCTGTCGGCCGCGCGGATCCGCGCGCGGTCGAAACGGCGAGGGAATATTGCGCGAAAAAGCACTGCCGATCTCCGTGTATTAAGTTCCCTCTTATGTCGCCGTTCGTGTTCGCCGGTCGCGCAATTTTACGAGCGGTTCATCGGCGAAAGCGCAGCATCGTGGCAGACATCATCCGGCGCGCTCCGCCGCAAGTCTCGCGTGCATATTAAAAAATTGAAAGAATGAGAAAGCAGACTTGGTTCCTAAGACGAAACAAAGACGAGACACGCATCTGCCTTCCCGAGGGCGACAAGCTTGCAGCCTGCTCGCAAAGTCGGCGGCATTTCTAAACCGGAAAGAGTCGAGTCGTCGCCGCGTGATAGAAGATAATTACACGAAAGAAATGCGATGAGACGAAAGGAGAAAAAAAAAACATACAACGTCGACTTACATTGGATTGGTGGAGTTCCAATAGATGTCCGGCAGGCGGGAACAGGTGGCCTCCCGCGGGAAGGCCTCCATCACGGCCAGCAGCAGGAGGAAGAGGATGAACCACGGCATGATGTCGAGCTGAATCTTGAGGCCGTTTGTGTACCGCTTCCAGGAGAAAAAAGTCGGTCACCTGCGACAGTTATCCAAAAATCAATTAACGAACCGTACAAACTGCGAGACGACAAGCGTCGCGATCTTCGTCGAAAATTAACGCGACGCTGCGATGGACCGCAGGACGATACATCTACTTTAAGCCGCCGGCCGCGGGATCGATAGTCGCATTTCTGTTTTCAATAAACAGCCGCGTGACAGAGAAGAGTTCATTTTGTACTGGGAAGCCGGGCCCGGCGGGCTCGAAACGGCCGCCACGCTTAAATAAAGCCGTAAACTGCACGCGCAATTAGAATCCGGGAATCCAAACTAATTAACGATTCAAGGAGGACTCCTATTTCTCGGGCTAGCCGGGAGAAAGAAAGCTTCTACACCGCCGGCGATAAAAGAAAAGCAAGAGGCGGACTTGTACAATCGCAGCGGTGGAATCCCGGACTTAATTTGCACCGCCGCGCGCTTGAGTTTCTTTTCGAAGGATGTTAAACCCGCGCTTAGTAACGCTGCGCGTTTCACGAGGGATCCCGACAGGAACGCTCGTCCTCGCGTTACATTTTCTATCGGCCGGTTAATGCTTTAAAACCGCGTGATAGTTCTCGAACACCCTGTCGACGACAGAAGGCGGTAAAACGGAGATATCGATAAGGCGGCCCTTTCATGCGCGAAAAGGGCAACAATAAGGAGAAGGTAGGCACCCCGAGAGATCGACTAGATTACTGGGTAAATGGAAAATAGGTACGGAATAAAGGGATGAAAAAAAAAACACGCGAGACCATCCTTCTTTCCGTCCTATGAGCTACATTGTGTTATTCGTATGATAATTATATATAATCTCGGCTTATCCTTTTACGATCGTTGCGGGAGCGCGCGCGGGGGAAGGATAATGAATATGCGAGCGTCACTCGAAATAAGTCAAAAGCAAAAAGAAAAAAAAAAAAGGAGCACGGACGCGGTTACAAGAAATAACAGATAGCCGTTGTGAAATTGCCCGACGCATTCCGCGCGGTCACGTCTTCGACTCGAGAGAGAAGGATCTTAATGGATTTATCGGCTGCAAAACGCGCAAGTGAAAACTGTAAGAGTCTGGGAAAGAAAACCCTCTCCCCTTCCCTTGAAAGGGAGAACTCAACGCGAGATTTCGACGAGAATAATGGGACGGTCATCGGTAAAATGTGTGCTCGCGTGTGAGGTAAGCGAAGGCTTATAGAAATCCCCAAATTAATATCAAATTAATGGCAAATAAAAATTAAAAATTCTTTCAGGCATTAAAATAATTGATAATTAATTAATTCGAATATTAACAACATGAGAAAATATATTTTTTTTTTTAATATTAACAGCATCGGATTAAAAGCAAGATTATTTATTTAAATATCAAAATATTCGACAGCATTGCTTCTAATACTCAAAATAATATATTATTTATTGTATTAATTTATAATAATACTTTTCAATTTAAACAATGTATATTTATATTATTAATTTCGAGTATTTTTATTTCGTGGTTTTAATTACTGAATTTTTATAAAAAGACTCGGACAGGACAATATACGGCGCAAGTGTTCGGCTGCACTTATCGTATCTGATCTAATCGCGACAGTTCGCGGCTGGGATGAAAAAGCGGCGAGCCGTCCACGGCGTTGATTTCTTCTTTTGTATCAATCCCGATCGATGTAGCCCCTCCCGTCCACCTATCTCACGCCTCTCTGCCTCACATTCTCGGAATAAACGCAGCTATTGAAAGATACTGAATAGGCGCATCGATTTTCAATCTCAAAGAAACGAATTGCCCCCGCGCTGCGACGTCGAAACGTGGATAATAAATAAATTAAGTGAATTAACTGATTTTATTGAAGGCTTCAATATTTGACGCGCGTGCCAATCGAGCTTATCGGCTTCACCGAAACGCGCAACGAGAGCGACGCGGTCGCGAATCAGTACCTTGTCCTTCGGCGCGTAGCAAAGGGCCCCCCCGTGGAGGCAATCTCGTTTCGTACAGTCACCTGCTTTCAGGGCCGCTCGGCCCTTTCAGGGCACCGAGCGCGGCTCGCGCGAGGGACGAGTTTAAGAGACGCGGAAGAGAAGGCGGACGAGTAAAACGCGCGATGTGTTCGAAATAAAGCATAAAACCGGGCATGTCCGAGAAGGACGTGGCCCATTAAAGGGCCGTGCTGGCCCCGCCGGGCAGAGCAGGTTGATCCTCTCTGTCCTCCCGGCCTCCTTTCTCGCTCGTCGCCCCTTCCTACTTTCCCCGCGGCATGCCCGGCACGCCGTCGATCTGCGAGACCGCGGATCCCCCGTAGCGACGCGAATTTCTCTTTTAATTGAAACCGAAAGTCATCCGTTAACGCGCGAAGGACGGGACGGGCCTCGGGACGTTTCCGATGGAAAAATATCGCGCAATCGTTTTCCCGCCGCGTTTCTTGCCGCGAAGATCCACGAGCGAAGGTCAATCCGGCGCACCGGATTAATTGCGGTCCGCGCGCGGAGCTCGTTTCGCTCGCCGATAACTCCCGCCGGATCTCCGCGAGGCCGCGTATATACTTTCGCCGGGGAACCGCACTCGCAATTAGCCGTCTCGGGGCTTTAATTAAGTCACACGTGTAATTGCACGCGCTCGGCCGGAAAGACTATCTCTAAGCCCCCGCGATCCAATACGGCCGCGGATAAATGCAAAACTCGCGGGGTCTTATTAATTAAACGGCGTGCATTAACATAAGTTCCGTCGAAATTGAAAAGGGATCAAAAAGAGAAAACGGCGCGTCGTTTGGAATCATTTAATTACGCGCGAGCGTGCGTTTTCTTCCAAAAATTATACCGAGAGGGTTTGATCGTGGAAAATACTCGCCGGTCGATCGAGGGGCTTAATTATCATTTTCTTCGCCGAATAAATTGGTCTTCGAAACGAATAATTATTCGCAAATGCACCGCTCGTGCTTCCGTCGTTTGTTTTTCTTTTATTTTTATTTTTATTTAAATATTATCGACAGTGCAAGCGACGCGTCGGAAGGGAATAAATCTTCCGGCTCCTAAAAAAAAGGGGCCGATACGCGTTTTTGCTACCTCGCTGCGGCATAACGCGACCAAGTATACCCCAAGTTACGCAATAACTGCAAACTGTGCAAATTTATTGCTTCCACAACAGGCGGCAGATTATCCCGCGAGCCCGTTCCGCGAAAGTTTCAATCGCTCGGCCCGAAAACGCAGCATAATGAATGGCGGCGTGCGATTCGTTATGAATGAGTCCGCCGGTAAACAATGCGCGTGCACGTGTGCACTCGCTTTATGCGCTTCCACGCACGGCCCTTGCGAGCCCTATCCAGCTCGTGAGTTTGTTAAAGCCGCCGATTGGTTATCGGACGCGGATTCCGGTTCCCTGATTTTTTTTTTCCCATTTTTTTATTTGACGCTCTTGCGTACGGACTGATGCGGGAAAGAGTAATTTTTATTCTTTCATGAATGCTTGAACTAAATCGATCGAGGATCAGACCTTTCCGGGTCTTTCGGAAAAATATCTGAGAGTATTTCTTTAATTTCTTTGTATATATTAAATTATATATATTTTTTTTCTTTTTCCTTTTTTGTTAATTATAATGCATAATGTTGATTTAACTTGCGGGTACGCGCGATATGAATGTCGGCGTTCGATAAAATAGTGAAAAAAAAGTACGTGGATATTTCGGTGAAAATACGGGAAATTTTCGGGAAGCAAAACAATTGTTTCACGGCTTACTGAACGCACAAACTCCGCTATATGTACAAAGCTACCTATCGAACCTACTGAATATCGTTCTAGCCGCGGATAATGGGGACGAAAATCACAAAACTTGCAGCCTTTTACCGTGTCCAGGCGTTAACGGTGCAACATTACGACGCGAAATTAAAACATCCTGTTAATTACGCGAGATACACGGCGACAGCTCGTCTACGATTTCGATTTTATTTCGACGAACTCTTACGCTAATTAAAACGACTATGCGAACTCTCGTTTTCGCGTTGGCATTGAAAATTTCTCTCTCGCTTATTTATTTTTTTTTCTTTTTTTTTTACGACTGGCATACAACTGGCGAAAAAGCTGTTCAAAAAAAAAAAAAAAAAACCCGGCGAAATGCATTTAGCACATCGTTCATTTGCCGCAGTGACGCAAATTAAAACCAAATCAGTCCGGGAAATAAATTCAAGCGTGTCGAATTGAATCATAAAAATTTCATAATTTTTTAAACGTGATTTTGATAATGAACCGATTGGTATATTAAATTTCGAGATACAAGTAGAGAAAAATTAAAGCTGAAAAAGAAAAAAAATTAAATTCCCCAGTTACGATAATAATTATCCGAGTGTAAAAAATTAACTTGATATAACGATGAATTATCGACTACTAAAAAAAAAAAAAAAAAACATCTACACTCGGCCGATCGCGGGACTCGCGCCGGGGCAAATTAGCGCGACGATCGGTATTTCACCGAACGAAAAGGAACCGATAAATTTTTATCGCGTCGTCTAAAAACTCTCAGGGTCGGCTGCGGCGAACGGACGGCGGAACGTGGACACTAGAGCAATGTTACTCACTTGTTTCAAGTGACCGGGATAGCAGCGTCCGCACTTTCGTCACGTGAGGATCGCCCTCGGGTGCCCTTATCCTTCCCTTTGGGCACGGAGGCTGCCGGCGCGACGCGTAATCCGAACTCGACCGGAGGAAGGATCGGGCGTGGGCGATCGCGCAGCGAGATCGCCGCCGCTCGCTGATGCGAAATATGACGTCACTGGACTCGCGCGCGATGCTGTAGCGCGTTTCGGGACGGGCGCAGGTGCGCCGTCCACTTCGCCGGGCTCGGCGAGAAAACGCGGAGGCCGTCGGCTCGTCGAAGCGTGTCGCACGGGACGATTCCGGCTCACGACGGTGTACGACCGTCGCTCCGGGGCGCGAAACGGATCGCGAGATCGTGGCGGCGACGCGGAATCGCGGCAGCCTCTTGCACGACGGAACGATCGGGCGACACGCACACACTTGGCACTGACGACGACTTTCTTATCTTCTGGCACTTACTTCCTGTCGCTCCGCGCAAAGGAACACGAACGCACTCGCGAGATCGGGCAGACGCGAGCCGGCAGACGGGGCCTCGCGATCGGCCAAGGGGGTTCACTCGGTCACTTTCCTCGAGCACGTCGCAGATTTCGATCCCTCGCGATTCTCGGATACAGTTCTAGGCGTTCGAGTGAGTCGCGCGGCTGAATCCGCGCGTCGGACACTCCAAAGAGGTGTAGCGAAGTCGCGGTTGCACTCCCGAAGAAACAACGGATCCTACGTCCGACTTCGCCGAAGTCGGGTGGAAAACTGAAATCCGCGCGGAGTCGCTCAGGTCGTGACGGAGCCTTTTCGTAATTGATCGATCGCAACGATTGGCGATCGTGCGACAGGGCGACAGGTTATGGCGAGCGGGCAGCTTTCTTACTCCGTCATTCCAGGAAACTAGACTAACGTCCGCGTCTGTTTGCACGAACGAGTTTTCGGAAGCAACGTTATCGCGCCTCCTAATCTCTTCCCCAAAAAATTCTATGCCCAAATACGTCGACTTCCTTCGACAGCGATGACTCAGCACCGACGATGCTCGCAAAAAAACACGTAAAGAAATCGCGAGCTTGCTTCGCTTCTTTCAGGATTCTTTTCTTTTTCTTTTTTTTTTCGACGCCTGGTCACCAACTCGCGATCTTCAAAACGAGAACTATCGGCGGTCAACTTCTCCGTTGACAACACGACCGTTTTCTTCCACTTTATTCACGGATGATTTTTCGTCGATCCTTCGCTGTTCGCTTTCGATTTCCTTACCACTCGGTTTATCAGTACGTTCCCTCCCCACTACTTCGCCCTCCCTCCCTACGCGTCTCCTTCACGCACGCACGCACACACTCACGCACACTTTTGCCCTCCACCTGCGACCAGTCGAAGGGTATTCGCGGTACTTCCCGGAGGATCGCGGGCGAGGTTGATCGAGATCCGTAACGCGCGAAACGAAATATCCTTCGACGAGCGAGCAGAGCGTCGCGATGCAAACCGGAATGCTGCAACCCCGCGGGATGCTGCGGCCGAGCGATCGTCGGCGATCCACCGGCGCTCTCACTGGCTTACCCCGATCGGCGCGTTCACTCTTTCTCTCCCTTGCCTTCGATTTCGCTTTTCTCTTATTTAATCCTTTTCTCTTTATTTCTCCCTCGTCCGTCGCGGACAATCGCGTGGGCTCTTTCAATCGCGGTCCCGTTCCGTGGCTGCTCGCTCGTCCGTTGGCGGGCTTCGAATGACGGGCCTGCGATCGCTCCCCACGTCGGCGCTTCGGTTCTCTCGCTCGTTCCTTTTCCGTGCTACGCGCTTTCTCTCCCTCGATCGCGCCGGCTCCGTTCGCTCGCCGCGTTTCTCTCCCGCCCGCGCCGAACGCCGTCCTCGTCGCGCCCGCGGAAGAGCCTCGTTCTCGAGCCGGCGACGTGCGCCAGTGCGAGAGAGAGAGATTGAGAGAGGGACTCGGAACACGCTGGGCGCCGAAGGGAGAAAGGGCGAGAGGGTGGAGGAAGAAGGACAGAGCGGATTGCACGGCGGACGTGCGCAAGCGCCGCGAACGTATATACTCGGCCGGCGCTATCTGCGAGGCGGTAAAAGCACCCCCCCGACTTCCGCGGCGAGAAGGAAGAAGCACCCTCGCCTCCTACGCGAACGCAGCCCCTCAGCGTGCAACGCGCGCGGGAGGGTAGAGGGCTGTCTAACGTAAAACACGTATGTAGGGCTCCGCTGGCTGTCGCGCTTTTCCGGTCGGATGCTGGAGAATCATTTTTAACCCTTCAGCGGGCGCGCGAGATGTTTTTCCGTCGGCTCCCCCTTTCCTCCCCCTCGCACTTCCGCGTGAAGGTATAAGACCGATTTTCATTGAGAAAGACAGCAAAAGTAAAAATCGGAATTGTATTTGTTTAAGGCATCTGGACTTTTTAAGAAGAAAAAATAATTAATGCAGAAGCGACTGCTTAGTTTCGAATTTCGCCCTTCGAGAAGGGCTAAAGGTGGGCACGCAGGGAGTGTCCCCGAGAGCGTGTCGAACGCGAAAAGTCGAGACGCGCAGCTAAGAATAAGAGTTCACGCTTTCGACGGCCCCGAAAGACGCGAGGAAAGTCGGAGAAGGCGAAACCCCCGCGGTGGATAAATTCGCGGTGATCCTTCGCGAGATTACGTCCTTCGTTCGTCTCCCGTTGCCTCTCGCAGATTCGGGATAAAGCGCGGCATGCAGCTGACCGACACTTAACACAGTTAACGTCCGCTTTGATTCCTAGCGATAAAAAGTCGTCCGAATTTAATGCGAGGCACTTACGAGCCGCTTCGACCCCGCTGGAAATTCCGCGACCCGAGATACCCACTCGATCCGTCACGCACAAACGTTCCGAAGGGAACAAAAACAATTTCCCGTCGATATCGACGTTTTTGAAAATCGCTGTCACACATTTGAAAAACTATTTCGCGTGCCGGCGCGCTGATCGATATGCGAAAAATACTTTTAAATACAATATTTTTTTAAAAAAACGTATCGACGTGACGTGTAAAGCCCGGGGGGGAGGGAAAGAGGGAGGAAAAGGGGGGAGAAAAGGAAAATTGCAAAAGTCCCGCGTTTCTCGTTCAACTTTCCCGAGTTATGCGATTCGATAAGAACGCGTTTGAGGGTATACGATTCGCGCATAAGAATTTATGACGCGATTAAGCGTTCGTTAGTTGAAGATAGGATTTTTGTCGCAGTAAACCAGCGAAGGTGCTCGTTATCGCGGCACGGCAGCGTCTTAGGGTGCAAACGTGAGTTTCTTAATTCGGACTTTATCTCGTTGATTAGTGGGCCAAACAACGCGCGAAATAAGGAAAAAAAAAATTGAGGACCGTGATAACCAAAGAAAGTACTGATTTTCGCACGAGATTTCGCGGACAAAATCCACGCGATGGTATTACGAGACGCACCGCGATAGATCTCGCATTGGCGTAAAGTTGCTTGTAGCTATTAGAGTGCCCTTATCTCAAAAATTCCCTCTCGAGGTGCAACGCTAAAGGAAACCCACCGCGAGCTACGGAATCGTTTCATTCTGCGAGATCGCATTCGACTTTAGACTTTGTTGACTTCCTAAACGCACTTTCGATAAAATTTTTGGTCCAGAGTTTTCAATATTTGGAAAAAGATTTTTAACTCGTTTACAACACGTAGTATGGCTATTTCTCTCTTTTCCTTCCTCTCCTTCTCTCTCTTTCTCTCTCTCTCTCTCTCTTTCTCTTTCTCTCTCGTGTTGCGGCACGTTTGCGGTGCATCTCTGGGATAATCGATCGATACCGCCCATTTCTCCTGCCAGAGCAGTGAATTTGTTAGCGCATTTATTGAAATTTGTTTATGAAGCCATTCCACGCTAATGTAATTACGCTCACATTTTAACGCGACGGCGGCGCGAGCCGCTACAGTAATTTTATTGTTGCATTTTCATAGTTTAATTTTACGGAGCGCCGTGCAGCCCGCGCGCCGCAAATATTTTGGTACTAAACATCCAAGCGTATGCTTGATGGCGAAAAACGCATGTAACTCTATCTTATTTTCACAATTTATTTAAAAGCGATGTGCATGATATCGTCATATTTGCGATAAAATATCGTGGTAAATTAATCCTATTTGCCCAACGAATTGCCGCCGCCGCCGCCGCCGCATTGGGTCGTTATTTTATTGACCTGTTTTTCAATGCGCTTTAAAAAAAAAAAAAATGTGCCAGGTAACTTGCAAAGGTCAACATTTCTAACACATAAATCGAGTTCTATTAAAAAAAACATCTGGCGCACTTGATGTTTCCCGTTCGCGAATTCTACTACTACCATCGGAGATTCTTCTACATTAAGAATTTTTTAAATATCATGCCTAACCTAATTTTGTTTCGACTTTTTAAAGATTCCGTCACATTTTAAAATCTTTACAAAATTAATTTCCTCAAAGAATTCTCATTCCACATAAAAAAAAAGTCTCATTTTCTAACTGTTTCGGAGACTCCTTGATAATTAAATTAAATTATAGGAAAAAGAAGAGAAAGCAGGAACGTAAAATATTGCATTTTCGCTTTTTTTTCCCTCCCTACCCGTCTAAAAATCAACACGGCAATTTTAGATAACTAAGTTTGCGAACTACGATCGATAGGAGCGGCATGTCGGTGATCGCAACTTTTTGCCGAGGGCCTTAAATAATGAAAGCTCGCCGATTCTTGACGAACGCGGCGAAGACAGGGTAGAATTGCGTGCTACCTCGTTTCCGCAGCCGTGTGCTCGCTTTCATTTGTTCGACCTGTCTTCAAAAGACAACCGTCCTCGTCTGTGTATTGAACTTCCTCCTGCGATTAAATATTTAATAGCCGGATCGATACCGTTCCGCACATCCACGCTCTCCTCGCGACGCGGGCTATCCGGCCGCTATGCGAGACTTTTCCACTAACCAGTCCGAGAAATTACGAGCCGACCCTTCGCCTTTCTCATACGCAAACACACTCACGTATCCCACTGTGTCGGACGTCATTCGCAATCTGCCTCGCCGCCCCTTTGAAGAAAGCGGCCGCGAACCTTTTTCCGCTCGCGACTGATATGACGGAAACAAAAATATTTCCCTTAATAACGATCGTTTCGTAAAAAACAGTTCTCGCTTCTTCTTTCCGCTAATGCAGATAAATTAAACAGCGTAATAATTACACGCTAGAATTTTATTCCGCTATAAAATATAAATCTTAAATAGACCCCGCACGGAATTACCTTAATTAACTTCTCTCACAGTTCGATACGGTTATCTATATTTTATACTCTGCCTTTTTTTTCGTTCTTTTTAATATTTTACCTTTTTACTTTCATTTTTATTTTATTAAAAAAATTCCTAGAACTGCGAAATAAAAGTAGAGGCATTCGGTCGGTCTATTATACGCGCGCGGATATTTCTCTTCGATTTTATAAGTAATTTTCAGTCCCGGCCGAAGCTCGAGTGTCCGCTACTTTTTAACATGGAGCTCTCGTA
This sequence comes from Cardiocondyla obscurior, assembly GCF_019399895.1. Taxonomy (NCBI): domain Eukaryota; kingdom Metazoa; phylum Arthropoda; class Insecta; order Hymenoptera; family Formicidae; genus Cardiocondyla; species Cardiocondyla obscurior. The sequence goes on along the minus strand of NC_091880.1, from coordinate 1,717,466 downwards.
TCAGCTGGCAATGATTATCTTTTCCCGTATATAGCTCGCCGCAAACGCCTACCGTTGCACGTCGTTTTACTTTTCCTCCTAAGTCGCGCACGATATGTCACGCCATTTTCTCGAACGTGACGTACGTTGCAATTCAGCGGTAATGTCACGTTACCACGAGGGAAGTAAAAATTTTCATGGCTCCATGTCGCGCGGACGCACGTTGATACCGCGCACAAGATGAACTATAAGGAAAAAAACTCGAAATTACCTGGAGGAACGATCGTTTAAGCGTAATGGCAATAATAAAGGAGAAAATCACTGTGACAGCAAAGTTAAGGGCGCCAGATACGAAGCCCTTTCGCTCTAAAGCCATCTTAAAGCGCAGCCCGACATTCTTGTTAAAACGCAACACGATATTAATCGTATTGCAAATTGCATTAATTTGCCTGCGTTTTCCGACGTGATGAATTTTTAAGCTAACGTAACGCGATTCTTTTCCCTGCTGGGTTGTTAGTAAAATTGCGTACAGTGCACTTCTTGTGTTATAAATCTAAAATAGTCTTTTTTTTTTTTCTTTTCTTTTTTTTTCGTCTTCTCTTTTGTTTTCCGACGTGAAAAGAAAAACATGAAAGATGAACGGTAAAATAAGTGTAACTAGCGTACCATCCAATCAGCGGGATAAGAAACATCGCGTAATACCGACTTTACGTGCTCCGTATCATATTTTTTCAGCCACCACCGGTTATCAAACATTTAGACATCCGACGTACCGCAATATATCAAATGTGAACGGGAAAGAATATGTTGCGCCGTAATTTCTTTCAAAATTCCAAAAGTAAAACTGTTTAAAAAAATTATTTTATCTTTATTAAAAGGCCACGTAGTTGCCGAAAGAGGACGGTTACGAGGCTCCTAAAAATCAACGCTCTCTCCTTTCCGATGACGATTTTATTTACGCGCCTCTTCTTCGCGTTATGGATTTTGCTTGAAGATGTGGAGAGAAACGCGGGTGCACGCGAGATTTGCAGATCGATCTCTATCTCCCGACGTCTACTTTAGCTTCTACGAAGATAGTAAATTATATGTGCTCTATAGATTTCTATGACTGCATGCATCTCCCTGCGTACTTGGCACGGCGGTCGTGACTATAAACGAGAATGAAATTCGCTCGATAAAGTGCGACTGTACTGCCGCGCCGCCGTCCGTACATATGTATGAGCACATACAAATGTACGGGTTGGAATAAAAAGATTTTTCAGAGACGAGACTGAGTAGTACACCCGGGTGTTAAAGTACCCCGAGCTTTTAAACTGGTCGCCCCAGTTTCCCCGGCTCCGCCGGTACCTCCTGAATGTTTGATGTTGAGAAATTCGCGTACTCTCGGAACGCTGATCTTCTTTTAATTCTTCTTCCCGGTATCTTTTCGCTTATCCGACGCGGGCGTATCTCCGGCCGCGAATACGAGCGTAAGAAAAATCGGCGCACTCGGCGACAACCCGAAGCGATCGCTCGGCGAATAGCACGTGAACTGAACCTGAATTTTGAAGACGGTCGAATCGTTCGAAGCGAACGTGTTCCGCAGAGAGTAGATAATTTTTAAGTCATTCATTGTTAAATGCGTGTACTCAAAAAAAATTATATATATTTATTAACATTGATTCTGAGTGGAAATCGATTCTCACCGTTACGTAATAATTAGCTGGTCGATTCGTGATTTATTTCGTGAATGTCTAGCAAAACTGTTTTATTACGAGTTAATGACGAGCTAGAAAAGCTAAATGTCTAAACGTTTTTCGCCGCGTATTAGTCTTTTCCGCGAATTGATCTTACGCAACGCTCGACTGCAGAATCCGTCGAACTGTCACGGTAGTGTGAGTACGTGCGTGTGTTTTCATCGGCCGGCACCTTGCGCTCGAAGTTCGGAAGGATGGAGGACGCGCGGGCAGTGGACAGCAAGAACCGGTTTGCCCGGTGAATTCGGCAGTCGAGATAACGTTGCGTATGGTCAGCTCAACAACAGTAAACAAGTACGCGACGAAAAAAAACAGATATCTATTTAAATACATGGTCCGCGCTGGTCATTGACTAGACGACCGATACTATAGTCTGCGCGATCTAACTACCAGCTGCAAAATTAAATTAGCTGGATAAATTTCCACTCGGGATAATGTTAATTTTAATAATAATAATTTAGAAAGCCTTGTGAAACCGGAGCCTTTAATGCGAGTTAACGGGTGGATACGATTAGACGTCGCGTCAAGGAATCTACCGTCAAAGAGTCAATCGCGCTTCCTGTATAAGCAGGAGGAGATTACTCAGTCGATGTGTAGTTGATGCCGGTTAACGAGCTGACCGCATAGGACACCCACGGTTGATCCACATGCCGACCTCGCCGACGTTCGGACTCTGATCTTGCATTTGTGGCCAATCAGCAGCTTTGATATCAAAGAGCCCGGACTCGATAGAATGGCAACTCCGAGCGTTCGCAAGACGCGTAATTCCAACATAATTATCTAAGATCCCGACCATAATTGCCTCGCTTCTTGTACTTCCATTTCCGCGGTCACATATAAGGATTATTTCCCCTCGACGCGACCGTCGCGTATAAAAATCGTATCAACGAAACGCTGACCGACGTCGGATCTTCGCAACGCGATATAAATATTGTATATTAAAGCCGCGGGCTTTTAAAAATATCGCGGCGAAATCGACAATTGCGACGCTCGGAATAAGAATTTATTGTAACAAGAAATCTCCAGATTATAGATTACGCACCTTGCGCGAGTTATTAAATTCGGACGATAATTAATTATATTAATTTTATTTACTTTGTATTTTTCGATTAAGTTGGTTAGGATAGATTATTTTCTGTGTTTCCGTCGGTGCGTCCGTCCGTCCTTCCTTCCTTTCTTCCTTCTTTTCGTGGCAGAATTCTGGATTATCTTGACGTGTTGTAGTACTCCAAATCACTTGTCACTATATTACACTGCTCTGCTTTTTTTTTTTTTATAATCAGTCACTATCACTAACACTATCACTCGAGAGACGAACGACCGGAAGAATGACGGTGGATTATCGCGGCGATTTTTGACGATTTAAATTAAGAAGCGCGACGGACGATCATTCGTTGTGTAAATTCGCGCTCTCGATATTCGCGGCGTTGCTTTCTTCCACCGGGTCTTCACAGGAGTTGTCCTCGAGCTCGAGACGAGATGTACTAGCCACGATGTAAAGCGAGGTCCTTTTGATTTTTCGGTCGATTCCCGTCGGTGGACTGAACGACGGGAAGAACTTGTGTAATTCGCCGGCGAAAGAAACGGGCCGCGATATAAAATGTTCCCCGCGCTCTTTCTCAAGTTCCTCACGAGTCGCTTGCTCGAAACGGGTTGAGAGTCCCGGCAGCGACGAAGAAGACGCGCGAGGTGCAGATGACGTCACGCTCCGAAGATGGCGGTCGCCGGAACTTGCCGGAGAAAATTATGATGGAAGCCGGGAGTCGAAAATGCCCGACGCGGCTCCCGCGTAATTAGCACCACCCGCGCGCATAACCTTCCTTGTCCGAGACACTTTTTCGGAGCGCGAAACGGAGCATAGAACGATGAGTGGGATAACTCAGGCGTCCAGAAAATGATCGTCCGTTTCCGAGTCGACGACGTCGACACTAATTTGTATGCGAAAACTTCCTATCCGCGGTCAAAAATACGCGTAATTGCGGAGCGATCAGTAACACGTCTTCGCGCCCGGGTAGCCGCAACTACACTGAAGTAGCCCGTTAGAGATTTCGGCCCTTAGAGAGAAAGAGAGAACCGCGTGAGGAAGCGAGACGGAAGATGGCGTCGATCGTCGTCCGTCTCGCACCGAGTTCTCAGAAATGATGAGCTCGACACCGAGTTCTCAGAAATGACCAGCTGGACACCGAGTTGATCTGTTTACAATTTTTTTTATGCACTCGGTGAGCTCGGAACGTCGAGTCTCTTCGAAAATATAAAAGCAAAGCGTTTGTTTGCGATTTTATTTTTTAAGACACACTCAATAACGTGGACAGCTGACGATTACCCTTCGCGAGTAACACTTTTTCTTAATAGAAATTTATATTTAACATTTACAATTTATTTATCGTCAATAATAAGAATACTCAAGAGAAAGAGAGGTGTATTCGGTCCAAAGGAGCGTTCGCAAAAATACCTTTAAAACCTTTGAGTGTCTAAGAAAGCAACACCGATAATTTTTCAATCGTCGTTTACTGAAACCTGCTGATTTGCTTCTTAAACGCTTCGCGACAGTGGTATTTTATTTCTCTTTACAATGTGTAAAAAGTATATTCACAAGTGCATGAGAATGCACGGTGCTCCGTAACGATGTCAAATGTGGGAAACAAATCAGCGGACTGCAATTTCGCGTATCAGAATCGCGATGCTATAGCGAGACGTGAAATTATCATCTGAACTCGGGCTATTATTCTCCGCCGGAGCGAAGATTCTGAACTAATCATATTGAATCTAAGATGCCGGTAGCGAGAAATCGCACGTAATTTCTTCTCGCAGTAGAATACACTTGTAAAACGTTGCAATGAGAAAAGAATATAGTCACTTTTGATCCCAGCCATGATTTAACAACACAATATTTCCAACGACGAACACGAGTCAAATATAGATATCGATCCGTGGCCTTCCATCAGAATTAAAACTACATTTTGTAACAATTGACAGATATATCGCTAAAAGAAAACATATTTATCGTTAGGATTATCACAAAAATTACGGTCCAGTCTAAAAGTAACTATAATATAATTAAAAAAAAAAAAAATGTATAAAGTGCAATGCAGCAAAACTTTTCCGTCCCACTTAAACAGACTGCGGACTGTCGGTTGTACATACTTTTAATATTTTCTTTAAATACAACCGGTGTGGTTAAAAAATTTTGTGCATTTCACATCTTTTCGCTGAAAGAAATATATATTAAAACAAATATGTATGAAAATATATAATATATATTAACTTGCACTAAGCGGCGAATGAAACAGACCGCGACACGAAATGTTCTCCGCGCACTTTATTACACTGCTTTGCTTTATTTTTTTTTTTTTATAATCACTATCATTAATCACTAACACTATCACTGGCACTATAATTTTCTTCCCGCAAAGCATACTCTTAAAAGCAATTGTTTAGACATTTGTCGGTATAAGAAAAAGAGTAATTATCAAATTTTCTTTATAATTAGATGGTTAAAATTTTTTATTACGTCTTTTTATTATTTTATTTAATTAGATTTGATGTCTACAATATAATTTTTTTAATTTATCTGTTACAGATCAAGAGAAACTAAGCTGCTGCGCATCGTTCAGTAAGAAATTAAAGTACCGCACGCCGATATCAGTGATTATACGAACCGCAGCCGGTTTGTCGGTCGCTTCGGGGGTGCCGCTAGTTATCGGTCGTTTTATTTTACGATTATCTTTTTACGGGTGTGCCGAAAAATAACGTGCGAAAGTGTTGAGTAATTTTCGCGATAGTAATTGATCCGGGCGCGTTCGCGAGTATCTAGTGCGCGGAAAGATGACTCGACACGTCCCATCTGAGAGGAGGAGCAGGCCCGGGACGGGCATCCTGCATCGGCGGAGCAACTCTTAGGTGAATATATATTTTTTAAAATAAAATATTAAATAAAAACTTTTACCTTTTTTTTTTTAATTAATTTTATGAACCAATTTACATGTTTACAATAATATATTTTATTTTATGTTACAGCCACCGGCAGAAATCTTCAACTCCGCTGAAGCTCATGCAGATTGGTAAGTTGCATGATTTTAATAAAACTCTTGTTCGAGCAAGCCCCAAAAAATAATTTAATAATCCGAATATCTTCTGTTTCGTCAAAATTAATTTTTTTTTTTTTTTATGACACGCGGTAACATTGACGTTTACTCTCGCTTACGAAGCGAGCCGAGCGAGAGAACGAATCAACGTCGTGGAAAAGCGGCAACAATTAACAGTTAATTCACGCGTAACACCAATTTTTTTTTTTTCTTTTTTTTTCTTTTATATAAGACTCAAGTTCTGTCCTGCAACAATGCGTTTCACGTAGGACCGGTGCGGCCTGTCAGCGGAATGCATTTAACTCTGACACGCACGGCGCTTTAAACTCATCAGCTTTTACATGGGATTTCAAATGACTCGCAGGAGGTACCGAACGAAAAACGCAAGTCAGTTGGTCAATCCATTAGAAGCATTTCGTTCGAGAGTTGCTGCGTAATGCCTGCGATTCGACTGACTTGCATTACACATGCACTGCCCGCGGGAAGCATATGCCGCCGACTAGTGACATTCCGCCTCTTCCCTTTACTGAAATCCATCGCTCACGCTTTTAAAATGCAACATTCTATTACCGTAATGCGCGATCCTATTACGCGCGCGGAGAAGCCGTGAATAAATGTTTTTCCCGCTGTCGAAAAAAAAAAATACAGGGGTTTCATTAGCGGAAAGATGGCAAATACAAGATCGCAGGGCTCGCAACGGCAGCTATTAACGACATTTTACATTGTATTTTTTATTTCGGTGACCGGTCGCGCCTCGCGAGAGTACACTTTTCGGGAGGGTGGAGGAAAGAGGGAGGAAAATCGCGTTTTTGCCGCGGCCCTTTGTTGTCGCCTGTGTGTGCCGACACTCGGTTTGTACAGATCCCAAGTGCCGCCGAGCAGCGCGGGATGCTGTTGCGTTGTTTGACGACTGCAGAATCTGAAGCGCGCGACTCGTAACTACGGCGACCCGTTTAAAATTGCCCGATAATGGCCGCTGCGGTTTCGGATTGACGTCCCCGGCCCTTTTGTACGTATACGCCCGTGCAAACACGCTTCCATTCGTTCGCGCCCGATCCCTGTCATCGGCCGATTCATCCGATCCCGGGCTTTCCGCGCGCGTTTCTCTGCCTCGTCAGCCTCGCAACTTTATAAGCAATAACCGATCGCGGCGGGTTTACGGGCTGGCCGGCGCGGTCCTTGAGCCCTTTACGTCACGGCTGCCAGGTGCGCTCGAGCCCTTTTACGTACGTGCATACGCACTTTACGAGGCACCGACTACGCCTTATCACGATCCGTACACGAACGGGAAAATAAAACGTGGCCCCGTGGCGAAAGAAAAAGGTATCTGCGCGTCGCGCGTTTGTTTATCAGACATGTGACCTGGCTCGGATCGAAAGTGGCTCGCCACAGTGGCCTGCACTGTCTCTTTCGTAGAAAATCTTCAAAACCAAACGAAGGAAAGTGTCGACATTTTATATACCTCGACATAACTTTAAGGCTCCGAATCGTCTCGACGCTCGTCGAATTTCGTTGCGAGGTTCGCAGCGGCGCTTACGCTTTTTAAAAATGACAAAAAAATTTTTATCTCCGCATAGAAAGACGGCGCGCGGTTTTGAGTTTACTCCACGATAGGTCAGCCACGGTCGACGCTGTGAGAAAAAAGAAATGCAACAGTGCACCTCGCGCCTAGAGTCGTCGATCGAAGTACTTCGACGGCATGTACGTACATACGTCAAGGAAGCAAATATAGCGCTCGTTTATAAGCATGCCTATTTTTACGTTATTACAACGGAAATAATACCGTTCTGTCCTATGGACTAACCGCGCGTGGTCGCGGTTCCCAGGACAATCCGATTTTATCCCCTCGAGCGTTCGAATATAGCACCTCAGACCTCGTTTCCTTATCAGAATAGTCGCGACGTGAACGTTAATGCGGCTCTACCGCGCGTCGCATTTAGAATCTAGCCGGCTACTAGGAAAAAAAGAGAAAAAAAAATAAAATAAAATAAAGTTCGCAGCGTCTCGGCTTTTCTTTCCAAGCCACATAACTGGACGTTATATCCCAGAAATAAAAGCGTCAGGTCTTGACACGAATGATAAGTGTGGCACGGCATCGCGAGCGCGTTAACCCTAGCATTTCTTTTTACTCTTATTTAATTCATTTAAAAATCAATGTTAGAAGAGCAGGTCTGTAATTATTTAACGCAGTTAGATATCGGACATAAATTAAGAAAATTATAACTGCTGCGATTCATATCGCGCGGCGCACACGTGCGATTTAATACGCGACAGTGTGCGAACACGCTTATCGTTGTTTTAATAACACCGCAATCGTTAAGCACCTGGCTACTGTTTGTACTTGTGACATTAGTTACCTTATCTATTCAGCGGCAACACGTCAACCTGGCTAAAATTACGACTTACAGATTTCGATTAATATTCTTCAAGGTAATTACGAGAAGGTTAATGATTTATCTGTAAAGATTTTTCTAATAGTTTTTTTTTTTCTTTCTTTTTTTTTAACGCAATTGCTTCAGCGTCGCTCTACTCGGCCTCGAATTTTCGCAAATATTGCGTGTGTTTCCGTCTGGTTGACAAATATAATCTTTTTGCGTTCTGCCTTCGTTTGTGACAGAACTGGGACAGCGTGACGGTACTCGGCAGGGTACTCCACGCGCTCTCGAGTACTCGAAGTAGCCGATTACTTCGCTTGCACATCGGAAACAGAGGATTTTCGAGTGTGCTTCGGCCGTGTTCGGCGGGATCCATTAAAACGGTAATCAATGAAGGGCCGCCGTGATAGAATCGCGAGTCGCGCCTCTCCCCTTTTCCGCTGTTTTCGGGAACGGGCGAGCGGACGGGCCCCGGCGTTTCTCGCGGCGAGAACGGCGGAAGGCGGGGTAAGTAGGTTAACGAAATGGTCGTTCGCAAGCCTGAGATACCGCCACCAATTTCCAGTGGTCCTCAACTCGATTTCAAGTTCCACCCGGCGAGATACCGCGCGCTAGAATGCGCCGCGAAGCGACAACAATTTTCCAGTCGGTTGTGCCGCCGCCGCTCTATGCATGCATGCGCGAAACGTACTTTGTACGTAAGCCTCGGAAATAGAAGGTGGGTTCCTCTCCGTTTCTCTGTATCCCGGTGCCGGTTGCTCGACGCGGGGGAAGGTTCTTTTTCGAGGCGGCCACCCCGAGCGGGCGAGCGAGGATTCCGCCTCGAGCTCCGAAGAACCGGTACCTAGAAGAAGAGGGATGAGGGAGAGACGAATTATCAGGAATCTTAAAGGGAAGCGGGTGCTTGATTAGCGCCTACAAGAAAGACATTCCGCACGTAAATTCTTCGCGGTCCATTTTTACTGCAAATCGCTGTCGCGCCTCGCTCCGGCTAATTGCATTACTATCGACACTTCTGCCCAGATTCCTTTCTCCATGCTCGCGTCACCGCTACATGCCTCTTACCTCGTAGCACAATGTCCGAATTGAAAGTGGACGGGAATATAATTAGTGAAATAATTAGCAGTTAATTATTTGCGATCGGTAATTACACCAATAGTTGGCAATTGCAGTAATAGTTATGCATTGTAAAGTGCAATTAAATGTGCGATAAAGGCAAACTAATTCGTTTTATAAAATAAGAAAGAAAAAAAAAAAAAATAAAAATGACACGTATAAGTTCTGACGATTATAAAGTACTACACGCAGCACGTAAAAATGCATTATATTTACAAGCGCCAGGTTATTTTTTAGAATTTTCAAGAGAAGCAAAAAATTTAAACACATTAATTAGATACGTTAATTTATTTGCGGTATGTACAAAACGCCAGTCGGTTGAAATCAATAATAGAAATATTCGACGACATGTCTTCTTTACGGAGACGAGTATTGACGCAATAAATAGTTCAGACCATATTGAGTTCTGATGCGGTGACTTTAAAGAACAATCGTAATGGCAATCGTCCGCTTCTTCATCTTAGTTCAGTCCCAAAACAATATCAATCGTAAAAGCAGTCCCATTGTGATTAACGTGCGTACAGCTGGACGATAAAGTTGATTCCGTGGCCTCTCTGACTCTTCAGCTTTATGGTGACGTTGTTGTGTCCAGGCCCGCCGTACAGAATGCTCGGATACGCACCGTTTCCGTTCGTCTTCTGGTCCAGGGCCTGGATCATGGTGAAACGCTCCCACTGCGAGCAGTTGTAGGTTTTCTCAACAGTTACAATTTGCATCCATTTGGAGCTCTTGATAATGTTCTCTCTGAGGATGAGCCTGTCGCCGGGCATTCTGTAACCGACGACCATATGGTGCGAATTGTTGGCGGGAGCGTAAGAAGAGACGGCTCCATTAGACAACGGGACGGTGTTGACGGTCAGCAGAGCGGCGACCAGGACGGCCAAGCCGATCACGTACTTGTAAGCCATTTTTACTTTTGTCTGTCGCACTCAAGAACTGTGTATTGCGAACTGCGAAAAGGCTACTTCGATATCTGCCGGCATAACAGGCGACCGACGCTTAAATACAGGAAAGTAATCGCTTATCTCTCGGCTTATCATAGTTATCGCTGATGTTACATCTTGTTCTGGAAAAGCACGTTCTGTGAAAAAGGTATTTCGATTAACACGAGTTTGTCACAACACGTTTAAATATTTTCTTGTTGAGATTATTTTTAATTTAAAAGTAAGTGGCACCATTTTTCTTTTTTTTTTTTTTTGTAAAATTTGTATATCGATGAAATTGATGATATCTTTTATTCAACTTTATTTAATTTTATATTATATTTTTAAATTAAAGTTGTAACTTTTTTTTTGCTATTTTATTAGAAGGAGAAATATTTAATACCGAAAAAAATTAATGAATTTATTATTATAAGCTGAATTGATTAATGTTCCTCTGTGCAACATGTAATTGATAATTACTTTAATTAAATTTTTAATTAGATGCGTCAGAGGTATTGGCATCATTATTATTCACGCATACGCACGGTTCTATTCTGGCGTATGATTCATCGAGATACAAGTGTTATCCATACGTTAAATCAATATTTTTATCGTTCAAATATTATGAAACCTGCCGCACGAGAGTCATATCTCAATTGTCTTCGGCCTATCTTTGAAATTGATATAATTCACAGAACAAAACTTCCACGCAAAATCGATATCTTTTTAGATGTTATCGATTATTAATAATAAATCATTATATAAGGTACTCGACACCTGATTAGATTTCATAATGGGAGATAAGTGAAATTGTAGCAAAGTACATTAATATTTTAATGATCGATAGATCAGAGATTCGATGTATTTTTCAAGAGCCAACGTTAAAAATTACTAAGCGAGAGAAGTAGATTTTTATTTATAAAGCTCGCAAGATCAGTTTCCTATTTCATCTTATTTTACAATCATTAAAAAAAAAAGAAGTCTATATACAGGAACTAATTATATAATTGAGCTTTATTAATTTCTATGGATCGATATCTTTTTAATAAATTAATTTAGTGCCTTATTTCGTATGAGAGAAAGACTGCAAGAGCCTAATAGCTTATTTTGATCTTTCTCATGCGATAAATTTTCCAAATAGCGAAGCTACCGAATCACAAGGGTCACAGCTGCCTTGTCAAGGCTGCTAGGGACTGTTTGCTCAGATGCTTGTTAACCGTGTGAACATCCAATATGTTACCTCGTGTGTGCACTTAGGTCCTGCATCGAGAATAGATTCACTCGGATCATTAAGTCAATTGGCGGATATACCGACATATCGGCCGCAACGACAGGCCGTAACATGTTCCCCGAGTTCGTTTTTACATGACGTTTAGCCAAGATACGTTACGCCTGCATTTATTCACTAATTAACCGATCTAAATTAAGCATCTCAAACCGTTGCGATCAACGACTGCAAATTTATGCACGCGATTGCCGATGGCCAGTTCGGAAATAACGCAGGCATCTTATCTGATTACTTTTTAGATTACGCGAACACGTGAATGTAAGAGGATAACGTCGAGGCGCGGTACCGCCGTAGCGTGACTTTACTTTCCCTGCTTCACGATCGACGTACAAAGGCCGCGATCGCGGGACCGAACCGATATCCCCGTGGCACCTGTCTTGACCGTGGCAAGCACGAGACGCGGTCCTCTCGCGCGGTCCGCCAGCATCACCACCGCACCGATGCGCGCCTGCCATTAATTATCTGGATATACGCCTGAGAGATCCGAGGTAAAAGCCGACTTTGGTCGTCTTAACGAGCCGCAGAATGTTCCACCAATCGAGAATCGATGCTAACGGTGCGGTATTGAACTCCCCGGCTAGCATTAAAGGGACTGGGACTGGGACAGATTTTGTATCAATCGGGCAATTAATTTAAGAAAATGTTCTCCTCGCAGGAATTTAATTGCGAAACACGTATCTTCGGCTACGCGTTACTTTTTTTTTGTTTTTTTTTTTTTACGTTAAACTTTACACCCGGAATTAAAATTCAACTTCGACTCCTGACGAATTTAATTTCGAATAATATTCGCAAAAAGATAGGCTTGTAAAATATAAAATACATTTAAGTAAATATTATTAAATTTATGCGTTATTAAAAATATTCAAAGGTACGCGCAATTTTGCATCACAAATACAGTCTGAAAATTATAAATCGAAAATAAATTAGTTTTATTTAATATTTAATAAGTGACGAAAATATGGTTTTATGAATATTTTCAATTTTAAACGGTATCTAAATGACGCGATTAATATCGTATTCATTATAATTTTATATACATACGTATTCATGTAAAATAAAAAAATTTAAAAAAAAAAGGAAAAAACATTAACAGATAGAGCTAAGTGTTAATGTTAAATCTAGCGAGCAAGGGTTAAATCTCCGATGATGCAGCGCAGAGAAGGGAGATAAGGGAAGCGTAAACGGTTGAAAGCTCAGTCGTTAGGACAATTAGACGAACAGAAAAGTTCCATTGCAGCCGTATGCCTTATTGGCCATTGTTACACGAGACGGGGAGTGACAGTTACCAGTTTTCTCCATTACTCAATGTCGATTGCTAATTACCACAAATTAGCATATATGCATCTCTCTCGGGGACTGAATTTTATATCTGCCGCTGAAAAGCGAGCGGTGATCAAAGCGGTTATCATCGCTTATTCACGATATCTAGCCATCCCTAAGCGCACTCGACAGCTTTAGATAACGCAAACTCGATTTCTTCAACTCATTCAATGATGAGAAATTAAAATAAGTTTACAAATGAAATAAAAAGTAAGATATAATCTTTCTCTTCAATATTAACGTCGACGTTGTCGACTCGTAAAAAAAAAAAAAAGTTCGCTGCATTATATCGGTGTTAGGATTCACTTTGGGTCTTCTCTGTTATAATCCTTCGTATCGATAAGTTTATTTAACTGATTTTTACCTTCCATCCTTCTACGTTGCGATTTGCATTATTTTAACATGTAAGCGAAGCGGGACACGTTTGAAGCGGTAAATCCGATTAAAACGACAATAGATTCGTGACAATCCGTTACATATATCAATGAATCGACAGATTATAAAGAGCCCGGGTGCATTAGACGCGTAGTTTCATGGCAACGACCTTAATCCGCGATGCGCGTATTCGAAGCCTAATACGAACGCGTCATAAATCCATTGTTCATCGAGGACGCGTTACGAGGAGGAATCGGGCATCGGCTCGCGATAGTTTGGTTTATGGATCTCTGATCGTTCCCGCGAGTAGCAGTTGCCGGCGTGTACACCTACCCTATGTGGGATTATACATTCGCCGATGTGCAATAAGGTCAAACAATCGGCTGAGCCGATTACGAATTCGTCCCTATCGTCGATTCGCAGTTACCGTTTACTCGCTCGCGCGAGTCGTTCACCTCTTGCCCTTACGCTTTCAACCTTTGCCTCCGCTCGTGGCCGTTAATGCAAACGTCGTGCGACGATGTATGAGGGTGTTCGAAGTTTAAGTTCGCGATCGCGTCTTGGGAACTGTTCGACTAATCCGTAGGAAAGCTCAAGGTGCATCGAGGGTCTTCGCGAAGGGCCTGGCCTGTCACGGACGCGCGGTACCGTAAAGTCAAGCTGCTCTCTTCCTTCCCCCCTCCCCCCCGGTGGCCCTTCGTGGGCTGCATTCGCGAGTAATCCTCGTGGATTGACGCGGCACAATAATTCGTCTCGTATCGGCCTCGCGGGGCTGGGACCTGGACTGTTAAACGAGCGATATTTTTTCCCCCAGAAGCACCCCCGTCGGTCGCCGCCGCATCTGTCCCGCGATCCATCGGGCAAGTGGAGCTTCGCGGCCGGTTTCAACGTGGCTCTCCTTTCCATTTCAATTCAGCTTAATCCCGCAAATGCGACGGCGAGCCTCGACGCGTCTGTCTCGGAACGACACACAAAGCGTCGCGAATTATTATTGTCATTAACGCGACATTAACTCGCTCGCGTGGCTGTCGTGACGCGAAGGATCATAAATTAATATCGACATTCTTAATGACGGCATCATTGGCTTTATTTGATCGCTCTCTTGATTAATTTGAAATAAATTCGTGCCGCACGCTGCAAGCGGAAGCGCTCATAATCGCCATCTCGTGCACGTATTGCGGGCCGATGGTATTTTCTTTATACGTTTTATACGTCGCTGCTTTTATACACCGTTAAAACGAACGGTCGCGACGCGGCCGCAGTAAAACCGCAGTAAATCGATGTATCGTCGCGAGAACGGCATCATAGCGGCAAGATGAGACGCTGGATGCTGCATGCCTCGGTCTTGAATGTTGGTACATGCTGGATGTTGAAATCCTTGATGCGGGATGGTGAACGCTGGATACTGAATACTGGGTGCTGGACCCCGGATGCTGGAACAGCAGACACGTAGCGACGTCCGAGTCTCGCGCGACGCTTATCTCGAATGTGTTCCTTCCGGTGCGCGAGTGCTGCTCGGCGGAAGACTTGAGAGCGTTATCCCGGCATCGCGCGGCTACGGGATCTCGATTGCAAAGCGTCCGCCCGACGTGGACGTCTAGTTTGCACGACGGATTTTCGTACGCGATAGACACCTACGTGGAGTTAATGATACATATCATAACAGAGGAGCCCGTGTACATTCGCATGGTGGACGTTCAAATATTTAACACTGCTCGCGTATTTACTCAGACACGTTGCATTGTTGGTATAACACTCCGCGGCTGCGTTTGGCTCTTTGACAAAACGATTCCGCTCGGGAGCTCTTTTTATTTGTACAATCCGCCAATTGCCCAAAGATAACGCCATTGAAATCCAGGCACGTATCCAGAATTCCGCGGGAGAGAATGAGACATAAATACGAGGGCGAAGACCCGAGGGTCTTTTAATTATTTTTTTCCCTCCTTTTCACGAAATCGACCGCGTTAATCAACCTTGGATCGTACGGCGCGCAGTGTCCCGTCTCGAAGTTAACGGGCGCGAAAATTTAGACTAAACTCTCACGAAAAATAAAAGAGTGTGATCGCAACAGGTCAAATATCATTCCACTGCGCTGGGAGCAGAATTGCATAATGAACTGGATTAAAATATAATTTTTTTTTTTTCATTTTTATCGATCGCGCTTTTAAGTTTATAAATTTTTGTCAAATATAACGAGAGCAACAACTTCGTTACCGGGATCGGATGCTGTAGCACGTGATGCGCCTAATGGAACATGGAAATGCATGAATAACTGTACTTTTTTTTTATTGCGAAAAATGTCGAAAAATACGTCGCTGTAGCACGGTTAGAAATTAATCCGATATGTCGCGAAATATATGTATATATATATATATACACACATACATATGTACATGACTCATTGCGCAACGCGGATTCATTGTTTCCCGTGTTGCCGAGAGAGTAATCCTCGATGAGGACGAGCGTAACAACGGGAGATGGGCTCGAAGGTTCGAAAAAAAAAAAAAAGCTCCCGAGCTTATAATTTTCCACGAAACCTCGTTGCCGATCGTTTAATTAAGCCCCGTAAAACGTTTATACTTTTACCGAATCAAAGTCCCGGCATTTTATTCTTGCGGAAGGAATGGCAGATATGCGGAAGAAGCGGATGGTAAATACCGGAGTAGTTACGGGCGGAGGTGAGAAGGTATTCGAGGTAGCGTAAACAATTCCCAGTACAATTAGGAAGCGTTTGTCCATCTGTGTTTGTCGAAGGATCAGTAACTGCAGCTTGGGTAACGCCTAACTATCTGTCACTAGGCGGCCGACTAGCTCGGCCATGCGGAGAATTCACGGATGGCTTATGACGCCGGGTAAGGACGGTAAATATACGCCATAATAAGAAGGGAAATCGATAACGTTACGTGACAATTTGACTCGCCCAAGCAAGACGTTGTCCCGTCGCTCGTCATTACGCAATTCGTAATTACCTCGGACGAGCTGATTAAATCTTATCTCGCAAACATCGTAGTAAAAATCGACATCTGTATCTACCGCACAAATACCTAACACATTCGCGTTTCGTAAACAAATCAATTTCGCGTAATTAATAATTATCTTCCACCTCTAGGCATTAACGCTGTAACAAACTTCGCGTATTTGAGGCACAGTCGAGAGTCACTTTTATCAAACACTCAACCGGACTAATCGTAGAATTTAATTGAGTAAAGCGTTATATATTTCTGCGTGCGGAATTATTTCAATCGGCGTGATTTTTCGCGATATGAAAGTCGGGAACATCGGGACGGTCAATCGCGGCGGTGGCCAGGACGGATTATACCATCGCGAGTTGTGCGTCGGTGCCGGAATGGAGTTATTGGCGTACCGGGCCCCTCTGAATCGCGGAGGAACTTGGCTCGACGTACGGTAATTTGATATCGGATAACCGTTCCCGTCGTCGGCGCGACGTGAGTCTCTGAAGGCACACGCACGTCGGGCCCGGTTGCACGTCCACCGGAAAGCGCATTAACCCGCGAAAAGGACGGCGGTGCTCTCTCGGATGGGGAAACGCTCGGCCGGATTTATCTGCCGACTCGTCGCCGGCTCTCGCCCCGATAAAAGCTGACGACTAAAAGTCAGAAATTTTTTACAGCCGCTCTAGATAAACTCCCCGCGGAGTGGCGTTCGCGGAAATTTAATTACTTACCGCGGGGCAGATTAACACCGATGCGAAATCTAGATAATGTATTTACGAAAAAGTTGATATCGCGCCGGCAGTGACTGAAATGTACGACGAATAATTACGGAGGGGGCCATCTCTGTTATTATTTCCAGCTGGCGGCTTTGACAATCCCGGTTATCCTCGGGACACCTACTAGGAGAACGAAACTCGCCGGTATTACTTAATTTCGCAAGTATTTCGCAATTGTTACCCATAATTGATTCAATCTCTCGTTTTTCCTTTTTTTTTTTTTCCCCGGAAGAAACGCTCGTTTTAAGTCTAATGTCACACGGAAATGTGGCTTTCGCAAAGGGAAACTATCCGTTGCATAAAGAAAATCTCGAAATTAATCGCGTTGTTTTTTTTTCTTTTTTTTCAGTAATAATTGGACTTTTTTTTCAGAAATTAATCTTTAACTGGATCGATATCAAATCTCGTAATCCAGACGACAAAAAACGATATAAGATTTTAACATTTAATTCCCTGAAAATAATAATCGACGAGAAAAATTAATGATAGACGTTACAAACAAACGAGACAGCTAATTGCTTCAGATGCCAAATTGGAATTTCTTAGCGCCTTACGAGTAATCTTACATTAGCTCGATCTCGTCGCTTGAATACCTGAGGAGTATGGCGCGTCACTTAGCTGCAATACGGCCGAAACTAAGAGCCGGTCACGTAATTCCTCACTAGCGAACTTGCCGCATTATCCGTTGCATTACGTTCGGCAGCCGGGCGTTAGCTCCCAGCCGGCGGACATTAGGTTCATGCGGGCCGGGAGAGTGCACAAGAAGCACGCAACAATCTAAATCAACAGCGACATATTTACAACGTGGAATCGTACGGTTTACGATGCGCATTTCAAGAGAGACGTGCGAGGCGCATTGGTCGATCGTGACATTACAGTTCTCGCGTAAACTCATGACGTGCACGGCAAACGCGAAATTTTAACGCAACGGCAAATACTTAAAGCAATAAAACGCAAGATGAAATTCTTGGCGCGATAAATAATTACGCGGCGGCGACGTGAATTTTGAGAATATAAATTTTCGAGAACAATAATTTCGAATAGATTAAAAGGCTTTTTCTAAAAATATCATATTGATATTTTCATGGCATAAACAGATTACAATTCACCCCTTTTAATTAAAATACGATTCCTATCTGCGTGCGCGGGCGTACGAATCAGATAATAAATATGTAAATAATTGGGGAATGCTTTTTTTTTGTTATCGTCGCGGGATGATATTTTTACTTTCAAATTGCATCCGATTCTCATTTTCACACACCGCGGCGATGAGGAACAGATACATCATGTCGTATCGGAGGAAGCCATCAATGCTGGAACCAGGAAGCCGTCTAAAGTTCTCTAACGATGATATATCGGGGTAGCGCAGGACCCCTAAGTTGTGGCCATTTTGATATGGTGTAACGTACTCCTTTCCCATCCCCCGCACGCGCAACTCTTTCTTGCGCCATCCAGGAGAGGCATTAAGCCCTTTTCCAACCCCTTGGAGTTGCCGTTACGGCGACCGTGACAGATCGCCCGTCATAATACGGCGCTATGAAAAACATATCGCCGATCGAATGGCCGTTCAAAAACGGTGCGTCCCATTTTTCGGCCGGACGTCGATCTTACATTACGTTCTTCCGAGATAGCTGATCCTCATGATAAAGCTATCACGCTTGTACGCGTGCGTGATTGATCGGGAGCCGCTCTTCATTAAAGTATAAATATAGAAAAAAGTAATTAACGGTATCTTATTCTTTTTTTTTGTTAAAGCGGAGAAATAACAGTTATCATTCCGCGTAATCAAGAAGAGAATGTCATCGCGGTATTGTTGGCGGTGGAAGTTCTTTCGCCATTCCCTTTAGGCGTATTTCATTAATCCGCAACGTAACGAAGTCGGATCTCGTTGCAGCGACCGCTCGCGTATGCACCGACGTCCATTGATTTGCGCCGGGGGTTTGAAAAAGGTGACGCATTACGTCGGAGAGTCGGGTTCCACGTTCGCAGCGCGTGGCAATTTTTTTTCAGAAAATTGTTACGATGGCGGGTCAACGGGAGGTGGCTGTCGGGCCGGATTTAGTTTTCACAGCGCTCGCCCATACCTCGGTGGAGGAGCACTTTCGTACCCGGCGATTCGCGACACTCCATTCGCGCGGCGTTCGTCCTTTTACGCTGTCGCTCTTAGTTGGCGGAAACGTATGGTGCATTACAATTCATCTCCGACTTCATCGCCGCCGGTCGTCGGGAATTTGCTGCGTAACGTCTTTCGGCCGCCCGGCCGTTTAATCCGTAATGGAACGAAGCACCAGGTACTCCGCTCGTATTTCACCCGCCTTTCCGCGTTAACGAAGCCCCCCGATGCACCGACGCATTTTCTTAATTGTTTTTCTTAACGGTAACGCGATGAGCTTAATCGACATTGAGCGGCGCGGGATTAAAAATTCATCGCTTATTTCGCTAAATCCAATTTCCCCGAACGGCGAAAGATTTCATCTCGGCGCGATAATCACTTTCGGCGAAAGATCAACTGCGTTATCTTTGTATTTACGCGGAGGCCTTCAAATAGACACCCGGTTCGAGTATTTGCTAATCTAATAGATCTATGAGATCCGATAGAGACGTGGTTCGTCGACGATAACGTCGCGTTGATAATTCACGTTATCGCGAAGCGTACCTACCGGCAAACAGTGTAATTTCGCGCAAAGTCGTCGAGATTAATTCGCGAGTTTATTGTTCGGCGAAAAAGAGAGGCGGTACCTTCCATTCCGCTCCCGCTTTGTAATTAAATTTATGAGAGTTAACTGTTTCGGACCGCGGCCCGGTCACGCGACGAGGAAATGCACTCTTCCTCTCGTAGATGTTGCAAAATGTGCCCGCGCGCATGGCACGCACATCGGCAAAGCTTGCTATTTAACATTGAGCAAAGTTCGGCAAGGCTCGCGAGCCTCGGAGAGTCCCTTTTTTTTTTACGGCGCGATCGATGACATTTTATATTCTCGTCTCTCCGAGGTTCTCCTCGCCTTTCTGGCTGCGCACAGATTCTTTCCGAACAGAAATATTCGCACGATTGTCTTATTCGGATAATATTAAAATAATTATACTCCGACTCGATATAGCTACGTTCTGATTTTTTAATTCCGATCAAAGTCGCGAGACACTTTTCGCGAAGTTTAGCGTTTGATAGCGTTGCTATTTTTGTTCTTTGTTAATTAAGAAAAGGTAGTAATTGAAATCAAGACAGTGGACAGTACGTAAGTAAGAATATTTCGCAGCATCGCCGTGGAAAATCGTAATTTCCAAAACCTTCGATCTGCGCTCTCGCGAATGGAATCGTTGGATAGATTCGTTGTGTAGTTTAGTTTTAATTATTACAGCGCGTGTAAGAGATTTACCTGTTTCATATCGCTAGCGTCATCCCTCGATGAACTTCGTCGAGCTGTCCGTTGACGAGGTTAACCGCTTCGGCACCTGTTCCGCCATCTTATAGCTGAATCACAAAATATACCCGGCTGCTGCGATGAACGTCTGTGATTTTGACGACAAAGATGTAGAAGCTCGCAGCCGATGCTATTGGAATTGAAAACAATTGGTTCGATCAGATTCAAGCCGCGACGTGCTACTTAAATATGGAGATGTCTACCTTGTAGCAAATTGATTCGCGTCGTTACATCGAGTCGCTGATAGTATCGGTGGCGGCCCGTAGCGGTGTTCGTTTCAACGAAGAACCTGGTCGGTAAGTCAATCGATTACGGAATACGAAATAGGGATGAGACGAGGACGAGACGTAAGTGCGAATTTTCATGTAAAATAGGAGCGGGTCCACGCGCGACCTAACCTCTACGCGAACCCGGATCGCCCAGAACTCCCAGAAGGGGAAGTAGCGGCGAAGACGACGGAGGGGAAGATACTGATGCAGCAGAGTGCGCTAGCGGCACTGGCGAGAGGTAGCGCGTATCACGCATTTCACGCGTGTGCTCCGTAATGCCTGTAAATATTTTCGGCAGGCGAAAACGACGGCTACGCGAACATCCGGGTCCCTGACTTCGGCATTCGCGCGACCCGCGGCGTGGACGCGACCCGAGCGGTCGTCGACCATCGTTCACCGGCAGCGAGACACCCGGTACGGAAAGAGAGAGAGAGAGAGAAACTGAACGGGAGAGTGACGGAGAAAGAAGGAGAGTCGAATAAACGGAGGGAGAGGTGACCGCCGCAGGTAGACGCCAAGTAAAGTCGGCGAGGAGCGAGAAGCTCCCCCCTGGTTCGAGGTCTCGTCGGCGTCGGTTTCGGCTGGCCGTTTTCCCCGGCGGCGAGAGGGACTCCTGCGAGGCTGATGTAGCCGTCGAGCTCCTAGGTATTATTCAGCAAATCCTATTTCTCGCGTAACATCGCGCCGACGTTCTCTGGCCTTTTTACTCTTCCCTCCTTTTCTTCCTCTGCTAAAGGTTCCGTGTATGTGTGCGCGTTACGCCCGCACGCGCGGGTACCCGGCCATTCGAGGACGGCTACAAATGCCGCGAGCGGACCTACGGAGCCGCGTGTGACGCGCGGCGGGACGTGATATGTCCGCTCACCCTCGACGACCTCGGCGACGTTCGTGAAGAGACCCCGGAGCGACGACGGCGGGAGCGGGTGAGAGTGGAGGGCGACGGGTGGCGACGACGGCGGCGGCGGTGGTGGCGGCGGCGGCAGCACAAGGGGGGGAGATCTTCCGCCCCCTACGCGAGCCAGACGCCGATAATGAGTGTTTACGCCGCGAGTACGCCGACAGCGAGCACCGCGATATCGCCGGCGATTAACGCGACGGCGGCGCCGACGAAGCCGGCGACGACGACGACAACGACGGCGAGAACGTCGCCGACCGCAACAATCACGACGACGACGACAACGACGACGACGGTGGTGGCGGCCGCGGAGGTCACGTCGACGTCGGCGGCGACAACGACAACCGCGACGACAACGACGACTACGACGACGGCGGCGGCAGCAACGACGACGACGACGACAACGACGACGGCACCGGCTACGACGACGGCCACGCCGTCCACGGCGACCGCCGCGTCGCCGGAAGCAGCGACCGGCTGGATCGAGTTCTGCGAGAGGCACGCCCGCGCCTCGGCCTCTGACTTTGCCAAGGCGTTCTGCGCCTACGTTAGCCTGAATCTGCCCGAAAGCACCCGTGCCAACCTCTCGCACCGTGACTTCCTGCGCCAGTTCGTCGTTATCTTCTGCGAACACTTTGAGAGCGAGTACCTGCGTCAGAGCGTGAGGTTCGTATTTCACAGCTTTCTTCTGTATTAACAAGCTTTTAATCTGATGGAGATTCTTCTTCGGAAAGGAAACGTGGGACTAGTCCTTGATAGAACGGAGTCTCATCTACATAGTTTTCAGTTATAATAATTTTAAGAATGACGAATAATTTAGAGTTTGCACAGTTCCTTGTCTGTTCATCACAAATTTTATGAAAGTATAAGAATTTAAATAAATCTTAATATTAATTGTATAAAATAAATGTAATTCTAATGTTTTAATTTTATAGAAAGAATTATATTTATTATTTTATTAATCATTCTTTTATGGAACTTTGGAATCTCAAATTACTTATGTGGTATTAATATTCTTGTACTTTTTTTAGATCGCTATCGTTGCACGATACTAGGAGTGTAATTTCCAATGAAAGGGACATAAATCTCGCAAGTCAAAATGCCAATGCACCGGTCCGTGCTTCCTCGCATGAGGAGTTCAGCGATTATTCTGAGCATGAGGGAGAGGCAGTGTCGCCGAAACCTGCCCACAAGCCTTTTTTTCGCAGGTTGTCATTTAAAGGACTTAAAAAGGGCAAGGGTTTCTTCCACAAACAGCAAAGCGACGAAGTTGAGTTATCTCACAGCGAACACCGCAAGGATAAACACTCCAAGGCTAAGCTATCGAAAATTGTGGTGGAATGCCGTAAAGAAGGTATCGTTAACTCCTTGATGGGCGAGAACATAGATGGGACGCAAAAATGGGAAAAGTCACGGTTAGCTTTGATCAAGGCCATTGGCGGCTACATGCTGGAGTTCTACTCTCCGCCGAAGGCTGTGAAGCCACGCAGCGGCGTCTTTTGCTCAGCGATAACGGAGGCTAGGGAAACTACGGCGCTCGAAATGCCGGATCACGAGAACACATTCGTCCTGAAGACCCAGAACATGGAGTTTGTCATCGAGGCGCATGACTCGAACGACATGAAATCGTGGCTGGCGACGATTAGATATTGCATGCGAACGGTGCAGCAGAGCTCTAGCGTTCCCGGCTCCGGGCCGGGAGACTCTTTAGGAGATTCCCTAGGTCACGGTTCGCTGGCTATCGGATCCGATAGCGATAGATTACGAGCCAACTCGGCGAGTAAAAGCTTCCGATCCGCTAGTCATGAACACGGCGAGGACTCACAGGGCAATCCACCAGAATTACCTCCGAGGCTTCATATGCGCAGCAGTAGTAATTTAGAATTATGTTCCTCTCAACAAGAAATCGAGCAAAGTAAGAAATAAATTGGCGCAACTGATATATCGTCAGGCAAGTATAATTCAAAATAAATTAAAAACTATATATGTGTTTTATTTGCAGTGCCTGCTAATGAAGGCGAGCTGGATTTATCGAGTAGCTTACGAGAATACCCGTGGTTTCACGGTACTCTTCCTCGTTCGGATGCCGCACAACTCGTGCTGCATAGTGCAGCTAATGGTCACGGTGTGTTCCTGGTTCGACAGAGCGAAACTAGAAAAGGCGAATTTGTGTTAACTTTTAATTTTCAAGGAAGAGCTAAGGTAACTACAAACATCATCTCCTATACTTAACAATGAATAATATTTAAACCTTATTTTATCGTTAACTCATCACTTTTATTGCAGCATTTACGAATGACGTTAAACGATCAGGGTCATTGCCGAGTCCAACATCTATGCTTTCCTGCGATATACGATATGCTTGAACACTTTCGTCAAAATGCGATCCCACTCGAATCCGGTGGAACAGCTGATGTTACTTTAACAGAGTACGTAGTGGCGACGAATCACACATCGCGATCCGGGCATCACAACGTGGCGAGTGGCTCAAATGTACAACAGTCGCAAGAGAGGAGACCTCTGCCAGCTGTGGAGCCCAGAGAAGTAAGAGTCTGCAGTGGAAGTCTAACTCCTCTTGTGTGAGCGCGAGTGGCCAACACCCACAGTCTGAAGTCTAATCTACAGACAGTGAGTAGATAACCAGCTAACGCGTCCATATTTATCGTATGGTCGATGATACAGGACAGATTTAATCGGTGTCTGCATTTGTGTGAAATTTGCTGGAAAACTTGATGGAAAATTTGTATAGATTGATATACAAAGTTTAAATGTAATACAACTTATTTATGTGTTCCTTTTATTACGAAGTCGGATATTTGTTATAGTTTTTATTTAATATATGTTCAAAAAATATATACACCAAAAAGGAGCAGATGTGTTGTTAAAAATTCCTTATGTTCACATTTGTTTCTAATTTTTTCATCCAAGGTACGTTATGTTACATTTTTATATCTTTATTTATTAATTATTTTATAAATTATTATTTGGTTAAATTTGTATATCATTCGTCTAAATATGCAAAATTATCGCCGTGTGACGAAATTTTTGTGAAAAATCTGACATGATATAAATGTGCAAGAAATATAATGTTCAAAGAAACATGACCGTGGGACAAGGAGCTCGCTTTTAGTAAAAGCTTTTTCTTGAAATTTCTGGTGTGCTTTATTATATTTGTTTCAAGCAATGAAGGAACGTTCAGAATAAATATATTCAGTTAACACACTGCTCGTTTCAAAATTAAATCTTGTAACATGAATATTAAAAAGTTATAATAAGCATTACTATGAGTAAGATAATTTTCAAAATATTAATATTCTGGACGAAATAGCCTATTTGCTTGTATCTCTACATAAATTTTAAAAATTCGTCAATATTTTAGTGAATTTATTATTCAAAATTATTATTCAAAATTAAATTCTATAAAACATCAATTTTTCTGATAATTTTTTCTTATACTTAATCGTATTCACTGAAATATTGACAAGATTTCGATATACTTACATATTTAATTATTTCCACAATCCAGAAACTTTAAGAGAAACTTTTGATAAGATAGCAAGATTAAGAATATATGTTGATACTTAATGAGATGTTAATAAATAGGTACGCACTTTTGGTGGTTCTATAAGAACGCGCACGGAATCGTTGGAGAGACTAGAGCAACGGAACATCATTGTGGAACAAGGCTCGGGTTCCACTGGCAGAGCAGTTCAAAACACTTACAGTTTTCTCTGACGCTGGATTCACGCGAACCCGCCAGCAGGCTATAATCCAGTCAGTCCGACGGACTGAATGTGAACAATATGACGACATAATCGCAGTTTTTATCTCCAGATTTACGTCACGCTATATAAATTACCGCATGCGATAAAGTGCGTCTCTTTACTAGTACAAAAGAATTGCATTTTTTTTTCTTTCTTTTTTTTTTCGAATAAGTATCTTCCGATCGTTGACTCTTGCGTTTAAGCATTTGACATGATACTTTTATGATTCGTCGAAAAAGTGTTTGCGTCGTGTTTACATCGAATAGTAAGAAATAGAATAGATTATCCTAAAAAACGAGTCTCAGTTAGTAATGATTATTTCGTAACGTCGTGCTCAAATAATTCCCAACTCCTGACGATTGCCGTAGCATTCCACGGAACTCCCCCCCTCGCAGGTTTGCATGTATCTGTGACTCGTCTCTTCATCGCAAGAAGATCGGACTTATAGCCCCCTCGTATATTTTTACTGAGAGAACGGATATATTTTAATGAAAGATTCCGAGTCTCGTTACACCGCTTAATTAATACACGTAATATTATACGTAAAAGTACATGTATGTAATTGGGGAGTTGATCAGTCTCCGAAATTGCGAATTACGGACTGCCATTATACCACCAACCCCTATGTGTGTCGTCGGATCATCCCCGATTGACAAAAAGCGCCAAAGCTAAAGCTAAACTATTATTAAACTCCGCTTCGTCACGAGTACAATTTGTTATACGAAATTGCATTTCAGCCGCATTGTTAATCCCGACGCTTCATCTGGCCGAATAAATGTAACAAACGTGCCCTGTAACCATCGATAAGCATAAAACAAGCTGCGATGTTTATGAATTACTCCTCACTCGTTGTAAAATCAGTGTACGAACGCCCCCATTTATCAGACGTATAAGAAAGGAGGGAAAGAAGGATGCAACTGCGTTATCACCCGGGATGGAGAGGAAGGACAAAGCGTCTTGAACTACAGTAAGTATGGTCTCATTGTGTCTCTGCAATGAAACGGCAGAAGCCATATATCGATAAGCGTATCGAAAAGTGTATTAACAAATTGTGTAACGACTAAGGATTATCATTACCAAGATAGAGCAATATGACTGAGTGTGCAAAATAAGACTAATTAGACAAATGTATGGATGAGTGGTACACGTATGATAGAGAGCGATGATCGACGCAGTATCCGATTAGTGAAACGAGCAAAGCAGGTATTCTCAGTACGATCCGAACTGATTACTGTGATAAGATCTCTCATTCGCACAAGGCATTCAATAATCCCGCCGCCGTCCGTGCCAGTCTATGTTCTCATATGCGAGAACAATCCGTAGGGACAACATCAGGGACAAATTTTATCATTTGTACATTTCACTCGCTACTCGCCCGTCAAAAATTGTAGGAGTAGACCTTCCGTCGCGATCCTAAAAAGAAAAAAAGAAAAAGGAAATAAAAGAAAATAGAAAAAACCGAAGAGATGATAAATGTAGGAAAGTTTATAGTCGATCTGAAAAACAAAAAATCTGTATCACAAATTCATCCTTTAGTCGAAATGCAAAATCATGCTGTAGGATGTAAGCTTGTTCCTTGCGTAGCCGCAGTTGAAAAGACAGTCCTGAGGTATACAAAGTTCGACAACTACTAGGCATTCAACCGTAATACTTTTCTACCTTATATCAAGATGCAAGGATAAAAATAAAAATTGAATTCTCTGAGACTCTCTAGTTTTTCCTGTGTTACTTTTAATTGTCATTAAAAGTGATTAAGTTTTTGTGTCATTAAAAGTGATTAAGTGATCGACTAATACTTAAAATAAAAAAAAGTACCACCACTTCTATTTATATTAAATCGACAAATTACTGAGTTAATTTTATGCAAAAAAAATACAGTGATGGTATATGCAAAGTAGTATTTATTTTTTTTTTATCAAACGTTCATGCTTTCTTAGAACGGCGATTTAGTGCAAAATTAATATGACATTTTTCTAATAAATATTCATTAACTAAATATTTTTTTATAGACTCTCGTAGGATTTTTTTTTTTTATCGGATATATAAAATTATCAATCATTTCGGCACTGCTCTGTAATCAGAAACAGTCAACATACGATACGCACGTTATCGTCTACGGTGCAGCTACAGATAATGCTGCCGTTTACGCATTTTTAGCGATCGCACTGACCATTCGTCGTCACCTGCCTGAAGAATAATCCACTTGACACGTCGAATCCTGGAGACGTATCGTTATTATGGCAGCTCAGGTAACAGCAAATTAATATTCCGGTCTCAAACAAAAATTTAACAATTCAGATGAAAGTTTGGACGACGATTAACAAGATATCTGTTTAAGATACACGAATTTAGTGTTGAAATGACGTGTGAGGGATGCTCAAATGCTGTGCAAAACGTGCTCAAGAAAAAAGCAGGTATTTGAGAATATTTTTGCGAATTAGATATTTTCCTATTCATGCTGTGAATTCCGCAAATAGTATTTTTATTCGATACCTCTTAAAGATGTTAATTCTGCAAAAAATAAAAGAATCATGTAAGATGAGGTTAACATTTCCTGACGTTAAAAGTGTCAAGTATGGAAATGACAATTATTATTTTAGTGAAGGAAATATGTATTTTAGAATTTTCGTTCAATTTACTTCTAATATTTTGTTTATTGTGCAATATGCAGGTATCGACGAAGTCAAGATAGATTTGCAAGGAAAAAAGGTGCTTGTGACTACCGCCCTTGGCTCGGACGAGATTTTAGAGACAATCAAGAAAACTGGAAAGACATGTCAATTTTTAGGCACCAATTGAGAAGAAAAAGTGATTTTAAAAGATACGTGATTGTATCAGGTGCTGCAAATATGTCATACATATTATAACGAAGATACATTTTATATTGCATCTTTTTTTAAAAAGATTTTTTTTAAAATTCGACTAATTGTGCATATAAAAAAGTACAAAAATATTATATTTATAATTGTATAATAAAATATCTTTCCCATTTTTTTTTTTTTTACACAGTTTGCATCACGTTTTTAATTACTATTCTATAATTTTGTAGTTTATATTTGCATATTAACTTATTATTTTTATTTGAGTCTGTTTTTCGCGTACATTTTTATCAAGTTCATAGCGATTTGGTTTCTTACATATATTTTGTTGTTCACTGGTGGAAGGGATTACCTGTGTAGGACTCTTTCGGTCATCAGTACATAAATTACATTTCCATAATATAATTCGTTGGTCTGTGCTACCAGAAACAAAATATTCACCATCTTTTGAAAATGCTATAGATGTTACACTCATTTCATGACCCTTGAGATTGTAAATTGGACGGCCTTCCACGATATCTAAAATCTAATCGCAAATATGATAATAACTTGTTGAAGCTACTGAATGAGGAAGTCTTAACTTACCTTTACTGTCGAGTCATTCGAAGCCGTTAACATAAATTTACCCGTTGGATGGAATTTGACCATATTAACGGGCCCTTCAAAAGCAGTGTAATGCTGACATAAAGTATTTGTTCTCAAATCATATAATTTAACACACGCATTTTCATTTGCCGATCCAATAACTATGTCGTTCGGGTGAAACTCCACATGCTTAGCTGGAGCTAACAAGCAAAATCACAAGTTTCTAAAGTTTTAAAAAGTAAAATTACAAAGTGTTTAACGAACCTTTCATCTCGTTAAAAGTTTTGACACATTTTCCACTGGTAATGTCCCATACTTTTATTGTTTTATCGTCACTACAGGATACTAAAAGTTTACCAGTGGAAGAAAACTTGACGCATTTGACCCAAGATGTGTGCTGAGTAAATGACTTGAAAAACTTTTTCTTTCTGCGACAGGGAAACCATAGTTTTATGCTTTTGTCGTTTGATGCAGTAACCAGCTACAAACAGAACAACTTGCTTATAAGGTCTACTTTAAACCGACTGTAATTAAATATGAATATTACCTCTTCCCCATATGGCCTAAACTGTACTGAGTTTACAGCAGAGCTGTGAGCTGTAAATTTTATTGTATCCCCATTAACTTTAGGAACCCAAAGTCTTACACTTCTGTCTTTGGAAGCACTGGCTATAAGGTTTCCATTTGGCGAGTAGCACACATCCAGGACACTTTCTTCGTGACCCTTGAATTTGTAAGCTCGCATCAATTGTTTTAAGTGCCACAGCATTATTGTTTTGTCCAAGCTTCCCGATATAAACTGACTGCCATTTGGATGGAAGCTTAAAGCTGTGACTTCCCGGTTATGCCCTTTAAAGTATCCTTCATATGCAGGATCACAGTCAGTTTCTTCTATTGTGTCTTCTGATAGTACAATAATTTGCATTAGCAAAAAGAATGGAAAAAAATATGACAAGGGTGAATAAGTAAATAAAATATAATATTTTTATTTAAATTAATATATAATTTAATTTTAATGTAATGTTTCTATACTAATTTCTTGTCCTAAACTAAAATTATTTTACAAAAATTAATGCTAAAAGCCAATCTAACTGGAGTAATAACCCCAAAAACTCTTAGCTGTTAATGGATTTTTTTTTTATAGCAATACTGCTGTACATACGTGGCATTTTATTGAAAAAATTTACGCTCCTCGTGTGTAAACGTTATGAACTTTAATTCAATTCGTTTGTCGCCCAGAGAACAATGCTCCACAAGAAGTAATTGTTTCAAACAGATGTCAACAACCACGCTGATCAATTCAGGTGCCGGAGAACACGAATTTTCGTCGGAAGTAGTAGTAAGTAGTACCGGAAAATACTTCGCTGCGCGATTTTTATCTGTACAAACATATTTTCAATTTTTCCCCGCTAGGTGGGCGCACTTGTTGCCGCGTATGAGCGCAGTGCATAGTGCGTGCACGCGCTTCCAACAGTTTCAGCCCACTCCAACCGCTGTAACGGCCGAAGGCGCGCGTCAAGCCAGGTGTGCGGGAACCGGGAACGCATTTCCCACCACCGCCTCTCGTAAAAAGACCCCCACATCCTTGGTATCACCGCCGATAGCGCCGTCTGCGCCGTTCTTCGGAGTTTATCCGAGTCTTGAATAAGCAGGCACGTCGTGCGGAACGAATCATGGCGAACTACCATAAGCCGGAGCTCAAGACCATCCAGGAGCTGCGGGATATCGCCAACAAGCTTAGGATTCACGCGGTGGAGGCCACGCAAGCCAGTAAATCCGGGTAAGCGACTCAGCGTCTCTCTTTCTCTTGCGAACGGGTGCTGACGAACGGCACTTGCCGTCCGGTAGCGGCTCATGGCCGGCGCGGTAGCGGGACGTGAGTAGGAGAACGCCGGCCGAATCGGGTGACGATGATAAGCGAAAAAGCACGTGCCGCGTGGGGTGAAATCGCGCGATAATGATGCAACCTCGGCTTCGGAAACTTCCCGCGTGGTCGCCTATCAATTGCGGTGACCATCTCTTATTTGCATTTCAAATACATCTGAAAAAAAAAGAAACGAGTGTTCGAAAGAATTTGAGGAGGGAAGACGTAGATAAAAAAATCGTATGCCTGATTTGCGTGAATAGCAGACCTGACGAATTTAATAATGAGCTGAAAACTGTATAGTTTAGTCCTAACGTAGCTAATTAATGCGAGTAATTAACACAAATTGAATTTCGCGAGAGCTACACAAGTGGCGAGCACGAAACGTCTATTCAGCACTTTGTAAGCAAAATAACATTTCAATTCATAATTAGCATGACATTTTTTGTGCATGATTCACTTTTTTTTAATTAAAAAAAGAAAAATATATATATACAATTATTTTTTTATGTGGAAAAGTCCTAAGTTTGAAAGGTATTTATTAATTATGTATAATGCAAACTTGTACATATTTCATTGTACTTTTTGTAAAACGTTACATGTTCTAGATCTAGACTGTCCAGATGATGAATTATGATGATCATAATCTTCTTTTATCATCAATAAGAAATGTAATGGATATAAACTACAAACTATGTTTCTGGAATATGCATATCGATTGCTTTCTTTTTACAAGACAAAGTCGACACAGGTAACACACAGGGTTAACAACAACTTCATGGAGAAATTGAACTTGATATAAGTACAGTAAAAGAGTTAATAAAATACATACGTGTAACACATTAGCAATTTTATTGAATAATTGGAAATAAAAAGGTATTACTTGGCCACCAACACGTTCCAACTTTCCTTTCTAAAGTTCAAGTACATTTGTTGAGTTAAAATGGAATTATACACAGAGAATGCACGTTGAAAGTGTCGACTTTGTATCCCGAAAGGAAAGCAGCTTTGATCCATGCTTAAGATGCAAGGAAAAATTAGAATGGAGACCAAACGTATGTTATGTATTATTTTCCAACTTGGCAATTTGTGCGTGTGTGATTATGATCTTTGTACTCGACATTGCATTAAATAGATAGAAATTAATTATATTAAATAGAAATTGTAAAATTTGCTCGAATCATTTTCAACTTTTATCGCGTCGTTGATATGCCTTGTGATCTAATTTAAGAAAATGCTCATTAATTCTTCCGTCGTTCTCACGCTCCATGACCTCCATTTCCAACATTTTTACACTTCTGTTCGCGTAAAGAAAAAACAGTTTATTATATTACCAATTAAACTGGTACTTTATAATTAAAAAAGTAAGAGAGCCTTGTACGTTTATAATATTATTTATTTATTATATTATATTGATTGATACATGTTTAACGATACATTTAATGGTATAACATTGTTCATAATGGATAAAATATCGATTTGAGTAATGTCCTGTCGCGTCGTATGTCGTATTGTATCTTTCAACTTATACGAGGACAGCTGTAAAAAGTAGGTAAGAAGTGAAGGAATCATGCGCTAGCACTCCTCGAGGTCACTCTAAGAAAACGTGATGGTAGCATTGTGAATTAGTCTTTCTAATGCATGATTTATGAACGATATTGATAAAAACAATTGTGAGCTTTGGTGCAAGATGTAAAGTATTTACTAAGGCGATATTAATTAAATAGATAAAAATTGGCACGTGCTCACCTGATAGATAAAGTTATCAGGGAGCTGAAACAACGGGTTTTAGCGTGGAAGATTTAACGTAGATGGTTTTTGGAATATTCAAGTATCATGCGTTATCTTTCGAGACACCCTATGTATTCGAGACGTTCTGTATATCGTCATCGTAACAAATTGAAGAGGTAGGGAGGTAACCGCGCTCTCGGTCAACTCGACTCGTTACCAAAGCTCCCATCGTCCGGCAGTCGCGATCGAACGCTTGTTGTCGCCGACGGTCTCCAAGAACGTTCAAGGTGTAAGCTCGGTTTTCACAATGGTACGAAATACGAACATGGAAAAGCTTCAAGATCTCGCGCACAAACTGCGTATCGAGTGCGTGCAAGCGACTGAATCATCCAAAAGCGGGTATGATGAAAGATCATAAATTATAATTTAGCTCGTTTAGAAATATCAGGCTTTTCCTCGCCAGATAAATTATTATTTTTTTTTATCTTTAAATCATGATAAATAAGTTGGATATAACGCTTATATAAAATTATATATACATATATAGCAGATAATGATAAAAGGTAGATTTTTATAACATATTTTGTAATGTACATATGCCATATTCATGAATATCGCATTTGGCTCTATGACCCTCACGAGAAGAGGAATCAATGATAAGAAACATTTTGACTGATAGACCGGCGATATTCTGACCTTGCCACGGCAGTGAGAATAATTTAACAAAAATAGATATCGTTCGATTACGTGAACAGAATTATCGCTGATGTAATACAGTATTTTAAAAAAATTACAACTTGTAAAATATTTTAATGCCTTCAATTAAATTAATCGGGATTATTTAACTCTGTATTAATTTGTATTTCTTTTTGTTTCAGACATCCGACATCATGTTCGTCCATGGCAGAAATTATGTCTGTCCTTTTTTTTCATACAATGCGTTACAAAGTGTCAGCACCGCGTGATCCTAACAGTGATAGATTCATCCTTAGTAAAGGACATGCGGCTCCAATTCTTTACGCAGGTAAATTTACTAAGAAATTTATGTACTTAATATAATTAATTGATTAATGAAATATCGTCAATTATGTATTTATATACATTTTAGTGTAATAAATTCAATACTAATTATTCTACGATATGCTTTACATTATTATTAATTTTTTTTATGTAGCATGGGCAGAAGCAGGCTTATTCCCATCTAGCGAGTTGCTGAATTTAAGAAAATTTGATAGTGATTTGGAAGGACATCCTACTCCGAGGCTTAATTTTGTAGACGTAGGAACTGGTTCGTTAGGACAAGGTTTATCAGTTGCTGCAGGCATGGCTTATGTTGGAAAAAATTACGATAAAGCCAGTTATCGGTATGTTATTTAATAAATTAAATAGTCTTACATTTATTAAACTATTTAAATTTGTTTCAATGTTAAAATTTACTTTTTTTTTTCTTAATTTCTCGATAACATTTTTCTTTTAGTGTGTACTGTTTGATTGGTGACGGAGAAGCGGCTGAAGGTTCCATCTGGGAAGCTCTTCATTTCTCGTCTTATTATAAATTAGACAATCTCTGTGCTATTTTTGACATCAATCGTCTTGGACAAAGCGAACCGACTTCTTTGCAACATAATATGGAAGTTTATCGTAAAAGATTAGAGGCCTTCGGTTTTAACGCTTTAGTTGTAGACGGTCACGATGTGGAAGAATTGGCAAAGGTATAATTATTATATTAAATAACATAATTTTTTAAGGAAATATGTGCTTACAAAACTATGTTATTCTAGGCTTTTCATGAAGCACAAAATACAAAAGGACGTCCCACTGCCATTTTAGCTAAGACTTTTAAGGGAAAATATTTTCCGGAAATCGAAGATTTGGAAAACTGGCACGGCAAGCCTCTGGGTAACAAGGCGAACGATGTTATTCAGGTATATAATATTAACATTAATACACTAAAACAGCGTACAAATAATACATCAAGGACTTAATGTGACAATTTTAATTTTTGTAATATGTTTTTTTTTGAACTTGCAGCATTTGAATGGACTTCTGAAAAATCCTGGGCCTCTTGGACTGCACCCACAAAAGCCACTCGTAGATGATGCTCCCGTTGTAGATATCAGCAACATTGCATTAGCTTCCCCTCCAAATTACAAACTGGGTGAACAAGTAGCAACTAGATTGGCTTATGGCACAGCCCTTGCAAAGGTTCATATATTTTTAATACTTTTAATATTAACTTGAGGAAATATATTTTTTTTTAATGCAATTTTAATTTTATTTTAGCTGGCAAAGAATAATCCACGTGTCATAGCTTTGGATGGTGATACGAAAAACTCCACTTACGCTGAGAAAATAAAAACCGTTGATCCATCAAGATTTATTGAAGGATTTATTGCAGAGCAAAATGTTGTGGGTGTTGCCATTGGCGCCGCTTGTAGAGACCGTACTGTCGCGTTCGTGTCCGCTTTCGCGACATTTTTCACTCGTGCCTTTGATCAGGTGAGACAAAAATTAAATTTATGAAAATTAACATGCGACAATAACGAAATGGTAAATATATAATTATATTATTATTCTTTATTACAGATTCGCATGGGTGCGATATCTCAAACAAACGTAAATTTCGTCGGTTCACATTGTGGTGTGTCCATCGGCGAAGACGGACCATCGCAAATGGGATTAGAAGACATTGCGATGTTCCGCACGATTCCGGGTTCGACCATTTTTTACCCAAGCGACGCTGTGTCAACGGAGCGCGCTGTCGAACTGGCAGCTAACACTAAGGGCGTATGTTTCATCCGTACTTCTCGCCCGGCTACAGCTACTTTGTACAAGAACGACGAACCGTTGGCTGTCGGTAAAGCTAAAGTAGTTAGATCTTCTGCTAAGGATCAGGTGCTTGTGATCGGTGCCGGTGTAACACTACATGAGGCAATTAAGGCAGCGGAGGAATTAACCAAGGCTGGAGTTAACATTCGTATCATCGATCCGTTTACGGTCAAGCCTATTGACGCACAAACTATTATAAAGAACGCCAAAGAAGTTGGTGGCAGGATCGTCACCGTTGAAGATCATTACGTACAAGGAGGTTTGGGAGAAGCGGTCCAATCTGCAGTCGCTTTGGAAAGAAATATAATAGTAAAGAAATTGGCGGTGCCGGAAGTACCGCGTTCTGGTCCACCGGCGGTGTTGCTCGACAATTACGGCATCAGTGCTCGTAACATTGTTGCAGCGGTGCAAGATATTGTAAAATATTAACAGTTTTTCAGCTGCCAGTCGTTTCAATCAACGAAAAGTTTACAAACTATATTCTATTTTTTCGAAGCACAAGTCTTTATAAAATACACATGGATGCAACATTCCATCTTTTTTGAAACGTTTATATATGATAGAGTGACGGTCGGAACTCATTTAATTTCGATGGAGTTAAATTTTTGCTGTTAATTTGCAGCATCAAAATTTGAATCTATCGAAAGTGAACAAGTTTCGCTTTAAAATGCCTAATATTAATATTGAGTGTACATAATATAATCAGCAAAAGAATTTCTTTCGAACCAAGTGATTATTATACAGTCTGTCGACCAGAAGAAAAGATATCTTTATATATATATATACCAATTTATATGAGAAAACAAATTTGTAGAACAAATTTGTATATATAAATTTGTATTACACTCGAAAGCACTCTATACTTTCGCAATGTCTTTCTTAAATGTTACTGCGCTATCAAATCCAACTCCTACCATTTATAAAAATATTCCAGAAATAGAAAACTCCATTAGAGTTCCCATTTATATACATATATAACAAAATTAAAAATGTTACATTTAATGTACGTAAGAAATCCTAGTTTAACAAATTTCTTTTTTTATTTTGCTTTAAGAAAAATTCTGTATAATTTAACATTGATTACTCTTCGACATATTTTTATATGATTGTACATATAATTATGTAATTACCGACGACGTGGTCGGTCATAGTTATCTAACGCGGTCAAGTGTGGCGCCACGGTACCTTTTCGTACGCGCGGAATGATGATCGGTTCCGTGTTCCTTTAGTCGAAGTTGACCACTGTCGGATTGTCATGGCTGTCAGGGCAATTCGAGTTCGCATGCGCCGCTTGTACGTGCAACTTCGTTTCTTTTCTGCGAAATTCAGCCGTTACCGTGAACGCGACGCATCGTATTATTGTAGACGCGATAAAGACGGCAAGTTCCTCCACTTTTTTATTTCATTAATCGTGTCCGCGATGCAAAAGTCATTCAACGTGGATGGCATGCGTGGAACAATTGAGGCAGCTTTCTTTTCGAGGAACACTGTCGACGTTGCTATGTTTTATAACGATGCACGTGTCGACTGTGTTCCTCAAAAGGAAATCGGCCTTACCAGTAAAAGCCTGAAAGAGAGACTTTTCGCATAATATGCGGGAACGAGCGTATTAACATTTTTTAATTTTTGCTTTACAGATGAAGATCGCACCGTTACCTTAAAAAAAGCGACCAATCGCGACCGGGAGTGCGGGCGTTCGTGTTGAGTCATATCGCGCTGAAAGTCGCGGGCCGCTTTCGCGACGCGAATCAAAATCTGCGGCTCCGATTGGATAAAATCATATCTCTCGCTGCGATAGGTACTTCGAACGCCAGCCAAAACGAGCACTCGAGCAGTATGAATTTGTCTAGCCCCAGGCACAGAGCAGGTTATTCCGAGCTTCTGGTAAGATTCTCTATCAGGTAATCGCACGTCTATCTTTATTTTTTTTTTAAATAGATAAAGATAGATCCACGTTCACCCGATAAGTAGATTTATCAGGAAGTTTGACCGACCGGCCTTAAAGATCCTATTCGGCCGACCTGTCGCAGCTGCGCGAGTACACGCATAAGGAAGTTACTTGGCCCATTAACAAATTCATAAAACGAGGCAATGAATTATCTTATGCATATTCTCGTGCACCCACACAAGTTCGTCCGGATGGATCCCAGGTAGTTTCTTGGTCCGCCACGGTGAGTGCTCGGCGCAGGGGTCTCGGTCGCGCATGCGTGCCTGTGTTCCGCGATTCGCGGATCGCCGCTGTGTCTCCCCGAAAAAGATGGCCGCCACGAAAGCGTACGGTGGTGATGTTGACGTTGTCGTTCGCACCGAGGTCGCGTCACGTCCTCGCGAAGCGTGAAGATAACCGTGCGTGCGTCCGCGTGCGTCCGCGTGGGCCGTGTGGGCCGTGCCGTGCCGTGCCGTGGCGTCGAGCAACGTCGCGGACGACGAACCGCGGACGACGAGGGGGCGAGCGAGAGCGAGCGTGCGAAGGTGGTGGCCCGTCGTTCCGTCGCGAGTGCCGTGTGAACTCGGCGCGAATCGCCCAGGCCGTTCTTCTCCCTCGCGGTCCTGTCGACGTTGTGCGACAACCGGGCGGCCCGCCGAGGAACGTCGCGGCAGAGCGAGACCGCGAGCCCGAGAGGGAGAGAGCGCGAGCGACAAAGGACAAGAGAGACGGACTGTGCGCGCTGGTGAGAAAGAGAGGCGACGAGTGTTCCGAAACTCGCATACGTGCCCGTCGCGAGTGAGAACGTAGCCCGGAAACCGTCGGGCGCACGTTTCCGCGAGCGAAGGAAGAACGCGAGATACGAGTATTTTGCGTCGCGAAGAATCGCTGTATTCGCCGGGAGGAGCCATTGAGAGGAAGAAGCGCGAGGAATTGGCAGGGAATCGCCGGGCGCGTGGAGGAGATCCGGCGAGGAAGAAACACCGCGGGCGAAAGAGACGGAAGATCGACGGTGGAACGAAGAGGGAAAGAAGAAGCGGAATAGCGAGATCGTCGGCGGTTGCGGGTGGCGCGTGCTTTTCTCGCGAGTGAAACAAATGCGTGCGCGAGCTGCGAGGCCGCCAATCGTGTGCGTCGTCGCCGTCGCGCCGAGCAGCCGTCGCCGTCGTCGTCGCAGCCGCTCGCCTTCGCCCGCGACCCGAGCCTCCGTGTCCACCGAGGGACGGCCATATTAATCCGCCGTTGTAGCCGTCGCTGCCGTCGGAGTATCGCGCTTCCTAGTGTACCGCCCGTAATCTCGACGACTCGACCGGCGGGTGTTTCTCTCCCCCGCGGCTCCCCCCGCTCGAGGCGCCGTGCGTGCGTGTGCCTGCGTGTGCCTAGTGTGTGCGTAAGTGTGCGTGTCGCGAATCACCCGACGACGATCTCGCCCCGGGAGGCCGCACGCCTCCCTTTACCTGCCGCCCTTCTGCCACACAACCACCGTCGCCGGATGACGGCGCGCGTACGTGGTGCGTGGCGCGGCACGGTACCTGCGTGCACGACGACGAGGAGGACGAGCGGCATAGTCGACGAGGTGCGTCCCGTGCCGCCTGATGTCTACGCATCGTCTTCGTCGCGCGGAGACAGCACAGCGGCTCGTCACCCCCGTGTCTACCCCTACCTCCGGCAGCAATACCACCCTTCCTAGGCCCTATGGTAGCCACACGGTGAGTAACACCCAGCAATTCTATCTAGCACCCGCGACGCTCGCGCTACCGCCGCCGGCGGCGCCGATGCCGCGCCGTCGCCGTCGGCATCCGGGTAGCGCGGGCGTCCCTCACGACGTAACCTCTCCTCCTTCATGCGCGATAACCCATGTACCGCGCGAGAGGCTGTGCCGCCGGACTGCGCGCGCGAAACGTTCCTCCGTATCCGCGGCGCCCGCGCCGATCACCGTGAGTCTCCAGGATTTAAACAGCCATCCCGTGCGCGTCCGCCGGCGAACAGCGTGCATTAGGACTATCGGCCCTGTAGGGCGCACCGATACGCGGCCTACCTTTTTCCTTCGCGCCCGTCTACGCGCGGCGGCGCCTGCTGGTGTTGATACGCGCTCGCACGTGACGCGATCTTTTGGTATTTATAGGCTGAGTTCTCACACGTGTGCCGATAAGATAATTCGGGACCTCGAAAACGTCCGAGACGCCGGGCTTCTTTAAAAATACTTTTCTTCAAACCGGCGCCGTTTGCCGGACACCAAGATGTTTCGCGGCGTGCGTAATTTGAAATAAGATCTAGAGCAATATCGATTGAAGATGATGGAGTAGGCTCAAAACTTCCCCTTGAATTTCTCCTTGTTTTTTGTCTTTTTTTTTCTTGTTTCGTCGCTCCAGTCGCGTCTGCAATTTTACGGCAAACCTCAAACTCGTAGAGGAATTTTTATTTCTCTATTAAATTTTGTTTTTCTTTTTTACTTTTAATTATTTAAAATATTTGAATCGAGTAAAATTATTCTTGGCCGGATATTAAAATTATCCTGATGAGACGTACATTTTTTAATTGGACATCCCTTCGATGAATTTACGATACACGTGTAATAAATAAAATATCATGTTAAGTCGGGATAAATACCGTAAGTCGATATCGCGCGATACATTTTGTAACGTACGTCGTATTATCAGTTGTTCTCATGTTCGCCTACGCGTGTCTCTTTTTTTCTTTTTTTTTTTTGCGGACGCATAGGAGAGATTGCCTGACGATTAATCATTCTCCTTCCGACGCCCCTCGGTCTCTTTAATACCGCGTGCGTCCCACTGCACCATTTGCCCTTTTACTTTAATTCACGGTGACGAGGGTACGGCTCTCCCTCTTACCCCCGCCGTTTTCAACTTCGTAAAATGTATTCCGCGCGCCTGCGTAAACTCGGCAATTAAACGTAATAATTATCGTCGCAATACACACGTCGGTATAACTATCAGGTATTTTATTTTATTTTATTTTATTTTATTTTATTTTTTTGATGTGAAAAACATTTGCTGGCAAAATACGCGTCCTCTTTAAAGTACTGCTGAGTCTTTGTACCGAATTATCCTCCCTCGCTCGATACAATTTTATTTAAACCGCTGTCCTTTTTAATGCGAATTATTTCGTTTAAACAATAAAAAAATAAAAGGAGGAGGAAAAAGACGATATACGTGTACAAGGCAACGAAGAAGACTTTTTTATTTTCGCGAGTACAGCATTAACTATTTCCACGGCGCGGCGTGCATTTTAATCCCGGGCCATGGCCACCCCGGCAATTAGGAAGAATTACACGGGAAACTGGCGTCCCACTGTAAATACCTGCGTTGTTTCAACGCGACGCGGAGGGAGGAAAGAGGCAGGAAAAAAAAAACGGGGGAGGAGGGCGAGAGCACGGTAGCAGAAGTAAAACCGCATGGCATTAATTTATTGAAACGTGATGTGATTGATTCCATTATTGTCGCCAGTCATCACGACGCACAATTGTTCCAGTAAATAAATGCGCGAGGCGATTATGTTTTTTCCGCGGTGGAGGGGGAGGGGAAGGATGAGCGTAATGAATGGCGCATTCATGTGTTTGGAAGCGAGAAAAAAAAAAAAGAGCGCAGCATCGTGCGATCGTAGGACGAGCGGGTGGACAATTTTAAATCCGATTCGCAGAACGGAGGTAGGAATTTCGCCTTTTCTCTACTTTTTTTTATTTTTTACGTAAAAGGATAAACTAGTGCAGCGTGGGTATAAAATATAAATAGCACGTACACATGTGCAGCGCGGCGGTGCTTCCGTGTGAGCGCGAAGTTGCGAAGGTTTCTCCCTCGGTGCCCGGGGTAGCTCCCAGTTAGACCGGCTTCCTTTTTCTGAATCAGCAATTCAATTAAGCGCCATCGAAATTTAAAAGATTCGCGATCCGAGGTATCGCATTATTGCGCTATCAATTGAAATGAACTGATAAATTAATCATACGGCAGTCATATTTATGACTAAAACATGAGCGATGTATTAAAACGAAACCGCGCGGGCCGAGCGATCTCGCCGCTTCGAGGCAATATAATATTCGGCCTGAGAGTAATTATTGGCATCGGAGATTAAGCGGCATTAATGGGAACGGCGGCGGTGAAGCCGCGCATTGTTTCTGTATCCCTAATTACGTCATACGACCTGCATCGGGGTCGTGTACCGCAGCCGAGACGCTTTCCGGAGTGCGGGAATGTCTCTCTCCATCGGGAATGCCATTCTGTTGCGTTCTATAAAAACTATATTACACGTGTCACCCATTACGGATATCAAATTACTTTGAAAAGTGGTTTTACGCGATAGTTGCAAGAATATCAATTGTTTAAATATTTAAAATCCCGTAGTTTTATTTTAAAAAAATTATTTGTAACATTACAAGACTTTTTTTATCCGCACAATTAATACTGAAATTCTTGCAGCTATTATTTTTGTGAATTTACTTTTTTTCTTTTACTCTGTGATTTTACATCTGTTGTTAGAGTAGGTTATGTTTTTGTAGAGCGTATAACGCGACAATCGCCGTATTACCGGAACACGGTTAGTTACTTCGTTCGTTTTGTACCTTTTATTTGCCTCTTTGTTCGGGCGGGTTTCAAAAATACACGTCCCTTGAAACGCGAAGTACAACAAAGCCGGCCGCGAGTCGGAAAAACGCACTGAACTAAATTTCTCGAATTTCGAGGTCGAGAAGCCTCGAAAATAAAAAGGGTACCTCGTAGGAAGTGGATTCTGTAGAGCCGTGCTCGATTGTCGATGAAAAATGGATATGGCTCTTAGCCGTTGTAAAAAGCTTGGAATAGATTTTTGATAGAGGTTTACAAGTGCGTTTACGGAGGCAATCGAACGGGGAACGGTAGTGATTCGATTCGCGATTCGGCTCCGTGTCGCGCGCTTCGTGTAAGTTAAAATAGCTTATGCAATT
Organism: Cardiocondyla obscurior; assembly: GCF_019399895.1. NCBI lineage: Eukaryota > Metazoa > Arthropoda > Insecta > Hymenoptera > Formicidae > Cardiocondyla > Cardiocondyla obscurior. Next base: position 1,675,501 of record NC_091880.1, on the reverse strand, counting down.
GAGCGAAAACAACATCGGGGATTATGCAGATCGGCCGGTGGACTGTTATTTGAATTTATCGGAGACCTGCGAAGGGCTAAATATAACTGCGTCGTCGATATTTTATTACGGCACCGGTTGTTTTTACGGGACGCGTGATCTCGCGCTTACAGGCAGCATCACCGGCCGGTAATCGAAGAGAATTGATGGATAAATCCGGCCGCGCGGGCTCACCGGCTTCGCCTTATCTTATCGCTTTAATCTTGCCGCCCAATAATAGCGTTATTCAACGGCGACGTGCAGTTGCACCAATAACCTCCGCGCGCTTTTTAACGAAATTCGAGCTCGCGGGGCCAACGCCGCGTAACGTCGCGCCCGCTCCGCGGTGTTTAAAGTTTAAGTTTAAAGTTGGACCGCTAAAGACCGAAGTTGGCTTTAATTAATTCCGAACCCCGAGCCTCGTTTTGTCTCCAAACAGAGTACCGGGGGAAAGAAAACACGGGGACAAAATACGGCTGGGATACTCGCGTATGGAAACGTCAATTAGTGTATTTATTGTGTAACGCAGCTCGTCGAATGGCATAATTTGTTTTAACGTAACGTAATAACGCTCTGTGTGCCCGCGCATTCACGGAATATTCATCCCAATTGTCCCCCGTTGTTATCAAATGCGATTTTATGTTAATTTCAACATCTGCCAAATAATAATCGTGCATTATACAACAATAACATTATAGCGGCCGGGCATAATATTTCCATACGATATTTCCATAACGTTCTAATGCGGACTTTCCACGGAGTACCGATAAAGCGCGCGCAGCGGCGGCCAACTATTTCGCGCTGCGATCTTTATAATGTAATAATTTTGCAACGCTACGTTGCGTAACGCTTCGAACGTGACGCGTAAGCTCCGTGAGGGCCGGTTGCGAAATACCCCCGAAAAGTATTCCCCTCCGCAATTAAAACCGCTATCTCCCGCGTGTGCGATCCACGACGGAGGGCGTTTTACCATTCGCGCCGTTGCAGGTGGATAGAAAAGCCATTTTACGGTTCGCGTTTTATTAACTCGAACGTTATAAAGTGCCGACGACACTTTATACCGTCGTCGCGTTCAAATCCGAATACGTTTTTCTCTCCTTTTTTTTATGAAATGGTTGTACGAGTTAAAAGAATTCTCATGTCATGTTTTTTTTTTTTTAGAATTTATATGATAAGCTGTCGGTGTTTAGTCATGTTAATTATGATTTTTTTTAACCGGTTGCCGCGGATGAATGAGCGAATGCCGAGGTCTTTATCAGATTTCCCGATGCAGCTGGGATTTTTATTTCATCTCCGTGAAACTAATTCCCGACGTGAACGAGTTTCGCGAATTTTCTTTTAAGCCAATTATAGTACTATAATATTTTCTCGGCGGAAATAATATAAGTTGATTTTCGTCGCTTGTTGCCGCTGAGTTATGAATCGAGCGGCTCCGGGACCTTTGACTGGAAAATTTAATGCTTGTTTATTAGACGACGAGCGTGCGCGCGTTCAACGATTATGTAACGCGTCTTGCTGGCTCATCATGTTAGTCATAGGTTTACACAAAAACCGTTAATGGCCTTCCCTGCTCCGTCGAATGCACGTAACGTGTTAAAATAGTACTTTATCACTTTCCATTAGAAAAGTTATTAACCCGAGACTAGCGGCGGTGATTTTTCATGACGCGAACGAGCAGCGTAATTGATCACCTCGGGATTCAAATTCGCTTTGCACCTCTTGAAAAGCTTCGATCATCGTGCTTCTCTTAATTAACGCTATTATTTTAAAATAATATATATACATATTTTTTTTAAATTTTATTTTTGTTACGTAATATACAATTCTAATTGTTTACCAAAGCGGAGATTAATTTTTCGCTTTCGGCGAATATATTGTAAAAATATATCGCGGGTGATCTTTTATTCAGTTTCGCCCGCGGCTTTATTTCAGAACGACGTCCCAATTTGCGGCAAAAATAATTCCCGTTTTTTACCATCTTTTCCTCATTCTCGAGCCAATCGCAGTCGCGCTCGTATTTCGAACGTCACTCGGAATATACATGTAACCTTGGGTAAGGCGACGTGAGGGGGTGGGACAACGCGCGTATTACGGCGAAATATGTATATATTTCTTTTTTTTTTTCCGCGAGAAACTAAATTACACATTTGGCGATTAAACAGCTGCGCGCATTCGGCACTTTGTTTATTCTTCCTCAGCTTCGTCGCACGCTAATTCCTCATGGTTCGCGTGCCTGGGCGCTTCTTCGTTTGTGCCCCTCGAGAATCTTCGCGATAAGTTGCCTCTCTGTTGCCTAGTAACACAATGCGGCGTATGGTTTCCACCTATGTCGCCGGGAATGTGCCCGCGTTAAAGTGCACCCGAGATGAAATGCATTCCGCAGCAGTTTAACTGTTCGCAGTATAATTGGCTTGTTAAGGGGAGAAACACGGAGACGGGTAAGAGACACGCGGATAATTTTCATTTGCGCGGAGCATCGCGTTACGTCGAGTAGGTACAAACGACGAGCGCGCGGCATTTCTATTATTTATTTCATTAATCCGCGGGAAGTCCTTCGTTTCCAATCGCTCGTGCGCCGCACTTTCGCCAGCAAGAACCTAATTAAAATTAGATTTAAAGTGGCGCCGCGCGTTTCTCGCAATTTTAGGTCGTTCATATTTGTGTATCATTGCGAGAAGGAAGGAAATATAATTCTTTCGCTTCGTTTTACCGCCGTAAAAGTCTCCTTCGTGAATACTTGCGGAGATGCGAATATTTGTTCGACTCGGTTGCGAACCACTGTCTACAAAGGGATGTTTCTTGAGCGCGTTTCTTAGCAATAGCACGCGATTAATTACACAAGGCGTTCCCTCACATACGGTCGTGTACCGGCTTCGTAAATACGGTTCTTGTTAAAGGCCGGTCGTGTGCGTGCTCCACACACCCACCCGCGGGCGTACGTGTGCATACGTCCGCCAAAGACGAGGAACGAAGAAAGGGGGAGAGAAACGAGCGAGAAAGCAAGAAAGCAGACGGTTATCTCGGCGCGGGTGACATCAGACTCGAATCGCAGAAGCCTTTATCTCGAACCGGGATGAATTTTCGTGCCTCGAAAAAAAAAAAAATGTTTACGCGCGATTAGCGAGCGAAGAGTGCCCCGGAGGCTTGCGTCATCCTCACGCAAACTCGAAACGAATTACGAGTCGAATTTTTGTTTTCGCTCCCTCATTCTTTTTTTTTTTTCAACTGTCCGCGAAGTAATTCTCCCGCGGTGTATTTCACGCGGAGAATTCAATCTGGAAGTTAAAGCGAGCGAAAATTCTATTATAAGAAAAGTTGCATGAATATTTTTTAAGTTAAAGGCGCGGGTGGTGAATGCGAAGGGCGGGAGAGGTCGACAATAACGTTACTTCATGCAAACACACTCGCCCATTGAGACTCTCTCGCGGCTAGGAAAACGTCGATATGATAAAGGAGCTTCTGCTCGATCAATCTTCGATTTCGGTCTTCCCTCCCCCTCTCCACCCCTCCCGGGAATCTCCGACAGCCGCTGATGTACTTCGCTTCCTAAGTATGCAGTTCCACCGCGGGAGATTCATCTGCCGGAAGTTTCCGCGTATAAGTATAACGGACTTCTCGCGCGCGAAAATACCAGACGGTTTTATTATTTCTTAGATAATCCGAAAGGCGCGTACGTGGAGTAAAGTGTGATTCTTTATGCATTGTCACAATGTTTTATAACAATTAAAAATTTTGCGCGGTTCAATTTTTCTTTTTTTTATTCGGCTCGATCAGTTTTAATTGCTGCAATAACCTGTTGTGTCTGCGCGATGTTTTATTATTCTCGTTATCTGTGCCATTAACGTCGCGGAAGATAGAGGCTTGGAAGGGCGGGAGGCGAAGCTATCGCGCGAATAACTATATTCGACGGTCAATTAAAGGGGAAGAAATCGGGCGTTGGAAAATGAAATTAAAGCCCTGATTAGTAAACTATCGAGTATTGCTGCGCTAAAGAAGTTTGAGGGATAAGCTCCAAAATTACCAACGTAAAGTGAAAGGATTAATCAGGATTGCCAGGTCGTGCTTCGGAAGTTCCACTGAATTTCCCAGTTCCTGCAGGGAGCCTCTTCCCTTTCCCCCCCCCTCTCCCCTCTTTCTCCTCCCCCTTTCGCCGTAGATTTAATCAGATATGATATCGTTTTAATCTCTCACTGTTCGCAGCGGAGACCCCGCCGGTTCGGTTCTCCGGCGCGGTTTTAATTACTAAAATGTCACGCGTGTCTCAGATCGAATCCGCGGTGTATGAAGCACGTAAAATATTTGGGATTGACGTTCGTGCCCGCCGACGTTTCTCACCGGGACTCATTCTACACGGCCGATGCGTGTACGTGACATGTCTTCGGCGCAGTCAGCAAAGACGACTTCTTTATTGCAAAACGAGCCGCGGGCGGAATGCGAACGCAGACCGCAATCGTTTCCGAAAGAGTATGAAACAAAAAAATATTGTATTTTGGATTCGTGAAAAACGCGTAAAACGCGGTGCGTTACTCTTTATATTTTTTAAACGTTTCATCCACCCAATCGGACGTAATGCGATTTTATTTTCATATAGATATACCCCCTTTCTCCATTAAATTATTTACGTTTTGCTACATCCAAATAAAATTCCAGCCCGGGCAAATTGAAACGAAATGCCGCATTTTAACCCTGAATTACTATATTCGCCCCGAAGTGCATTTTTCGCGCTTGATGAAAAGAGATAGACCTTAAATCGCGCTTTACTTTATCCCCCGTTCTTTTATCCGCGCATTTCAGTGCAACTTTATTTTTTTGGGTTTTATTTTTGTTTTAGTGCGCGGCGTTATTTTTGATTTCTCTCAATGTATTTAATTATTTGACAAAATTATTAAGAGATCGAGTAACAGTCCGGGTAACGAATATTTTGCGCCGCGTGTCCAAACATCAGATTTATTTTAATTCTAATTAACGCTGCCAATAATCATCGCTATTTGAAGTTTTGTATAATTTGCGCGAAATTGAAACGTTGCCTGTACAAAGGCGTATTTCCGATCCGTATAAATAATTGTGCACGTTGAAAATGTTCTGCATTAATAAACGCGCGGGCGATCAAGTTTTCGATATAAAATTACACGGCGATCGGTGAAATTGGTCGAAAGTCCAGGGCTTTGTTCGCGTAAACAAAATGTTTCCGCCGTTTCCCGGTGGCGAGCCTGCGAAATCATAAATTCTTCGAGGAAGACAGGGTGAGACCTGATCGGCAACGCGGGCCGGTAATTGCATTTTTACCAGTCTCGGGAATCTCTCTCCTTCCCCTCGCAGCATCCGCGCGCGATACACGCTACACACGCGCACAAACACACCCACACACGCGGGGAATCTGCGAGACATAGCCATTCTTTTATTACTTCAATAAGAAGTACGAAGAGCGAAGCGAAGCGCAGTTCGTTCGATTCCAATATTCGATAATTTCGTATAATTAAAAAAGATTAATGCCGTTGCAGAGTGTATTTTACGATAGAACGATACAGTTAACATTCGCTAGCGATATAAATTTTTATTTGTGAGCGAAACTCGCCGTAAGGCGCTTTCTTTTAAACTTGTGTGTATTTTTCTTTTTCTTTTTTTTTTTCTTTTTTTTTATTAATTGCTATTGATTTATCTTTAATCTTCACATCCGATAAATCGAGAAATACATTTCTTTGAAAATAGACAGCTAAATATCACTGCGCGCGCTATTTTATTAATTGAAATTCCATTAGCACAAAAAGACTTTTTTTTTAAAATATTATTTGCAACGTGATTGTTTTCGAACATATTTTGACGCATATTTTGTTGTTCAAAAATAAAAATCACCAGTGCAATTTAATTACGGAAACGCATCAGCATTTGTTAGCGAAATAGACAGAGATATCTAATTTTTTATATTTAACTAGGAAATTATATTAATTACACTTAGAATTTATTTCACGATTCTCTCTCTCTCTCTCTTTTTTTTGTTTGCTAAAGAATTGAATTTATCGAAATTAAACGCCAAATATAATTTTTACTTAAAGATTACTTAGAGCCCATAATTCTCGATTGCACTTACGAGGAAAGATCAAATAACTCACATCGCCGCGATATTTCTTCGAGGAAATTTGAAAAATCGCACAATTAGGAACGCCAAGCCAATCGCTTTGTTTCGTCAGCTTTATCTCTTCCACTTCATTTTCTCTCAATGGCACGACTCCTACGCCGGTTCTCTCCCTGCTCAGTGCAATTTTCTTATCATACTTCTCTCTTCACGGATGACAATTCTGTCTTCCTCCGGTCTCTTTTGTTCCCGCGAGTCGCGTAAGATCGGCGACGTTAAAAAAATTTATTTTAACGTTCTCGCTCGGAGATAAAAAAAAAAATTTTCCGGTTTCAGCGCAAATTTCGAAAAACGAGGAACGCCAGACTTCATTATTGTACTCGTCAAACGATCGTCGCGACGCTTGTAGAAGGAAGTCGAAGGGACTTCGTAAAGGGATAGGAAAGAAGCGACTGCATACTAAAGTCCGGCTGTATTATTATCGTTTGAGTAACTCCCAGTTGGTTTTTATAAGATTTAACGAGAGAGAGAAGCGGTGCGGATGCTGAGTCGGGCGACAGGACATTCATTTCTTCGCCGGTACCTTTCAGTTCAGTTCAACGTGAACTTTTTCGATTTCAATTAAAAAGTTACCGCGATTTAACTTCCCGTCGCCTGTCCCGAGCGGCCCGGCGCGGCAGGCGGCTCGCTTTTGGGATTAAAAAAAAAATTTCCACCGGCATCTTCTTTTTCTCCGTCTCGCTTTCCCCTCTCCGCGCATCACGAATTTTTTGGCACACGCCGCATATCGGATTTCGATAACGCAGTTTTCGCGTATCCAAAGCGAAACGTTGACACTTTCTTTTCAGAATTTCGATATGGATAGAGTTTCGGTTTCCTCTTTCAGGATTTTCTGGAGGAGGAGGGAATAAAAATAACGATTAAGTAGACCATTCAAAAATCCGGTTTCTTTATTTTTTTTTTCTTTTCTTTTCTTTCGCGAGGGTTCTTAAAATTCCTATAATTCAAGTTCTGTTCAATTATCCCTTAATATTTAAACGGGTAATAAACTTGCCTGAAATTAAAGGCTGAATAAACGAGCGTCGATTTTAAACCATCTGGCACTATTAAACGGTAAAGATGGCTGATGTGAGAATAATAATGTACGAGTAATTACAGCGCGTGCATGACGTGAAAATTTCCGACTGCCGACCGAGAGCAATCTGCGTCTCTAGAGCAACTTTTCCGACGAAAAGGATGTTTGGGCGAATCTATATAACATACTGATGATTGCTTTTCTTTCCGTGTCCCTTCTTTCGTGCCTGTCGGACGGCGGGGACATGCTCTCGCAGTTCTTTCAGTCGTTCTTGTCCCACGCTCGAACTACCATTTTTATTGGAAAGGAAAACATGGGACGCATTTTGCACAGGGGTGGGCCAAAAGCCCGTTCGTCAATTTTTAATTGAGCGGCCAAGTGCCGTAAATGATAAATGCACACCTTTCGATATTCAACGAAAAAACATTTATTAAGAAAAAAAAAAATAATAATAATAATCCTTGTATTTTTCTTAAACGGATTATTTAATTAAAATATTAAATATATTATTTAATTACGGTATTTTATTTTTTCAATTTAATTTAGTATTATATTTATATGATATTTATATACGTAATTATACATATAAATTACTATAATTATTTTTAAAAATCGGAAATAAAAATGGAATTTCTCTTATTTTAATTTGGGTGGGCGATGAAAAATGGATGTGAATGTTTTTTGAAGGCTTTTAAGGTTCGCAAACATCGATTGTTTTCATAAAGCTTTATGTTTTTGCGCACTATTGTTGTATTTTATGTAAGATAAAAGTACAAGAGAGAAAGGTGGACGAAATAGAGGGAGGAGGGAAGTAAGTGAAAGAGATTCGTTACACTCTGTGATCACTAAGAGATATCGTACTTGAGATTTACATGTACCTTGGAATTGCTGCATCGGGCACATTTTGGTTTGGATCTTGCTGAGTGAAATATGAAAGCACCGAATATTAATGGGGACACTCGCGAATAGCAGTTTCTACGCGAGCTCGGGAAATATATATATATGTGTGTGTATTCGAGCTGGAGGATCACGAAAGTGTTTGCTTTTCGGTCTCTTAACGTTTATTCGTGCAACCGACATTACCGGAGCACTTCAAGTGCCTTTAAGATAACATTTCTCACGAGCTAAGGATATTAATTAATTTACCTCCCGGCCGGGCAATACGGCGCGGAAAAAAATCCCGATGTAGAAAAAGAATTCAGCGGTTCGGAAAGGTCAAGTGTCCGTTTTCTTTTTTTTTTTCTTTTTTTTTTATTTCATGACGTAATAAAATAAAGCAGCCAGGTATTTTATTTTTTACCGATATCGGGTGGAGCGTGTTTCGCGATAATCCAAGTTAAATTAAAGCGTATCGAGGCTGATAAATTAATTAACCCTTATCGATCGCGCTGCGATAGGAAAATCTGAAAATTCATCACATTCATTGTGCCACGGGAATAATTGCCTTCTTACAATTCTATCATTTAAAAATCGAAGAGTATAGGAATTTTTATAAGAATTTTAACTAGGATCGGCCTGGATGCTGAAACGCTTCTATATTCGTGCACGCAACTGACTGTGTGATACATCTAATCAATCGCGAATGCAAAAGCACAAAAAAAAGAAAAAGAAAAACTAATAAGAAGCATTTTTTAAAATTATTATTTTACATGCTTGAAGCATTTTCAACGTTGGACATTTTTGTAAAATGTCTTTGCTGAGGGAGTATCTGGTACTCGCACGATTTCCTCTTAACGTATCGTTCTCAAGATATTGAATCTCGATATTCGATTATCTCCCACGCGAAAGCCAGCAGCAAGTTCTGCGCGATCGAATATTCCAGCGGCGAATTACAAACAATTCGAAATACTCGGTGGTATATCGGGGTCAAGATGCTGGGCTGTCCACGAGTATCGTTTTATGAATTTTCGATTTTATTAGACCGCAGGGGGGAGGTCCCTCTTAACAGGTAGATTGCCCTGAGCGATTGCAGCTCGTTAAGTCGTGCTAATGACTGCTTTTGTTTGATAACTAATTCAATTTATTGCCCATCCGTCGTGCACCTTCCGTCGCGTCGCGCGGAAGCTTTAAAAGATTATTCGAAAGCTCGTCACAGTAATACAAACTCCCGCGTTTTTCCGCCGTTATTCATAAACTTGATGAAATATAAATTTGTTTATTGCGGAAAGGAAAAAATATACGTTTAATTAAAACGTTTTGCTTTTATTACTGATATACGTGCATAAAGAAAAAAAAAGAACTTTGATATTGCATGCTTTGTGAAAAAACATGACGCTCGCAGACACGCGTACGGCCGCATTTTTAAAACGGCTTAAGTCTTTTAAAAAAGTGATGGCAAAAAGACGTTTTTTAGCTTATTTTTTAAACCTCGAATTTCAAACTTAGTTTTTTTTTTTAATGTCAATTAGTGCTACGTGAAAGGATATTAATTTTAAAAAAATTTAAAAGCGAGCATAGACATGGTTCCGAAAATATGAAGAAGTAAAAGTGATTTTTCATAAGTCGTGACTTTTACCTCTTCATATCTCCAAAATCATGTCTGTGCTCATCTTAAAATATTACTGAGATTAATGTTTCATCTGATAATACGTACCACTTGGTATGAAAAAGAGTTTAAAATTCGAGGTCCAAAAAAATGCGCGAAATTTGTCATCACTCTTCTTTTTTCTTTCTTTTCGTTTTATTTCGCGCTTTTAATTGACGCAATAAAGATATCCCGCAAGTCTTTCCGACCTTTTAATAATATAATAATGACATTGTGTTAGGATTGCGTTCTCAATTCGCACGTGGGCTCCGCGCGGACGTTTTATTTCCTTGAGGGATTCCGACGTACGTTTCTCTAGTCTCTCTTAATGGAAGTACACGGGCGTCGACGTAGTGCAAGATGCAAGGAGGTCCCTTTTTTTCCTTTCTTTCTTTTTCTCTCTCTATCTCTCCTCGTGGTACCTGCGCCACTTCGCCGCGGCTTTAATATTAGATGCTTATTTTTGCGCTAGAAACGACGGGGTCGGAATGGCCTCCCGCTTGTTTCGCGAACGGGATTTTGTATACGAGAGGCGTTTCAATTACGGCGATGAATAAGCGTACGGCCGTTCCTCGCTCCTTCAAATGATATTCCGGCCTTCCGCCTCGAAGACCGCCGTCACGGCGGCTCTCCCCCCCGAGTTCGACGTTATAAATATTCAGAAAGATGTGCACGCATACACACACACACACGCGCGCGCTCGCGCGCCTGCCGTGACTTCGCTCGTGTCACGTAGTGATTCCTGATTTCGATGGGAGGACCGAGCACTTTTTCGCCTTCGGAAAGGCACCTCGGCCGATACCGGTCTTGTTTGGTCAATACAAAACTCCGGAGCAAACGAACGAGCTCCCACCCGCCGAGCAATTCTGCTCGGCGTGTAGATAAAATACGAAATTTGTCACATTTTTTAATATTATTTAATGTATTATTAAATATAAAAATGTATCAAATAATAAAAATGTTATATTACTCGGGTTTTATTAAAATTAGACGATAGTTAAGCGGATAGTAATAACGTTGTATTCAAACTATTAGAAACTGTTCTATTAACAGTAATTACAATTAAAAATTAAAGACGTCGATTCGGTAGATATTAGATCACTCGTAGAGGTCTTCAGCATTTTCATATTGCATACCCGATTACTCGCTCGTGGAATTATTCGGAGCTAATAGTCAGCTGCGATAGTTATCAGCTTGCATTATTTAACAGTCCTTCATTTCATATGAATCATCGCGTATACGAGGGCTCGATATCGACGCGCACGTTAAGCTCGATAATTTCGAATATTACGCATTCGAAATAAAAAAAAGTTCGCGAATTGTTTGTCGATAGCGTTAAATCCCCGGGTCGGTGGAACAAACCAACAAACGGCGAAAATGTCAGGCGAGTAAAAAGGGAGTATTATCGCGAGAATCATAATATTGATTTCGCGCCTTTACATTAGATTGCAGGGTTCAATTTCGTGGACGATTGCTTTAGGAAGATATTTGAAAGCGTCCGAGAAGAATTCGCCGCCTCCGTCCGGGCATCTACCGCTTCTCTCTTCGATTAAATTGAGAGGAAAGAGTGCGAACGGGGTAACAGAGGAGGGGGAGGGAGATTGAGTGCGGATGGATAATACGCGTGAGAGCACCTTTCTCAGAACTTCTCGGCGGAAAGTTCAAAGACGAAGATTTCATTTTCGCGTCCGTTACAACTCGCGCCGGCAGAAGGACAAATCAAAGGAAACTTTGAAATATCTCATTACTTTTACTCTCTACGCGATCGCGAAATCCAGACGGGAGAGAAAGAGAGAGAGATAAAGAGGCAGGAAGAGAGAGAGAGGAGGTCGCGAAGTCGAAACTTCTCGTTACGTTGAGACGCGCAGCGTACATACAGCTGACGTGTCGCTATCTGGCTACCGCAAAAATAGAACCGGACTGATAAGATTACCTAACAGCATTACGCGACGACTGTATTAAACTGTATTAATAACCGAGAATAAAGGAAACAGTAAAATTGCTGATTAAAATGAAATGTGATTTAAAGTCGTGTTTGACATTTCAGATATTGACCGAGGAGAGTTATCCACGCGTGCTTTAAAATTCCGCGACACGAAGATGTTTCTAATTAATGGGAAAATATCCGATAATCCGATACGATTTGTTCTGTAATAAACTTATTGAATATTGACGCGTTTTATGATCGAAAGAGAGAGAGAAAGAGAGAGCTTATATACGAACGGGAGATAGCGGTTCTTTTTTTCTTTTTTATCGGAGCAGAGTGCAATCTTAAAATCGAAGTAAATTAGTTTCGCAAAGCACCGGTTCACGTGTCGCTCGCGGGGAAAAGTCTTGCGAATAGTAGGCCGTCTTGGAAACAAAGAAAAAAAAAAAAAAAAAGAAAAATTTCGATTACACGGCGATAATAAATTCCGGCTTGTTCCTCGAAAGCCATTACGGAAAGTACATCCGGTAGAGGAGAGAAACTCCTGTGTTTACAACGCTGACGAAGCGTTATGGGCACAGCTCTCCTAAAACGTAGCGACCCACAGAAGGGCTGCAAAAGGGAGCTTCTAATCACGATGGCCATCTAATCCACGAGCGCGAAGGGTCAGTACACCTAACGAGCTTAACGGGAAAAGCCCGGCTTCGATCGAGGCCCTTAAAAACTCACTGCGACTTGGACTTAATACCTTCGTTCGACTTCGTTTAGTCCGCGATGTCCTCCCGATTGGTTTTTTTAACTTCGACCTTTACAACTTCATAATTTTCGCCCGCCCGCGGGAAGGTTGATTAAACGATATTAATCGTCCGCCGCGATCGTTCGTGAATAATCCAGGCGAGCGGTCGATCGATGCGTCCGATTCAACGTTCCAATTAAAAGCTCCGCGGCGTAATTTTGCGAACCGGCAATTGTGTCCTTTTAGGTTAATATTACGTATTATATATAGAAATCGTAAATCACATCGCGAGATATTTACTTACTCCACTTTGCAAGGGCGTTTCGCAAAAATTGATACTCTCGAGATTCACTTTATGCGGAACAACATGGCAGATATATGTTTTCGTACGCACGCCAACGTGCACCTAGTACTCGTGGGGATTGGTCTGATGATTTTTGCTCTCGTTCGAACGCAAGGCATTTCGTTGCATATGCCAGGCGGTCGAACGCGATGACGCCATGTGTTTCCAGCTGGATTACCGAGGGGTTGGGCCGGAGCGTCGACTCGCAGTAGAGGGTAGTTATATACGGTGCACGAAATGTTCTGGGTCTCTGGGCTTTCGTGACGGGACGACGAATGCAGAGGCAAACACGATGCCGAACAATTGCTATGGACATTTTCGGAGGGTGAAACGCCACTGTCAGGAATAACCGTGGTTAATGCCTTCCACGATGATAGCGGCACAAAATAGCTTTCGATATTGGGAGATCCTGTGAGATAAACTAAACGCGGCCAGCTACGTTTCCAATAAAATTTAATTATTAATTAATCTCCTCATCGTTTTTTTTTCTTTTTTTTGTTAATCTTTTTTTAATAAATTTCAATAATTTTCTGACTTATCAATATAAATCCTGACTGGATATACGAGAGCGATATTTTTTAACGTGTTCAAACGGCGGACGGGCGTAAGAGCCAATCTCTCATCGCGGCAAATACGAGATTATATATCGCTAACATAATATTTACTAATTATAAATGTTGCTAATTATAATGTAATATTAATTATTGATTTGTAGCGCGCAACATCGTCACGAGTTCATCGTTTATAATTATTGTATAATTTCTAATGGTCAACACACGCGCCGTTTCTCACATTGACTCGCTCTCGCTGGAGATCCGCAGCTATAAATCATCCCGCGCGATTTATTTATTACAAACTCACGTCGATGTCAATCAATATACGCGACGATGGCAGGGTTATCGTGGCTCGAGTGCCGCTTATCGTAATTTACCAGCGAAAATAAATATCACGGCCGGTGCATATAAATCGCGCTCCGGAGAAAAACTGTCATAGCCGAAATATGAAAACGGTCGATTTTAAGTTTTTTTTTTTTTTTTCTCGCGTATAAATGTTTTTCCATTCGGCCTGGAAAAATCCTGCAATTTTATATTGCATTCGTGACCCACGCTTCTTTTAATAAATAACGTAATAAAAAGAATTACATATATGTTGCGGGAGATAAACTTTTACAAATCAAATGGGGGAGAAAAAAAAATTACAGACATAATAGTTTAAGTTTGCAAAATCTTTTCTCGAAAGCTCGCTTCTTTCAGTTGACGCAATCTTGCTTTTAGGGCGCAATATGCATTTCGCAAAGAAAAAAAAAAGAAAGAAGGAACGCAATTTATCTTGCGGTTTGACAGTTGTTTTGCGATTTATATTTTTGAAAAATCTTTTCGGCAGCGACTCGGAGGTCGATGGACCGCGCTAGGAAAACGGCATTTCGCGTGAAACGAGCACGTAAAGTATGAAAACGGCGGATGTAAAAATGCGCGTGAGACTGGTTGAGTAAGCTAAACAGCGCGCCTGTTGTAAAGCGTTGTAATATTTGGATTATTTAGCACCCGAGCCGGGCCTTGGTGAACCACAAGAGTAATTAATTATAGCTATCACGTCGATGTTGCATCGATAACATTGCGGTCGCAACGGGCGTACGTAATCGACGTTCGAAATTGAGCGACATTCGGCGCGTGATAATTCTCATTACGCTTTCATGTTTTTCAAAAGAACACGACATTCAGCTATACGATAGTTACACGTGCGAGAGAAACGAGTATCGGTAAACAATCATTTTCGTCCAGTCTAGAAATTAATTCTTTTATAAAAAGAAACGGTTAAGCATATATTTATCTAAATCAGCTGAAATTACAATTTTAAAAAATAAATTTTCCGCGTCTACAAGATAATAATTTAGAGATGTAGCATTATCACTTTCAAAGAACTGCACGTATATACTTCTACACTATATTAACTGCATTTAAATTAATGCAGGATAGGGAATTAGTATACATACATATATACATTGCGTTACGGTAAATTGAGCGGATTGCGCCGGGCGATAGTTTAATTCTTCTGTATTATTCTACATTACCGCAAATAATAAATTATCATGCTCGCGCAGAGCGGTTGACATAATTCTAATGGTTTACGCGGGATTATTACCGTTTCAAATAATTAACCGTACGTAATCGCATTGAATAATTGCTTTCGACAAGCATGATTACAATGTTGAGATAGTCCGTCGTTACAAAGTGGCGCGGTGCAATATCGCGTGCACGACTGTTACGTACCGATAATAACTAATCGGCCATAGGGAGAGCGAACGACGGGGTTAGTTCATTATCAGGGCAAGTAGACGGGGTTGTTCCTCGTTGATTTAAATTGTACGCCGGGCGTTACGCGGGACATTGCGATGTTTGTCCCGCGCGTTGATTACGTTTTCGTGCGCCGCATTACGCCTCGTTACGTTGCGTTACAAAGGCCAATTCGACGACGTGAGATCGCATATACGAGACTGCGCCGGCAGTCGCCTGCGAGCTGCATCAAAGAACAATGCCGTAATTGCGAGACGCGCGCGTCAAACATTATGGCGACGGTGTAATGCCGTTTAACCGAAACCGGCGCACTTCATTTGCTCTCCCTCCGTTGCTCTGTCGTTAATCGCGGAACAATACGCGCGCACCGGCTCGCATCTTTCGCTCCTGGCGGTTAAACAGAACCGCGTATGCAGAAATTCTAAGCGAGTGCGTAGCATGTAGAGATAGCGCGGAGTATGAGCTGCTTATTTATAATGCTTCTTGGATCTATAATAATTCTTCTCTGAATAATATCATATTTTTTTTTTCTTTTTTTTATAGAAATTTTTTGTGAGGTATTTACAAACATGTTTACGTCAGATGTAAGAAACGTGTAAAGGTGCTGGCGATATTCGTTATTGCAAACGCGAGGGGCAAAGAATCCGCCCCCGGTTTTCTCGCGTTTTGCTCCGGGAAAATAGTCACGCTCTTCCAAAGAGCGATCTGCGTTAATCCACGTGCATTCGTGCCGGTTTAATTTGGCGTTAAAAGTTCGCAAGGGTTTTTCTTTTTTTTTTTTCTTTTTTCTTAACGCGCCGTTACGATTATCCGCGCTATCTAATCAGACAGCGTCGCGCCGGTATAGCACGCCTTGAAACACGATTCCGCCGTTCGCTTTCTTATTATAAGCTCTTGGGAACGCATGCACGCGCGTGGACGCACACAGAGGAAAGCACCGCGCGCGCGCGCGCACACACACACGTTTCTTTAGCAGGCTTAAAGGGGATGCAACTTCAGCTTTTGACGGCCGACCTTTTCGCCGGTCGGTTTTCACCCTCGCGCGTTCCCTCTTTTACCCTGCCGTCCCCCTCGCGCCGGAAGTCAGCCCCCGCCGGGTGGGTGGAACTCGATCGAATCAGTCGGGAAAACCGCCACGGGAAAAATCGCGAGTATGCGGAATCTCCGTGGTTGAAACGTGTTTTAATTGAGTCGCCGTGAGAGGGAGAGGAGAGAAATCGCGTGAGTAATCGTTGGCGTATATACGTATATATCGATTTCGTCGGTTTCTCGAGGGAAGAAAAAGAAAAAAAAAAGGAAAAAATATCAAATCGGATGGACATTGCTTTGGCTATTGCGCAGCGACAGGGCGCGATATCCCACCCCGTAATCCCCGGCTTTGCCCGAAGGAACGACCGGAGCGATCGTAAACTTGTTATCAGCTGCATCCCCGTCTCGTGTTTTCATTGATATCACGCTACTTTATGCGAGATCTCGCTACAGCGGGCGGACGCGCGCGAAGGCCAGATATATACGCGCTATTTAAATCCGGGATGAAAATTCTTACGAAAGAATTTTCGAGCGAGGTCATTATTTATTACGACTTCGTAATTTGTGATATTAAATTCCTCGGTAAGTAAATGTTGAATTAAAACTCTGTTAGAGCAAAATGCGCTGGAAATTAAATGAATAATAAAGTTTCTTGCTCGCTCGCCGGTAGTTTCACGACAAGACCTCTTTAATCTTTCGTAATTATAATTATTAATACTCAGTGTCACTTTACCATCAGTTCGTTTTAGTAACGGTTGACTTCTTTTCGTTAATAAATTTTACACTGAAAATTAAGTTTTAAGGATCTTCCATCGCCGATGCGATGTGTGAAGCATTTCAAGCGTTTAATAGTTATAATATTTTTCACGTCTCTTCGCGTTAATTTTTTTTTTTTTTTTTTTTTTTTTTCTTGTCACGTTTTTAGAGCGCTTGGCGTGAAATTGTAATTGATACCATCTTACGTCTTAAACAAATGTAATATCGCGCAACTATATAATTGATGTTAAATATACTATACGTTCGCTTGAAAATCGCTTGAAAATTGAATAGTGCAATTTACTTAGATTTTTATTTCGAAACGTTGACGTTTTGCGTAAATACGTGAAATCGGGCACGCGACGAAAATCGCGAAATCGCGTTTATTCGTTAATCGTTGGCTGCTACACGGCACCGCGGCCCCGTCGAAAGCATTTACAACGCTCTATATCACTCGTCTTTGGGATTTATCGTCATTCTTCGTGGTTGACGGTTCATTTACATGATAAAGCGGCTCGGCATCGCTGTAACACCGCGATATGCATTGTAAGCTTTTACGTCTGAGTGCAGGCCCAAAGTGCGCGCGCGCGTGATGCTTCTCGATAATTGTTACGACGCTTTTACATCTCCCCCCTCTTCCTCCTCTCAGCCTCCGCGCGCTCTTTCTCTCCCTTTCTCTCTCGCTCTCGCGGGCAAATTTGCATGCGCCCGCGTGCAACACGCGTCTGCTCCCGACTGAAACGTACGCGTTCTCTGAATTGTTCTTGAAAACTCGTACTCCCGATTGAGCACGTCCCGCGGAACAAATTTCCTGGCGCGCGAATTGCGCGCGACTGGCAACTCTCGCCCGCGAATTATGCGCAGGCTTTTAATTATCCCCGTATTCCCGCCGACGCCGCGCGGCTTAATGGCGTTGTTATTTCCGTTTAAGAGACGACCGCGAGTCCGAAAAATTTTCATTTTATATTCTTTTTCCTCGGCGGTTTAAAAAATAAAGCTTGCAAATTTTACGTGTATATGGGAAAAAGATATTACTGAAATTAAGCGGTAACGCCTCTCGGCTAAAGTCGCGCGTTACTTATGGAGACTTGCATAACTGCCGCGCAATGGAGATAAGTTCTATACGATGTGACTTTTATCTCGTCCGCGGAATAAAAGCGAGTTTCCAGCGTGCACGAATTCGTGTCAAGGTTCGAGCGTTTTTCATTTGACCTAAAAAGCGCGCGGGGCTAGGAAGAGGGAAACGCCGTCATCCTCTTGTCGCATTCGTCTCCCTCGCCATTATTAAAATTAAAATAACATGTGCAGAGATGAATGCTCCGTGGGCAAATAAGATTCCGACAGGATGTTGAATAAAATTTTACGCCGCGGTGAAATTATATAAGAATAATAAGTCTGCAAGAACAGTGATTTTTCTCTCTCTCTCTCTGTCTTTCTCCCTCTCTTTTTCTCTCTTCTTCTCTCTTCTTTTTTCATTGCGTTTTAACGGCATTCGCCAGCGTGCTGTCCGAACAACTTTTCCGACCGCAAGGTAACTTTTTGAAGTTTGTTGTGTTACAGCTGCCCATTCGCGGCATACCTAATCATCGTTATCGCGCTTTACGTTGTACGAACAGTTCTTCCCGCTGAAAAACAGCGAGATTAATTGGACCGCGAGGCGTGGTTATTATTACACACCGGGCGCGCGCCCAGATATCCAACAAAGGATTTTTACCGGCAATGTTCTCCTCACGAAGCCCCATATTCGGAATAAAATTCTGTTTCTTTGTGATGCTACCGCCGTTACGTGATTTAATTAAATCCCCGCGGCGGATCGCGCAATAAGAAAATTGTGACGCGAAAATAGAGAAAAAGATAAAACACATAAATATCCTTTTTCTTTTTTGCCGAATTATCCTTTTTCGCAGCACAAAAATGCTCCCCGCTCGCTCTGGTTTATCGATACGAACGCGATAGTAATAACGGGCTCTAAATACGGGCAAAAATAAGGCGCTATTAATAATCTCTTAATTACACTCGGTACTTTTATAGAGTTAATTCAAGCGCATTTACGAACTTAGCGTGCAGAAAAAAAACGCGAGTCCTTCGTTTGCATTTAATATTTTTATATTTCGTGAAAAGAGCCACGGTTAAATTATCCCGGCGATCTCTTGCACCGATTGATCTACATTATTTGCGCTCGTAATAATAAATTGTGTAACAGGATATCACGAGTCTAATTTATCGCTCCGTCATGTTCAAAAAAGAAAGAAAAAAGAAAAAAAAAAAATTTGAAGTTGAAATAAATATAAAAAGTTTATCGGATTTCTTTTCTATTTCGACATCGCGACGATCGCGGCTAATTAAAACGACGCTTACGTCACGATTCGCGGAGTTGAGTCTCGGCATCGATGCGAGATGGGTATCGTAGTCGTGTTTAACGCGACGTGCGTATCTTATCGCGCGCGTCACATTTAGCGCGAATGTGAAGCGCGTTATCTCGCGGATAATATTCGCGCGAGCGGCCGAGAATTTAATCACAATACCGATTCTCTTACTCCCCCGCACCCTTCCCTTCGCCATCGCGTCTTCCCTGTGTCTTTGTATCCTGCGTTTACCTTCTCTTTGAGGAGAAAACAATGGTGTTCCCCATAGCGTGGCCCACACCCCGCAATATCTATCGCACGCGGCCGGCGCTCCGTTTTGTCCTCGAGTCCCCGATGGAAAGGTTCTTCGACGTGATATTTAACGAGGGAGAAAGAGAGAGAGAGAGAACGAGCGAGGGAACATGTGTGCGCGTGTACGTGCCCTTCCGCCCTTCTCGCATTCGGTATTCGGAGGGTGGCTCTTTCCCCTGGCTCTTTGCCGTTCGCGTTTCTTTCAGCGCATCGGTCCCGTGCCATCTAGAATACCTTTTAAAGGGGATATGTGTATAGCAGAAATTCTTTGACGCTCATCCATACTGCGACAGCAGAGATAGTTAAAGTTTCAGCGAGGTGAAAATCTCACCAGCACGCAAGATAAAAAAGGAAAAAAAAAAAGAAAAGGAAACGATATTTTCGGTCGCGAAGCAACGCGACGATAATCGATAAGATTCAAAAGGCGTTTTTAATTGAGACTCGAGCCGTAATAAGGATAGAAGAGGGATTGAAGCTGGATTTTCCTTTGTTTGCGTTAATATCGATGAATAAAACGACGGGCTGGCGGTTCAAAGACGTGAAAACGGTCGTTCTACGTAGATGCTTCAACAAGCAGTAAAGACCGAAGCCTTTAAAGGGACTAAATAAATATCGTTTAACCAGGTCGCAGCCGGAGACTGTAATTTTACATGGGAAGAGGTACTGTCGACAAAAATCATGCAAGCTAAAAGCTTTATTCGCAAATATCTATATTTTGCAACAATTTTATGACGCTTGTTGTGTGTGCGAGTGTCGTTTTACTTTTTTTCCCTCCGTTCGTCGCTAAATCCCTTTTGCAACAAAGATTTATATTTTAACATACGAGAGGTCGTCGCAACTGATTATGCTTCTTTTTTTTTTCTTTTTTTTTTTTATTTGCACAAAGTACCACCTGTTGCCACGCAACAGCTGACGTGTCGACGCAGAGATTAACTTCGCAATTATTTTAACTTTGCTCAAAGCCTTTGAAAGTTTATTTTTATTTTTATTTTTCTTTTTTTTTTTTTAATAATTATCCGAATGACAATTTTCCGCTCGGCTTTTTTACGGTTATTTCTCGACACACGTTCATTTACACGTAATTGTGTAAGCTTCAGCGATGGAAACGTGTATTTCTCTCAATAATTGAGAACACGGAATAAAAATGTTTAAACGTCAATTTCGGTTTATCCGTGACTCGCAGGCGGGATATATCTGAAGCGGCGAATCTGGAGGTCGTTGGGGATCGGCAAATCGCAGTTTTTAAAGCTTTCGAAACGCAGTTAAAGCTCCGCGACCTTTCGCGTGTGGCACGCGAGTGCCGCGATACGTACGATACACCCCTTCCTTGACAGACCGAATTAATGCGACAAAAAGAACGGAGGAAACGCAGTAAGGAAACTGCCGACTCTCTTGCGATTTCTGTGCGGTAATTTCGCGATATTTGCGATTCCAAAGTCGAGTGGGAAAAGAAACCTTTTCGGCACTTGTCGCTTAATTTTTTTTTTTTTTTCCTTGAACTTTAACTCCGATCCTTAATATTTTATTTCCAACTTGTTATTTCACGGAAATTATATCGAAAAAGTGACTAATTTGCAGTAGCAATTCGCTCGTTTGCGAAGTTAATGTTATCTTAATTACTTTTTGTTCTTTTGTTCCTTAATATTTTCCGAGAAATAACAAAAAAAAAAATTATGTATAGATGGATTTTCAAGATTACCCAGTAAAGCTCTTCGCGCGAGTTTACGCCGCCACGTTTTTCTTTTCTTACTTCGATAACGAGAGGCTTGATCGAAGTTCTCTGCTCCTTCGGATTATTCCGAGACGGTTCGCATTTAATCCCGGAATACCTATAGCACTTTCGCCCGTAGACTCTTCTTTCCGTGATTAGACGTTCGCGGCCCGGTAAATGAGCTTTCTCGGGGCCGGACGCGTTATTCGGAAACTCAAACTTCTTCGCCGCCTTGCGTTTTTTTTTTTTATAACGACGTTAGCTCACGGAGTCCGAGAACAGTCTCACTTGACAAATTTCTCTGTTAAAATATCCGAATTGGGAGGAAAGGGGAAATAACGAGGGAAAAGAACCGCGTGCGTTTGGAGAAATTACGTTCCTCAAGCGGGAACAACTCGGGGGTTGAATAAAATTTATGCAAGCACGCTGGAACGATCAGAGGATATGTTAATAAAAATTAATTTCAAGTACCCGCGGAAACGAATTGTAATACTCGTCAGTCAGTGTTTTAAAATTTACTTAGGAATTTAAAATGGGAGGAGAAAAAGAAAAAAAAATCCTGCGAAGTTTAACAATTGAGAAAACAAAGGAATTTGTTACACAGATGAGACTCGGCCGTCAGTGCACATCTCTCTTTGAACGTCCCGCACACATGTGCACTCCGGTGCCGCGCGCAACAAAGCGTTTTCGACTCCGCTATTTTTCGCACGTTGCCTTTGTTCTGACGTCACACGGCGCATGTATTATGGGATTAAGAACCCCGTTCTTATTCCCTCGAAAAATGGGCGGGCCGCCCCTTCGACCATCCGGCTTTCGCTCCCTCTCTTCGAAAAGAGGGGTTTAACGGCGACCGAAAGGTCGAAAGTTAAAAGAAGCGAGAAAAAAAAAAAGGAAAAGAGAGAGAGAAAGTAACACGAGCCCGTAAACGTACAGGTGGTTTTCCTTCCTGCGGTAATGCCGATTACGTTAACTGTTCGAGAAGGTACAGTGCGAGGCGTCTTAATTAAAAGTAAATAGTGCATTATAGTAGATTGTAAAAACGAAATAAGAAAAGAGGGAATTATAAATTTACTTCTTTTTTTTTTTTTAAGTCCAATTTGTACAGCGGTCGCCGTGGATTTAATTTTTAATTCTCGTTTAAAGCGTTTTCCCTACTGCGCGCAGACTCTGTCGACGTGTGCGTCTTCGTCGTATATCATTTAGACAAATAAAGTGTCCGGGCGCAGAAATAGATTTCGTGCGATTTTCATTCCGCGAGCGGAAGGCTGTCGAACGTTTTCCGCGCGTTTCGTAGCCCCGTATTACCGGATTATACGGAGTAACGGGGTCGGAGACGTGTGTGGAGAGCGCGCGAAAATAAGCGGCACGTGCCTTTTTACCGCGAGCACCCCGTGAGTATTTACTTTCGCGGATCACACCCTTCGACGCGAAGTACGATGCGGCGATTCGTGTGCGCGGTCACGCGAGAAGTGCACGCGTGACACGGAACGCGAAGCAACGGTGCACGTGCGCGAGTGCTGCGGCCTCTTTAAAGCGAGGGGCAGGCCCTCACTCCGATAGGATATCGACGCCGAAGTCAAATCCGGCCACTTACGGTCCCCTGGCCCTTTACCTTTTTCCCTAGATCGCCGTTTCTTTACGCAGCATCCACCCGCCTGGAGCAATCCGGCAACCTCGTCGTATCCGACGCACGTGCAACATTTACGTATCCGAGGGACGCGGTGAGCGCGATGTCACCGACTCTAAAAAGAAAATGACAGCTCCAATTTGTCTATTCATAGTATCCCGAGGTGAACGTATCGGCGACAGATTTAGCGGCGAATATAGTTTTTTTTTTATTATTAACTTTTTATTTTTTTATTTTAACGGTGTTACTGATACACTTGCAACGATTTTTTAAACTATACATGTACGTCATAAAACTTTTATATCTATTAGTAATTAAATTTTGATTAGATAAAGTCTGGTATTGATCAGATAAAATTGGAAGCGTGAGAAGTAAAAAATATCAACGTTAATAATTTATATTTTTTAATCAGGTTTTTTTTTTTAATTCGGATTTCTCTGCGACACTTGGATGCGTTTAACCGTGCTGTAATTTGGAAATCCGAGAAGCAAAACTCGCCGGGTTTCAGCGGAAAGAACGCCGAGTAATTCGTGAGACTAACGTGCGGGAAAGTATTCACGTGCAAATTGGCGCGATAGCGAATCTAAGCGCGAAGTGATAACACGTCGCTCCGGCGGATCTAGTTACTCGCCGCCGACGTTTGCTTTCAAGTCAGGAACGAAGATAAACTTCCCCCGCTTCCGCCCCGTTAAGCTTCAAACGATCGCATCTTGTCTCGCCTCTGTTTAATATTGGCGTCTTCAGCTTTCACAAGTTGAAACCTGACATCTGTATTTTTAGATGTAAACTCATATTTGCCATTCTTAGACGTGAAACTCAATTTTTAACTCGTAATGTCATGTCGGAGAGTGACTTCTAAATTACGAGAAATATTCGAGATAATATAAAGTTTGAAACAGATATGTACGTGTATTTCTTCTGTGAATAAAATGTCATAAAATTTATTACTTCATACTAGATGAAAGAAAATTACATATTTTTTTTCACATATTTTTTTTTTCTTTGTAAA
The DNA here is from genome assembly GCF_019399895.1 of Cardiocondyla obscurior. Classification (NCBI taxonomy): domain Eukaryota; kingdom Metazoa; phylum Arthropoda; class Insecta; order Hymenoptera; family Formicidae; genus Cardiocondyla; species Cardiocondyla obscurior. The sequence continues at coordinate 1,651,722 of NC_091880.1, read as the reverse complement.
AATATCCTGCGTCAAAGTACTTTAAACAAATTTTTGTAAATTAAATAGACTAGTAAAGTGAGTTAAATTATAATTAATAATTTTATATTGCTTTATTTTACGAAAAAAAAACGGAGAAGAAATACACTTTACGAGAAATTCGAAATATTCTTTGCAAATGGATTGTAATTTTATTTGCACGCTTTTCTCAGAAGGTAATGATTGCATCATTTAAAACTTTAAGCGCTATACTTCGAAATTGAGTAATCGATAGATAACTCGTATGTGCGAGGTTTGAGTCTAGCCTCGTCCTGAGACGTTGAAGAGAGAATAATTGGTGCTCGTCACGAATAAGCAGAAGCGACCAATAAGAACTAGCGCCGATTAATCTTGTGCGGGGTACCGTGGACGGAGAGAAATGGCAGTGGAACGAGGGATGCGAGGGGCACGAAAAAGAGAACAGGTTGATATTTTACGGGACTAAAAAAGGACGCGGCGAGAAAACTATATTTCTCGGCACAATCCGGCGCGGTCAAGCCGATTTTTGCAGTTAATTGCAATTGATAAAAGTTGACATTAAGAGATAAGAGTTTTTTTTTAAATACTTTTTTTTTCTTTTTTTTTGTATTTATAATTTTTTTTCTTTTTTTTTTTCTTAACAAAACAGATTTTTTTTTCTTCGTTGAAGAAGTACTCTTTGAACATTAAATCGTTTAACTTATTTTTTTAACGACGAACGAAGACACGTCTCTCTTGCTGAATTTTTTTTTCAGTTTTCAGGTCATTATTCTCGAATGGGAATTATTTAAAAGAATACAATTACACAAACAATTTATCTCTTAATTTGGAACATTATAAAATATATTGATCCCTTATCATTTGCAAATGAAAATGTAAATGAATTCGTCCGTGGAGACAAATAGCGCGTTGTAAATTATCGGATACAAATTCATATCAATTTTGCCCCGCGCATCTGTATTTATAGTCTCGGTTTATTATTTCTGATTTATTCATTTCTATCTGTTAATATTAATCAATTATACACGAAATTAATTGCACGGTTAAAATTTACTTTTCGATTTTAACATTTCATTTGCATTTTGTGCGTTAATAATTCAGATCGTGCCGGCGTGTCACTGCCACGATACCTACATGCAAAAATGGGCGGAAAAAGGGGCGAAGGGGGGTAGGAGAGAGGGAGAGGTACATCACGGCGGAGTAGTAAATGCAAGGAGGAGAGTAAATATCCACCGAGAGGGCCGGGATACGTGTTTAGTTTCCCCGACAGCACCTTGACGTGAGATTACGGTGGCCGCGTATGTGGCGGAAAATATTTTTCTTCTCTCGGATGAGCCCGAGCACTTTGTAAGACGCGGATATCCAATACGGGGGGTCCACGGCGGGGGCGGGCGGGGACCGCCCTGTTATTCTTTCGGAATAAAAGGCCAACTTTCCGGGCGAAAGAATCGATCTGGCTCCTCTCGCGCGGTACGCGCCGTTGAGATTCGAGCCGGATGGACCGTGAGGCTACTCTCTCATTCTGGAAATAAAGTATCGTCCACGTTTCTGCCCTCCCGATCTCCCTCCCCCCCCCCTTCTTTCCACCCCTTAAGTCGATATTTGACATCGACGTGCGATAATCTGCGTGTGTGCGCTAGACAAAGTGTATGTACACTCCTAAGATGCTTTTTATCGCACTAACATCGTAAAATGATTTTCCAACTCTCGACAGCAACTTGGAGTTCCTGAATACCTTCTTTTACGAACTGCCTCCAACTTCTTCGGTTCTTTTTATCCCTACGTTCTATATATTTCTATTTTCATTCGAACGATCACGATGTACAAATACATGGATTTCGATTGACACGGCAAACGAACGTATTTGTCGAACTATCGTCGATAATTTAATATTTAATTTGATCATAAATGTATCTTTATCATTTTTTTTTTGCTCTCTCTCTCTCTTTCTCTCTCTCTTCTCTCTTTCGAGTACACGTATACGTTTTTATTATATCCGAGATTTATTTTATACGCGAAGTTGTTGCTTCCTCGAGAGTTTTTCTGAGTCATATAAATGTCAGGAGAAGAAGGAGGACGAAAAATTTCGAATTATTTACTACAGCGACTTACAAAAATGTATATACGAGAGAATACTTGAAATACTTTTCCGAAGACACGTAGAGATATGTCTATGCCTCCTTTCCGCATTGTGCTCTGCCTCATTATCTGATGCACCTTGACGTTTTAAATTCGTCACAAGAAATTCTTTATGAATAAGAGATAAGCACTTGTTATCCCCGGATTTTCAAAAGTTCCATATATCCTCGTACACTTTCAAAAATGCAGGTTTTTCTCCTGGTTTATTTTGTCTCGCAGCACGCCCAGACTGTATATTCGGTCAGCATATTTTCCACACGTTGCCTTTTGTGCCTTTTTACCGTCGGGGAACGCGATAAAATTGCTCCTTCAATTTATGGCTATTTTTGAGAAATATTTCGTCCTTTGAAGGAAAGCTCGCCGTTATATTTCGATGCGAGGACCAGATTTCTTTACTTCTCACAAATGTTTCTTTCAGAGAAACATCTCTGCGCCGTTAAAGCGATGCTTACGAGTTAAAAGACGCAATCTCCTTCCCCTTTAATGATATCACGCTTCGCGATCCGTAACGGATGTCGCTAATAAGTTATCAGTACGGAGCGCTGCGGTATCGGGGAACTTCGATCAGAAGTTCGAGTTTATGCGACGACACCGAAGGCAATCGTCCACGAATGTACCCACATATTTTTATCGTCGAAGTTTTAAAGCCCCCGCGCGAGATCTACGGCCGGTTCGGTAACAAAAATACATTGTTTTCCGGAAAGCGGGAGCTTTCGCGGCAGCGGCGCGATTTTTAACCTTGTTTTTACGGTGACCGCGTCCGGGAAAGGGGAGCGGGATCGTGAACTTTAAACCTGGTGATCGGTAAGGAGAAGATTGGCGTGGGCGAACTTAATCCCCCTTTGGTTTTTGATTCCGCGTGCAGGTGCGAGAGGGAGAGGACGACGGTGAGCCGGGGAGATGAGAATCGCGTTATCGCGCTAATTGGCTGTCAGTATCGGTAGAAAAGAACTTCAAAGCTCAAAGCTTTCCACGTACAACCGCGGAATTCTACGCGAATAATCCGACGCGCGACCGGTTCATTTTTCCACGCGCCGGCTCCCGGAGAAGGGGAAGGGAAGCAGGGAAAACGGGCAATAAGCGCCGCAGGGCTTACGTGTCCGCCACGCGTTTGTCCATGCGTTTCGTTTTGCCGATTTAGAAAAAAAAAAAATGCCGATCAAGGGGATCGCGGGAAAAACACCGCGGTATTTTGCCCGTTCTATTTCTCTCGGAATTAAGATTTATCTGTTTGTGTAACTCGACGCGCGGTACAGGTTGAACCTTTTGATTTTATCGACACGAGAGCGTCGTTGCAATAATATTAAACGCTTACGGCGATAATAAAGCCGCGCGATACGGGGTTTTAATGAAAAATTCGAGATCCGTCTTGCCGCAGCGGCAATCGCCGTGAAATATCAGTTGAAACATCTGGGATCGAATAAAAATCAGTTGTAGATTTTGATAGATTGTTATTTAGAGGAATATCGCGCTTGAACTTAATTGTTGAACTTTCGTTGACGATTATTTCGGTTCCGATATCAGAAGGAGCGGATAAAACGCCGAAAATAATTCGACACGGCAGGGTAGTGAAAGTAAGGGCTTCTCGAGCTCGTGGACTTGCCACAGCAGGAATCGTAGAAGGGTCGGTCGATGACCCCGTGGCCCATCGCGGCCGTGACACAAACGAAAACAGCCCGGAAGGGACGAGGGGAGGCCCATCGGACAGTCCGATGTCGTCTCCATCAGCAATATCTCTATCGCCCTTGCTGCGCCAGTAACAAGATCGATTTCTCTCCCTTCTGAATATTCTCCAGCAAGGTCCCCGTATATATGTGGAAGACCCCGCACATTAGAAATCATATCTTTTTTTTATAGCTAAGATTGCTTTCCGCCGTGATTTTGACGTAACGAAGCGACGAGGGTTACTTGAGGGTTTGATAATTTTTTCGAGAAGATTGACGTTGAAAGTATTTCTCAGATAAAACAGCGATGTCTCATTTTTACTTCGGTTTTGCGCTGAGAAATCATAAACCATTTCGCGGAAGACGTTCTTGGAAGGGGCGCACTTCGAACGGAGCGTAATCAACGAATATTGCAAATAAATTCATCGAATGCTTCGCATACCGGTCTTCGTCGGACTGTCGAATCGACGTTTTTCCGCCAAGCGTTATACTTGAGTTGGCAGTTTCCCAAAGAGTGCGTGGTCGGTGCATTGCTTTCGTGCCATTCTCCGTATGCGATCGCTTTCCGAAACGAAACACGGGAAAATGCCCTCTGAATGTTTTAAGCATTTACTTCCTCGGTCTCTCTCTCTTTCTTTCTTTCTTTCTTTCTTTCTTTCTTTCTCTCTTATTCTCTCTGTGTGTTGTATTTTCTAAAATTCAAGAACAGATAAAATGAAACGTCAGATTCTGAAAAAGACGCCGCGATGCAGCGAAATTCGTATTGTGCGCGGATAGTGACTTTTGCATAGAGGCAATGATTTCTTTTCTTTAGTCTCGCATTTAAGAGTCTCGAAAAGTTCAGCCGGCGACTTTCTCCACCCCTTCCTCCCCCCCTCCTCCCATTGTGTTCGATTGCGGCAATTCTCCCATTGTAGAAACATTAAATCGCTCTTCAATTCATTCTGAAGATTGGAACTTTGTTAAACGTTATTGTCCTATTCAAAATCCACGTTTGTGAATCAGATATACATATGAATAAAGCTCCACTTTATTGTTGCTGTTTATGATGAAATAAATATTAATATTAAAATTATTTTCCAATAACATAATTAGCGGCTCTTTGATCATTTATATTATTTGCATGTAAATTTGCAGTTATCGCCGACAAATATTTCACAGGAGGATTATTTAATTCTCTTTTTTCCTCGTTCTCTTTTTCCTGTTCTCTCCTTTAGCGGGGAAAAAAAAAAAAAATGTGGACTCATTCACAGTCCGTGTCACGGATACTATTAGTTATCGGATTATCTCGCAAGTGTGACAAACTTAGGCGTTCGAGTTTTATTGCGCAAGAATTTCAGATAAGCGATGCGTCATAATGTTAATTATCTCACGCTTCAAGTTCAGCGTTATAGTTTACCGGTTTTCCTGCCCGCGGATTAAATCAATTTTACGAAACCCAGCCAATCGGATAGATAATAATTGTTGGTTTCAATATAGATATATCGGGAGAAAATTAAAAAGCTCATTAACACTCAAATGATTAAATTATATGTATATTTATAATTTTAGCCTTGTAAACGTATCGTCGGGTATGTTATCGCGTATATAATCCAGCAAGCACAGCGCGTTACCGCCTGAAACGAATCGGCCGATTACACAGATCATTTTTTTTTTTTTTTTAATAGACACCGCATTATTTCCCTCGCGAGATATCGCTTGATATCTGTATATCCTTTAACGGTGACGTATCGGCTGTCGATCGGGAACGAGAATCGGAGAACGTGTCGGCGACACGCGCCGTTCTTTCAACGGCAGACATCGAAATTCTCGAAATATGATTAACTGCATCTCGAAATAGTAATTTCTTATTAATAATTGCACTTATATATCGATTGTCGAGCTTCACGAGCAACTGGATGGCTGCGCGAAATTAGAAAACCGATACGACCTGCATTTTATGTTGCCGCGGGATTTATTTTTATTTCCAATATATAAAGGGAATTTCTTGCTCTCTGTCTCTCTCTTTCTCTCTCTCTTTTTCTCTCTCTTTCCACTTTTTAAGTTAAAAAACTTATTCCGTCCGCTTTAAACGGATAAAATTTACAGAAAGTTTATTTCAAATAAAAATTGAGACGTTTCGATATCGAAGAAAGAAGATAAAGTTTTTTTTTCTTTTTTTTCTTTTAAAGTGGAGTTAATTACGACGTTATTAAAATATGTTATAAGAACTAGGTGATTGCTGTTCATTCTCTCTGCCGTCTTACGTAAATGATGCATTTTTAACAGCTTTTTAAATTCTATAATAATACCGTAATGTATTCTAAAGGAAACGATCGTTAAAAAAGACGGGAAGAACATAATTGGATTCTGACGCGATTCTCTTCGTTATTACGTATTGAACGATTTACGCATTCACTGCATATTGAATGACGCACTGAATACATGGCAAATTAATAACCACTTGCAATTATATGAAACAACAATTTCATTAATGCTAATGAATTTTACGGGGAAACCCCCGTACAAAGCGTTTGTTTTATTGAAATTTCATCCACGTTTATAATTTTTATTCAAATATTTGCCGCATGTTTCGACATCCATGGTGCTCCGGTGAACAATAATACTTGTTTAATCCAGAATCGATCAGAAACTGCTGCAGCTGGAAGTTTAATTGTTTCCTATTGCATCGCCCGATCTCGCGCAAAAGCGCTTCGAAGCGGTTATTTGAAATAAAGTTTTTTTTTATTTTATTTTATTTTATTTTTTTTTTGTATTTTTTATTATTCGAAATAAATGTTCTTCGGAAAGATTAAATAAAGTCTCGAGATATGCGTGGAATAAATGTACGCAATAAACCGATTGAACGCATTTTTGTAGGTTAAAGGTTAAAAATATATTAACAAATAACGGAACTTTTCAATTAACATTTTCCTTTCGGTACATTTATTGCAATGCGGATGTAAATTTAATTTAATTTGCGTTAGTTTTAAATATTAATATAAAACGATGTAGAAATTAAATCGTAATTATTAAAAAGAAAAAAAAATATATATATATATAAATATCGTTACGGAATGTTATAATTTATTTCACAACGATATGCTTTTAAAAACGTAACAAACACTTGATTCCACTTTAGAATTATTATTAACATCGTGGACTGAAGAGAGAAAGAGATAGAACGCAAGTGTCTACACCTACTTCAGCGTAAAGAATTAACCCATGTATGCATTGTCTAAGAAAATTCAACTTTAAATCTCTTCTGAGAAGAACATCCTTGCTATTCTATATCGTCTTGCTATTCCACGTTGTCATAAGCTTGTTCCTCACGTCTCGTGAAGTAGCACTTTGTAGAAAGCTGGAGGAAACGCTAACTTAACGTTTGTCCACCTTGAGATCGCGGAGAGGAAATTACGAGTGAGAGAAAAGGAATATTAATAGGAGCTTCTCTCTCTCTCTCTCTCTCTTTTTCTCGTTTTCTTCCTCCCGCGCCGTCTGCGGGATTTGTTATGTGAGAACGTAAAACCATTTTCGTCGGAAAGAAAACGAAATCGAGGAAAACGAGGTCCTCTCTTCGCGAAGAAGGGCGGCCCGCCGGGTCGCGCAACACGAAAGTTGCAAATGGGTAAAGTTACGCGGCGGCCGCGGCGGGAGGGATCGAGGGGGGGAAGGACTTTCTGTGTAAGTAACCGAGCTTGCGAGTTGCGCTTGCGAATAAAGCTCCGGTCTAACGATCGGGCAGCGTGCGTGCTCGGAAAAGAAATCGTAAGTCTCGCACCTGCTCCTGGAAATTTTTATCACCGTCCGGATTACGTTTGATTGACTACGAGCTCTTCTCCGTTCGTTGTAACAAATGTTTCATATATATAAATATATAAAGATAAAATAGCACTCGCCGGAGGGAGAGAGAAATATACGGAAGGGGTATGAGTTTCGCGAGCCTTTGACAGTGATATAAAATGATAGAAAAATTAATAACAACGCGAGATTACGTCCCTTTCATATTGCAATTTCAGATTTTAATTAAATTTGAATAAAGTAGCCCCCTTCTATTTTTAATATTGAACATTAATTTAACAAGTTGATCTCAAGCCAAACTCACGGTAATAACAATGATAATACGCCGTGAATGAACTCCGTTTGCACGACGGAACCCGAGTGTTTCATTTTTCGTAATAACGTACGGGCGGATGGAAGCCTCGAGGAATTTCGCGCTGCCTCAATGTCAACCTCAAAAGTTATTACGCGATGGATCCAGCTGACCCAGATTCGTAATTCTCCGGGAAAGTTGGCCGTCGAATCAATCCCATAGATCCGCGAACGAGATCGGACCAGCGGGGTAAATCGATTTTGATAAATGCCGCGAAATTAAGCCCCGGGTCGCACACGATATTTCCGGTGCGCTTTTGTCACGTGATAACGCTAAGCGGATTGGCGAGCGGGAACTTACACGTCGCGAGAGCGCGCGCAATGGAACGGATTAAAAGCTACAAAATGATCGCGAGTGAAAAGTTTGTAAAAACGAAGGGGGTTGGGGAGGGAGGAAAAAAAAATGAATAAGCCAAAATGAAATTGGAGCTGCATAAAAAAGTCCCGATGTACTCGAAAAGTTGGGCGGCCGGGGAAAAAAAAAAATTATGTTCAGAAATAAAACTGCCCAACGAGAGGAAAGCGAGAAATAACAGGCGAGTTTGGACGTTCCCGTAAATAAATGCGGGTGTTTTGAGATAATAAACCGCGCAGTGCTCGAACCGAATTTTGTTTTTTCTTTTTTTTTTTTTTTTTTTTTTTTTTTTTTTTTAATATATGTATATTCTTGCGCCGAGAACAAAAAGTATGCATGAAACGACGCTGTATCTGGTTTTTAATCATTTGATTAAAGTGCTCGGGTGAGAAAGGGAAAAGGGTTTTGTTTTGAAACCGCGACGCCTTGCGCTGATTGCATTCGGCGCGGAATAAATCTGATCGTGTGTGGACCACACGTGCGGGGAAGGAAATTGCCTTAGGAGAACTTATTGACCCGTATTTCATAATAAAGGTCGACGTTACAATTGATTTGTGACGTTGGCCGTTGCGCAGATAGGACATCGGTGTTCGCCGTAATAATCTCGCGTGCCCGCGGCCTTTAAAGATTTACGAAAACTTGTTGCACGGGTATATCGAGCTGATGTTATTTCCGTGAAGACGCGACGTGTAGTAATTAGCTGATCGTACGGGGAACGTAAAAGCATCTCCGCGGTTCTTGTACATTTTACGAAGGCTTGTATTTTCGAAAATTTCACATTCCTCCGATAATAATTAATTATAATAATGCTTATCTTACAAAATATATATATATATTTTTTTTTTTTAAGATTAGACACAGCAAATTAAATCTCTTCTGTTTTATACTATATACTGTAAAAACTTACCTACAACGATGTAATTTCACGCCCGTTGTATAAAGCACGGCTATTGCGTGTAATTTTCTTACAGTGTAGAAGGTAATGTTCCCTAGGTATGACAAATGCCCAAGGTTTCGTAATCCATCACGGCTCCGGACCCTTTTCCCTTCGCCGAGGGCTCGCGTGGGCGGGTTTAAGGGAGCGCCATCGTGTCTCGCGGCCTGTTTACCTCCGCGCATCTCCCGCGGCTTCTTGCCGGGACGCAAAGATGCGCCCATTCCCACACGTTGCACCCGGGGAATCTCGCCGCACACACCACCGGCCCCGTCCGGCATTCCGGATGCACGATACGTCGGGCGCATTCGCGGGGAATTTGCGGGCGACGTGTCGAATAACGTTCCTGGATACGTAACGTTCGCCGAGAATACCGTCGGGCTAGGTATTCCCTCGCGAGAAGCTAACGTCCCTTGGTCCTGCGGCGCTCGTGAGAGGACCCCAGCATCTTTCCCCGTTCGATCTCCCGAATTTGCGCGCGACTGCGCCGATTAAAAAGAATTTCCTTAAAAGTTAATTTTTTTTAAATAAATTTTTTTTTTAAATTAACGCATAAGAAAAGAACGACGACGATTAATCTTTGAATATATCTTTTGACTGTTATCCTTTTACTGTTGTAGCTCCAATCGTCGGTTCCAGCTACGCACGGTGGATCGTTCACGAGCTCCAAGGGACAGGAATATTTTTTAAAGGTGCGTTTCCGTTAACCCGAAGTAGATTTATTCATTTTAAGTCGGGCTCGGGAAGGAAATTTATATTGATTTCCGATTTTTAATTTAACAACGAGCGTTAAATCTGCCGTTACCGTCGAAGCCCTCGTTACCTCTTTGAACATCGTTATTGGCTCTTTCGGCAATCCTTATCCTTTGACGCGGTAGACGTGCACGTAGCGAAACGTGCCGGAAGATGGTAAACAGAATAATATTATGTGACATAAAGACTTTGCCGAGATAGATAAGAACTTCTATATTTTCTCCATCTCTCGCCGGCGAAAAACGCTCCTCTCAAATATGTGATGAGAAATGTTTGCGAACAAAGGAAAAACGTTTTCCGCTGCTCGCGACGATAGCGTAACGTGTGTGCGTTACAAGTAATATAAGTCTCTGTATCTTTAACTTAACAATCGACGGAGCGAGAGGAGTTCTTCGCGCCGCTATCGCGTTACATTAGTATATTATTTACCGGACTGCCGCGTAAATGTCTGCTATTTTCAGTTAACGTCGCTTTCATTTGACGGCGAAACTTATCAAATGGGAGCTTTACCGGAGCGAAAATGTTTTTTTTTAATTTTTTTTACGGTCTCGTTCGGTTTCCTTTTTTGTCGTGCCGGCGAAATATATTTCGAGGGAAAAAAAAGAAAAAAACTCCCTCTTGTTTGTAGCAGTCACTTTTTTTTACATATCGTGGGCGCGACAAAACGTCCGCGAGACGAACGAGATGTTTTGAGCAGCGATTAATAAAAAGAACCAATGAAAATCATGGCCGACATTTACTCGACGGATTTGCCGGCGCCACGTCAAATTCGTTTCGATCGACGGGTATTTGCGGTTTACTGCCGCGAATATTGTGCTCCATCCGATCTAACGTGTTCGTAGTGGTGCGGCGGATTCGCGTAAATCTTCTTGATGCGTTTCGCGCTCCATAATCAGCCCCCTTCATCCTACGGGCATAAGAGCATTGCGGTCGTAAAGTATCTTCGCTGTCCGCGAAGTGGCCATCTCGATAATGACACGTTGAGTCTTCTGCCGTGCTGCTTTTCAACATCAAAGCTCACTTCAATCCTTTGCTTTACAACAACGGAATAAAAACAAAGCTAAAGGAACTTCCTATAATTATTTTATATAAAAAGTACACGTGCGAAATGAACGACGCGCTTTCCAGGAATAATATTTATTATTACGAAATTAACGCGAGACAATTTTCTAGAAATTATTTGCGCGAGCAACGGCCGTTCTAGCGCAAGGAAAGGACCGTTCGCGGAGTCGCGAGTTGGTGGAAAAGCACGAAATCGACACGTGACGAGTCGAGTCTCGTGCGAAACCCTCGAAGGAAATGAACTGTACGTCTGCTCGCTCTTTTTCTTTTTTTTCTTTTTTTTTTTTTTCTTCACCGTCTGGAACCTTAGCGCGTCCGGGTAATTGCTTCGAATAATACAATTCCCGAATAACCCCGCGGCTTTAACCACGTTATCAATCCTCCGCGGAACCGCATGGTCCTCGGCAAACAATGTTTGCCGAGGGAACGTCGCTTCAAAGTCCCCCGGATAAATGTCGTTACGCTCGTTACGCGGCCGTGCTCTCTGCCGAAAGAAACGAGCCCGCGAACGCGGTAGGGCCACCCCTCTCCCTTTTAATCCGTTCACGACGAAAGACTTTTTCGATTATAGAAACCGACGTTCGCCGGGTCTTACATTGATACCTCACGACATAATAATCTTAAGCTTCTTAAGGGAACGTATATAATTCTCCTATCGATGAAAGTTCTTACGTTTCTAGGCTGAAAATTTTTATTTCCTCCTCGGGGTAATTTTTAAACAACCGCTCCCACGTGACGTTTATATTTTCCGAGATTAAATCTCCTCGCGCTGGAATGTCTGCAATTCTTCGGCGATGTGAAGCCGCGCATTTTCCAGGCCCCGAAGCCTGCCTCGTAGTAACGTTAATCTTTGCCTTGCGATAACGCGCGTTCTGAGAAGTTGCATAATCTAAAAGCCATTTCCTCACACGCGACAATACCGTATTTCTATTATTAATTTTTTTTCTCTTTTTTTTTTTTTACGTAATACGCGCTGTATCGCCGACGTAAAACTGTCGACTACGTCGATACGTCGAAGTTGAAAACTGCCGTTCTTCGAAGAACGTTCATAACCGGGTCATGGTTTTCGATACGTCGTTCTTTCGAGTAGAAAAACTTTGCGCGAGCGTTAATTTCTAATTTATATTTCTCAGTCTTATTAATTTTAAATCAGCAGTATCATATTAATATACATTAATCCGGAGTTTTTTTTTTTTTTTTTTTTTTTTTTTTTTAATATCTTGGATGGAAAAAAAAATATAAATCTCTGAAACGGAGACAAAGGTGCACTTTATAAGTGAGTACGTTTTAAATTTTACTTCCGTAAATTTAATTTATTAAATGCACGGAAATGTAGTCGGCGGGAGGAGGGAGGAAAAGGGCAGATGAGAGACAGATAGAAGAGTAGAAATGCGAAGATAGATATAGAAACCTTGGAAGATACATAAGATATAGAAGCGGACAAACACATCGAGTTAATTAATTAGAGTTACTTAAGGCAAGGTATAATATTGGTTGTTTACCGCCGGCGCAAATAGCGAGCGCATACAGATAAATATAATTTGTAATTCTATTTATCTCTATGTGCTCGCTAATTGTAATTAGGCGAGAGTGAAAGAGCAAGAAGAAAAAGGCGAGAGATAGAAACGGGATGTGGTGCTCCGAGTAAATCGAGGGCTTCGATGCAATCGGGGGGGAAAAAAGGGTCCCTTATTCATCAAGCCGAATCGTCGTATTTCGCGTCGAACGACGTTCGCCACCTCCGCGTACCGTCATTCCCATGATTTTCCGGGCTCTCTTAATCGGAACCTGGCGGCTTGTTCGCAGGGGCTCGAGGCGACGCTGAGTGACAGCAAGAAAAAGTACAGCGACAAGGTGAGCGCGCTTCTGTCAGCCTGGGAGCATGTCACCAATTATATTCCTGCGGCACCGCCCGAAGCCATCCAGTCTCTCATAGAATGGGCTCACAGGTGGGTATCACGTCATCACGACGCGTCCACGATTACGCGGCCTATTCCCCGATCAACGGGGAAACGCATTTCGCGAAAGCGCAAGCCTCGTTGTCGCGCTCGTTCCCCGTGTCGAATCAGATAGTCGAATAAGACTTGGTAATTTTTTTTTTTTTTTTTTACGCTTATTTTACGCGTCTTTCGCGACGTCGTGGATTCATACATTTGGCCAGGAGCTCAGGCTTTAATCTGGGAAAGGGCGATAGGTCGGACTCGTCCAGCGGATATCGACAACCCGTTGTTTTCGCGGGTATGACACTTTTACTGCGCGGAGTTACCTCTGGTAACGACTCCAGACGGCAACGTTAGTCTTTTAATTTTATGTATTAATATTATTATTTAATTTACGCGTCTGAATAATTGAACGCGTAACGTCGGGTCTACCAGGCCGCGTTTAACATTAAATTATGCATGTTAGTATTGCATTATGCGAGGATCTCCACGTATGACCCATTTAGCGCGCGGCGTGTACTGGGACGACTTTTTCGCGTTGCCGGCCAGGTTTTTGTTTTTTTGTTTTTTTTTTTCCTCGACACAAAGGCAGCGCGAAACGAGTTTCGATGTAACAGTGTCGTTCTACGGCAGATGAACATGACATAGGGGAGGCAGGGAGAGAGGAAGGGAGACAGGAACGCGACGAGAGAGATGGATTGCGCTGAGTAATGAATCTGCACGTATGTAGTACCGCCACGCAAACGATCCTGGAATTTTGAATAGCAATGCGACGCAAATTCACGTTAACGTGACGGGTGTACAAGCGAGGCGCCCTAGGGCTATAGGGCGGTCCAAAAGGGAGGAACACTCCTTGCGAAGTTCTCAGCCTCTTCCCGTAACGGAGGTCTTATCAAGGAGTCTTCGGCATTGTTTGCCCGGCGGATGAATCAAATCTCGCGGATGAGTCTCGCGCGAATTAAGCAATCGATTCTCCATAGAACTTTTATCCCGGCGTTCTCACGACTTCGTCGTTGCTAATGTCGCGATTATCGCTCGTCAATAAGATCTAAATTGATCCTCTTATCGCTCTAATTACTTTTATTACCGCGGAATCTAATTATACATATAACAAACGCGCTCGGGCTGGAAATAAGACGGATCGAAATGGAAATCCGTTCCCTTAGAAGTGAAACTCGGCTCGTACGAGAATTCGGGGGATGTGTCCTCTCTTCTCGACGTTCGGGTGTCGCGCTACTGGCACAGATCGCGACCCGCGGGGTGAACGCGACCGCGAAAACAAATCCGTGGCATTTCATTCTTTCTCTCGCTGACACTATCGTTTTTTTTTTTTTTTTCTCTTTTTTTTTGCAGACACACGTTGACATTGGTATTGCGCGGGGAGTGGCCGAAGTTGGCACCCGTCGCCAAAACGCACCTCTGCGTAACGCTGCAGAGGTGTGCGTCTCAGCTGGTGCAACATCCCGCTGCACCCAGGTGCACCGCTCTGCTGGCTCTGGTGAACAATCCATGGACGCACCCCGTCCTCGACAGCATACTTAACGGCCAACCGGATTCCGAACATGAGGAGGGTGAGAAAAGACGAACTGCCATTTGTTATTTCGATATATGGCACGGTCCAGTTTTACAGCTGAATAGAAACGATAACGTGCCGGTGATCTTATAATATCCTGTGCTCGATCTCAATGGAAAAGTAGGTTGTTTGAATAAATATATTTGTTCGCGTTTGCTCAACCCAACGATTCAAATCTTGAAGAATTTATAAAGAATCGCAGCTAGTTTATAAGCGAAGGAAAAAAAAAGGAAGTAAAAAAGTGATATTATGAAACTTACAATTCTTTTACTCGTAATAATTGAGGCTTTGTATGTCAAAGCAAACGTTTGAAAATCTAATTTTGCGTATTGCATTTAATGTAATTATATATAGAGATTTCGTTCGCGATAAATATGCAACGAAAGCAGGTTTTCGTGCATTGAACGTTAATCGGAACTGCTAATCGATTTTGCGATCGTTAATAAAATTGTTTGTCCAATTGGGTTCCTTTGATTTTTTAATTATATTCGACTATCTTTAAATCCTCCACCGTGTATTGCGAGTTCGCAGAGAAAACTAATATCGTTTATATAATTGTCCATGTATACCAATATTATCGAGAAACTTTTGTTCTCCGTACGTATTCATGAAATTTATTTCAGCCCTTTTCGTGCTTTTATTTTAAATTTAACTGAACCGTGGCGTCTAAATAGAACTCTTTCTTCGACGATTAAGCTCGCCGAGCAGTAAATAAATTTATCAACGATCTCTGGCTTATCTCTCGCCACTCTGTGCAAAAGCACGCTGTTAATATATTGATAATCTAAATGACAATTATTTGGAGAATGCGCTTATATAATGTGGCATTTTCAGAATTCTGCTGTTCGGAGAAAGGCGAGCTGCTGACGATGAGACTGAAGATACTCTGCGAGGACCGCTGCGAGGACATAGCGGTGAACCTCGCCGCTGCATGCGTGCGATCCCTCAGACGAAGCGATCAGCTGCGATCGCTTTCGGAGTCTCATCACGTTCACTACATGATCGACGTGTACATCGTTCTCTTGTACAAATTGAAACGCACGCAAGATATTTTCGCTCAAGTGAGTATCGATTCAAAGTGATCAGATGGTCGCGAGAAGGCGCTTGTTGCTGGAACTCGGTTAAAAACACGTAAGATCTCTGGATTCCGGGTAAAATTTAATTCCCAAACCGATTCATCTCGCTTGGAGAAATTGGTGACTCACGCGGCACGCTCCAAGGGCGTCATCGGAAATGTCAAATTTCTGCGCTGTGAGTCACGTTGACCCATTTGCCTGATTTGCCAAGATCTCGCGGAAGCATGGGGGAGGGGGAGGGGGGTGTATATTTGTAAAATTTTAGAAACATTTTTCGAGCGAACTAGATTCGCGGAAGGGAAAAGTTGTAGTAAATGCAATTGCGGTGCAGAAGGTCGATTGGTTTCCTTGTGATTGATGAAATGTGTATTTTGCGTTCTGCGAGAATATTGCCGTGCTGGAATTCATAACTGCGCTTTGTTACAGTTAAAATTAATGGACCTCAACGACGGGCTTGAATTGGTCCAAAGGCTTAGCGGTGAGAAGCCAACGAAGTATGGAACAGCGCGCGTTTGGAGAAATTCGATAAAGGCCGCGGAATTGGTCGCGCAGTATCTCGTTACTGCCGGGATGGTTCGACCGGTATCGGAAACCGGTGCAAATATTTTGGAGCAGATTTTGAACTCTTGGGCGCTATTGCACGCAAAATTAAAGGACGTCGCACTGACTTTGCCCGGCATGATTAGAAAATTAATCGAACCCGCGGAAAGTGCTCAACATATTTATATCTTCTGTGCAGTACTTGCTAAACATGTAAGTAGAAATTTAATCTGAAATCGAATGTATTTGAAAAGTATTAATTTTTTTTTTTTTTTCAGAAATATTCGTAAAATTTTGTTTATGATAATAGCATTTCTAATAAAAAATTTTAATTAAATAGGAAAATTAAATTTTCTTTTTTAGCCGCAAAGTTAAATAATCTTTTTTAAAAAATTAATAGTATCTTTTTTAATTTCTTTATCTTTTTAATTGCAGTTCGGCGAGAGTATAAAACCTTTGGTGATTGAATTGTACATCAGAGCTCTAACAACAGATATGAACGAGCTGGAAAGTCAAAAAGCTAAGTCAGACAAGGATAAGGTGCGTGAAACCGCCAAGCGTTTGAGCACGCAATTCCTCAAACTGGCGGACGTAGTAGACAGCAATATTGGCATCGCTAGAGAATGCGTTTTGACGGCATTCTCCTTACATCCTACTAGAGCCTGTTATGACAGAATAAAAGAATTGGCGGTGGCGTGTGGGAAAGCGAAGGAAGATGGCGTTTCGCAAGAGGAGGAGCCAAGTATCAAGAAGGAACTCAAAGAAATTGGAGAAGATGATCATCTCCCTGCTATCAAAGTTGAAGTAAAGTCTGAGACTATACAAGATAACAGCGTTATAGAAACATCCTCGGCACCGTCGTTGAGTTCGACAGTTTCGGAGGCACAACCGGCGCATCAAAATTTGACTGCAGTAAAAGGTATAGATTTCCAAAACGGCCAGGTAACGAAAACGTTTGAACGGACCGATCAACTGCTGAAGAGTTTGCTGTCGACAAAGAATCCCGACATGACGTCGTCTGACGTGACACCACCGGCGGTGTCGACTAACGATGTAAGGTGTCCATTACATCCGAACCGTGAATCTTCATCGCCGCTGCTCGGCGAGCTATGTTTTAATTGCGGCGAATTCACCGGCAATAATCAACTGGCCGATAATAAATTACAATTAAACGAAGCCAGCACGACTCCGAGCAAGAATGTGGAAAGAACGTTAGACGCTTTAATTCTGATCAAGGGTGATGCGGTGACGGGCTCAGCGAATTATGACGAGAAGTCTGTACCTAGCCAAGTACTGGACGGTGAGAAATTGGGACTGTCGCCGCAACTGTGCGACGATTTAGCTGTAGTACTGAGTAGTCCGCGTTATCATATGCTCAGTTGGGTGCTCGACTGGAAGGAATTGAAGAATTTATGCGAGCGATATTTAGAAAACGCCGAGGAGATGCGTAATACGAACAAGGAACTTAAATATTTAAACATTGATTATTCTCAGTTTAAGGATTGGCCGTCGGAAGACGATACTAAAGATGTCTTCTTCGGTATTGAAAAAGGTTACGAGCAGTGGGTTGATTTGCCATCCGACAGTTCCGAGCAATTCGGCAGCTTCCAACCAGCAGCTGGTTATAAACGTTCGTCGATGCGGCGCAGTTTAGACGACACCACGACAGACTCCGACAGTGGTAGCGTATTGCGCGTACGACGCACCGCGCGAACACGGAAGATCCATCGACTGGAATCATCTGAGAGCGACTATGACAGCGCTGAACGTAAACCAAAGCATTTTAGAAATAGAATCAGCTCGGTGTCGGACAGCGATAGCAGCAATACGCAGGATAGCCAGACTGACAGTTTGGGCAGCGACGGCTGTCGGCTAGAAACTAAAAAGAAATCTAACAAATCGAATGGCAAAGAATCTAATAAGAAACGCTCGAAGGCGGCGAACCTCACCGACGTCTTCGAATCTGTCGAGTCTGTCTCGCATTTTCATATGTTAATGAACGAAGACGTGCGACATACGAATACGAACGAGGACGCTAGCGGGTCTGACGTTAGTAATAACGATATTATCACTCTCTTTTCAGCCGATATGGACGAAAATAAACGCGAGACGATCAAAGGATCAGCGTATACTGCTGCGGCACAATTAATCATTACTGAAAGGCGAAGCGATCCAGCGGTACTAAAATCTCTTAGAATGTTTAGGCCGCAAAGTTCGAAAAAACCGTCGAAGATCTCGCAAATTTTGCAAAAGAATATAATAAATAAAAGCAAGGATACTAACAACGGCAATCGAACGGACACCGAACAACAGGCGAATAATAATATCGCGAAATTTGCGCCTATGCTGAGTACATTAAATTTAAATCCAAAAATAGTGCTGACGCGCACGGATGTGGCGGATCGTAAGTTGACGAACCGTTCTAAAAAACAGCAGCAACGATTGAGCAGCGGTGATATCACCAGCGAATTAATGAACATACAGAAGACGATGCCATTTTCGCCCAACAAGAGTGTAATGACTTATCAAAAGAAGCAAAAGGAACGTACCTCAAACGGTAAAAACAACGCCGGCTGCAAAAACGACCTGAATTGCTCCGTGGTAGTTGACGGACGTCGTGATCACTGTTTCGGTTCTGTCAAGTCCAATTTGAGTAAAACTAAATTTGACATTCTTGACAAGGCTGTTAGAGATTCTGATATATTGGCTAAAAATGTACCGGGTTTAAATTCACTGGATATGATGGTACCGCCCCGGCAACGCTCCACGGTGAACGTCGTTCAGCTTTCTAGAAGCGGAGTGCCGCAGAGCCCAAATTCTGCCACGGGCACGCCAACGAGTATTAATGTCAGCGGTAATACGCCACCGCGACCAACGCGCACTCCAAGCGTAGCCAGCAATCAAAGTAGTAGTGGCGGTGGTAACAGCAGCATACAATTACCGGGAACGCCGTCTTCTACAGGCGGCCACGATAGCGGCGTCGGCATGAGTCCGGCCGGCCAAACGCCACCTTTGAGATCATCGTCAAATCTTGGAACACCTGACACCGTCGGCGAAGAAACTAATCAACCATTAGATGCATCACCGACGACTATCGGTCCGACAACGACGATGGCTCCCAACAACGTTTCTTCGATAGTCCATCAACTCGATATCGCTGCCACCGAGTCACCGAGTCCAGGAAGAACGATGGCACAAATACGCCGCGCGAGCAATCAGCAGAACAATCAATCACCGAAAAAATCGCCGTCTTCGCCGTGCTCCGCAGGCGTAGGCGCGACCACAACGATAACGACGGCAACGACCACGATGTCTTCAGCCGGACTGATCGCGACGTCTATTGCGTCTGAACCGTTAAAGCTCATTTACAAATCTGACGGTAGTTATCATCTCGCGTCTATCAATTCTAACCAAGTTGTATCAAATCAGAGAGGTATTTTAGGCCTGCAGAACTTGGAGGATAGTAATAGCGCGAATTTCGCACGACAGACGACGCAGCAACGTGGTACGGATCCAACGACAGGCGGTGCAACAGTCAACAGAACCGCCTACGATAGATTGACCGGCACCAGTTCCATCGTGAAAAGCACAGCGCAGCCCGGCCAGAACGCTGTTCTGCCCAAGTTTCAACAGGCCTTTCGCAAAACCTCCATTTACACTTTATCAGCCGACGCGACCGCAAATGCCAATACGGCGACAGATGCATCGCTTACGGGCGTTCAACAAGTTGTAGCGACGACATCCGCGCAGAAAACGACGAATCTGTCGAAGGCGGTGCAGACGTCCGTACCGAACAATCAACCGCAACAACAGCAGGCAAATACTGCAAGCGTTAATGTGCAATCGTCAATCATTCCTAATGTGCAACTGCCAGCCGGCAGACAGATAGTCGTGCCGAATTCCGGTAATAATAGTTCGGCGAATTCCTCCATCGTTTCGAATCAAGCTGCGAATCAAACAATCACGCAGCTCGTGCAGAACGCGAGCTCGTCGAACGCTGGCGTCATATACACGCACAAAATAATAGCTAACAATCCGAATCTCAACATTATTCCACCAGCGATTATATCGCACGCCAATTCCGTACCTGGTGGCAGAACGCCCGTAGTCAAGCTCAATATTATCCGTACGCCCGTCAGGCAACAGAATATAGGAACCATTCAGGCTGTTTTAACACCGAGATTGCAGCAGCAGCAGCAGCAGCAACAACAGCAGCAGCAACAACCTGTGAGAACAGACAGCCTGATCAGCTCTCCAATCGAAGTGAACAATCAAGTGAGCTCGACAACTCTGGAACAACTGCGGGAATTTGAGAGCGTGTTAGAACAGGTGAAAGAGAGGAGTATCCAGCCGCAGTCTCACCAGTCGATTTCCAATAGCGCAACCACAACGGCCGTGCAGACGCAAACCACAACACAGCAGACTCAGGCGAGCAAACCGCAGCAAATATCCGTTAGCACTCTGGCGCAACAATTAATGATGCCGACGCAGTCCAGCGCGAACAGTGAAGCATTTGCCAGCAACGGCAATACCGTGACATTCCAACAAGAATCTGTATACCCCGGGCAGAAAGTCTCTTTGGCATATGTAAATCCGAACAGCAGTACTAAAGTCGCTAATTCCACGACGCCGGTGGTTGTGGTCACCAGCTATTGTCAACCAGCGGCGTCGCCAGCGTTGAGCGTCACCTCTCAGAGCTCCTCGAGTCCATGCGTAACGCCGGCGCCAGCGCCCATTCCGCCGTCCGTCGGCAAAACACCGTCGACGCCGTCGTCCGCTGCAGCTGCGACTGCTACCGCGGCTGCAGCCAAAACTAACGTGAAAAAATCAACGCCGAAGACGGTCAAGAGCAGCGCCACGAATACATCTAAGGCGTCGCCGATACCGAAACCGCAGCAGAAGCCGCAGGAGGACGAACAGACCGCTCAGCGAATCTACGCCATTCTCGACGAATACGCAGAGCAGTTGAGAAACTCGCCGGATCTCAACAACAAGCCAGCACCACGCAGAAGATCTAACCCGCCGACGAATCCGAATCAGTCGTCGAAAAGAAAGAAATCAAGCTCCAGCAAAACCAAGCCGGTAGGGCAGCAGACGACCTCTGAATTGAGTCCTAGTACGGACGATCTCGGAAGGACAATGGGCAGCGAAGATTCATCTAGTGGTGTTGTACACGTGCAGGATAGTCCGGCCGGCTTCTCCGCGCCAGAGGAACCGTCGATAAGCGCAGAAACGACCGCCGAGGTGCGTAATCTAACGAGCGACTCGAACGACGGCGTTGAGTTAAACGTGAAGCGACGTAATCTCATTTTTACGGAGCCGGGATCGGGTCAGCCACGCGCGGTAATTGTCCAGGAATCACTGCAATCCGGCTCTGTGAGCGAAGCGCTCGCCTCGGTCACGAGCAAAATGAGTAGCGCGTCAGTGCTAATGCCTAGCATAGTTTTGCCGCTGATGAAAGGCACTCAGCAGCTCACCATAGTGTCTGGATCGAAATTGCTGGCGACTATGCCAACAACTGTACGCACTGCCAGCGGTACCGCAGTTCCCAACGCTTTAGTATTACAGTCCTTCCTTAATCAGAGCAAGCTGATTCCCTCGCAGTCGCAGGTCAAACAGATGAAGATGCAGCCCACCTTGCAAACATTATCGAACAACCAGACGCTTACCACCGCGCAAAATGTCCAGAGCACCCCCGTGGTGATATCGCAGACCGGAAGCACATCGTTCGCCGGCGAGGTAGCAACTGTGACTGTATCTACATCGGACAAGCCTAACGTCATCGGTGAGCTGACGTTGAAAAATGACACTGTGACCGCCGGCAACACGATCGCGATCGAATCAACGGGGACAAACGCCATCGTGGTGAATAAAAGTAATCCCACCCTCAGCCTGATTGGAACTCGGAATATTAATGAGATATCGGATAATCAGCAAATATGCGGTGTGATCACGAGCAATCCGGCACTGCAAGGCACGAGATTCTTCAACTCGGGCATACATCATAAACTGTCATCGGCGCCTACCACCCTGAAGACGGAAAATGTTGTCTGCATCGCGCCGGCCGCAGTCTCCCATTCGCCGGAAAAGAAATCACCTCAAGACGGGCAGATACACACCGAGAAGCCGGTATCTTTACAATCTGGTGCCACCATCGCGCTGACTTTTACCCAGCAGACCGACGTAGATGCCATGCTGAACGACACGAATCAACAGCAGCAGAAAGACACGAAAGAAGCCTCCACCGAGATAACGTCTGGTACGAAAATTATCTCGCCAAAAACGGTAAAAAGAAAATTCGACAACGCAATCGGCATTCAGGAAAACATATCGCCGAGAACTTTGATCTCCACGAGCATTGCCTCATCATTGCAAAATAATACGAAAATTGGTGAGAATTTAGCAAATAATATTATTCTGTATATCTATTTTTTCTAATTAAAAAAAGAATTTTTTTTTTTTTAGCTATTATGATTTTTTTACAACATATTAATTGCCGTTTGTTGTGTATACGTATCGATAATTAATATTACATATTATTCTTTTTATAGAATCTATGTCTCCTATTACTTCCACGAACAAGCAATCAAGCGTTATCGATAGCACGACGCAGTTCTTGGTGACCGGTGGGCCAAGCAGTTCAGATAGCCAGGAGTCATCTGTACAGCAATCTACCGAGACAATCGATGGATCTTGCAAAGTTGGAAACGGACTGCTATACGACACTAACGCACGTTTGCAAGAGGCCTGGGAATCGGAAGGAAAAATTTCACCGGATACGCCATGGAGATACGTTCCTACATCGATAAGTACGCTAAGCAACGAGCCGTTGAAAGCATATTCCAGGTAACGATTCAGATCAAACTTGTTACCAATTTTTAATTTTATCAATTCTTTTTCTTTCTTATTTTATAAATTTATTTTTTATTTAATTTTTTTTTTATTAGTTTTATTTATTAATTTTTTTTTTTTTAATTTTAATATTTAAAAACATAATTTAATATTTATATACCTTTAATTTCTTTAAAAATTATTTTTATAATAATATTATATTAATCTCATATAAACCATATAAACTTTTCGAAATATTTAAATTTTTAAGCGAAAAAATTCGATTGACCAATAATTCCAGGGATACCGACAACTCCGAGAGCGTGCTGCAGATAATCAATAAAGGCCAAGGCATCGAAATGACTAGCGGACAAATCTATCAGTCGAATGCGAAAAAGTATTTTATGAATCATACTTTAGACACCTCGTACTCCAACAAGAGCAATTTGATGAAATCGCAGCTAATTCCTAGATTAGATCGCGAGTTGATACACCAAAGACTAGAGAGAAAAGCCGCATATGAGCGTGAGCTTAAACTGCAGAAAAGCTTGTCAGAAGAATGTGAAGATCTGGGAGTCGACGAACCGAGCACCAGCGAGCTGTTTCCCGAGGCCGATCTATTATTCGAACCAAATCACTCACCGTCGTTCGATCATTCTTCGCAGGATGCATCTTGCAGTCAGTCTCTGAGTATGAAAACGTACAACAGCTCATACTTTCGGTCTTTAGATTCGTCCAGCGGTAGTAGAGACGCCAGTCCGACAAGCGATTTCAAGACGAACGAACGCAAGAAGAATGCAAATCAACGCGCTAGAGCTTTAAAGGATCCGTTGAAGAGAGAAAAACGAGAGAAAGAAGAATTGCAATTAGACATCCCGGCAAAACACATGCGACTAACTTTGGATAATTTAAGTCAAGATGAAGCGTCAAACAGCAACTCGGACATTTCCAGGCTATCACCGGCGAATCTTGGCTCTTTGGAGAACGATTCGAAAGATATGAGTCACCGCGTAAAATTGACCTCGAGAAGCGGCTCGAAAGAAGGAACACCTAGTAGTGTGTCCAGCATACCGTCTAACATGAAACTAGACATCGACTTAGATTCGGAATCGTTACCACCCAGCATCAATGTTAATAACGCTTCGGCAGCAAGTTCGGGTGACGAGAGCTTAACCTTACTGAGCAGCAATACTACGGATCATCATACTATACCGTCGCCATTATCACCTTTGGCTGCAGCTGGACCGCTATTGTCCACGCACAACAAGTACACGTATGCTAACAAGAAGCGCGTGCCATCGTCTAAGATGCGCATGGATTCGTACATGTCATGGGAGAGTCCAATGTCCGAGCGCACGAGATCAAGCAGTGACGATGAAGATTCCAGCATCAGCGAATCCATCGGTAGCCAGGTAGAAGACGTCACGTTAAGCAACGGCTTAGAGGACAGTGTACAAATGTTAAAATCCTTGTCCTCCGATCGGCATTGCACTTATTTGAAAAAGAAGGAAAAGCTACAGCAGATGAATACCCCGCGAGTGGTTCTGAATCGCGCCGAACACAAATCTGTGACAGCGACGACGGTTTCCAAACGTATTCCTAAGGCAGAGGCATTAGCAGCGACGGAGTCGATGGTGGTGTCAGGCGACAAGATATCGGAAGCTTCCGAGGACGAGGCAAGCAATATTGTACTAATGGAACCGGCGGATTGCCGTACGAGAAGATCGAGTTCGCGCTGCCACGTGAAGAAGAACTGCACATGCTGCAACGGCTCGCCGGAGCGAGGACCGAAGAAGAAGACGAACGCAACAACGGCGGTCAAATCGGCGGACCACAAGCTAAAGAAGCGGCTGCCGTCGAAGCAACCTGGCAAGAAAAGGTAGTCCTAGCGATCGAACGCTCGCGCGAGCATCGCAACATATTGTTATATCATTAGTGTATCGTCGTCGATGGTTTACGATGCGACGACGATGCGGGCGTTTCAGCGCGATCGAAATCGGCTACCGAGAGATTTAACGCTTACTAAAGAACACAGTTTTAACAGCGAACGATCTTCGTGGATCGAAGGATCCATAGGCGACGATGTTGTAAATATTAAAAAAGCGTTTAAACGCGAATTCCATAAATCTGTCACACATTTACAATATTTGAAATATACGACGATTGCATTAGCATGCAAACGGGCAGGCTCAACTGTGAGCGAAAGAAATATTCTCCATGAGTTTAAATTAACAGTGAATCTATTTCACGATGTGCGTACTTTATGCGTACACATTATAATATATATATATAAATATATGTAAATATATATATATATATTTATATATAAATATATATATATATATATATATATATATATATATATATATATATATATATTTATATATGTATGTATATGTATGTATGAATGATTGCATGAAAGGAGAGGAAAAGAAAAAAAGAGAGAGAGAGGACGAGTATAATAGACGTACGATTTACTACTAAATAGTTCTCGTCGATAACAAGTAGGTCATCCCTCTACCATTAGGTGTTAATTACGATATTAGACTAAGGTACAGATCATTTATGTATGGCAGACTTAGACTTTAATCGTTAAGAACCGTTTTAGCGATGCAATCTAGTCAAGTCGGTTTTTTTCTTTTTTTTTTTCTTTTTTTTCTTGTGGCGAGGAATAGATGACGAATGAATGAAACTAAGGTAAAAGGAGCAAACGAAAACCGTAACGATCGTTAATAGATCCCTCGCAGAGTAAAGAGAGAGAGCCTGAATTTATATAATTCAACCTACAGTATGTCTATCATGGTAAAGCTATTCCACGTTGTAACATGGTGTGGTCAGACTGAATAGACAAATAATAATAGAGTTCTCTTTCTGAATAAAAAAAAAAAATATATTAGTCTAGAAACAAGGGTATGCGGTCTCGTTTGCAGTCACATGGCCCTTGCCTTTCGTGTAATGCTTACCTGTATCTGTATAACTAACTTTATATATAGAGAAAGTTATCGCTGTAAATTCTCGGCGCTCTGCTCTTAAACAGCCTCGGGAAAAAAAATAAAGAAAGAAAATAACGAGGCCGTTTGGATACACCCGATTTAGATACGCGAGACATATGTGAAGCTGAGGGGGAGAAAAATACACGAAAGAAAAAGATTGTGGAGTGGCAATAACACGTTCTATGGATCATTCTAACAGCTGTCTGTTGTACGGCCCGACCATACCTTGTCATGGTGCATGTAAAAATCCACGATTGTACATTGCGTAGATAATTCATTAAAAAGGTATAATATTATATATATCGCTGCACTTTAGTACAAAAACGCTTCACTTTATTTCAAATGAGAATGATAGATTTATATCGTATCTCCGTGTGCTATCGTGAAAGGGGGGAAAGAAAAAAGAAAAAAAAAAAACGTATGAATGCTCGTAAATTTTACTATGGACTTACTCTAAACTTGTAAAAGCTTGTAAGAACTGGGGATTAAGGCTGGAGGATAAGAGGGAGGATGAGTTTCACCTAACATTTCGTTATGATAATTACGATTAATGAGAACCTTACAGCGCTGATATCCATTCCAAAATTTTTATCTCAGCGCGCGATATATATGTATAAATATGTAGAAAAACTTCGTCGAGAGTTTGTTCTTTCTCTCTTTTTCTGTTCTCTTTCGATGTTGCAAGAAAAGATATCGTAGCTTCAAGTAATTGAGGTGTAACTGTTCCTGTGAATAGTGTCTCATTACGTGATATGAACCAAAGTGAAAGCTCCGTCGAAACGGCATAAAAAAAAAAAAAAGAAAAAAAAAAAACGCGTAATGAATCGATGTGGAAAGCGATAAACAGCAATGCACGTGTAGAATATGTAAATTATAATTAAATTCTTCTTTTCGTTCCATATTATGTTCAGTTATTTGATTCTGTGTAATCGTTAATATTTTAGAAGAGAATTAAAGATATAATATTTGTCTTGGATGTAGCAATGTATGAAATTTCATACTATATATTATTATCACATATCTAATATATAGATATTATCTTAAATGATTATTTGATAAACGTTAAAAAGAAAATCGAAGAAGGAACTTTTTTTTTTTTAACTATACGTTTTCGAATATTGTCAATGATATTAAAACGGCGAGTATAGTTGTAATGTATATTTATATGTATAAATATATGTATTTAAAAAGTATATATCTATGCATATAATGTACATATATTATTTTGTAACAAAATAGCGTAAAAGTAGAAGTGTTACAGTAAACCGCAATTTTTCCAGTTAACTTTAATATTAACTTTAATATTTAATAAGGCAAGTAATTGATAGTTTTTATGTTGTTATTGCATTTCTTCTTCATTTACACATTCTACACGTACGCTGGCAAAATGCAATAGTTAATACCTTTCTCTCTGCGAGACGTACATGTGATATAATCGTTTCGTTGTAAATGTGTAGCTATATCGCGAAAGACGTTCCTTTCAGTTTCCGATATTCAGTTAAAAAGAAAGCAAAAACCAATAAGGTACCTACCTCGTGCGCTTCGTTTTTTTTTTTTTTTTCCTAGTTTATCTCGATCACCACGATTTCGCGACGTGGCATTTCAACGTAACAAATAATTGGCGTTTCTCATATAATAGAAGATTTTACGATATCGCGACGTGAAGAACGCACCTCGCGTTTTCAAGAACAAGTCGATTTTTCTTTGCTATATTTTATTTTTATTTTTTTTTTTTTTTTCTTACGTTACACTCGCGATGCAAGTTTTGCTTTAATAGAGCGCCAAAAAGATAATTTGGGTTTTAGTTACAAGAAGAAAAGAAAAAGAAAAAAGGGTCTATTCTGTAATAATAAAGATATGTATATTAAAATAAATTTTATGTTTGGAGTATATTTATGTTAACTCGCTAACTCTTCTTACTGCGGGAGCGAGAAAAGCGCAAGTATGTTAATATCTGTTCGATTTGCGATCTAATTGTAACGCGGCCTAGATCACACGCTTCTGAAGAGTACTCTTTCTCGACTTAATTTTATCACGAGGGGGAGGAAGAATCCCGTTACGAAGGAGATAACTTATACTCTTATTTGCGTTACGAAGATCTATTTTATTATTTTATTTGTTTCTTTATTTAAACCAGATTTTATGTAACCGGGGCGGACCACGTATGATTTATTTTTTTTCCGTCGAGAGGAAGCAAGAGCCTAGACGGCTTTATTTAACGAATCAAATAAATTGATTTATAGAAAACTCTTCCCCCTCAATTTTTTTTTTTCTGCATTTGTCTCTCTCGCGATTTTCTCGGTGCGAGAGAGGCGCATCCCAAAGAGAGAAATCGCATTTCCACACGAAGCCAGTTTGTATAAAGTGCGAATGGGTTCAATGTACTTATTCCCGCGTTAAGAGAACGAGCTCTCCTATCTTCCTGTACATTAGAGAACGGACGAGGGTGAAAAAGATGTGGGGAGAAAGAGAGAGAGAGAAATAAAAAGGGGGGGAAAAAAAAAAATTAATAAATGACGGACGGATGTCGTTTCTCCGCGTGTATAAAATTCCGAGCGAGTGTCTCGCACCAAATAGAGATATGCGTATTTTTTGAACGGGACGTCAAGTCAATGAGGGGAGAGATAGCTTCTAGCTCACGCGCGTTGGACGCGCGTACACCATTCGATTCGACGGTGATAGTCTGGCCTTTCGCCACCCAATTTAGTCGTACCAATCGCATTTATCATAGAGGGGTGTGTAGATTTCATCGTTAAGGCAAAGCCGAGGCGGACTCGAGGAAAAGGAACAGGAAAGAGAGAGAGAGATTCGAGTGGGAAACGCGTTCGAGACCCTCGTAATCGGGCCTGATCTCGGTGAGCTTTGATCCTCGACGTCGGGAAGGGTGCAATCTCCGAGATTTCACTCTCGAGAAGAGAAAGAAAAAAAAAAAGAAATCTAAAGAGATAGATCCGATCTCACCGAGACTTCAAGCATCGACGGATCAGGCAAAGGTTTCCCGAAGCTAGGCTTCTTCAGGTACTTAAAGGGACGAAAAGGGTGAAGGGAGCGCGAGAGGGAAAAAAAAAACGTAGTGGTAACATAGAACAACCCGCTTTACACTGGCCGTTAAGCGATAACTTAAGAGTTTTTGTATCGTATGTTTGTTAAGACTACCGTTTTTGTCACTCAACACCCTACCAGTATTCGAGAGAGAGAGAAAGGGAGGAGAAAGAAAAAAAAATGAAAAGAAAAGGACGAGCGAATGAAGGAGTGAAAGAGGATGCGGAGGCGAGAAAGGGATCGAGAAAGTGCGCGAGTGCCGTTGTATGTCACTTTAAGACGAGCGACGTGTAGTAAACGAAGGGCCGAGGGCGAAGGGAGGCTGCGAGAGGAACGAGCACGGCGCGCCGCAAAAAGAAGCGTTACATTCATTAAGCTACGCAATGTCGTCTAGCACAAATCAGCCGAGACAATTGGAGCGATTAGACTGTAAGGGCGAGCGTGAGAACGGTCATCAGGGCGAAGGGACGCGTCCCTATGTACATACGTAAAAGACGACGTAGAGGGAAAGGGGGAGGGAAAAAAAAAGGGGTGAACACTTATTAAAACGTCGCTGCACGCGCCGGATGTTCCTCGAAGGCGAGGCACACCGCGAAGGGACGCGGCCCTTCGCGATCTCGAGGGAGACGTCGCCCAAAGAGAACAGAAAGTCCCAGCTTCGCGACCAAAGAAATAAAAAAAAAAAAATTAAATTAATTGTCATGATCCGGTGAAATTGATATTATCTTGACTTTTCGTTCTCCTCGGGAGTCGAGCGGACTTCTGCGTGAAAGGACTCGCGCGCCTCGATTAATTAATGATAATTACGTTGCGTTGAAGGGATCAACGAGGACCCTTGCACTCTAGTTACTTGTAAGACCAGCGGAATGTTACTTTTGTCACGCGTAACGGCGCCGTACTTTCCTCGGACAAGCAGGTTTATATTTTTTTACACGGAGACGTCTCGGTCCTTTCATAGGAGGCCCGCTCGACCGGCATTCGCGTGTATTTTACGAGCAGAAAGCCAATGCACAAACTGCGAAGGGGATTTTCCGTGACGGCGAAGCAATCCGCCGTATTTCGCTCGCGAGAGAAAAGGATATTCTTGTAGATAGGGCTTCATTTCGCGAGAGGCAGCTCCGCAAGCCTCTCTTTTTTTTTTTTTTTTTCATATCACACCTGCGGATTTAAAGAACGGGTCCTTGCCTCGTATCGGGTGAAAGCGTCTGTCTTTTAGGTGACAAAGGGCCTCGGAATTATTCGAACGACACGCGGAAAAGGTGGCACGTTTTCCACCAGATCTCGAAATCTCAGGCTAAATTACGTGTTGCACGGCGAGAAAACGTAGTCACCGGTCCCTCAGACTTTTAACTACACCGGGAACCCAGGAAACCTAGAACGACTCGCATTCATTTCTTAAGTCGGTGCGTAAGAATAACGTTACCCAGTAGTAGTATTTTTCTAAAAAATTGGCAAGAGCTCGGTAATTTTTATATTGATTTTCAACGTAACGCACCCTGTATGTGCGTTATGATTTATAGAAAAATGTTTTTGCGTTTTGAAGAAACCGACGAAGGATCAATACGTTACGAGGCAATTAGGGTTTAAGCGTTTGTATCTTTCGTCCTTAATACTCTGCAGAAAAAAAAAAAAAATACTGTACAGACAGAAGTGACGAGACCCGATGCGAAAATGACGCTGAGGGCGGGGGCTGTTTTGCGAGGGAGGCATGGGTTTCAGAAAACGTATCGCGGTCCAGCTGACGAAAATTGTAAAATCGCACACAGAGCAGTAGTCGCCCCTTATCCCGTGGATTTTGTTTTTACGACGTTTGCGAGACGACGAAAGGGAGAGAAAAGTAGAATGGGAGGAAGAGATGAGAATACTCCTTGGATATGACTGTACAGCGTATTAACTTGTCCGGAGGTACATATATCGGGGAATCCTTTTTCAAAACTGAAGTATTAAGGATTGCATATTGTACATAAACAAGACATATTTTCTATATAAGGGACGTCGTTCGGTAAAAAGGCCGATGGCTCGAAAAATACTGCAATATTATGATAATTCTTTCAAGCGGTAGGATAGCCTTTAATCGTTTTATGTAATGTAATGATAGAAAAAAAAAAAGAAAAAAAAAAGAGAGTCTGGCAGAATAAAAGTGAAAGTTCTGTATTTAAATATCCTGTCGGTGTACGTTCATTCACACAAACACGCACACGCACACACACGCATCCCGAGATGACCAGCGGCGACCTGACGACTTAGCAGCATTTAATTGCATGTACTTGTACAATTACGTGAATCAGGAGCTTCGAATCGCGCTGCGTTACCAGAATTTAATTTCGAGTCGACTGACAAATTCAGGAGATGATTTATGTTGCTTACAGAGGTACTTTTGAACTTCTTGTAACGTGCCGATAATAAAAAAAAAAAAACTGAAGAAACCGGAGCTCGGTAACTTCTAGATAAAGCGAAGTAATTTGAACAAGTTCGATTACTCTTTTTAGCGATGTAACTGTTAGATTATTCTTTTACTTGTTGATGTAACCCAATGATCTCAATACGTAGAATTTAAACGGGGCTGAAATGTATTATATTAATTAAATTTACAAAGTAGAATCCGTTCATTGTGTAATCGCGCGTATGTTTATTAGCGCCATATACTTACTATTTAGATATTAGCCTTTGAGAAAGATAAAGTGTAACGATAACTTACTCCCTCTTAAGTTTTGTATTCCTTGTGCATGTGAGTAAAAACGAGTTACAGCTGATGTTCATATATAAGGAAAATGTTTATTATACGTTGTATATACATTAAGTACTTTCTGAAACGTCAGCATTTTCTTTTTCATTCTCTTTCCGCTGATTTTCCACCTCCTGTAACAAAGTTTTAGTTGGTTGCTGCGATTGAGCCGCTGATATAAAGACGACGCCGATATAAATCGCTAAAGTTTACTAGATTTTAATAAGACGTACCCTTTGAATAATGTCCATCAACGTAGCATTATCTCTCGACTGGAAGAATTCGCTGATTTCTTGTGGAATACAAAACTGCACCGGAGGCTTTGGCTGAATACCTATTTCCTCCCCGATGAAACGAAACTCTGGCGTATCTTTGATGTGGCTATGCAACTCCTCGAACGTGAAAAGCGTCCCTTTCGTGGACGTCACATCCAGCGCGCCGAAATCTATTATTTTTACTTTATCTTTCTTACGTCGTACGACGTCGAAGGAATCTACCGGGAAAAAGAACTCGAATTAATTATAATAATTCGATATCGTCATTAATTTTAGTAAAACGTTCTTACAGTTGCGCAACGGAAATCTGCCTTTGATGTATTCCAAAAATAAACTTTTGATGTCTGTTTGTATGTCATACTTCTCCACTTCGTTGGAACAATGATACTGCGATATATCCCTCTGACTTATGGCTACGTAAAATATTCGTTATCGTGGAGATTAATTTTGTAACGCCGAATAAAATTTTACAGTTAAAAGGAAAAGAGAAACGAATTACCAATGAGCTCGTTGTCCATGACAAAGCACCGGAATTCCGTGCATGGATTAATATCCTGCCATTGTTTCAATACCAGACAGAAAGGCAGATGGTTTTCGGAGTCCCTCAAAGATTTTACAACATTTAGGTCTTTGGCAATTCTGTCAGAACTTTTCAGCAACAAGTAGACTTCTTCCAGAGTATTACATTTGAGAGTCTTTGTTGGTGCTACCCACATGGCATCCTGTACAAGAATTACCATCAAATATTGTAATTATATTGTAAATTTATTTTTATCTTAAAAAATATATCATCATATTTAACAGTTATTACAAAATTAAACTACTGTGTTATATTGTTATACAAATATGATAGAAAACCTCAGGTGTACTCCAATTTGTCTTGATAAACACTGAATTGTATTCATCTAATGTTTCCTGTATTTGCCGACTGAATTCAGGGAATGTTGGTTGATAATCTGCTTCCTACAAGAGATTCTTTATTAGATATAACGCTGCTGTACATCAAAGTGATCGTATATATTAATTGTTAAATTATATTACTATTATTTTCTAGGCTAAAAAAATAATATACCTCTTCTTCACATACGACTGGTGAGCCATCGGCCCATTCTGAATTTTCTGGTAAAGATCCTGCCACTTCAAGTGGCAGGATAAATGCATCGTGCTCTATATACTTGAGAACCTCATCAGGAATGTGAAGAATCTTAGCCTCCAATGTTTTTTTCACAAACATTGGGTACCATGAATTAAAGGAGCATTCCAGTTTCAAATCGTTCACCATCTTCCTCGAATTTTCTGCACTTGTATATATTTTATTTTAACCTGTTTTATAAAAAAATTAACGTAATGCACAGACTTAAGTTTTTTTTAGTAAAAAAAAAAGTACTTTATAAGATTAAAAAAACTCACGACTAGACAGACAATTCAAGTATGAACACGTATATCCACGATTGGACCGAATATTGGATTAAAGATTGTTGAAAATTGGATTGTGACAGTTCTCTTGGTCCTCTCAATACAGACTATAGTCATTATGGAGAGCAGATACAGGGGTGTAAAGGCGCCATAAGATGCCGCCACAAGACATAACTACGGTGGCGGCTCGTAACAGATTTTATCGGAACTAAAGACCCTCTTTGATTGATCGAGTTGAAAAATAAGATAACTAATTTGCTAGTTTTAGTTACAATGGAATTCGCTACGAACCGCCACTATTACCACCCGCGGTTCTCCATCCCTTTCAAGATAGTGATGGAAGTCAACTGACGTAAAATCAGATATATTATATGTATATGACACATTGTATCATATTATATTTATCATTTGGTTTACTTTAAATTTCTCAACCATCTATATAGATGTACAATTAAATTACCATTTTTGTTTAATCGTAATTGAGAATTAAATATTATTCTATAAAATATGAATTAATTTTATTGTTAATGTATTTTTTAATACATAGTAAGCATCATAAAGCGCTCCCCATCATTTACTCTTTCTACCTCTTAATTAAAGAAAGCTGCGTTTTGTTATCGGTCACTTTTATCAAGCCGCCACTGTTCCACATATGTTCGCCTAACTCGATCGGCGTCGCGAAACTTGTTCGCCACCCTGCCGCGGGGCGGACCAACCCTCCGCAACTGCGCAGGTGTACCAGACCGGTTCACCTTCTTATCAACATCTCCGAAAATCCAGTCACGCCAGAAGGAAGGCCTGACTCGGCTTACATCTTCCTTCGCGCCCTTTTCTCTACTTCGTTTACCGCGTACGCCGGTTCTGGAGACGATACAACCCCCGCGTTTCGATCGCAGTCACCTCGCATCCCTTGAAGGAGCAATCGTTAAGTAGGACGATGCGATGGGCGAGGGCAAAAACGACCGTCCCGGCAAAAGGTAACATTTCGCGCTGCTTCTTGCCACTCGATCGAACCGTACGCGTTACGCCGCTTAATCAACACTTTGACCCGGCTTCTTAAAACAATTAGTCGTTCACGTTATCGTGGCTCTTTTCGTAAAACGCTACGAGTCCAAATCCGTAAGGCATTAATCTAATCGAGCCGTATTATATATATAAATAATATAATAAAAGATAATAACATATGTATATTGTACACGATCGTCGATAATTTAACTTTATATTTAAATATATGATTAAATTGCGAGAAAAAAAAATAATTAATTGAAATATCGGCGATTAAAATAACTTTTATTTATATAAATAATGCATTTTACTCATTTTTCTTTTTTATATTTTACCTTCTTTAGTAAGATAATATTTTAAGATCTAGACGGAAATAACCGCGGTATTATTTCTAGCATTCTCAATATTTTTAAATTTATTTATCGATATTTTAAATTGTATTTAAGAATACGTTTTCCATATACGAATATTTAAGGAGTCATATGTTTTATACAGCACGCAGGATATTCTCGGGTAGATCGTCGTTTCTATCCACTAGCGATAAGTAATATTAATAATTATTTGTGATTATCGATGGCCATTAACTTAATTTCGGCCTAAAATACCTCTCGTGAATCTCTTTCAATTTGATAAGTGGCAAGCACTTTGCAAATGTGCTTTCAACTAAATGATCACCACCGATTAATCCCATTTACCCCGATCGTTAGATCACGCCTAGACAATCTAACAGCTTAAAACGATGGAACGGGTGTCGTTTGCTGCATTAATTTTGCGGAGTAAACGCGGCGGGAAAGTGTTCCTCGGGTATACGTGGCGATGCAGTATTTTAGGGAATTAGGGGATGAATAGAGTAAGGAACGAGGGCGAAAATATTAATTCGATCCGGCCGCGAGTTCCGCCGAGGGGGGGAAGGAGGAAGGGCACCGATGATCTGAAAAGGGGTGGCGATAAGGGACGAGATAGGTCAGACTTTTGATGGCCACGGCCTGGATTCCTTCGACGAAGAAAGCTCGCGTGCAAGGGCCTCCGCCGCCTCGCTCTGTAAAATGCGTTTAGATTGAATCACGCACGAGGACCGCAGAACAACTGACCGGCTGGGTGAAAACCCGGTCCCCGGATCGCATGTTGCCGCCTAGTGCGTGCGGCCATGCGGCGCGGACATTAATTTAGCCGCGCGCACAGATTTGTCGTGCGGAGAAAGTCGGCGCGGGGTGGCAGGGTACGTTAAAATCGGGGCCATTGGGTCGAGCAAAACGAAACCTCGGCATTACGAATCGACCAGGGTGTATATGAACGAACGAGCAGCGAGAGAGAGGAGAAAGAAAAAAAAAAGTAACAGAAACGATACAAACTCGCCGAGCAAAGCGGCGCCGAAACGAGCTACCAGGCCGGAACTGTCGGCGAGTTATCAAATTTCCGACGCGGATAAGCGCAAGGGGAGAAAGAGGAATAACCGTGTAAATCTTTTGGCGTGTAATTGCAAAAGTTTTCTTTTAACTGGGACCAAAATATCTGGCAACGGTGGGATTCGAACCCACGTCTCCGGAGAGACTGGTGCCTTAAACCAGCGCCTTAGACCGCTCGGCCACGTTACCGTGTTAGACATAAATCTCGTTTCGTGACATGGGAGATTATTATGTCCTATTTTCCTTTATTTAACATTTTCTTAAATATAAAATAAATAATATGCATGCTCGAAGCGATAAGTGAAGAACAAACATTTCTATTAGGTCAGACTTTATGTCAGGAAATATAATTAAAAATTATGAAACAATAAAAAGATATTTACGTGACTATACTTATCATCGTAGAGATTACACTAATCATTATCTTTTTATTTTTGTCAAATATATATATATATATATATATATTTTTTTTACAGGGAGCTATTTTAATGATTTATTCAAAAGTTGATTTTTATTAATTTTTTGAAATATTTTCTCATGATTTTGATCATGATCCAATTTGCAACGTTTCAAAGACAGTTTATGCATATCATGTTTATCTTCGATATAATTTCGCAAAGATTGACGTGCGCCCGGGCCATTAGGCCTCGATAAGATTTATTTTTCAAGCTCCGCGCATTTTGCAGATCGATTCGTCGCGTCTAGGGAGAGCCGTTTTAACGGTATGTACGGTACCATCGTACCACTCTCTTCCTGTTCCTCGTCCTCCCTGTCCTCTCTATCCTCCTCGCCGTTCTAACCGGCCCACCCTTCTACAAGCACAATTCGCGACTTCGGTACCTCGTCATCTTCAGTAAGCTCGGGTTGTCCATTCGCGACATGTCGCGAAACGTCCTACCTGCTCGGAACATTTGCCCGGGTCAAGATGATTTAAGTCAACTAAGTCTTACACATGAAATCTAAAGAAAAAAAAAAAAAAAAAAAAGAAACTCGGCAAACTAATTTTGTTTTAAAAGCAAAAACAATAAGAATATTATTGTCTTAAAATTTGTAGGTAAAATTATTGTTAAACGGTGTCGTTTTCCGGTCCAACTACGAACAGGCAAAGATCCTCCACCCGCGGTGTCGGCAAGTCGACCTCGGATTCCGAGGTAGCGCACGGTAAAGGCAAGAGTAAAGGGCGTAAGAGCAAGACTAAGGAGAGATGGCCGTTTCTCGAGGAACTGACGGTCGACGAGCTGGCTCGCTACCGAAGGAAACGCGTGCAGAATCGACCGAAAGATAATCTGCAGTCACATCCGGAGTCGGTGGTTCAGTGCTCTGCTTCAGAATATCGACGCGCGTTCGGCGCAAATGTTAAAGAGCTATCTAAGGTATCTGCATAAAATGTACATTTTTTTTTTCTTTTTACAAAAATAGTTAAAATAATATATTATAATCCATTAAAAGACAAGATTTTACTAAGCCAATATTAATTCATGTTTAAATGTATATTGTGACAGGAAAATTTTTGGCCTGAAGACTATTTGCACGTAGATGGAACTCCCGAAAATGCGCAATCTTCGTATTGCTTGGATTTTAAAGAGGACGAACCTGAGATCGAGGATCCAACTGAAAAAAAGGAAGAT
Organism: Cardiocondyla obscurior; assembly: GCF_019399895.1. Lineage (NCBI taxonomy): Eukaryota > Metazoa > Arthropoda > Insecta > Hymenoptera > Formicidae > Cardiocondyla > Cardiocondyla obscurior. The sequence goes on along the minus strand of NC_091880.1, from coordinate 1,614,237 downwards.
GATACCTCCGAAATGGTTCATGGGGAAAATGTAATGGAGACGGAGACTCCGCAATTGAAAACCTTGTTCAGACGTCCTTCGTTCAGAAGGTAAAACTTAATTGCTATTGAGATAAATCGTTTTGTTATCGCGTAAGAATATATAATTAACAAGTATATATATTTTTATAAAAGAAAAAAAAATCAAATACGAGAAAATCAAAGTAAAGTAGCATATTAATAAAGATAATGCAATTTTTGATAAAACATAAATTAAAAAATTTTAAAGACAATGCTATAAAATATCTACGCTATACCGTGGATTGACATCCAATTTCTATTTGGTTTATTCGTTTAGGTAATTTTGCGAAAACATATCTTTCCCGTCATGAATCGTAAATTTATCGTATCGAACTGTTCCGAAACACGCGAGTTTACACAAATCGAAGAAGCATAAAACTGACTGTCATGCAACTAAATTGGCAACGAAGTTAGCTTTCTTATACTCTTTGTCGGATATCTCTGTGACATTTAATAAGGTCCAGGTATATACATATTTCAAAGTACCGCAGTTTATGTTAAACAGCGTCAATTATTTACGATAACGGCAAGAAAATTAATTAATTTTTATTATATCTTATAATTAAAATCTTTTAAAAAAAAAGTGCATAAAATAAAAATAATTTATACAACATTTCAAGATTATTATTTTGCATTAATTTGAATTTTTTAAGTAGCTCATTTATTTGTAAAAAAAATATTATTCTAAATGATTAAAGAAATTGAAAAAAATTGTTTCAAATTATTATTGTAATTAATACATTACAAATGCTTCACTTGAGCTATTGACCTAACGATCTACTGTCGCACTATATTACGTTAAGGGGTACCAGTTTGAAATGCGGTGGTGATTTTTACACCGATACCGAAACGTATTCCGCGTACGTGCCTTATGAGGGCCAACATCGCGCTACGCTTATACGCCGACCTACGTCCTTGAAAATGGAAGGAGATTTGGAGACTATGACGGAGAAATGCGAGAAATTTATCGAGTGGCTTAACGTCAGTCGACCGGAACTCATGCGTGTACCCACTCACCTGAAGATGGAGGGTGAGCTGGAAACGGCAACGGAAAATCAGGACAAATACGTACCGTTCGTCGGGGTGCGAAGACCAGAATTGTTGAGAAGAAGCACAAACTTAAAACTCGAGGGGGATACTTATTTCGTGCCGGAATACACCGAAGTGTTTAAAGACTACAGTGCGAGAGGTAATATCAAAAATTTTTTTTTTCAAGTTTTATGACGTTTAAATTTTATTCATAATTCTTAAATTAAGAGTTAATTTCTTATAACTGTGAATTAAACAATTTTTTTTCTACTTTTTATTATTTAAAATGCACTTAGTAAAATGTAATTCTTCTCTTTAAAATTTTCTCTTTTCGTCGCTATCCTTTTTCTTTTAGAGTGATATTACAGAATTAGCGTATATTGCAGATAAATCGCAGCCGCAGAAACCTCAAACGCATCTGAAAGTCGACGGAGATTTCTACCAAAATACAGAGAGTACCGAAAATTTCGTTCACCCTTCCGTTAAACAGGCACAAGAAATGGCCGAAAGGGTTAAGGACAGTAACGAAGAAGGTAAATGGATGAAAAGTCAAGAGGAGGAGCGAAGAAAAGACGAAGAGATGACAATGTTAGTGTCAAAGTTGGAAGATCTAAATGGTCGACCACTCGAAATTCCGGAATATCGTGATGCATATAAGGTAAATATGAAACTTAAAACTGATTTAGATTTATAAAAAAAAAAAAAAAAAGTTATGTTAAAACTAGCATAAAATATAGAATTACATAGAATTATCAAGAGTGTAATTGTTAGGATTTTCCTCGTGAACGACCGAAAATCGCAAAGCCGGATGTCGAGATAGGCCGCGCTGACGGATCGAAGGTGACTTCGCCATCGCGCTCAAAGTTCTCCATAAAGATCGACCAGGATCCGGAGTATCAATCCAAATACATCGAGCATGCCCGAGATCGACCTGTATACCGGAAACCACCGGTGATGCTGCGCCCGACAGTGATGTCATCTTCAGGTCGCAGTAGCGCGTGTATTGGCAAACCTATTCATCAGGAGTATCGTGCATTCGAGTACGAGCCTACCAGCGAAGTGAGATCTCAGTATGTTCCCTATGGTTACGTACCGAGAGTCGAAACGCTAAAAATGCCGGCTAATCTGCGGCTGGAGGGTGCTCTCGACCTTCAACCCGAATACAGAAACGTCTATTGCACGAGATACAATCGTCAAAGCTGCGACGAGCTCAGAACTGCTCACGGTAGAGGAGATTGCAGTCCAAGCGCGAGGAAAGAACGCCTCTGGTTGAGCGGGCAATGCGACAAAAATGCGCAGGACGCTTTTCGTGTCCTAGACACAAGGATTCACGAGGAAAGTATCACTGGAAAACCGCCGCCTGCTAGTAGAAGGTATCTCTATTGATATTTAAAAACGCGGGATTGAAATAATTCTTTTTTTTTTTTTTTTTTAATTTAATACTTCGTTAAATTTGAAAGCTTTTCATATTAAAAAAATTTTTATGCAATCGCGGTTTTCAGAAGCTCTCGATTATCACAAGCGGCAGCGGCACCAAGACCTACGCAATTGGACCTAGCGGATCGTACGACTGTCGCGAGAACGCGATCTCCTAGTCCAACGTATCGTCTGCACGTTTGCGACGTCGACAATGAGCGACGAGGATTCGGCCGACACGAGCAGTTTTCCGAAAGAGCGCGTAGCCCTTCGACCGATCGCGTAATTCGGGACAACGTCGCCAGGCCTTACTCGCCAAGTTTTGGTAGAAGCAGACAGGACCGTCGCGTTAACAATCAGCCATTCGTAATTCTAGATAACGCCTCGAAGAGCGTGTCGGGTAGAAGTAGCGAGCGCAGAAAACGTACCGACAGAAGCCTCGACGTCCCGGTACCGGGTACACGAGGTAGACCTAGAACGCCATCCAGATGGATGCCGCCATGGTACGACAATACTAATACGATCTAGGTGTTCGTATGGAAAACGAAAAACTATACTAATAATCCTGCAGTCTGAAACTTTTATATTATACTATAACGAAGGTAGAACTGACGGCAAATTTAACACTGCCTGTAACAGCATATATAAAATAACTCGATTAATCAGCCAAATTTATTTTTAACTACTATACACTAGTGCTGAGGCGACTACCCATCTTTGCAGAAATTCCTAAAACGTGACGAGAGCAGCCTTTGAGAAATACCAAATAATAAGTGATCTTTTTATTCGAAACATTATAACTTGAAATCGATCGACTTGAATCTAAATGTGAAGTAGAAAGTAGTAAATTTATAATCTATATTATATGTATACTATATGAAAATTGTTAGAATTTTATCTAACTTGATATACCAAAATAATTAATTAATATTAAATAGAAAAAAAATTAATTATGTAAATAATAAATAAAATAGCGAATAATGAGTTATCTTATTACTGCCATTTGTTAATCTGTATAATCATAAAATATAAACAGTACTGAGCTTTGAGTGGCCTTTTTTTTAAACACCACGTTACTTTTTTTTTTCAACGACGTAACACATTAATAAATAAATCAAACGTTAATTAATCGTAACCTGGTATCATGCGTGGTTACTTAAGTTGTTTATACTTTTAATAAAGAATTTTATCAAATTTAGTTTATTAATATACCTATCGCCATTAAATTTACTTTCCTACATAATTATTCATCGGGATAGGAAAAAGAAACGTTTCTTTGTACAGCACGTCGATCCATCGCGCGACTCAGCATAGTAAAAAAAGAATTGATTAATCCGAATCAACCAATTGTGTGTAATTGCACACTCGCATACACTTTTCCTCCATGATTGGTCTTTCAATTTAACGCCTTTCTTTCAGGAAAAAAAAAAATCCTACGTTTCCTTTCCTTCTCAACTGATGAATAACTGCAATGCTTGAGGAAATAGTCGTTTGATAATTCCGACCGAGAGCTCCTTCGCCGCGAGCAATTAACTTTGCTATTTGTCGCTACGGTAATAACAGCGCAGTAAGCAAACCCCTTTTTTTTTCTCACCCTTTTATATTTGACAATAACTTATAGAGTTTCTTGACTGAGTAAATTACAAAGCTAGGCCCGTGCGGAGTTTTCTTTCAGATTTATTAATAAAATAAGGGTTTTTCTCTCTCTTTTTTTTTTTTAGCTCTTACGCGCTCAAACATCCTTGTGCTCTAAAGCACAGATAAAACGGTCTCGCCAGCGCGTATATTTAACGCGAGGCACCGCCGTGTCTTTTGATTCTCAAAGACAAAAATAAAATTTACTTTAATGACGTAATAATCCCGTTTAACCCACATGCGTAGACGAACGGTGCCGCCGCATGGTATTTGACGTTCGCGTTAACTGAACTCGGCGCGGAAGATAAAAGGAATGTCTTTCATACTCTTTTACAGGATCCCCTACGCGCGTCGCTGCGGGAACGCGATTTCCTCCCACGATTCTTGCGAGGATTCAACATTAGCGCGCTCGTAACTTGTAATTATACAAACGAAGTACACGCGCCCCGCAATAAGGGCGCGTGTGTAATTCCTTTTCGCGTGCAATGTGTATTACAGCGCTTTCGAAGGGCGCCGACCGGGCAATCGCAATCTCTCCCGAATATATTAGCGAAGACGGCTGCCGTTTTCTCTATCCCGGTAACGTAGGAACAATGTCGTATAAACGTTTAGTTTTCACGCTCGAAAAGGTGGAACCTAACGCCGTCATTAAATCGCAGACGTGATTTAACTTCCTACGTTGCCGTCGGCGTCTCGGCGGAAATTTGAAAATACAATCTCCTACACACATATTTAAACTACGCAAGCTTTTACTTCGGACCCGTTCTTTCGGACAATAGGCACTACTTAAATACGCCAAGAGTGAGAGACATTACGTGTTCATTAGAATGCACGATTAATTCATTACTAAAATAACGTTAAAATTAATTAACATTTTACAATGGAAGCTTAAATATATAATTAAATAGAAATTTATAAATGTGTCTATGTATAATTAATGGCGAGACAGCCACCACTGTTAATATTAATTCGGTCAGAATTAAAATAAAATTAAAAAAAAAAAAAGAAATAAAATAACGCAGTTAATAGAAATAATTATAAAATAATTATAATGAGATTAATTATTTAATTTTAAATTAATTACAAGAAGTTATGGAAAATAATAAATTTAAAGCGATGATTAAATATTTTCTGTATAGCGACCAGATCACTATTTTCGTTGAAATACATAATACCAAATTCAAGATATACAATCTCTCAGCTAAATTTCATCCGAGATACGTTACAAAGCATTTACGACTACGGTCACATCCCCCGTCGATCGAGTGTGGGCCGTGTGTACGGTAACACTTTTTTTATTCATTTATAATCGGATAAAAGAAAGCTCGAACGCGAGTATTACCACGAAATCGAATAAAACGGATGATCAATTTCCTTTGTCCGTTACGATCGCCGATGCAACTACGCGCGGCAAGGATGTGTTATAAAGCGTCGGCGAGCGTACGTACGTACGTTACCTACATACAAACGCCGGTGTACACACACACACACGAGTGAATTACACGTATACACGTGAGTTAATTAATTCCGCTTTTAATCCGACGCTTGCCTTGTACTAGCGAATCACTAAACGTCGAGCGCAGCTTTTTACGCTTTTTCTCTCGCACAAACGTATCTTGTACGTACGGGCATAATTGCATGTAAGTTTCACGTAGCGCGTTTGACTTTAATGTTTCCGGCTTGACGAAACAGCGATTGAAGTAAACTAGCATATATTCAACGAGCTTCTTAGCGGATTAATTTCTTTTATTTTTTCATTATTTTTTTTTTTTTTTAATTTCCTGTATATTTTTCTCTTTCATACGGAGACGGTCTCGTCAATTGCATCGTTTATATGCTGTTAATTGGCAGTAAACTTAACTATTGATTAAACGTTAAAAAAAAATTTTTTCTATTTCTTAAATTTTATTACGGTAACGTATAACTAGTCATTTTTGTAACTCCACTGAATTTTACACGGCGCGATGAGATGCCGGTTTAGTCGACTAGCTGTTCCACTGCGAGAATCGAGCAAACTCGGATACAGCAACATGAAAGTCCACCTCTTTCTATTTTATAAGCTTTTAAGTTCACATCAGTTATTTATATCTCCACGTAGAATAAAAAGTAATGATATTAAAAGTTATTATTTTTTTTTTTCAATATTAGTTTTCTTTTTTCTTTTTTTTTTTTTAACGTAATATCGATGCAATATAATACACTTACTTTCCATTAAATACTTAGCAAGGTGCATTATAAAGATATAGTCTATAAGCTTTTAGCAAATACATATATATTTTCCTTTTAATTTGAGGAAGTTGCAAAGAAAAAGGAAATACTAAATTGTTACTGAAGTAAATTAATTAAATTAAATATCTCAAAGCTTGGCTATGAGGAGCATCGCAACCTACATCACGTATGCTATTGTTAACATAGATGCCAAAACGTTAAGAGACCTAAGACGATGGTCCAGGTGATGGTAGTGCTAATAGCAGAAATGATGCTGGGCAGGACGACATGCACAACGACAAAGTTACGCTTCGATGACGCAGCTGTTTAATTACTTTAGGAAGGAATTTCACGATAGAGCGGCGAGTAGCGGTTTCAACGATATGTTCGGTGGCATCGTGTTAAGTGAGCCATTGGATTATCGTTGGCATTCATTAAATTAACAGTCAATTAATGTTTATAAATTGCACGCTAAAGTAAGATTCTTCCCCCGTTCGTTTATTTTACGCGCGTACATAATACAGTCAGTTTTTAATTCCAGTTAATTAATTTCCTAATGTTGCCTCTTTAATTCGTAAGATATTTTTCATTTTTATTTAACATTTTAGCTTATTATTTTGTAATTGAAAAAAATTATAAAAATTATACGTTCGCGGCACTTCGCCTGTTTTTGGATTTATTATTTTAAATAACTGAATTTTTACACATTTACGTCTTTGCATGTTTTAAATTGTTATTTATCACGACGGGTTTCAGCAAGTTTTAGCAAATTAAAATACAAATTTTCAATCGTACATTTCTAATTACTGTTACGTTATTAAATATTGTGTACAAATCACGTGTGTGCGTGAACTGTTACATGCGAGGCACGGGCACGTTTCTCGAATACATTTACGTGTAAAAGGTTACGTAATAAAATCTATGATAACAAGTAGGACGTTCCATTACCATATTTAGAATATAATTATGACTGAAACGAATCCTCGCATAATTCCGGTTAACTTCATTATCGAAAGTTTCACTCTTGTGTAGACGTTACATTTTCGCAATTATAACTCCTAGCAGCTGTTTACACAGATAACATCGCGATGAAGATCGTCATATAAATATTAATAGATATTTTTTTACGCTACAGATTTGCGGTGATTCTAAGAGATGCCAATCGAGTCTCGCTTCTTATTTGTAACGGAAACAATAAAAAGTACTCGCAAATTTTAAATAGTTCACGGCGTAACTTTCTAAGAATTCTTCATTCTCGTTCATAATTTTGATTTTTTTTAATGTTATTTTTAAATTGAAATCACCCCTCAAGTATAATAGAAATATATTTTTATAATAGGTTATTATACGTCGCGACTGTTTTCTCGAGTGTTGTTATTGAATGGAAAATGAAGGTATACAACTACAGAAGGGAGAGTTCCTTATCACATTTTTTTTTCATCCAGTTTCGGCCTGCATTATTAATGTACGTGTCTCTAATACTTGCGTAGGTAACAATAAAATAAACAAGCTTAATTGAATATTCCATTTCCATTATAGGTATTCCGAAATATTCAGGGAACGCGAAAAGTGATGACATGCATAATCTAACGTAAAGATAATAAGATAATAAATAAATAATAAGTAAATGTAAAAATAAATGTAAAAAGACAAATTAATTTGAATTAATTAATACAAGCTAACGTCAAAATAAACTAAATGTTCATCTGTGCATTTTTAATTAAAAAAAATAGAGACATTTTTAATTAATTTAATCTAAATCAGTGCGTTAATAATTTTGTACGATTTTGTATTTTTCTACGTAGAGTTTATTTAAATAATTTAAACTTAAAGAGTTAAAAGTTATTAAAAAAAAAAACAGTTATATATGTTAAAATATGTACATGTATATCATCGTTATTGTTATTAATACATAATTTTTTACATATTAATAGCATGTAGATTAATATTTTATATACGATAATTTAAAATTTCCTTTTTTAAAAAAAAAGTTTTCCAACAAAATACGTATAATAAAAAAAAAATAAAAAATAAAAGAAAAAAAAAATATTGCCCAAAATTACAAGAAAATTACCCATGTCCCAGTCAAATCGATCTCTTATTATTTTGTGAAAGAATTCGGTAACGTAACTCGTGTTTAAAAATTTACAAATGACGTCCATATTTTACGGATTTTATGTAACAAGGTGGTGAGGCGCGGAGAGAGAAACGGGACGAGGCGTCTGGAGGATGCAATGACAAATCAGATGATAGGGCCAAGAGTCTCCCGAGCAAGCAGGAGGTAGGAAGGTCGCGCCGAGTCGAGTGGAGACGGATCGAGTCGGGTCGGACGGCACCGACCGGCTATAAAAGCCCTCTCGCACCGTACCGTCGACGTCATACGTCGTTAGCACTCTGGACCGTGAGGAACTCCGTCGCGCGCGTACCACCTGTTAAAAGCGCCCCGTCCAGGTACCGTTCAGCCACCAGCTGCTAAACTCAACCCCGGACTTTATTCCGCCCCGTCAGTTCGAGCCGAGCGGAGCCTACCCACGTCGGCTCGAGCGTCGGCGACTTTATCGCAGCCGGAAGTCATCGGCCCTTCCGCGCCTCCGCGTCTCCGCCGAAGGGAGAGAATTTTTACTCGCGCGAATTATTTCCGATTCTCGCCAGACGGGTTGCGAGCACTCGCCGCTTTTGAGGGATCTTACCGGACTTCCGGGAGTCTCTCACGGAAGTTCTGTGAATTCAACAAGTAAGTGCAATCTCGAGACTTCTCTCTCATTACTTTTTTTCTTTTTTTTTTTTTTAAATCGTGGGCTCTCCCCGACGACGGGATTGTGGTATAACGTGACTTAGCGAAATTCTGGGCAACGGCCGGATCTCTTCCCCGTTCACCTTCGACGGGTTTTATTTCCTCGGTGCATATTACGACATCCGACTTCGGTATTACGACAATCAGCATTCTGCCAATTCACGCGAGTAACGCGCGATAGCGGAAACTGCGCGGGATGTTTGACGTTACTTCTTATCTGTGCAGATAAGTAACTCGTGATGATATTAAAGAAGTTTGTTGCAATTTGACGCGCCTCGGGAACAGTTTTAACAGTCGCCCGTTATCCTGTTAGTGATTTATGATTTAACGGAAGAGTTATTAAATTGGCGCAATAGCTTTATCGTATTTTTCCTCCCCTTCCTCCCCCTCAACGAGTTCTGTATCAGACGAGACTAAGCATCGGAGTAATTTAAAAAAAATATGTTTTTTTAATTAAAAGCGACCGACGGTTCCCCCTTTTTTTTTTGCCGCGATCTAGTGGCAATATTATTTCGCGCTCTATTTGACCAGGCCGGCAAAATTTTTCAGCAATAGTAAAATAAACGTGTAAACTTGTCTATTTGCGCGCGTCACGCGATCGATCGATCAGTCGTTTACCGAGCGGTATAAATAATAAAATTTATTTGTGCCGATCGATGGCGATAATCCAATAAATCGCGTCACCGCTTATTGTGCAAATTCAACCTTTACACTTTACCGATATGTTAACGCCAGTCAGAAATATTTAGATGACAATTCAACGCGTCGACTCGCACGCGCTTTAATCCCCGGTTAATGTAAAAAAAATCGAGAACGTAATCCGGGAAAGCGGAAACGAATGTAGAATAGTACCCCGGCGTTGTTATATTCACCGTCGTCATCCCGCTGTCAGCCCGATTCATTTCAATTACACTTTCCACATAGTTTTACGGAAAGCGGCACATGCGAGCGCGCACACGTGCGAGTATTGTACAAACACGATTATTAATACTAAAAATACGCGCTTCGCAGTAAGGGCGCAGGGGCGCGTTTGTACCTAATTAATAACAACTCAATAAATGATATTATCAACTAATACGATATTTAATTGCGGTGGTCAGAGGCGCTCTTACGCGATAATCCGCATAGCGCGATTTCGCGTACATCGAATTAAATATCAAATTGAAACATTGAATTAGTGAAACAAATAGGTTTCGTTTTCTATTACCACCTTTTTGTTTTCTTTTTTCTCAAATAATTAATTTTCTTCGTTTTGATATTCAACGCCTCTCGTTTCTTTCCATTCTCCTTTTCATTAATGCTCGCCGTAATATTATTTCCTCGCTTATCAAAGATCTGCCCTCTGTGCAGTTTGCATAAGTCCGGTTATCCGAAAGGGTTCTTTTTATATTTCTATTTGCTCTTTGTGCTCGAGCGAGAGAAAGTGTTCTTTCAATATTTTCTTACAATAATCGCGAGCGAGCCGGGCAAGTCGAATTAATTAATTAAAGATAAGATTCTTATAAAATAATGATGTTAACAATGTCGTTAAATGCCAAAGTCTTACGTGTTATTCGATTAGCCTAAAATATATTGTGTATACGCAGATGTAATCATATGTAACGTGAAATCGTAAGCAAACACGTTATCTTTGTATAATTATTAGCGATTATTAATTACATACAAGCTCACGATTACGATTATTAACATAACATTATTTATTCGTTCAGATATTGACGGTACTAAATTGTAATTAGAAAGGGATTATATTCGAAGGATAAATTCAACAGCTGGCCCGAGGTCGATGAATCATTATCACGCTCTCATAGGTTGACTCATAATTATTTGATAGGCGAAATTAAACAGATCTCGACAATTCTGCGAGGCAAATGCAGTTATGAAATACCTGACGGTGAAAATTTACAGTTCTCTCTCTCTCTCTCTCTTTTTTTAATTAAGCGAGGGTATATAGATAAACTAAACTAAACAGATACGATGTTCTCACGAGATATGTCGAGTATATTGAATCCTTTGATATTACTCCATGATTCATCCGGATTTCACGATTTTTACGTGTATTATTTTCACCATCATCTCATAGCTACCTCTCTTTTATTACCTATCTCTCATTCGTATTTATCGTTCTCAACTACGGGATTCCGTGCTCACCCAAATTTCGTCCGCGTAGGCTTCCGATCGATGTATATATTTCGCCTGTTCGTTAATTTAACAAATACGGGCGCAATAAAACGCTCGCTAAACGTGCGAATACAGATTTATCTTTATTTGTTTTGCACTATAAGCGTTTATTACACAGAATTGAGCAATCTCTTAAACTTGGCTGATATTTTTAAATACGAAATTGTGATAAAATATCAATCCGCTGCGAATAAGCCGCGGTTTCGCAATAATCAGATTTCAGTTATTGCGCTCGCAACAAATTCGAATAAGAAATGAAATTATTTGTGGCATAGCTAATTAATTTTTTTTCTTCTTTTTTTTTTAATCGGACACAGAGGAAAAAAAGTTGTTGGTATCGAGTTATTTAGACGGGCAGAGATACGCTTGCTATAAATATATAAGTTTTGCTTTTATTCGGTATAATTAGATGCGGAAGGCAAAATTTGTGATTTATAAGAATTACGTTTATACTTTCTTTATTGTTCAAACTTTTCGACAGTTTAACGATCCTAGTAAGCCACGAGAGTTTACTCCTCGTAAAATCCGCGGCTGTGAATATTGCGGGCTTTGTGTAACCTTTCTCAAATTTACAGTAGGATGTAACCTGATCTACATCAAACGTAAAATTCAAGTCTCTCATTACGGGGGAACTAGAATGTAAAATTTCTTGGTTATAATGTGTAATAATTGACGCGATGATATCGCGAAAAAACTTTGAATATAATCTATTATTATGTAGCAATAATCAGATTTTCTTTCGGGCGTCGGCGGTATCTGTGCCGGAGGATAATTTGCTCAGATACTCTCTTTCATTGAAAGTTTCGAGCGCGTTAAACGATCGATCTCTTATCCGACGTGCAGAAACGAGATAGGCAGCTACGTTCGAATCCCACTCGAGTAATCATACGTAGAACACCGCGATTGTTCCGCGTCAACAACGAGTCGGCTTTGACAGATCTCGGTACATCGTTCTCGCCCCCGTCTTGACTCCTGGCCCACGAAATGTTTTCTACCGATTTTCCGTAGAGCACGTTTATCGTCTATTATTAGAATCCTTTTACTTCCCCCGTAACTATTTTAAGTAATCCATAAAATGTTCATAAAACATTAAAAGCTCGGCTTTTCTATAGAATTCTCTAAGGTGAACAATAATCGATCACTTCACTGTGATCGATTAATATGTATCAAGTTGGAGTAACTTTATTACTTTACAAAATTTTAAATAAACTAGCTTGATCTAATTATTGTAAAACAATTCCACTTCTTTTTATGTACGTTAAAATATATTATTTATACCTTGAAACAAATTAATACATTAATAAAAAAAAATATTGGTATTTAGAAGTTTAAAGTTAGGAAAATATTCTTTTTTTTTTTATAAAAAAAGAAGAGAAGAGTTCTTTAATATAAAGCACAAGTTTCGTCATTTATTTATATTTCGTTTTCGAAACTCATGTAAAAATTGATGGAGAGTTTTGCGTACACATAGCGGTTTGGTTTCAATTTTCGAAGTTAAGATTTAATTTCGCCTGCTGCGAGCGCAACGATCCGAAATCTAGATATGATTTTATCCAACGTGCGCATAGGTCTAATAAATCTAGCTGGAAAATAAAATTTTAATTCGAGTTCTCGATGGTGATATTGCATCGAATTGATCACGCAACAAAATTCAAAACATATTCTGAGTTCTGTTCGAGGTATGACGCTCTCGTCGCCCTACATCTCCGAGAATATCTCATGAATGCGAAGATTAGTTTGCTATACTCCATCGTATACGCGTATACGATGATACTATTTGTAATTTCAATGATTTCCCTCGCGCAATTTTTTCTTTTTTTCTCCTCTTGTTACCGCCCTCGCGTTTCTGTTGATCTTTTACGGTGCATTAAATTCAAGTAAAAATCCGTTGCCGTTTGCAATACGTTCGCGGTTAACGATTGAAGTTAAACACTCATATAAAATAATATTATAACAGAAATACAGATATGTACCTTTCTCTCAACAAAAGACAATCGTTATTCCATACGAGAAATATGAAAAAGAGCGTGACATTTAAAAAAAAAAAAAAAGAATAAATAAAAGAACCCCTTTTATTTAATTAATTAAATGTGAAACATTTATCAGCTTTTACGTACGAGTGACTAATCTTTTTAAACTTGATCTTTTGCTATTTAATCGCGTGAAGGTTAATCGAGTTTTATATTATTAAAATATTTTTCTCTAATATATTTTATAAATTGTCATTTTATAATATTCTACCTAAGAGAAGTATTTTTTTTTCTTTTTTTTTTTCTATATCGGAACAAAAAAATCTAGCGACATAGTGGTTTGAACAAAAATGTGGAGGAGATACTGTATTAATTTAAATGTTTCGCGTTAAATAAAAATACAAGACGGAGAATCGTGTTGGAATTAATACAAAATAATTAGCCCATTTCTAATAGAAATCTACCGAATATGTGTGTATATGAGCCCAAAGGGGGGAATATAATTGAACCACCGCGGCTTATTATAGCTAATAACCGCACAGATTATCCACCATGCAATCGGCTAAACTGATTTTCTAGATGCATTACGATAAACCCACGGCAACATACAGTTCAACACAATCAGCGCACGTGGCGTGCGTGCAGAAAAGGATGAATGTAATCAGGATTATCAATGATAACGTGACGTTCAAATGACGGATCGCGATAAGAGATAAAAAGAAGCCTTTCGCGAGATTACGAGAAGTAGCCGTGATCGATCAAAATCTTATTTACCTCGTTTATCTATTTATTTAGCTTAATTGCGTAACGCTGAAATGTCTGCACAGCGGCGAGGGGGTATCGTTAGAATCGTTGACCTAATTTTCGACGAGTCCACACGCCTAATTGTCCGTAAGCAAAACTGCACAATTGCAGCTTTCACTCCGCGTTTTATTATCACGATTGGATTGAAAAATGAATAAGCATTTTTTTTTTTTTTGACATTTTAAGACACCAGCCGCTAAGGTGCTTTCGCGGAAATGCGCTTTGCAAAACTTCAACAATTCACCGACGAAGAAATTATACAGAGAAATCCTATTATCGGATTTTTTTTTTCTTTTCTTTTTCGTCGAAAGAATCTATCGCGATGATAGATTTTCGTGTTACGTGTGTTCTCTGTTGCGTAAATTGATAACGAAATACAGGAGTAGCGAAATTTCCAGTTCTGTTATACCCAAAAGACGCAGAGAATACTGTTTTTATTAAAAGAACAAAGCGTGTTGCTTTATTGCGTCACGTACGTACAATCTCTGCTCATTGTCGCAATTCGCTTTGCAAAATATTCACATTTTCTTACAGCGCGCTTTTAAAAGTTCTTATTTGCGAACCTAGTCACCGCGTCCGGCGCACATTCGCTCTAATATCTCCGTTAGATATCGCGAAATTTTTCGAAACGTGCGTCTTGCGCGTATAAGGGTGAGAGGGTGCACGCGCGTTCCATTTTACAGCTGCGAGCTTTCAGACGTCCGCGCGCAATTGGCGGCTGTTATCTTGGCAAAAATGTCGCCGTTCGCCGGACGATTTTTGCACGGCCGCCTGGCGAGAGTCCCCGATTTCTCATCGTCTCGCCGATATGTAATTAGAGCGGCGTACAATGGGTACCACGTGCTATTTATCGCGAATACAAATCGCGCGGCCGGCTTTCCGGGGGCGACCGGCGGCGGATGCGTAGCGCCAACGGAGGACAGAAAAAGAATCGGCGACGACGATAAACGATAAAAGTGTGTAAAATTAGAAGCAATTACACCCGAAGGCTGTCGCCGCGGCTAAAGCCGGCGCTTGCCCGCAGGCTTTATCTGCGTAACCGGCGCCGAAGAGCTGAAATCGCCGCTATCTTTGACGTTTATGTCGCGCGATGGTCACTCCTCTCCGCTTGTAAACTTCTCGCATTCGCAGTCATCGACAGACGCGACGATAATGACAAGTTCAATACCGGCCCACGCTGGAAGCACCACCGACGAAAGTGCGTAAGGTACGATCGAATAGCAATAAACCGACTCCCCCGCTTGCACCTTTGTTGCGAAAAGTATACGCGTTTCTTAAAATAAAAAAACGAAAAAAAAAAAAAGAAAAACAAACAAATAGATACCGACATTCCAATCAAAAGATATTTGTACGGCAGTTGCGCAAATTCCCGAGCAACTGGGCGATATCGCGCGAAATTGTGACAGTTTACTCACTTCTCCATATTTTTAATTTCATTTTCACAATGAAAATAAAAGAAAAATCGATATCAACTACAACAAAGCCTAATGGAATTTTCTCGTTAGTATTTTCAATTGAATTAAATATTCGTCAAGGCGGATATTACCCTCGTAAAGCGATCTAATGCGCTTTTCGACATCGAGCCGGTTTTAGAAATGTTTTTTTTTCTCTTTTTTTTTTTTGCGAAACTCGCCTGGTGTGTTAACACTAATCAACGAGATGGATAAGCGACGATATAAGTTTTAATTAGATTTACACTCATTTAATGAGCGTTGGCTTATCATTTTCTTGGCGCCGTTGTTAAATCGTCATTATTCGAAGATGATTGAGTTAGTTACGTCAATTAGATAATGATCTGAGAGCAATCGTATCGTCCACTGAACGCTAGTTAATGACCACTCTAATAATAGTGTAACACACGTGCCGAAGATGCCTGTCAGTTAGTATCGACATTACCCAGAATTTCACTTCCCATTTCGACGCGAAATTCTGATTAAGTTAATTCCGTTAGTCATTTAGGTTTTAGGTTTAGCAGGCCCGACAATATAATCCTGAATCGCAACATTAATTTCCAACAAATAATATCTATTTAATATTTAATCACGTACATGAACCAAACTTTTCCTACAGTCCGCAGACTTTCTGAATTTTATTTATTCATCGTTATTGGTTGATTAAAGCCTCGCTTTGAAATTGTTCTTATACCGCATACAAAATTTGAAAATTAACCAGCAGTTAGTAAATTTCAAAAGTTTTATTAGTTTCTACGTTAAATAATAATTTTCTAGTTTTCTAGTTTCTACGCAATATATATGTATGCTTTTAAATATGTTTAATTAAATACTATAATTACTTTTTACTGTACGTAATATGAAATAGATTCTATCTTCAATGTTTCGTTTAGTTCATATTTAATAAGTCGACTCAAAGGGACTGTAAGCACCCACTCGCGATCTTTAGAAACACACAAGTCAATCTTCCCCAGCTGTATTTATTTTAAATAACTCGGCGGGCTCCATTCCGCGCATTCACCCGTAAAATGCTTAAAGTACCTACAGATGAATACTTAAAAAATGTTAACGTTCCCGTGCAAACTGCAAATTTATTTATCTTTTCCGCTACCTACGCCTCGCGTCTTTTGCAAGACGAGTTGTAAATTCTCTTTTCCGCCGCTTACAAGAGAAGCTACTTCGCTTATATATTAAGAATGATAAAGGTTTATCGCTCGTCGCAGGAAAATGCGTAATGAAAAAAAAAAAAAAAAAAATTATTGTCGTATAGTCGCAAATCAAACCGTGACGTTGTAAGCACACATCATGATTATCGAGGCGCTCTATGTCTTTGCTTATCATTTTACGAGGAGAATCGTTCGGCATCACACGGGGGGATGAAGTGCACGTATGTACGTACATACGTGCGTGTAGTGTTTGCGCGCAATGCCGTTGTTAACAGATAATCGATACCGAAACGATCACGAGAGTATTTCGAAATTGGTGGCCCGTTGAGAAAGCGGAATTTACAACGAATTTTAATTGCAATTGCACGCGCGTTAATTTTTACGAGACGCGAGGTTCTCCTGAATCGTTTCCCTAAGTTTCTTTCAAATTCTTACAAAAAGAAGGCACCGAACCTGGTTGGAGTTAATAAATTGATCTCGCGTCTTTTCGCGTCGCAATAATCTGTTTCCTTTTTTTCTTTTTTTTTTTTTTGGATCTCCATTTGCTCGATTGCACAATAGAAGAAGCGCGCAGCAAAGACACGACGGAAATGTCGAGTATATTTCAAATTCTCCACATTTTCATCATTCTGTCGAGTCTTTCGCCAATTTACGGTCTTAAGCGGAAGTTTAATCGAATATCGTCTTCGTAATTTCTGAGATGTAACGAACCTGTCTGCGTTTCAGCCCGTTAAAAAATTTTATCAAAGTGAGATTCCGGGGGAAATTAAATGTCAAGTAAAGTTATCTACGTTGCATGTTTTCTTGGAAGTTCACGTGTAAATTTCTAACCTCTTAGCTTAGTTTTTATCTTACTTCATATTTTGTCATCGCGAGGAAATCAATCTGACGCGCTTGAATATCGAAGTAATTTGTGACACATCGCCCGTTTATCGTCTCTACCCATGTTAAACTCGATCGTTGACCCTGCAGAAAGTTGCGTCTCGATCGTCTTACGTTACCATCGATCAATCCAGTTCTCCTTTCTTTCCTCCCAATTTCGTTCTCGCGATATTTCGCAAGCAAGCGCGTCTTTTATGAAGAAAAAAACGCATTGAGTTACCCTCGAGGACGAAATTTCTTTTATGGTTTCTTTTGCTCGAGTGAATGCAACGAACGAGAAACGAAAGGTTATTCGGTGATGATATATACTGCTGACAATTGGTTTAGTTGAGTGTGCGAAAAAAAAAAAGAAATAAAAAAAATATAAAAATAGAGGAGAGTTTCATTATATGCATGTGAAGTCATAAAACACGTAAACACAAAACCAATTGTATGCATAATGTGCGGCTTCGCGCAAGCTCATTTTAAGCAATAATTTTTGCGACGACCGAACAATATGCTCCGCGCTACGTAACTTAATTTTATATTACTTTACGCGAAGAATTATTTAGTTATTTTCTCACCACTTCTCGTTTATGTTTCACACGATTAACTTGCGTAATAAATATTATTTCAATTTTATCCTAAATTTTCTATTTAGAACTTTTCTTTCATTATTATTTTAATGATTATTATGTCGATTAAAAGTAAAATATTATTTCTTAGATCTTTTGTTTGCTCGCAGTAACATACTTATTACATTGTCGGTCACGTTTCTATCGGCGTCTAACTCCGAATACTTTCGCAACTAGTTAAACCAATGTTATTCTCACCAAAGCGTGCGCGGTATTTTGTACTACAAAAATACCTGTGGGAAATGCTTATACTTGAGTATATATATATCTCTCTCGTGAACCTTAATACAGCATATATGTGGCCCGTTATGCTTCCACCTTTGATCCTTAATTCATCCGTCCGCAAATAATGACAATGTGGATCATATTGTATGCAAACTGGAATTAACATCGTAGGCAGCCCTATTCCCGCAAAATGTCGAGATACAGATGTCACGAATCGCGTTTCGAAACCGAATATTATTTCTGACAATTAGCGTATTTCGTATTTCGACGTTTATTTCATTATTCGACGAGTAATGGGTGTCGCCACGCTAACTTAATTCCGATTGATCGCCACATTGAAGGGACGAGACTCGTGAAATTAAATTGCTTGATATTCTGTACGTATATTAAGGAAATGTTTTGTTAAAAATTCATCGGATCGAATTTAAGATCTATTCGCGACGAAAGAAGTCAGTGACGAGTGCAACGACAATGTATAAAGCTTTTCCCTGTGCATTAAATTCTCATTAGTCTCTTTGCGAATATTTATATTAACGTAGTAATGATTGAGCGCAATAACGTGAATTATTCTGAGACATTTATTTACAAAGCCTTAAACGTGTAAAAAAATTTCGAAATAAAAGAAGAGATTTTTTTCATATTTAAAAAACAAAAATTAAGAGAATTTTTTTACGAGAAACTTTATGTAATTATAAATTATATTTCCACCGAACTGAATGTGCCGTACAGAATAATTAAAAGTGAGATGATAGAGCGAATAAAGAAATTATTTAGCCACTTCAAAGGTGGCCGTTAAGTTAAGTTCAATCGCCGCGTCGGCGACCGCATCGCTCATTAAAGCGACGCTCCGGAATTAAAGTGCGGCGGCACTACGTGTCACTGGTAAAGTGATGAATGAATGAACGAACGAACAAACCAGATTTCCCTTTGTGAAAGAGCTTGCTGACTTTACTGAATGGATCTTTAACACGCGAATGAAAAAACAGCTTGTGACGGACTTATAACTGTTTTACAAAAGATATAATACTAAAGTTAGCGATATTAAAAACTTTACGTACTCCTGTATTAACTAAAATAAAAATATATCGATGCCCGAGAGCTATCACTATATTTTAATTTTAATAAGCTCTAAAATTTTAACAAAAACAATAATTGATAATAATTTTTAATTTCGATTGCTTCTGCATTTTTTTCTTTTATTTTTCTTTATTTTTTTGTTCACGAGACATATTATTTCAATACTCTAATCTGCACATACGATTCCTCATATATTATTCCAATAGTATACCTTATATTTCTTAAATTTGTACTATTTATTCTAATATAATTGTTCATAAAAGAAAAGAGGATTATTAGTTAAAATGTTTTTCGACAAAAATGTTGAGCAGAGTTACTAGTAAGATTCCAGATTAAAACACGAAGTACAGACAAAATGACATTTACCGTGACGTAATGTTAAACATCCCTTATAATATACATTTCATTGTCAGAAATAAAAGAAATTACCTAGTTCTAAATACATCGTCCACATGCAAGAATACATGCGAGAACATTAGGTAGCAAATGACACGTCATCGCGCTATTATTTAACATAATGCTCCTTTGACACTTCAACACACCGGCGACATTCGAATAAGACTGTCATTTTTTAGAACGTCACGCTACATTAAACACCGCCTATATCTTTTCCCTTAATTTACATCTTAATTTGTTTCCTGACATTATTTTCTTTCGTTTTACTTAGAAAAAAAAAAAAATATATACTAACGTCTTTATTACGCGAAGTGACATTTTCTTGCACATATTTGTTTCTAATAATAATGTCGTATCTGCACTAATAATATTCATTTTTGTTCTTATATAAGTAATTTCCTTGTCTCGTAAAGTATTCTGAAATTCGATATAACGCGAGTGCTCGTAGAATTTTACAACAGCACGTAATAATAATGTTCAAGATGATAATTAAATAAAGATTTACTTTAATCTTACGAAAATGTACATTTCTCATATAGACAAAATAATGTACGTACACTAGTATTTTACAATATTATCTCGTTCCACCGTACTGAACCTTTCAAAATATTATAAAATAACGTTAAAATCTTTTCTGTTTCTACAAATATTTTTCTCGCGCTTAAATTAATATTACTCTTGTGTTTCTTAAATGTTCTCTTTTTTTGCTCTAATTCAAATATGTTAGAAAATTAAAAAAAATATTTTTTTGACTGAATATATACCTATTTTTTTTAGATGTTTTTTTTATATACGCCTGCGTATGTCAAACTTTTGACGCGTGACATTTAACGCTGATAGAATTCCGTTTTTTTTTTTCTGACTACGAATCAAAATGATTACGATCCTTCTCTTGTACTTCAGTCATCGATATAATTGATTGGCAGCTGATATTAACGCTTATATCGCAAGTCGTGTCGTCAGCAAGCTCAAATCACCCGCTTTTAGCCGCGGATCAAATTGAAAAATGACCGTCGAGTTAAAAAGAAAGAAAAAAATAAAAAACATTACGTTCTGCAAATAACCTATCATCGGGACCGTCAAAATTTAAATCCAGTAAATCACAAATATGTAAAATTACATTCGCGTTGCGCAGCTTTGCGCATGATACACAAAATTCACAATCTAGCCATCGTGCTTTAATATTAAAAACTTTCAGATTATTATTTATGAAAATGAGAATATCATTGATAATACATGGAGTTGAAATGGACCGCTCAATGAATCACGTTCTTTCATCAAGGCGATGTCACCTCGTGTTGTCTTAAGAACCGATATTCCTTTCGAGATTATATTCCCCCCCGATAATATAATATGAAACGCAGCTCGATTATGTATAGGTAACAATGCAAACTAATTATTTCGTCCGGTCAATGTTTACCGATATTATATCGGATTACATCAGAGACAAAATAATTAGTTTACATTATGCAATATTCTATAATAATAAAAAAAAAAAAAAAATTCAAGAATTACTAAAGAACAATACGAGAGTCAGATAATTTTTATACCCCCCTAATTTTTTCACCTTTGACAAATGAGTCGGAAAGAACAATATGCAGATTATCGAGATTGATCAGAGCAGGTGGTATTACCCTTTATTGAGGTTGAATGAAAATGCCGATTAGGTTATTTAAGGCACATGTGGGTGAACAGTGAAGCCGGTGTAAAATTATCGTGTTAAATAACTCATTACTGTATTCATTGCTCGTTATAAAATTTGCATTTGTATATCGTAATTTTAATATAATAACTCCAACGATATTTATTTTATAATTTTTACTTTTAATTAAAAGAAGAAAAAAAAAGAACTCAAATTAAACATTTAAATGTCTCTTCTGTTTAATATTTGGATTTAATATAAATTTTGTTTTCGTTATGTTTAAATTTGTTCGTAGAGAAAGTGCAGATATAATTTGAAGCGATGCCTCATATGTCGGACTATAAAGTTACTCGTTCTACTTCTGATTACAATTGATATTACTCGTTTTAACGAATTCGCGACGACAGCGACAGAAAATTTAATATATAAAAAATACATTGTGATACGTGATATTTTTACGAAGGCAAAAATAATACTTTAATAATTTTGACACGCGAGATT
The DNA here is from genome assembly GCF_019399895.1 of Cardiocondyla obscurior. Lineage (NCBI taxonomy): Eukaryota > Metazoa > Arthropoda > Insecta > Hymenoptera > Formicidae > Cardiocondyla > Cardiocondyla obscurior. The sequence continues at coordinate 1,592,190 of NC_091880.1, read as the reverse complement.
TTATTGAAAAATCAAAGAATAACATCACTAAAAATAATATAGAGTTAGAAGTATCTTGTTATTATCTTTGAATTACAAAAATGTCGAAAATATTAAAATAGATATTTGCTTAGATATAAAACGTTTATATTTTAAAAATCTCTGAAAAAAAGATTATAAATCATAAACCAATACTCTACATTTTCTATTAAAAAAAAAAATTTTATTAACTTCACAGATTATGTTCAATGTAAAAAAAAGCCATTTAAATGAATATTTGTAATTCAAAACAATTGAGCACTTAAAAAACGGAGTATATTAATATACAAATACGATAAATAATTTTGATTTTAATTCTAAACTAATATACAAATGCAATAAATCAAACTAAAATTAGAAAAAAAAGGTTCTATCGCGCTGTAAAATAATCGCTTGGGGACTCATTAACTTAGCACAGTTAATACTGCGCGATAAATGTCTTTAATAATCTCGCAACGATTTAATTCCTATAGTTATTTTAGTTTAATTGTTTAACAGAATAAATTTAAAACGGTACGGAAAACGAATTAAGAAACGATATTTATTGTAAATTGGAAAGTCGAAAATATCGACTGTGCCGCAAGTGGCTGATAATGTCGACTATGCCGCAAGTGGCTGATAATGTCGACTGTGCCGCAAGTGGCTGAGAATGTCGACTGAGCCGCAAGTGGCTAAGAAAGACGAATCGTCTCTCCACTTGCGAATAACTACTTTTCAAACTACGCTACTTCTACTTTTGTAGACAACGAATCTACGAGGTGTATATTTTCAAACTGTACAGCTATTAATTATTATAATTAAATATATATTGCAATAGTTTCTCATAAATTCGTTGCCTTGTAAAAAGAAAAAAACGACTCACATTAGATGCGACGCGGGCGGAGTTCAGCTACGATGATGCCATGGCAAGATGATATCTGTAACACACAAATAAAAACAAGAATGAAAAAAACATGTACAAAATAATAATTATGGATTTAAAATATAATTTCTAACACGCGACTTTAATTTAATAAAAAAAAATATATTTAATGTAATATAATTATTAATTTTTTGAAAACATTTTTATAAAAAGAACATTCTTCAAAGTATTAATATCTTTTCTTTTGGAATCATTCTTTAATTATTTTTCAAATAATAAAATTAGCCGAACAAAATAGAAAAAAAAATATAAAAAATAATTACTTTAATATAATTAAAAATAGATAGTTACCCAATCGTTGCTCCGCCGATGCCCGATGTCCATCCTGGACCTGCTCCTCCTCTCAGAACTCAGGTCTACTGGTCACGACATCCACAGGTCACTCGCGACACGCAGATACGCGCGCGAATTAATCACAAATAATTACTCGCGCGATACTTACGGCACACCCGTTCTTAAAATTTATATTAGTTTCGGTCGCGCGATTACTTTTGCGGTATTCGCGACGAACCCCGTGGTTCGTTTATTCCGTTAATCGGCGATATCGATACACAGATAAATTATGTACAGTCAATTGATATAGACTAACTACTTTTAGTACTATTAATACTACTACTACTACTACTGTTAATACTACTAGAAAATTACAATTTACGCGAAACACGCGATTTACGCGAAGTGTCCGATTTACGCGGATTATCCTGAGCTCGCGATTTATGGAAATATTTTTTAATATTGTTACGCGTAATCAGCAGTTTCTAAAACCACTGACATTTAAAAAGAAAAGTATTTCCTACTTGTACGATGAACAGCGGAGTTATAAAGATGATACTGCAACAGAAAAATACAGATTAAATTATACAAATGTCCAAAGTAATATTACTGTATTAAAAAATTAATTCACGTACTTTTAATATACCGTTCGCAAATAGATATTTAATATTAATTTTCTTTACGCAAAAGAAAAAAAGAAAAAAAAATTGTCTTAACTCCTTCACTAATTATTCTACAATTAATCATTGTTAAAATAATAAAACGATCCAAAAGAACACAAAAAAATGCTTAAATTTAGAAAATAAAAGAAACTCACTCCTGGGTTGCTCCGCTGATGCCTGATGTCTGTCCTAGACCTCCTCCTCCTCTCAGAATAACGGGCCAGATTCTCCTTCGGTGGCAACGAGAGTTTAGTGTCTCCTCCTTTATCTTAAATACATGGTTTGACATGATTAACACCACAGTTAATTAACATTCTAAAAATACTTCGCTCTTACCACCGCGACGCAATCGTACTCATGAAGCGAATTACTATGCGGTTAAAAATCAAGTGACCAATGTACCAGAACAAATAAATAAAACAGAAGAATTAAATAATCTAAGTAATTGTAACTTCCGTGCAAAGTATTCGCTTCATACGTACTCGGTATGTGTGTACATTGATCCCGGAAATAACAATCGCATCAGCAAATCCTTTTACGAAATAAGTTAAAGTATTTTTTTTCGCCACGTAAATAACATTCATAACCGTGCGCACTTGATCGGCGGCTGGAATTCCAAGGTAACAGAGAACACCACGCAACCTGTTTACATGCACACACTCTAAATGACTCTACGTGCGTCGCTAGCGCTTTAACTCTCTGTCCTTCCCTTCTCCCCTCCTCCCATTACGATAACGCGTACGGAAAAGAATTTATGTCGAATATGAAATTTACTATTACCGTCAATGTATCATACAGTTTTAATTGCCGAATACATCGCGATGCTCGTCGCATCGAGTCTCACTTCGATCGAACTGACCGACAATTAATTTTAAATAATACAAAGGATCCTATTCGCCGGCTGTATGCGGGAATTTCTGGTCGGCGGAGACTCCGTTAATAATAATACAACTTAACTTACGGTCAGTTCATTAGGAGACTGATCGAAGAGGGTCTAAAATTAATTATTCGTGGATTAACCTAATCACGCCGGAGACGCGAATACATTAACTCGATCACGAAAGGAAAGATACATGTCGACAACGTAACTCGCTTTCGCTGCCTGCTATCAATTTTATACAAAGAAAAATAAAATGATAATTATCTTGGGGCTGCTCCATGGCTTTCCGAGGCTTCCGCTTTCTGCCAGAATGTTCGCAATGGGCCGGTACACGGTACTTCGGTACACCAGACCCTAAAACGAGAACAAGAATCGTACTAGATTAATGAGAAATCAAGTTGCCGATACTCAATAAAAATGTATAAAGGTACAAACATTTCGACCCTCATAAAGACCAGCTGCTCGAAGGTAGCCTCAATGGTCGACCGTCATATGCAACTTCGCGAACATCACGCGCCGCCCGTTCGACCTCTACGCAGCGACAGCGTGTTACGCAAAATATTCCACAGCCGGCAGAAACGCAATCGGCAGCTAAAACTAATAAAACAGATCGTCGATCAGCTCGTTAAGAGACTCATCGGCGTGAATCTCAATCGATTAATCCCGCAATTACGCGAGACGGTCCGAAGAAGCGAACATAATTCACGAATAAATGGCGATGCGACTTACTTAAAGGAAAAAAATAAGTGAGCTTTACTGCTCTCCGTGCACAGAGTGTGAACAGGTCATTTTCGTCGAGGCTGCACCTGTCGGTGGTCAAATATGCGTGCCGCTGCTCGCGCGAACGTCCCGTCGCTTCTCAGATGCTGCTACGTGTTGCGTGGTCGGCGGTCGCAAGGGGAAAGGACGGGAAGGGACTATTAGCGAGCCGTAGCGAGGCACTGCGCATCAGCGGCGCGCATGTCCCGCTGCGTGCCAGCTAGTAACTTTACGGCACGAAATTTCAAACGTTATAAAAGAAACGATACGTAAAATATTATACGAAATATTAATCAAATGCTAAATTAAATGTATCGTGAGTTTTATTCAGTATGTAACGTGTACGTACGTATATATATCTGTAGTTTGTCGCTGAAAATAATTAAATGTAAAACAGTTTTTTTTTTCTTTTTTTTTTAACGTTGAAAAAGGGAGAGTAAATGCAAATCGTGCACGCTTTGTAATATTTAGTGTTTTATCAAATGATATGTTATTCGTCCATTCGATATCAATTATCTTCCTTTTTCACCCTTCCTTGTATAGTTTGTTAATTTTTTTTTTAATGAATAGTGTCCGAAAAACTGTTCTGTTGAAAATAAATTTCCATACAAATGGATTTCCTATTGTTACTGTATCGTGATTAGACTTCTCTTTAGCTTTGTATATTTTTTAACAAATATACGCATTGCATGTATGTACGTTTAAAAATATTCAAAAATTAGGATTTTAAAGCTAAATATTGATTGACGTATGAAATATAAATGCACGTAAAAGAAAATTGTTACTTGTTAGAATAAAAATTTGCCTAATAATCAAAAATACCTATAAAAGAACAAGCGTGAATTGTGCAATCCGGCAAAGGAGGCTTCCGTCACGCGTCAGGATATTACATTTAAAGTATAAAATATGCATTATGTCTACAGCTTACGGAAATTGTCATTTAATTTTATTTGAAAATATCAGAGGGATTTCGTTCAAAACTGTGATACTTTGTTCGCCACGGATCCCAAATATTTGATAATTTCAAGCCGCCTAGCTTATGGAACTACAATAAACGCCAGAAGCTGACAAAAGCTTAAAGGGTTTGGGGATATTTCGGGAAGAGTGGCGTGCAAGAGCTCGGAATATCTTGCGTTAATTTATATTTTTGAAATCGTACGTCATTACAGACGTAATTCTCCTTCATTCATGTGCCATTCAATTGACAGGCATTTACATAAATAACGTGCTGGTCGGCTCCGCCCCGCAGATAACGAGAACGTAATGCGATTCACATTTCTGCATAAATTTACCACGATAACTCCGTTACGATAGAACAACAATCTCCTCGAATTCGCACCGTTATTTGCATACCGGCGGACCAGCTAGAAAGAATCGTCGTAACTCTTTGCAAAATCAGATTTCTATCTAAAAAACGATTATTCTAGCTAAAAAACTTTACAAACTATAAAACTAATAAAATTAATTTACAATTGTCTTTAGTTCAACAATTAAAAAAAAATGTGTGGTTATAACATTACACATTAATGTATTTAACGCCGAGTATATTTCTGGTACTACAATTTATAATAATTAATTATTTATTAATTTAATTAATAATTTTATTGAAAGCCTAAGTGAAAAGATATTGTAATATCGCGCTTTTATAATATTGATTAATGCAACATTATCGATAGTTTAATCAATCGTTGTTAGTGCATTTATTAAATTACTGCTTAACTACACGTGACATATATCATATTTGCATCGTCCATTTCGTTATTAATCTTTAAAGTAGTCAATTATAATTGTTACGATAGGTAAAAGGGCATCGTTATATTCTACGTAATTTCGCTGCTTAAAATTTAATTTAAAATAAAATAAAATAAAATAAAAAGAAATATCCTTACGTATTAATCTTGTTTTCAAATTAAATAATTTAATATATCTTCTTCTTCATAAATTAAAAATCAATATCTCCTTAATTTTTAGAAGCATTAAAAATCTTTTTTCTATTTTATTTTTCAAGATGTTGTCAATAATGTTCAATTTACTACAAAAAAGAAGCGAAAATAAAATAATTTTGCCTTTACTGCATAGATTCCTTTTACAGGTTTCTTTTAACGTTCACGTTGTCTACTAATTGTCCGAGTTCTCTAACGAACAAGCCGCACGGCTTGTTATACAGTACTTTAATAACAAGATACCTAATCCTCTTTGACCGGTGCACCAATCTCGGTCCGGGGCTAAAAAGTTACATGACGAATTTAAACACAATACTAGAAAGAAAAGATAGTGATAGAGCGAAACTAGTCTGGAATCAAGACGTGAAATCGAGTCGCCGGTTGACTCGTAGCATGTAATTGAAAAGCGGAACGGTAGCTCTAAATTACGAACGGTAAATTAAGCCCCTTGGTGTTAATGGACCCAGACGATGACGACAACGACGACGGCGGTAACGACAATGATGACAACGTCTATACCCCGTGAAAATGTTTGTCATTTCGTATCGACGTCATTAAACTTATTTACGCAGCGGCGGCGATTAATACATAAGTTTGGAAATACTATTGATTATCAATAACTAATAATTTCGTATAAATGTAATACCATTCAAAAGTATTTTTCAATGATATGTTTCAGATGAACGTTATTAATTTACATTCTTCCTACACGATGATACTACTTGGTATCTTGGCGTCGACGACGATAATCGGCCTCGCAAGTTCCGCCGCTTTGTCGTCGTACGAAAGAAGAGACATGTTGGACAATCGTCCTAAAATTTTCCTGTTGATCGATCAAAGAATACCAGAATTGGAGGTACGTTGTCTCGAATAAAATAATAACGTCCGTGCGGAATTACGAACGTGTTGCGTAATTAGGAAATAAAGACACGTTGTTTCGCGCACTTTAAGAGGAAGAGATATATGGATCCGCCGCGATAAGAGCGCGTCAATAATCCCGCGACAAGCTTCAACGTGGGCGCGCGGGAAATCGCGCTCTCTCGCGAAACGGAATAACGCGTTTCGAAATGTACAAACGGCATTGTGTCGGGGAAAACGCGCGTCGACACACGTCGGATCGTTTAGTTTACGTACGTTTTGCATTTTGAATAGTTAACGCGTGCTGCAATCGACCGTCACCCGCGCGCAGATGAAAACGCAACGCGGTCCAGTATCGGAAAATAACGGAAAACGGCGCAAAACGCGGGCGTTGCGAATCGAGAACGCGGATGTCATGAATGGAGCTAGACGTTCCTCGGTCTCTGCACAAACGGGGAGGATCTCACGTCACGTTACAGAGGATTTGCCGTTTCTCCTTATTTCCCGTACGGCTGTGCGCCGTCTTCTTTGCAAGCCCGGATAGATTTCAACCCTCGAGGATCTCTCCCTTTATTCGCGGCTTCTCGCGCGCGCACTTTTCGTTCCAATAAAAATTCAAAACACCCGTGCACATTATTCTTCGTACTACAACGTGAAAGCTGACAATGCCGAAATACTTGTGTCTACCCCGGCCAGAAATATTATGTCACGATGTTTGCACTACGGTAAATCTATCATTTCTTTGAGATTATCTTCGAGAAAGCTGGCGCGCGGCGAGAAAAACTTGGGCGATAATGTAATCTCGCGTGATAACGGAGAAGAAAAAAAAAAGAGAGAGAGAGAGAAAAAAGAAAAAAATTATCGTTTCCATTATTCATGGATAAATCTTACTCAGCGAGTTATTTTTGTACGTAACATAAATTCCCGTCCATTTATCGCCGAGCCTGACATTTCGAGAGAGGCAACAACGATTTTTTTCGACTTTCAGCGTCGCTGTTTTTCTCGACGTGGCGTTTTCGCAGCATCCGAAAACCTCCCCCCCATTCGAGAATAACTTTGCAAATAAATGCACGACTCGAGAGCATCCGCGTTCATTGGCGAAAATCGCCCGGTACGTTACTTATCGTTGGAAACGCTGCAGCCGCGACAGATAGATGTAATGAGAAGCTCGCGGCGCGCATCCTGGAATTTTGTTATTCGCTCGAGGCGCGCCGCGTGAAAGCAGCAATATTACACGACGACCTGGTGGTGGCAGGTGCCTTCATTATTCATGTGCATTCATTATTCCCTCTTCTCCTGGCTCTGTAAGCACGTATTTTCTGGTTCGGTGCATTGTGTAGTATAAGTTTCAAAGCTCCTCGCGAAACTTCCGCCCCGACGGGCTTCACGTACTTTCGGCCGTCACTTCCGCAGCGGGTGACTTCGCGATTCCCGTGACAATTGCACAAATCGATCAGCCTGTTTTTCTACGCGGTGAAAAGCCAGGGGGAAAGGAGAAAGGAGGGGGAGAAAAAAAAAAAAAAAGAAACACCGTTTCGAAAGAATTGTTTCGCGCGAATGTGCAATGGAACATACGACCGTAAAATTGCTATATATGAACCGTGGAAACATAAAACGCAACGTAAAAGCGCGGTAAAGTAAAAGTACCTAGCAACGTCGTACTCGGAAAGACGTCACACAGTAAATTGTAGGTACGCAGAGGCATGTAAATTTTAAATTACCCTTAATACCTACGTATTCACGAAGGAGTTATCTCGCTCGAGTCTTTGTCCGGATGCAAAATGATCCACGTTACGGAACTTTAATTGTCAAATTAATTACCGAGGTGCTTAATGTTAAATGTTAATAATATAGATAGTTGTTTGTAATGCCAAATGTTAAGTGTTTTAACGATTATCTGCAGCGTACGCTGCGTGCATAATTATAAAAAAATTTATTTTATCTTATTAAAACTATTATATTTAATTGTACGTAATGTATCGCATATTAAATCTTTATTTTTTGCCGTAAATGTTTTTTTTTTCTTCTTTTAATTTTTTAAAATATATTTTTTAATAAATTGCATTCTTTTCCGAAAAATATATTTTTATACAAAGAAAGAGAAGAAAAAAAAAATTAAGTTTAATATAGTACTCGGTGGAAAAGAAGCTTATCGAAGTTAAGAAAGCTCAAAAATTTTGTCACAACTTTTGTTGAAGTTTCAACATATGGTTGATAAGATTAGGAAGCTTGTTAGCACGGTTGACCAACTATAATAATGTAATGCGACAGCTGACAATGTTTTGTTACACATTGTTAGCGTTCGCGCAGCGAGATGTTCATAAAAATTTTATATTACTCTAATCTAATCGTATTATTTAAAGCAGGACAAAGTTCTCAGATAACTTACGCGTTAATTAAAGCACTTTATTTTTACTTTTGAAATATGCGCTCGCGTACGACGTAAATATATCCTTTTATCGCGACTACGCGCGTTTAAAATAGTTTGTTATTTCCTATACATATAACGATTATATGATTTTAATAACAACCAGCTAATTCTATCGGCTCAGTTTCTGTTTCTCCGTTCCCAACATTTGAGAGATTAATTGTGACAATGCTACTTACGTTCAATAGGACGAAATGCTGAATTCGGAGAATGATCTCGGGTCAGATGTGATGCGCACTAAGAGGATCGGATCTCTGTCGATCGTCAATAATTTGGACGTGCTCAGGCAAAGAGTCCTGCTGGAGCTGGCTCGCAGGAAGGCGCTGCAGGATCAACGGCAGGTCGACGAGAATCGTCGCTTTCTCGAGAGCATCGGCAAGAGATCGGTATCGGACGCTGACAGAATCGTGAGATCCGGTATAAAGAACACCCGCGAACGGTCCGCAGCATCCAGCCCAAATGGGTGGACCGAAGGGAATAACTCTTTGTTCCGTGGATCACAAGAAGATTGAACAGTAAGAAACGGTGGGATTTTTCCGATCCCTCTTATTTACGCTATTAAAATACAACGATAATTATCCGGATTAATTAATCGGATTTCTTTCTTCATCGCGACTGTAATTTGAAAGGTTGCAGTCGAAGTAAAGTTTATACAATTACCAAATTGCGAATTGATAATAACGACGTTAATCTTTCAGGTGCAGACTAATGAGCTTCGCTTGCTGAAATGAAATTCGCGCCTCGGCATGCGAAAAAGAACTCCAGATCCGATATATTTTAGCTTTATTATATGCGACCTTTAATCAACAGTCATTCGTTAAGTTATTTCGTCAGTCTTTTTTTTTTTTTTTTTTTTCTTTCGCTTATTTGTCCTCGTTTAGCCAGTCGCGGCTGGCAATATAAATGTTAAAAGTTGCTGAAGTTTACATAATTGATATAGTAAAATAAGCCCGCTATCTCTCTATCTAACGAATTCGATCAGGAAACCGAAATCGCATCAGTATTCATCCTCCCTCTTTTTCGCTTGTCCGTTAATTTTACCGTTTATTTATTGCGCCTAGATTGTAAATGATTCGTAATCATAGTTTAGTGATCCCTGCGGAAATTGGCGGAAATAGGAATCGCGATCGTGCACCGTTTGAAGAAGCAACGGGTGCGCGTAATCGCGGATTCAAGCGGGCGCTGATAACGTTCCAATGAAAACGTACGAAGATCTGAGCTTTGCGCAGAACTCGATTTTCCGCCTACCTCCCAAGTCCACTCCTTTCCTCGTGCACGAGGGAAGGCGTAAACGAAGCAGTATTATCCATTGTGATCTCGTTTAAATTATAATGTCGTTTGTTTCGCAGAGAATGCCTGACGCTCGATCCTTTATTTAACCCTCGCGCTTGACTAATATTCGTATTCGTAGAGGACGACGTAACGCGTACGCGAGTACAGGATTGAACTTACACTTTCGCCAAACTATAAATGTACAAATGCTACGTTATATTGATACTTACCACCTCTTGGGCATACCGACGTCGATCGTCGGGCGGGAGGTACTCATATGTGTGTACCTGCGGTCTATAATTCCGAATGAAGTCTATTTTCTGCGTATAGTATGCACTAAGGAGACTATCTAAAAATTCACGAGTCTATAAGGAGATCGAAGAACCTGTAAAAGGATACAGAGATCAGATATATACTGTTAACTTTAAGGATGATTATTATAGCACAGAGTTAGATTTCCGTTGGTAAAAGTACAAGAATCTATCCCAAATGTTATGATTTTAATAATAGTTTTATATCGCGTATAACTTCTATTCGCTTTCCCCCTTAATAGTAATGTTCACTATCGACGATTGTTTTTTTTTTTATCATCCTGCAATTGTGTATTTATTCCTGTGCCATTACAGAAGTACAAAACAGCGATTTATCGATAAGATGTTTAACGCGATGCACGAAATTAAAAGTTTCTCGCGAAGCATGCGATAAATAAACCATGTATGCATTATTATTATTATTATAATTATTTAATACCTATGTGACCGTATCACAAGAACGTTTCCATTTATAAGTTCCTTTTTTCTTTTTTTTTTTAGCGTTTTTATTGAATGCAATTTTAAGAAATCTAGAAAATTGGAAAATGTATTATAATTATTTCTATATACGTGTATGTTAATATAATCATTCGTCATTTTTTTAATGGTAGATTATACGAAACTTATAATTGTTAATGATGAAAAAGATTCTGAAAAAAATGTGTAATGACGCAATATTACGAAATATTATTTCATATTGCGTAATTACAAAAGTATTACTTACTTTATATAGTAAAGTTCGTCTTTTAAAAAATGAGAAATAATTATATTAAAATACATATATATGCACGTTGAATAATTTTGTAGAAATAATTATTTATCCGAAAAAAATGTATAATCGAAACAAAAATAAATATAATAAAAAAAAAAAAATATATATATAAATATACACAACATATATATATATAAACATTTTTTGACGTATAGGTTGCCTGTTATCATTTCGTTATCGCAATATCGGTTAATTGATAAAAGTAATAGATTGCATCTACAAACATTTTAACTTAAATTTGTTCGCAACAAATATTTTTGTTTGCCGGTAACAAACATTTGTCGCTACGTTTTCTAAGAGTAATAAAAAAACATAGTGATATTATGATGAATAATATGTCGTAAATTAATTTTTTAATTATAATCACGGTCTTTCCTTAAAAAAGTTTATTATTTTTTTTATTTATTTGTCGATGTTTGCATGTTATTTAATACTATCACAGTTACAAATCTAATTGTGTGTAATTATAGTTACAATGGAAGTATACATAGTACACTGCAACCATTATTAATGCATAAAGATAGAAAAAACATTTCATATTTCTTTGTAAATATATAGCTTGTTAACGTTTATGCTGTACAATGTTAGTATCATGATTAAAAATATTCCTAATGTACATTTCTCATTATCTTATTTTTCGTTAAAAAAATTAAGGGATTAATATACAAAAAAAATTTTTTTTATAGTGAAAATGCGCGTTTTATTAAATAATTTTATTAGATTGCCGCCTATAATTTTATAAACAACTTAATAGTGTATTTATGTATAAGTAGTTCATAAATATATTTAAAAAAAAAAACTCAAATAACTGATAAATGGTAATGAAGTAAATGATTATGATTTATTATGTGATTAAAAATTATTGAATATTTTACGAATTCTTAATCATAAAACTTTGTGTTTAAATAGATGAACCACACAAATTCACATTAAACGTACAGCACGAATAAGAAGTGTCATTTCCTACAAGTTTTCGGTCGTTGTATCTAAATTCAGTAGTAAATTTTTTATACTCTGTAAGGTTTTTTAAAAAATTGAAGTTAAAAGTGCTAAAAATGCAATATTATACGAAAATTTCGCTCCTGGATCGAGATTCAACAAAAATTTACAAGAAACGACACATTTCATCCATCCATGTTGCTTTTAATGTCAATCTGCATAATTAAACTTGAAATTATTAAAATAAAAAATACATATATATTTTTTTTTAAATAGTAAAAGGATGTTACACACCCTATTATTTATTATGCTTTTTTTTAAAGTTATATATGAAAAATTCTGTTTTAAATTGCGTTTAGATTTCCTCCTTCTCCCTTCCCTTCATTTAAAGGCTGATCTACATTTATCGTAATACTTTAATCGGAAATAGTAAAAAAAATTTGTTGTTCTACATAAATTACAATAGATCCTAACCTGTATCGCACTTCACCAATGACGAAATGGAATGTTAAGGATTATAATTCTCAATGATTCGTATAGTTCAGTCGTAACGTTCGGTACGTAAATGTTATCATTAATATGAGTTAATGTTTATGACGACTTTATTGCAATGGCTGCATTCAGGTGAGAAAATTAATATAATCAGATTTTATTTTATCCATATCTGGATCTAAGTGTAATATACAATTATAATTTTATAAAATATTTAGGAATTACTAAGCGTGCATTGTTTTCTCCGTTGAACACAGCCAATTAGCACAATAAACATGATTGTAAAGGACTTATAATAGATATTACACACTTAAATGTAGATCAGTCGTAATAAAAAAAATTAAGATACAATTTAAAAAAAAAATTAAAACGTCAGTAAATGTTACAAAATCGTAACAAATTTCTCCATCGGTAATACGTTCTAAGACAGAATTATAATTATAGTTTACGAAGATCGAGAACGAATACACTACCATCGGATGCTGACGCGCCGACTTTGTCACCACGACTATTCCAACAGACTTCGAAAATACCACCTGTACCTTTGTAACTGTGTACCAACTGACCGCTCTGTACGAATTAAGAGAAAATATTGTTTAACTCGGTTCAATATTTTAAAAACAAAATTACAAAATACAATACTTACTTGTGTAGACCATATATGAACACATTTATCAAAACTACCACTAGCGAGGAATTTTCCATCGGGACTGAATGCTACGCTGTAGACTGGCTCGGTGTGTTTGGTGAGCGTGTGAATGCATACGCCTCTTTCAACATCCCATAATCTAACGGTGGAATCAAACGATGCACTGGCCAATGTTAAATTCATATTTGGATTGTGTGTCCCTGGGCCTGTCGGTGACCATTTAATTGTATAGATTTCTTTACTGTGTGCTTGCAAATCGTGAACCCATGTGTCCTGTTTCATAGACCAGATTTTGAGACTCATGTCGTCCGAACAACTGGCCAATAGGTTTCCTTGTGGATCCCATTTAATTGCATTAACTTCGTTCTGCAAAAATAAAAAAAAAAATAAAAAAACAGAAAATTAATGAAAATGCTCTTGATTATATTATAATAAATTTATCGGTCGTATATGTCGTTATTATACTCACAGTGTGTCCTTGAAAGCTTTTGATAGGCTTATCAACGTTGAGTTTGCACACATGTATACACTGGTCTGTAGAACAACTAGCGAATGACGTGTTTGTTTGCCAGTCGACATCTAAAGCAGGTGCGCAATGAAAGCTGAATTGCTGAGTGCACTGTCCGCTTTCAGCATCCCAAATAATCGTCGTTTTGTCAACTCCTGCGCTCAAAATATAATTGCCACGTTTATTCCATTTCAATGCAAAAATCGGACCTTTGTGTTGACCCAATGTAGATGCTAATCGACCATCTGTTGTCCAAATTCGTGCATATCCGTCGTAACTCCCCGTCGCAAGCAACGTACCGTCACACTGTAAAGATATAAATTGCGTGTTTTCATTGGTCAGCCTTCACATAAAATGTATAATTTTCGTACCTTCCAATCTAACGATGTAACGTCTTTATTGCTGGGCACTTCGGTGCCACCTTTTTGAATGCAGTGACGCAAAACGAGTTGATTAGGTGCTTGCGAATTGTCCGACATATCCCAAATGCGAGCGGTACTGTCACCCGAGCCGGAAGCTAATAAATCGGTCGTCGGATTCCAAGCACAGATAAACACCTCCGACTCGTGGCCGCGTAATTTTGTGGCTTTACTGGCTGGGATCTCGACAGTACTAGCATTGGAGCCTGCATTCGCACCTGTTGCCGGCTCATCTACTTCCATCTCTGTTCCCCGATCTCCACCTCGGTCATTATTATTTACACCTTCGTTGGATGTAATAACTAAGACAAAAAAAAACAAATATTTTGATTAATTTATATGAATTTCTTATAGCATTTATTTGTTTAAAAAATTGTTTATTACTAGTTCACAAACTCATAAATTACACATAAATTACATAAGTTATTAAACACGTTTATTACAAACACATATATTTAAACATATAAATTATCTCAATATTTTAATTATTTATTTAAAAAACTGTTTGCCACTAGTTTGAAGACATATTTATAATGAGCCATAATTTGTTCCTTCCGCTTGCATTTAGAAAAAAAAAAAATACTTTTTCATCAAAGAAAAAAAAGGATATTTTTTTATCTTTGCATTTGACAGAAGTGACAAGCTGTAGCTTTCAAAATGACCGCAATCTATGGCTGTTCCAATTTAATCTACCTGAGTTTTAAGGAGGTCTAAAGAAAAACTTAAACTTCTTAAGACCAGGGTGTATCAGGTTTTCAGCAACGCATCTTATTTTTTACTTAGTTTTAATTGTTAGTATAACCAATTTATTTTATAACTAGATATCATATGTATAGTGTTTATAAATATACAGAATTAAAATATCTTTAAACTGTAACACAAACATGTATAATAATTTACCTTCTTCGCCGTTGGTATCCTGACCCTCAGTCTTCACCTGTTGTTTCTGCTGATTAATTTGATTCTGTCGCGTTGCAACAATGTCTGGCATAACTGCATCAATAAGGGACAATGATTCCACCATTCTTTGTTCTGTACCATCCTCGCCTATCATTATCTCTGCCTCTGTGTACTGCAGTCCCTTCTGAATAATGGACAGCAGTGCTGCCGGCGGCACAAGCGCTCCATTAATGTTGCTCTGTGATATATGGCTCTCTATCCCAAATGTATATGCGGAATGTTGAAAACCTATATTGGTGGGTAATTTAAATACAATAAGCAAATTAAAATAAGACAAATTGTTACGCCCATACAACGTCAAATCCAGGCAAAATCACAAGTGCTGTGTTGACAAACAAACTTCATAAAAAAACTCGATAGCTCGGTTCGGCTATTGAATTGCAGAGGGTTTCGAATAAAAAACTGGTCTCTCTTTGCGGCCACTGAGACATGCCGGAATTGCTTGGATTCTTGTTGCGCGAGCCTAACGGGTAGAGAACGCAGCATACCCGTTGCGGTAATTTTGAGGTTAGGTGCGAAAAAACTTACCGGATTCTTGCAGGTATCGGTAGACCAAGAAGTTGACTTCATCGCTGGAGAAGCTCATCGTGCCTAACATTCACGGTACTAGCACAGCATATTTACGAGGAGTTACCGAGTTGGAGAGGAACCGTTCCTCGAGGTCGGCCGCGCCCGGTCCGCGTGAGGAACACCGAACCTCGCCGAGTCGGGTATAAGCCTAGTCTCGCTCACAACAGCGACGGGCCGCCGCTAGTTTTGCCGCGTGAAACCAAACCCGTTTCGCTTCGCGTGCGTAAACTGCGTAAAGGTCAGTGTCACGAGAGGAGGGGGGAGAGGGAGGAAGAGACAAGCGCCGGCGAAAGACAAGTTACCGGCTAGGGATCCTTCAGACTATAGCCAAGACTAGCCAATTCGTCACTTGAGTATCAGCGAGCTCTGATTCGCTGGAGCACTAAACACTAATGGGCGCGTTCAGCGAGCGCGCCACGATGGCGGCATTTCGGTAGAACTAAAAAAATTTTCAAGTCTACCCATCTCGAGTCTTTTTTATCCGAGAAATGCCGCTGCGATCGAACGAATGTGGTTTAACTTTGACGAATTTCGCTTTACCTGTAAATTCAAGACAGTTAATAAATCGACGACAGATCGAATCGTGAGTATGACTATTTTATTTAGTATATTTCAAACTTAGTTTCAACGGAGTTACGGATGTATGAAGGAACTTTAAATACAATTAATGTCTGACTGTATATTTAACTTATAAATTTATATAAATATTTAATTTAAAGGAGTGAGAGGTGCTTGAAGTATCGTGTGAAATGCATACATTCGTAGTTCATTGCTAAAAATCATTAAACGTTTTTCTTTAATATAGAAGTCATAGAAAAAGCTGTTTAAATAAATAAATGTTAAGAATATTAAAAAAAAGCCTATAAATTCTAACGTTTAAAAATTAGTCTGGATTAATTGACCCAGAATTCCACGTAAAGGCTAATAATTGCTTTGTTAATGAGATATCGGCGTTATTGATCCGATTGGTGGATCCTGCCACTTGAATTCTTCTTGATAGGTAACGTAGACCACCCAGTAACAGAGATTAAGCAGGCCGAACGACGCGGGGAAGACGATCCTTGCTACCCTGTCGATGTGGGACACGCTATTTATGTGCCTTCTCGACATCCGGTCGCCGCATTTCCGATAGTTGCTGGCCGCTTCGCGTTGCCGTCGACGTCTACCATTTCAGAAATTAACTTCAGGCTTGGCAGGTAAGTGATTTTTATAATATTAATTACCACACGTTTCTCTTTACGGCCTTTTACGGCGTGGAAAATGTTGCGGAAGCTTCATTCGTTTTCTCATGAACGCAATAATTTACCTGAAAGCATCGTCGCCCGCTAAACAATAAAGGAACTGTCGCCACATCGGTAGAATAAGCTCGGTTTGCGTCTGCCTCTCCATCGTCGACGGCTTCGAGGAAACTGCGACCGTGATGGATTGGCAGGAATCTCGTTCGTACGTCACGTCCTGCCGAAAAGTAGAACTCGAAATAATATTTCACGAAAGAAACTCTGGAGGAAATCCATTTTCGAATTTGCCAAACTAATTTTCGGTTCATTATGGAAAATTAATTTGCATATATTTTTTCAAGACGGCTATATACTAGAAAATATCCAAAGTGGTAAAAATATTTCAGGAGCATTTTTAGTATATTCTTCTTTTTTTTTTAATTTCTGCGAAAACTTTCGAGATATTTTTGGTATCTTTGGACAATTTCGTAACGAGAGTAGTTTCACAAAAATATCAAACTAACGCTGTATAGAACGGACATCAAGGAGCCGCGCTTTCTGGCACTCGTGTCGATGATCTCCGGATGCACGGCTTGGGGGCTGCAGGAAATCATCCGAAACGTATCCTCGATCTCCTCGCTCCCGATGCCCTTCCACTCCTCCCATTCGTCGTCGTCCAGAGGAATTTCGCCGCTGCCGACCTAAAAAAATTAATCGGAATTAGATCAAACGTCAAGGTCCGGCGCGATCACCGGCGGTATCACCTTCGTGAAGTAATGAACGCCCGCGAACTCGAGGAGGGTGGCGATGCAGTAACCGAAGCTCATCAGTAGAAACCAATCCAAAGCGGTGGCGTATCTAACTTTCGGCAAATCCGTTCTGGAATCGAGGCTTATCGTCGATAGTGTCAAGACGGTGGTGATACCTGGCAAATTTATGATACAGCGTTATCCGCGGCGCCGGGTTTTCCATTTAGATGCCGCAGACGCCCGGGCGCTTAGGGCCCACGGGCTTTACACGCCTCGTAAAAGGAGGAAAAATGATAAAAGACGGTAAAAAGTATATAAGGAATTTTTTTTCGCGGCGGGGGAGGGGGGGGATACATTATGTTCACGAAAAATAGGAGACAAAGCGGCAGAAGAAATGTTAAAGGTGATACCTAAACCCACTCGATCGCTCGTTGCCTCGCGGTGGATCCAGAAGGACACCCAGCTGAGCACGACTATCAAAACGCACGGTACATAAACCTGCGGACGTGAGATCTTCCCGTTGCGTTTCATCAGAGAAAACAAAAAGCGGTTCTATAATAAATTGCGCTGCTTATTTGTGCGAGCTCACCTGAATGAGAAAGTATCCGGTGTGGCGTTGCAGATTGAAGGATACCTGGAGCACCGAGAACTCGCCCTCGCGGCGTACAAACGTGAGGTTTCTGTATGGCGAGCCCATCAAATCGAACTGCGAGAGCGCCATTCCGGGCACGAAGTTCACCGATAAACCCTCCTGCCATTCGTAAACCAGGTACCCCGACGTGTACGCGTCTAACAAACAAAGAACGTATTAGCAACAATGAGAAAAATCATCTTTTAAGATGTATTTATCTGGTGAAATGTCGGTGAGAAGAATCTTCGAAAGAAGCCTTAAATCCGCCAATTTATCTTCTAATTATCAATCTTCAGACGTTTGGTAAGGAACATTTGAGAGAGACCGATAAAAAGGTAGCACCCCAACAACGTCTCTTCATCTCAAAAATATCGTGTCGTAAATTTTATAAATGCCACGTCGAGCGGAAATTAAATGATTCGCTGAACTGAAAGTGCATACCTTTTCCTTATCAAACGTATTTATTCCTCATCGATTCCGACAAATCCGGAAATTTGTCAGCGCGCGTTCGCCGTGCTCGTCCTCGTTATCACGTCTTGCCCAGATTGTGTATTTCTCTGGGCGAATCCAAGTATTAACGACCGATCTGGAATCGCGCGTCCCGATTCGTAAAGAACTTCCGTCATTCCCGGCGCGCTGATGATAATAAATTTCGACGTTACGCCGTATCGAGAGCTATGACGAAAAATGTTATGGCGAGTGGCAAAAGCCACCGGGCACCGTAAAGCCGAGATGTAAAAGAAACGTAAAAGAATATCGAATTTATTGCGATCATAATTTCGGCACGGACGATCGCCGCGGAATAATATTGGTGGACGTGATACACGCCGAGGAACAGCATAACGTATCACGCGAGGGCATACGAATGAAGTATTATTTGTCCTGGTTTTCCTTATGAATTACAGCTCTAGCGGCTTGAGTCTCACTTGATCCGCGAAGCGTGGAAATATTGCGCTTCCACGTGATTTGTGAACGTTTCAGCGCAAGAGCGAAAAGGACCTCGGCCTGTTAATTAAAAATGAATGTGAAACACGGTATTATCTTTTATTCCGCGTCATTTCATGAAAAGCAGAGCACGCACGAATTAATATAAATGCGACTTAAGAGATAATAAAAATAAAAATTGTAGAAATAGAAATTTTTTTTCCTGCTTCGCTGAACAAAATATAATCTTAGCGTTTTTATCGCTTCAAAAATTAATTTTTTTTTTATTTTACATTACTTGTCTCTTTGGAGCACAATTACTACGTGATTAAAAAAAATTGGTACGTACAGCTTCCCATTATCAGCGGGCAAGACTGCCGATCCATGGGGAAATTTCTCAGCTCCATGGGACACTTGGCTTTAATGGTGAGCCTGCGTTGTAAAACATTAGAAGCAATCGTGACTAAAAATTAATATTACGAAATATTAAAAAATCCCTCTTTCAATTTTATATTATCTTCTTATCGTGCACCGTGCATGAATAAGCTTTCTGAAGATTCGGAAAGATTCAGAGTGACAAAAATACCATGTTTTCGTACAATATTTCAAGATGGAATATACATATATTACCAGCACAGGAATTTAATTTCTCATATCGCGTCGATAGTATATAATATATATATATATATATGTTTTTTTTTTTTTTTTTTTGACAAAAATTGACGAGAACGTGTAAAAGAAGAGACTATCTCGCGGGTATCGGGGAAATCGGATTCGATTTGCCACACAGTGCGTAAATTCACGCACGAACAAACCTCATGGAGTACAATATATCGCCGTCCTGGGAGATCCTTAGCAATTTGTTCGGAACAGTGATCGTGTGCACGTAACTGTGCTTGCCGTTGTAGAAGTAAGTATCTGGACGCCAAATCCTCTCAAGCATCTTAATACTCAGACTGAGGGACTTGATTGGGCCCAAAAAGCTCAGGCGCGAGTCGCGCCACGATTGCCGGAAATAGCAGTCCATCGAGTAATCCTGACGAAGAAAGAGATAAAGATTTATTCGAACTTGAAAGCTTTTAAGCGAGAATTAAATGGAAATTTGTTGATGAGCAATAGCAGACGTAAGCTAATAAACGACCAAGTTAATTATGCACTAAAGATGATGACGCAAGAGTGAAATCAGATTAAATCGTAGATAATTATTGTTTTCAAGTGATTGATACGATACAAAAATAAAAGAGGAAGAATTAAATTTACTGGCACTTTTCCGAAAAGTTTTTCGAGCCTCACCATATCGAGTTCAGACACCGGGCCCATACTTCTGATTAGAATATTGGTTTTCACCACTGTGGGTACACCTGAAAAAAAAATAAATTACGGAATAAATATATCGCGGATTCGTCGATTTATGAAGTTGTCAATAACACCGCGAGAAATTCGGAACAGCTTTTCAAAAAGAAGAAGGGAATACTAATATAATGGACGACCGTCAAAGTTCAAATAATTAATTAGGGGATATGTGCTCGAGCATACGTCGTGTTAATTATAATTTAATCATAAAAGAATATATTATTTAATAAATTCTTAATTTTCAATATCGCAACAAATCGTTGCCGTTAATTCGGCATTGTCGCCTAGAGCTCTTTTTTCCATAATTTTTGGGAATTAATCCAATAATCCGAGAAAATTCGTCAATTCGCAATCAAGTCTGCAAAGGCGATCTTTCGGTTTCCTTACCTTTGCCGTGCGTGGGTAACTGGCTATTTTCGTAATTCATCAGCAAGTTCTCGAGGACCATGGTTATATTCTTCGAGACGACGTCGTTCACCGTGGCTCTCGGCATCCTTCTGCTGCCGGCCGTCGACGTCGATCCCGACGGTGACGTCGCGAGGTCCGCCTTGGTCTCGAACGCGTAATAATGGCACTTGTACGCGGTGAGGACGAGAACGACGAAACTACGTAACGTAGAAACATTCCCGTTCATTTCACCGGCGATAAATCCTGCGCGATACACGCCTGGAAATCCAGGCGACGTGACTCGCGGAAAGGCTGGATATTTCTTAAACGAAAGTTTAATTCGCAGCTTGAAAGCGCGAGCGGCTTGTTGCGGAACAATCGCGGTCTCGAATGCCTCGCTAATTATTAATAAAATTACTTACACGCAGTTTGACGACTTCAAGAGAACCCGGCGAGCGGGGGCCGGATGGGCACCGAGCCGTTTAATGCGCCGGCAGTAAGAGGTTTTAGCGACAATAGTACGGCAAATCGCCGACTCGAGAAGTCATGCAAATTATCAGCGAACTCGATACAAGCTGCGCGCATAATTGAATCTTACAGTAAAATCGCGAAACTGACGGCTAAACACATTTAGCCGCTACTTTTAACGCAATTGAAGCTACGCCGCTGCATAGTAATTGCGCGCGAATAAATTCGAGAACGAAAATGGCGATAAGATTCGAAGTAATGTCTCTTTTGCGGCGGATAAATAGATTGGGGGAAAAAAAATTGCGGCGCGATGGAAAATCATAAGTAGGACGGCGATAGGTTCCTCGCTGGGCGCCTGTCAAATTACATTCCATATTGTGAATGGATCCTAAATGTCGATAATTGAAATTCATTAAGTATTTAACGAACATGAGTGCACTTCATAAATGTGCGAATGGGATTGTTCACCGCAGACGTTCTATTTCGGTTTTAAAGTCGACGCTTCGTTTTACGAAAAGAGAGAGGGAGACGCATTTCAATCCGTATCGATCACTTCGTGCTAAGCCTTAAAAAAAAAAAAAAAAGGCCAGTTAATATCGCCGCTAGATCCCGAGTTTCAAATTTTTACAACGCTTTTGTCGCAATCGGGGACGATTAAGCGTTTACCAAATTTAGCCGATTTAATTTTGCGCATTTTTCAAATTGATTTATTTAGTTTCGTAAAACGTGACGACGTGTGCGAAGGTACTGTCTTCTATTTACAAGCTTATTTTTAATTAAAATAGGCTATTTTCTTTTATTTTTTCTTTTTTACATCTCGCTCGTTACGTTGAGAGAGAATCGTCGCGTTTCGAAAAGATACGGCTTGGTATTCGGATCCCTGCTTCCTCAGGGTGGTGTAACGTGACATAATAATGACGTTAGCGTTACAAAGATGTTACAAGGAGTTATCTGGGACACACCGCGCTCTCCCTCAGCTCTTATGTCCACATTCCCTGTCGCCCTTCCGACACAGCCACCGCGAAATAGCATCGCCCGCGTGCCAGAACTTTGTTCCAGAGCCAAGGGATCGGAAGGGCTATCCGCTACCGATAAACCGCAGCTCGCGACACACGCGCGATCCGCTCGCTAATCATACGTGCAACGAGATCCCGCCGCTCTCACGACGTTCCCCGAGATCTTCCGCAAATTGCGCGAGGATTTATAAATTTCATTTAATAATTTGGGTAGCGAGAAATTAGTGACATTATTATACGTTATATTATTTTTAAATCTACTATTTAATTTAATTAATTTTATTTTTATTCGTCATTGAATAATATTATTGGCTTAGCTTCGCTGAGATCCGTGAAAATGTATTTCATTTTCGGTTACTTCTTGGATCTGTCGTCTGACCGTTGACGTCGACCCTCCGTTTTACTTTTAATTCCCGCCGCGGAGTGTTGTAACGTATAATAAAGTCGCGAAGGAGGTAAACGACGAGCGTCGTTCGGAGTTCGATTCGAGGCGAAGCCCAGTATCGCGGTACGAAGGAAAAGTGGCGGCGAGTGCCTCTTCTCACTCGCCGATTCAGCAGCTGCCGCGAGGTCCACGAGGGTCCGCTTCACGTTTCGAGAGAACGTTACGGGCTCCGCTACATCGTAATCTCGTGAGATCGTATGCGCATTTTGCAAGCCCGATTTTCGGGCCGTTTGAGGCGGCCCTCGAGTGGGCCGTGCAAGGTCTCAAGTGATCGGCGCACTGCGTCTCGCCGTTGCACGTAGACTGGCAACATCGACGAGCCGTTTTGTGCAAAATCGAGTACGACTTTACCTCGAAAGGGCAATACCAACGAGATAAAATAACTATTACTGCGAAATAATTATCAAAGTCAATTGGCGAAACTATTTCAACCCCTTACGGCGATCGATCGACGTAAAATAAAACATTATCGAACTTTCCTGTAAAACACTCGTGAGTTGAAAAAATGTTGAAATTGTGAAATAAAAAGAGAATTATTTTTTTCTTTTTTTTTAACGATCTAGTTAATAAATTTGTCTGCTGTAAAATAAAATTAACAATATAGCCGCAGGAGGAAATGTGGCGTTTCGAACTGGCAATATTTTTTTTATAAATTATCTAAGGACGAAGATTCCTGCCTGTTCATCGCGATAATCATTCAAGACTTACAATTGTTGTCTGGCCGAAATGACGCGGCGGGGAAGGACTTTAAAACCGAGTACCTCGCGAAAGTACGCGTCTCTTTGTTCCTGATACTCTTGACGTTTTCGCGAATAACGATTCCCGCTGGAGGCACGCCCGATTAAATTCAAAGGATAATTACATCTGCTTTGGAAGCCGCCTCGGAATCTGTTCTTGAAATATTTACAGGCTCTTACGAGCTGCGCAATCCACGCGTATACCAATAATTGCTTAAGATGCGTCTTTGAGTTTCATGCGTCAGAAGCGCCGCTTTGATGTACAGCGATTGAAATTATTCATTATTTCAAAACGTATGCAAAGCGCCCGCGAATGCGTATAAAACAGGGGGGGAGGGGAAAGGGTGTTGCATCAAACAACGCCGACCTGAATAACAATCAACGACGTTGCAATTCTTCCCCGAATCGAGGCGAAGGTATTCGAGAGCGCGCAGCTTCTTTTTGCACACGTTATTCGAATGCTTGAAATAAAATAAGATGGATTCGAATTAACAATAAAATTATTACAAACGTAGTAACAAAGACGGAAAGGATTACAATTATTTTTTTTATCGATAGCGTCGTAGTCGTGTCAAATTAAACGCCCGTTTACACTCAGTTATATGTATATATATTTTTTTTATGTAACTGCGAATTGCACCAGCTAAAAAGCGCGAATTAAGGGTGTTCCGGTTCCGGTTGTTCCAACTTTTAGGCAGTTTTACCTGTCAGGTAATCATATGTCTATCTTCATCTTTCTTCCTAAGTAGATAAAGATAGACATATGATTACCTGACAAGTAAGTCTGCCAGGAAGTTGGAACAACCGGCCCTAAGTCAAGTATAACAAAGATTTAATAATAAAAAAAAAAAATCCTCGCACATATTTTAAATTTTAATTAATTAAACTCGACACATTTACAGCCGAATTTAAATAACACCTTAAAGAACACTTAATATTTATTAAATATTCAATCTAATGGCATTAAGCACTGTAAAAAAAAAAGAAAAAAAAAACATTCTAATAATACTAAATTAAAATAAATACCAAATAGTACAAATCGCGGATGAACTAAACGCGGGACGGTGAAAGCCTTGCAGTTTATCAACCGGTCTCTTTGTCACGGCAATTAATTAATTTACTCACAGCGGCAGCTGGCTCAGTTTCATCCTGTTGCGTCGGGGATCAAAGATACGTTTGTCGAATCGACGAGTTTAATCGCCACGAGGTGCGACGGACCATTGCGGCGGCCGCGTGGTTCTTCATGCCACGAACCCCCCTAAGACGCCAGCTTGCAAGCACCGCGATGCGCAAGTCCCGAAATCACGCCGTGTATCCCTACATTTGCGTTTAATCCTTTAACACCTCGCGTAGTTGCAAAATGACAAATCGACGATTCGTAACAGCCGCAGGTGTAAAAATGGAAGCGAGTATACCGCCCCTCGCATCTCGCGCGGTATCTTTGATGATTAATCTCGCCGGAGCGTTTAAAATCGTTGCCGAGAAGCTTTGATCGCCTTTGACAACGCGAGAACAGTCGGGGCTTTGAATTATATATGAATTATACCTCTAATCAACGAGACGTCGCGCGACGGATTTCCTCCTTGACGAGATCACATCGAAGTACTTGGTGCAATCATTTTAAACCTGCGTTAATTAGCAGGTGTCTAAGCGCGCGTGCCTTTAATCGCGCGTCGGCTAGATTTCGCGTACGTTTAAGTGTGGAATTTACTTCGTCAAGTTCGGAGCGACAGCAGGGTCTAAATAAACTGATTTTAATATGATGCAAATAATTCAAAATTAATATTTTAATAAATTCTTAATAATAATTAAGTTTTATCTTTTTATTTTATTTTTAATCTTTTTTTTTTTTAGATACGCATTTACTAAGACGGTGGATAACATATTTTTTATTAATATCTCGTCGTATATGCAGCTTGAAAAATTTGAAAAAGTCTTTCGATTTGAAAACGGCTCGGAGTACGGTCTCGTGATTTCTCGCTTGCATTTCTCCGCGGACATCTCAAAACTGATCGCGCATTTTCCAGGGACGCTAGAACGTCGAGATGATTTCCGACCACCGACGGCGTTGCCGACAGTAAAGTTCTTATCATCCCTGAAAGGTAAGTGAACCCATCCTGCCGGCGGAGGGTGTTTATCGATTGTAAATCTAACCACCATTACGAGACGCCGGTTATAGATTTTATACGCAAAGTGCATATAGATTTATGCATGTAGATTCTCCGAGATGAAAATATTTAACTAGCCCTCTCGAGTCTTAGTAGTTCTCAAGTCAATTTCTGGATGTGTGAGCGGAATGCCAGATTTCACACTTTAATCGAATAAAAGATGGAAATTGAATAAGTTTTCGAAGTCGTTTCTCGCCAAAAATTGAAACTCTGACATATAAATAACAATCTTTTTTTTTTTTTTTTTTTTTTTTTTAAGGAAAGAACGGTTCTAGCAAAAAATTTGTTTTTAACAAACCTTTCTGTACATTTCTACTAAGTGTTCCAAATCACGACAACCCGCCGGGTACGCGATAACGCGTGTGATATGATGAATCTTCATTAACGCTTAGCTGGGGGTCCATTAGTTTGATCTTATCTCCGCGCTCGTGTCTTTTATTCTTATTTTCGAGACGGTCGTGTTTGGAGATCCTAGCTCTCATTAAGAGTGCAAAGAGAATCGAGGACGTTCATGAATCCTTTCCAAGACCGCCACGTCTTTTCGAATATCGAACTGTTTCTACACACCGAGAGGAAAATGTAGCTACTTTTGGACCCAGCCGACCGATCGGAAAGATCGGTTTTTATTTCGAGGTAATCATCGATCGTCTTTTTATCCCGTTACCCTTATAGCGCTCTAGAAGCTAATGACGTCTTTCCTTTGCGCCGAGAAGCTAAGACGGCGGAGATGATGATGATGGCGATGATGACGGCGACGATGGGGATGTTCGATCGGTTCTGGAAATCCGATCGTCGGCTGTGTGTCACTGGGTCGACACATGGAGGTAAAGTGGCATGTCGTGCATGCGCAAGTCGCACACGGCAAGTCGCGGGGGGATGCTTGCGGGACGGCGACGAAAGACGAGGAGACTCCGAGAAGTGGAGGAGAGCGGTACCAAGGCGACTTGGGAGAGCGAGAGAAAAGGGATGAGAGAAAGAAGGGCAGAGAAGGAGAAAGAGAAAGAGAGAGCGTGCTGCGTGCGATGAAGAAGGCAGAAAGATAAACGGGGGTGGAACGGGGCAATCGCACATGAAAAGGGGGATGCGAGCGAGAGGGACGGAGGACCCGCGAAAATGAGAGCGTGGCGGAGGGAGGACTCGCGTGAGCGCGAGAGAAAAGGGGATGAATCGCGATAGAGAGACAGGGAGAGAATCGATGAAAGCGAGAGGGATGATCTCCGAGGCGAGCGAGATGAAAAGAGAGAGAAAGACGGAGGCAGAGGGAGACCGCGTCCGCGGTGAGGGAGGAAAAGGAGGGTGCGAGAATGTGCGAGAGAGAGAGAGAGAGAAAGAGGGTCTGAAGAGAATAATCGACAGTGGATCCGCGTTAGCTACCGAGGGATGAAAGGCGGCCTCCGCGAGGCTTGCAGCGCGTTGGAATATCTCGCGTTTCCACCGGACGTCGAGAACCACCGACGACGTGGACGGGAGCGAGGACGTCGACGTCGTCGGGTAGTAATGCTACGCGACGATCGATGACGCCGTTCACCCGAGGATCCTACCAGCGCGTCCGGACTCGCGAGCTTCGAGCGATCCGCGAGTTCGATCGCGTCGCAGCGAGAGGTGAATAAGCCGGTGAATATTAACCAGTGAACAGTGGACCAGTTGATCGGTTGACCCCCGAGATCCTCGGAATCCCGAAATTGCGCCAACCGATTTGAAGCCGCGACGACGAGCCGAAGGTGCGCGCAAGTGATAATTCCGATCGGCGACGCGGTACCGCACGCCTGACAATCATGGTACCTCTTGGGGATCGTTAATGAGATCGTCGCGCGCGTCGTGATTCCCGTCGGATGCAGCAGGTAACCGTCCGTGGACGTAACACGAGCCCTACCGTAGCAAAAGAGATTCGTTCTCCACACGAAAATTAATAAATTAAGTTCGCTCGTGTTAAAAAAACATATTCGATGTATTGACACTGAATTGATTTGTTACGATTTTATTCAAAGTAATATTGCAGTAAAGAATCAGGTCTTAAGAAGTTCGGAAACTGTCAAAGAAATTTTTTTAATAAAAAATATAAAAAAATGGTAATCATAAATTGGAATTGATAAGTGCTATCCCTTCTCTCTTTCTCCAAACACGATGCGTTAAAAAATCACTTTGTAAAACATCTGCTGCGAGTCTTATCGCCAGATTAATACTGGATGCACGATGCTGTTGCTATGGTGAACAAAAGAAATTAATAAACCGAGCAACATTTTAATATATTTACTATGGAATTCAACGCGGTCTGGTGGCAGAAATGGAGCAGAATCTGCATTCGACAGATTCTGCTCGATTTCTGCCGCCAATCTGCTGTCATGTTATATCAGGAGGCTTTATCAGCCAAACGCGGGCTTAACGAACGCAGTTGATGCCAATTTGCTAGCAATTTCTAATCAAATTCCCCGTCAATCCGCTGGCACATTACGAAAAGTTTCTTTATTAGAAAATCGGTACTAACGAATTAATTAATTAATTAAATCCTATCGCGCATTATTTGCTTCAATTTTTACTGGTTCGCTATTCAATTATTTGTCCAATTATATACGCATAGTTGGGAATCTGAATAAATTATTATTAAATTAATCTGTCAAATTAAATATAATTTTATCAGAGAATTTTTAACTAATGAAGCAAAGCGAGGAAAAACAAAATTTTGCATAAGCGGTTTTTTTCCTCAAGGGCCTGCAAGAGTGTCACGTGCGTGAAATATTTCCCGTCGTTAATCTAAAACTCTGGCATTAATCAAGCCAACTTAAAGAGGCGAAGAAAAAAAATCTCGTCTCTTTATTATTTCCGGAGAGGATAGAGTTTCGTGACTAACAAGATGCTTCGTGTTTTGAACGTTCTAGAAAATGACTTTATAAAAAAGAAAAAAAAGAAAAAAAAAAATACGTATATAATATCGCTAGAAATCTGAATTTTACGCCCTCCTATCATCGTTTTTGCGCGAACGTCGTATCTGTCTAAAGGGAAAATGCGGCTTCGTACATGCGCAATTTTTGAATAGAAAACGAATAAAGCGGCGCGGGATCGAAATATGAACTATGTAGAGCGAGCGTAACGCGCTGGCGATTTTTATTTAATTTTTATTTCGCCGCGTTGTACGTGTAACACGCCCGTCCACATTTCGTCGTGCTCCGCTACCGAATCTGGGTCAATCGTACGTGATAATGGAGTTACATCTCGTTTTTAATCA
The DNA here is from genome assembly GCF_019399895.1 of Cardiocondyla obscurior. Lineage (NCBI taxonomy): Eukaryota > Metazoa > Arthropoda > Insecta > Hymenoptera > Formicidae > Cardiocondyla > Cardiocondyla obscurior. The sequence continues at coordinate 1,563,237 of NC_091880.1, read as the reverse complement.
TTTGATTCCGCACACACGAAAATTTCAGGGAAAGCCGTTGGCTTAAAACAAATAAAAGAGCCTTTCTAGCTCCTGCCGATTATTAGCGACATTGACATGACAAAATCAACGACAATATTTCAACATCACCGTAAGAACAACATTAAAGAGCGCGATATTAATATTTCTATCCAAGAACGACGATACGTTTTCGTATTTCGTTGCTGCGGCGAAATGTAGGCCGGGCGGAACTTTTTAAAATTAATTAAAGTTTTTTTTATGTCGCGACGCAGTCGACGCGGCGATCAATTGGTAAAGTACTTGGAAACAACGGCGAATTTAATTTAACGAAACTTGCCCGGGTACAAACTCTTTGTACATTCCGAGAACGAAACGCGCAGGATTATTACCCCGAGATAAGTCCGCCGGCGGATCGTCCTCCGTCTTTTCTCCTTGGATTAATCCCCTCCTCTCACTCTCCGAGATGGAAAATCGCGGATGCTGGGGATGTTGCCGCGGGGGGGGGGAGGGCTTATCGTGCATTCGAGAGGATCGCCGGACGATCTGTATGCGAGTACGCGTAAAAGCTACGCGCGGGTTAAGGAGTGAAGGGTGAAAAAGGGGTCGACGGGCTTCTTCCCATCTGGATGTGATTGCAGAACGGCGGTGGCGGCGGCAGCGGGCCGGTTACGGGGATGCCGAGGGGATGCGAGGACACCGCGAGATGACGTTCTCCACGGCGCTCGTCGTTCACTGACGCAACTCCGGCTGGATAACGAAAACGATTGGCAGGATGCTGCCGCGCGGACTGCCGCTGATCGTCCTCTTCGTCGTGCAGCTGCGTCACCGTATCACCTGGTGAGCATTGCCCTCGTCCCGCGCCCTGCGGACCCCGTTGCGAAAAAATCACGGGGGGATAACGAGGCACCCCGTGCCGTTCCAATTGCACACGTGACACGCGTTCGCGAGGGCTGCGATCTCGATCACGTATAGCCGCTCTAGTTGTTCGCAGGGATGAAGGGAAAAGCTTTCTCAAATCCCGTATATAAATTGCCTTCCGCTTGAAGGACGTGATATCGACGACATACATATATGAATTTAATTAAAAGAATGTGTGTTAGAAATTCAATTTCTCTTTCCTCGGACGCGGTTGTAAAATGCCTTAACTCTAATAATATTTTTAATTAATGCTCTGCAAATACGAAATGTTATGAAGAAGTTTTGACGTATGTGATAAATCACAGAGCACGTAGGATTTCCGCGAAAGAAAATAATTGAATACCCGAATTAAGCTCGGCGCGCAACGTGAGCAATTGTTCGTGCAATTAGTGCCCCAATCAGCGCGCTGTACGCAACGAGAGACAGCAGGGCTCCATTTCCCGGGCAGAAGATGAACTTGATGACTTTTTCTGAGTAACGGCGCATGTTAAATCCCGCTAGTTCTTTCTCAAGATGACGTATATTACGATTACGAGCACGATGATCGCTATGGACCAGACGAGATCGACGGTGTCCGAATTAGTCAACGAAAACAATTTCTCGAGGCGTTCCATTAATTCCTTTCTGTCCATGGCTCTCGTCGGTGCGCGTATTAATTTTAATAACGCGAATATCTGCACGTAAAGCGCTTATTTAATTTCACGTGAATATCTAATTAACAAGTACTGCAAAAATGTAAAACAGACCTTTACGGATTGGTTAATATCGGCATGTCAAGAAGAAAGGTTTGTCACGAATTTAGTATGGCAAGACATGTTTGATAAAACTGAACGACGATGGTGCGAATATTCAGAGTGCACTTGAAAAGACAATTTTTTTTTCCCCCCCCTGACGCAAAAATCGATCTAATAATGGAACGGTGAATTTTATACTCGTATATAATCGTTGTAATTTGTAATAATACGATAATTAATATTGGAAAGATATGTAATATTAAACTCCATTTATGCAAGAGGCTAAAGCTTACGTAGTCGTTCCAATATTCATTTCGAAGATTGAACATTGCACCCGTTAGTCAAGATATTTCAGCAGCCTTGGGCTTTACAGTTTTCTCGAATTTCGTGGTTCGCAGGGCTTCTCTGGAGAGCACCGGGATGTCCGACAGACTGGAGAACGTTACACAGACAATTTCGAAGATACTCGACGGCTACGATATCCGATTAAGACCGAACTTTGGCGGTAAGCTCGAAATGTTCTTGCACGCTTCGATAAATATATGTATTTCTGCAAAAGTCACTTCGCGTAATAATGTACTTTATAAAAATGTTAGAAAAAAAATAGAACTTAAAAATACAGTACGAAGAATAAAAAAAAAAAATTATACGGAAATAAACTTCACAATTAGAGCTATCGCTCTCATGTTGGTATCGAGCTGTATTTTACAGAGTTGAATTTTAGCGTTACGGCTCGACAGTCGGCCGATATGGAAAGCTTTTAATGAAGTTTTCCACGTCATTCAACGAGGCGTGATCGCAATCAGCACTTTTAATCGAACATGCAACGAGGGGAAGTAATTTGCCGATATAATCAACGGATTAGACGAAAACTTTAAGCTGTATTTCTTTCCCTAGCTTTTTCTCTATTACAAACAGTTTAAAAGAAAAAAAAAGAAAGAAAAAAAAAAACTCTGAATGTTCATCTTTTGAGTTGTGCAGCGTGTTGAAAAATTAATGACGGACTATCGCTTAAAGGTAAACCCTTGCTAGTCGGCATGGATCTCACCATCGCGAGTTTCGATGCGATCTCAGAAGTCAATATGGTGAGTAAATTAAAATAAAAATTAAATAAAAATAAAACCCCTATTGTTTATATACAGATTTAATAAAAATTTAATATAAATTTAATTTAAATTTAATTTTTGATTTTGCGGATAAAGTTTATTCAGTTTTCAAGAAAAAAATAAATAAAAATAAAATACTTTAAGTAATTTATCTCGCTCCTCTGATTTATAAATTACGATTTATTGTAATCTCGTGGCGTGCCGGCAAATTGGCATTTGCCACGTCGGAGACGCTCGTATCGGAATATTATGCACAAGTCAGAATGCAAAATTCGTTCTCTCACCGACAGTCGCACATCCCGGCGATGCGTAAATCGATTCTGTATCCCCAGAGCTCGAATGAATTCGACATATGCATCCAACAAAGTACCTTTTCTTTTTTTCTTTATCTGTGATTAAGTCGTTTTGTCGGGACACATTTTCGAGCGGCATACGTTTTACTTTCCCTTTTTCTTCTTTTTCGAAACGATAAAATATATTATACATACATATCTTGCTTCTCGTAATTATTATTCCAACGAATTCTCTTGGCGATTTTTCATTATTATTATTATTTCTATCTCAGGATTACACGATAACTATGTACTTGAATCAATATTGGATGGACGAGAGACTCGCTTTCTCGCACGAAGACGAGATCCTGACGTTGAGCGGCGATTTCGCAGAGAAGATTTGGGTGCCGGACACGTTTTTCGCTAACGATAAAAATAGGTAATCAACAGTAAAGAAAAAGAAAAAAAATAAAAATTAATAAATTATCGCGGGGCTTCAAAGATCCTTCCCGAATGTTCGCAACTACTTTTAATTATTTGTAACATTTTACGCGTACGTACAAGGGTGCTTTTCGTTGTACTTCTTTAATTTCCTCTGCAACTAGATATCGTTTTACTGATTTTATTACAGTTTCCTGCACGACGTCACCGAACGCAATAAACTCGTTAGATTATCCGGCGACGGCTCGATTACATACGGCATGAGATTCACGACAACCCTGGCCTGCATGATGGACCTACATTACTATCCGCTCGACTCGCAGAACTGCACGGTGGAGATCGAAAGCTGTACGTATCGGAATACACGTCCGCAATCGATCGGCCAAACGTACAGCATTATTCTCTTATCGTGAAAAGATTTTTTTATCGTACCTCTTGTTAGATTGTAAAAATAATTCTTTTCTTTCAAAGGAGTTTTTTAATTTTTCGTCTCATTAAATCGTTTACTGCGGCAAAGTCATTACTGCAAGGGGAATAATAATTTGGAGCGTGTAAAAATAATTTTTTTTTTTTTTTTTTTTGAGCACGAATCAATAAGAGAAGAAGACAAAGAGATTGAGCGGCGATAACCGCGCATTACGCTGCATCATTCTGAATTATATTGTTTTGAATGCCCAGATGGATACACGGTGAGTGACGTGGTAATGTATTGGAAGGAGACTCCAGTTCGCGGGGTCGAGGAAGCAAAATTGCCGCAATTTACGATAATCGGCTACGAGACGAACGATCGAAAGGAGAAGCTGGCGACGGGCATTTACCAGAGGCTCTCGCTGAGCTTTAAACTCCAAAGGAACATCGGCTACTTCGTTTTTCAGACATACCTGCCAAGTATACTAATTGTCATGCTCAGCTGGGTCAGCTTCTGGATCAATCACGAAGCCACCAGCGCGAGAGTAGCTCTCGGTACGCTTCAAAAAAAAAAAAAAAAAATCTAGACAATTCTATTAATTTAATTGAAGTTTGACCACCATTTAATTAGAATCAATGAGCTTTGCTTTGTCTGTTTCAATCAATTAATTTTCTAAAAAATGTCTCGCTAAATTTCTAGTGCAACGCGGCACGTGCAATTTATTACTCGCTTACTTTTTAGGCATCACAACCGTGTTGACGATGACGACGATATCGACGGGTGTTAGAAGCTCACTGCCACGGATCAGTTACGTAAAGGCCATCGACATTTATTTGGTAATGTGTTTCGTTTTCGTGTTCGCGGCTCTGCTGGAATACGCGGCGGTCAATTACACGTACTGGGGCGCCCGGGCGAAGAAGAAAACCAAAAAGAAAGACACCGACGAGAAGAAGATACTATCTTCCAAGATGGGTAATCGAAAAAAAAAAAAAATTGATTTTCGTGTCCGCGCAGTTGGTTTACGGCCTGTACGAATTTATTTCCTCGGCAGGGAGCAAAGTTAGCTCGCCTTATCCTGGCACCACGGACGCGGACATCATCGAGCTACAAGACCTAAGAATGTCACCCTTGCCAAGCATTAGAAATAGGTCGGGCCTCGTCGGCGCGTCGACACCGGCGACCACGAAAGATCACGACCCGGCCAAGTTTCCGCCGAGCTTTCGCATCTCCAGGGCGGCCGCTTATAGCACGCACGGACGTAACAGCGGTCTGAGATACAGAGGCCCAAGACCGCACAAGCCAAAGGTATGCGAAGGCGTTCCCATGCAAAAGCAACTGTACCGAAAATACTTTAGGAATTTCCCTAAGCATTTTCATCACGCCTTTGCGTTTCCACATTTTTGTGAGAAAGATATTTCCGTAAAAGTAAAAAAAAAAAGTAAAAAGAATTTCTAGAGTAATTTCTATAACTTTTGTATCGTTGTTCCTTTTCTCTTTTTCTAAAATTTAATTTAAATTTACTCAAGCCTAAAATTGCAATGGGACTTTGTAGGTATTACACGCTCTTCGTAGAGGTGCTTCCGTGTTGCGTGTGTCGATGCCGAAGATCAAGGACGTGAACGTGATAGACAAGTACTCGCGGATCATTTTCCCGGTCAGTTTTATGCTGTTTAATGCTGTATATTGGATCTTCTACTTCCTTTGAGCGGTTATTAAAAACCGAATTACGTACGTATACGCGAAAAAGGACCAATCCATTCGGGAGGATACTTTCGGGTCTGCATAACTATCGGATGTAATGTGCAATATTTTTTCGCGGGGACGAAGATCCACCGAATTACCCAGCAGGTGATGAAAGTACTGAATCGAAAGTACTGCCACGAAACATTTATCGATAAAAGTAGAACGGCGAGGAGAGACTCGTGTGTGCCAACAGCGTTTACGAAATTTTCATTAATTAGAAAGTACATAACTATACAAATACGGCGATAAGCAATATGGACGAGCGACATGTTCCTAATAAAGCATGATAACTTTGTCATGCTCATACCAGAGAGGTCAATAAGTAGGTGTTTGAGCGACAAAATTAGTAGTTACGTCGAAAAACAAGATGCGTCAGAATAAAATATTGCGTCCGTGATGATAAAAGTGATCCAAGTCATACATACATTTCGTTCTCGAGATAAAACGCTTTTTGCGCATCAATAAAGTAAAAAAAAAAAAAATTATTGACGGTAACAAACTCATAATTTGGAGAAACATTAATGATATAACGGATTAGCAATTAACCTTGTTTTTTTCTGTATATTATATGATAATTATTTCTACAATTGTCATTTCAATCATACAATATGCAGGCATGGATTATCATCACGTATAAACTTAAAAATATTTTTTTTAAAAACGTGCAATAAAGTGTTTGAAGAGTGTCATATAGAGACATTACATTTGTGGCTTAACGACAATTTCTAAATATAATTTTAAGAAATAAATATGATTATAAAAATAGCAAATAAATACGTATAATAATCCGGGCAATTAAACACGTTGTCTATCGCGAGTAGAGTTAAAGATATGCGGGAATTTGCTTTCGTTACTTCACAGTAAGTTATATATGCAATTTCGAGAAGTGTTCATTTTTAGCAAGTAGTATCGATTAGAAGGAAACGTTATAATATAGAGGATAATCTCTATGAACAATCGGCTAAGACACATGATTTACAGCATAAAAATGTCCAAACTTCCGTTTGATAATTACGTTACAGACGAATAGACATATTTTTAACAATCCAATTTAACGAGATTGTTTTTATAATAAAATTAGATGTACATGTATATATACGAGCAGTTTAATAAAAAATAAGTGTACAAATATACTATATATTTTTATATTATTAACATTATCCACTCAACATTATAATTCTGTTCAACATGTTTAAACTATTACTTCTTATTTCTTTTTATAGTTTTCACAACAGCAACTTGTCAATTTAGAAACGTGAGGCAATAATTTCATACTGCGTTCTTTATATGTATATGGCTCCTATTATAGATCTTTAATCCAAAAATATGGCTATACATCCATGTTAAAAGTTATATTAGAATTATAAGATAAACACGAGAAAATAGACGAGAATATATTTTATTTAAAAGAAGAAAAAAAAGTCTTTTAAAGAGACTGATAATCTCTATCATTATCATATGATTGTACACTTATGAATATCTAATGTATAAAAGTATCAAAACTTACTTAATTTGTATCTTCAAGTCTGTAATGCTCGATATTTTTTACAGGCACATGGCTTATAACGAATATATTATAACTTAGACATAGATAATTATCCTACAAATACATATTTATCTCTCTGTCAAAACGTGTGGAATTGTCCTTATTCACTTCTCATCACATATATGGAGATTCATATTATTAATCTAAGTATATTTCTACATATATATATATATATATATTTATATATACGTATTTCTCTCTATCTATCTATCTAATGTGACATTTCTCAATATTATCAAAATATTTTTGGCTCTTATCCGATTCCACATTTGTGTACTTTATAATACTACTTTATCACTATACTTCATAAAAATATTGTAAAATGCACGGTTAGAGATCTTATAAGACGTCATGAGCATTATCAGAAGATAAAACTCTGATATATAACTTGGTACTCAAAAATAATATATGTATTTAATTACCTTAACATATGATACTTATCTTAAAATATACGTTTCAATATCATGTATTTCACGCGCGAACAGTATTGCTCCCATGCGTATCCGTAGCGCATCTGACAACGTTTATTGTCTCTTACGGCTCTGTAAAAAAGCACTATCGTGCAGCAGAATGCCGCGTAGTACAACAAAATGTCGTTTGCCAAACCAATACTCGCGATAGACCATTGCATTATAATGTCACCCAAATAATTGGGATGTCTCACGTAGCCCCATAAACCAGACAACATCAATTTCTTTCCACGTAACGTTGGGATGGTTTCCACATCTGCAAATTAAAAAAATAGATGTTAATTTTAATTAAAAAAAAAAAAGTGGCTATTATTTGTCTTCGTACTTACAAGGTACTATCGGCGCAACTGGATTTTTTCTGAACTCATCTTTCCGCAAGTTACTCACTCTATATAAAACATATCCTACGAAGAAGCTCAATACGGATATGCCAGTAAAGTAGTTAAGTTTTATCCTAAGAATGCGTTCGATTAGTATTATTAAAACATTCCATTGAAGTATATTTATGTATGATAATTAAACTTACTTCTGATACAACAGAATTCTGATAGGAAGAGTCGTCAAAAATGGGTACAACAGATGACTAACGCACGTCATATATCCGGTTCCTTCGTACATTATTGTAAAAGATGTGAAGATAGTAGCTTCATGTATTAAGCCATGTAGAATATAAAGTAACTGTAATGAGACAGCTATTAATGTAGTTGTGTCAAGTTTCTCAATATCTAAATTTTTTACGTTGCCAACGGCTTTAATTGCAATGGCTATGTTCAAGACCAACTGTAAAATAATGAATATAATTACATTTAAATTTTGTTAATTTATTTAATATAATTTATTTGTAAAAAACAAAATGTAAAGTAATACTTACAGTGCCGATGAGAGAAGCTCGTATCAGCAGCAACTTAATGTCCAAAGTGCCAATTCGTGGATTAATCTCTCTGCCTTGCCAGAAATTATATATCTTGCTGTTAGTTGACGCATATATATTATAATTGGCCAACGGAATTTTTCCTGCTTTGAGATACAATCCCATAGCGAAAAACGTTCCCACAATCCATCCACTGATTGACAATTGCGTGATATTATTCAAGATGTAGTCACTAATCGGTATATTTACGTATACGAGTGAAGCAATTATTATTAGAGTTATTATAGCACTTAAGAAGCCTGAAAAAAAATACAGAAACATTAAAATAATGTGCAGAGTTTTCTATAGTAAATGAACATTTTTTCGGGAGTAGGTAGAACTTAATGAGACAAAAGGCGAGCAAAGACACTTGCCCTGCCCGTGTGTAAAACAGCATAGGACTTTTCTTTTCGTCTCGATATGTTCTACCTACTAATTAAAGATAATATGTGGACATAAATTAAATATGTACCGTTAACGCGATATTGTAGTATTCCAATTTTACTCTCTTGTCCGTCAATAATTTTCCCAATTGGTATAATTGAGAAACAAGTCAATAGTGTTAAAAATCCAACATAAGCCAGCAACGTGTATAAATTTAAGTAAGATTCCAAATTGATAGGAGGTTTTATAAGCGCAGACTTGCATTGTCCTTTCTTGCATAAGAGTTGTGGCAAGATTACAAATAATGGTAATATAAATATAAGGAAAAACGTTCCGATCCATCCGCCCCATTCTTGCGGTTTGTCGACTCTATACATTTCTTTTTCACGTTTCAGTGCAGTTTCCCATTTGTCACCTTCAGGTTTTGTCAGATCCTGAAACAATTATTGATGTAATACATTATCACGTTACGTCATATATTAATAAATGCATTATCAGAACATACTTGGTCTCTTTGTACTGAATATCCTCTTTCTTTCTCCTCGGGAAGATAATCTTGTATGCTTTTCTTCTCCACTGGAAGCGAAACGGCTCTGTTAGAACTTCTCGTTAGCATACCTGATGATGTGTATTCCTGCTCAGTCTTCAGAAGTGTCGGTCTGCGCATCACAGTCATACCCAAACGTTGCTGCAGAGGCAACGTTTCAGGTGAGATATCTTTGAATTTCTTTGCATCATTTCCTTTGTGGTTGCTTGTTTTGTCTATGCAGAAATTAATTTGCATATGTATATAATACGCTTGACAAATATTGAAAAATGTTAAAAAAAAGCACATTGAATAGAGAAAGTGTAAACTTACCTTCGATGTCTATGCGAGATAAAGATATTTTAGCAAGACGAGTGTTACGAATAGGCAATTTCCTGACCGACAATGTTGACGATCTTGCAGGTGATCTGGCTGATTGTCTTGCTGGCGATCGCCTACTTGGTGACCTTCTGCTAGGAGAAGCCCTCGAGGGGCTTTTTCCTGATTTTTTGCTGGTTCTAGTTGGAGTTCTTCCAGATCTTTCATACTTAAAAAAAAATTTTTTTTTAATATGTACATGACTTAAAATTCATTATTTTTAATATAAAATATTTTTTTAATTTGGTTATTAATTGTTAAATAAATTACCTTTATATCATTTTCTCTGACAATGTGCTCAATGCCTGTTTCAAATTGTATTTTGTATCGATCACCTCTAACATTGAGGATCTTTCCTTTATAATATTCAGAGGTATTGGGATGCTTAGCAAGTACTTCTTCACCCTCAGTGAACTTCATTTTGACACCTATATGAAACACATTTCACCAAAGGTTCACTTAAAACTTATTTGAAATCCCTCAATAATCAGCTTAGTGTAAGTGAATTTCTCAGCTCAATGTTGCATATGCACATACATGTGTGCACACGTACACGTATATGCGCAAGTGTCTAGAAAAACCGAGGTAATTAGACTCGTAGATGCGTGCGAGCCAGATTTAACGGAGCTACGACTCGAAAACGGCCGCTTGACGCTTCGCGCGCGTGAATGCGTGCTCAAACGGGCGATCGGGGGAGCGGGACGCAGGAATCCGGTCGAAAAGCGCGGGGTGCCGCGCCGTTTCGTAACCGCCCGTTACGAAGAATGCGTGAATTCGGGTGGCAAGCGGTCGCGGGGATTGGAAGCGATTCGCGGGAAAAATGTCGGCTCGCTCGCTTCGCTCGTCGGCGGTACGCTGCGAACGCGCCGGAGGGAGAGTACGCGGAATTTCGCGCCGCCTCCGCGTAAAGACGTGCTTACTTACCCAAGCCGCACGATAACGTCGAACAGCTTTACTCGAGATATCCGCGACGCCGCGAAAAATAATAAAACCACCACGAGCGCAACAAGGTTACTCCTGATACCGCACTGGCGCATCGTAGCATGCAGCTGGGTGGTGGGGTTACGGGGACGCGCGCGGGAACGCGACGCGGGGGCACGCGTGCAACTCTGCGTGTTCCGCAAGCGATCCGACATAGGCCACGCGGGAAATCGAACTCCACGCCGCTTACGTCAGCACGTGACGCGCGGCCTGTGCGCGCGCGGTCCGGAAGTCCCGTATCTTATCGCGAGGACCGGAAGCCGCGCTACGCCTCGCGCGGCCCTTACGCTCGACTCGCACGATTCCACGATTGTTCCCCATCGGGCTTTGTTTGATCCGTAGGTATAACTTGAAATATTACTTTTGTTTTTAAAATTGTTTATCTCTTAAATATGAAACAATCCGCGAAATGCTTTGGAGATTAAAAAAAAAAAGATAAAAGAAAAAAAAGAGAGAGAGATAAACAAATGATTTAGACGAATAAAGATCAAGAAGTATCGCGAGTCGACGGAACCTAAAAGCAAATTAATTTTCTTCTTTTATTAAATGCTAGTTTCAGAAACGTTCCTCGTAGGACTATGTGTTCAGAGTATATCTTGAGATAACGTGATTCGTGCTTTTTTGACAAGATAGCGCACGTACAATTGTACAATCCGGTTGATAAGTTAATCAAATGCAATTAAAGTCGAAGCGCGCTTGAGATTATAATTTTCTAAATGAACCGTGAGTCAAGAATATTAATTTTCTATATGAAATTATCCCCTCTCACGAAGGAAAGCTGCGAGAATTAATTAACCGCTTTGAATGAAGAAAACTTGAAAACGTACGTCCTCGCAATTTTCAACGTTTCTCAATATTTATACGTTTATAATTAATTCACAATTCCTCGTATTCTAAAGAAATTCAATCGCAGCAGAAGTAATAAATAAAATTATAATTGTAAAATAATAATTAGGTTACAGATTGCGTCAAAAATTAAAATCACGCCGTTGGTCGCGGCAGAATTGAAAGAAGAAAAAAAAAAAGTATTTGCACAGAACGATCGCAAGCAAGTTGCTGCTTTTCCTCCGTAACGCGAAAGCAGGCACATGGACGAATTGAATTTGGAGAATGATCGCGAGTTTCTAGTACGTATTTTTTTCGCACGCCTGCCTTACTGCGCGTATAATTTTAGTTTGTAGCATTAAACCCCTCGATATCTTCCAGAATTCCATAGAGACGATTTTGTGCTCCAGCGAGCACAACGTTCACGAATTCCAAGACGACATCTCGCAGATTTTCGCGCCTGACGCTCTCAGAGCCGCGTCTTACACGAAGGAGACGAACGGTGAGAAAACGCATATGCTTTTCGATAAATTCTCAACATCCGTCGATGCACTAAAAGGTCCTCAAAATCAAATCACTCGAAAACAGAAATTTTTTTTCCGGAAAAAAAGATTTAACACGCGGAAGTTTCAAGTATTAAAATAAATGCGTTTAATAAAAGGCGGAATAAAAATAAATCTGTTATCGAACCCGGCATTCTAGCTTGTATCTCGTTGCGCGAAATTTAACACCTTAAAGTGTGACTGAAATTAAACCGTCGACCTTGTTTGCAGATAATGCTAGAGAAATCGTAGAACTGGAAGCGAAATGTAAAGAGCTGCACGCTCAAATCGAGTATCTGACGAAGCAGAAGGAGGACGCGTTTGAGGAGATAGAACGTTTGAGAGATCAGGTAAAATTTTATTACCCCGCCACGTCTTCTATTTATTTTAGAAATACCGCCCGCTAATTTACTTATATTACCCTCATCGTCCCGCAGATATTAAGTCAAAATACTTATTGCACAAGCCTCGGTTCAGCATTAGGTATCCTTACGTGGCGTGCTTCTCGGTTCCCGCAAGTAGTTAATGTATGGCTGTCGAACGTAAGTATACGTTGATAACATCAAGTAAAATATCACAGTTAAATATCTTGCATTCAAAATCTGTAATAAAAAGTGAATGAAAGAAACAGAATTTAAAGTGCAATAATGCCAGCGTTCCTGCATTACAAAAAGAAAAAAAAATATACGAATATATGACTAGATATAATAAAATAAATATAATTAAATATAATATAATAATTAAATAAATGTGCAATTAAATGTGGAATCGAATAAGTTGTCAAAACGTAACGTGCCTTCATTAGATATAGCCAAATGTTATAAATATACTTGGAATAATTCTCAACCTCTTATAATGTTCTCGCAGGTTCAGGATAAAATAGGAGAATTGTTATCGATAGTGAACGGGACTTTCGGCGCGTTTGTTAGCACTTACAAAAGTGCATTCCCACCTACGAGCAACGTTGAATACCAATTCGTCATGGGACTCCTCGGTATCGTTACTAATATATCCGCGCGGCCGGAAGGTCGTGAGTTTTTAATCACAATCCCCAGCGGCACGGAACTCGTGCAAAAGCTAATTAAACTGACGCCCGAATTGCCGTCAGTCCCAAGGACGGTGTATCTGAAAAGGTATGAGCCCGCTTTAAAAAGTTACCTCGTCGCGTATTTAAAAAAGAAAGAAAAAAAAATTACTATTATCTCCCCGAAGAGCTATTCCTTATCTTTTAAAATTGCTTTTATCTTTCTCAGCTCCGTGCTTCTTATCTTTCTTCTTAATTTCTATGGACCGTATCAGTGCGTTACCGCGTAACCTTTAGCTTTATTGAAATAGCGAAATTTCGACGGCATTTCAAGACCAGTAATTACAGATTGATACTGATGATTTTGTACAACGTGAGCATAAACGAGACCGGTTTTCGATACCTGCTCGAGTCACGAGTGGCAGACGCGCTAAGTCATTGTTTGGATGACGAGGCGTCGTCGGCGGAGATGCAGCTACTCTGCCTTCGCATTTTGCAGTCCGTCACTTACGACCTCGAACCGGAGTACGTCCGCGACTTGATTGGGATAATCCCGATCGAGCGGATCGAGACGATGATGTCCGCGAGCCAGAGCGACATAAGTAAAGCGGCGGAACTGGTCGTTCAGCATTTGCGACAAAGGCAGAATATTCTGAAGTAATTATTGAAAACTGGTTGCATTCGTCACGTGCGATTATAAAAATATAAGATCTTTAATGTGCGCAAATTTCTTTGCAGGAGCGATCATTGAAAGACGGCCAAGCCTCGGATTAGTTAAATTAATTATTCTTTTAATCGTAAATAATTAACCGTTTAAAAATAATTTTTCTCGCACGTGAAGGGACTATTAATTGCGCGTTAAAATGTATTAATGTTAATAATTATTTATTGTATCGCTTTAAATGTTTTTGTTATCACGCCTTTAATATATATTTAAGACTTACGCTCGATTTTAATTTTTTTCTAATCTCGTAAATAATTTACAAATTATCTTATGCATTATGCTGAAACGGCAAACTTTCAAGCTCGCGTCCCACCCCTCCTCCTTTCCTGCATTACAATAATAGACTATCGCCAGACTGCAGACTATCCTTGGAACATATGTTCGTAGCTGCCGCGGAGGGTTGTCCGCGATATCGATCTGCAAAGAGCAGCAGCACAAAATGAAAGCGATTGTGCCAGGATGCAATGCACTGCGCGGCAAAAGTGTAGATAGATATGCGAGTTACGTAACACGAGCCCCGCAGCAGTATTAAATAAATATATTATGCAGGTACGGGGGGTCGAAAGGGGGGAGGGGAAAATTATACAGTAATAACGTATATGTGAAGGCAAATTGGTCTCTCATAAATAATTTATACTCCCGCGACAATAATGCAAAATGCAATTTGTATATTAGCGATTACAACAATTTTACAGTCACGATGTACGTTATTTATCATCGGTATTTATTCCGCGGCGATAAATACGATTAAAAAGGTCCCTTTCGCCGGCACCGCGCGACAAATTATTCACGAAGGTAAGCGAGACACGTCAGTTGCACTGACCCAACAGATATATCGAGGTAATGACCGGCCGTTCGAAATAAAAGTTTGCGTGCGCTCCATAGATGTTCGATCGCGAGCAATTATTTTAATTTAAATATTCTACATACGTAACGCACGGGGGGATTCTCTGAAAATACTGTGGGACGCCACAGATTATCTACGTGCAGGAATAAAAATAGGGTATGCAAGCGTTGAGTATTTTATCTCGAAAAAACAAAAAAAAAATAAAAAAGTAAAGTAAAATAAAATAAAACTCCACGAATATGACGAGGAACGGGCAATAATATGTTCTACTCAAGTAGCAAACGTGCCGCTTCGTTAAATGAGAATATTAAAATAGATGTTAAATAAAATATTAAAATACATATTAAATATCGCAGCTATTAAACAGATATTAAACGCAGAGATGAAATTAAAATCAAAAGCTCTCCCGCTGCGTGTCTCGTCCCTGAATTTCCCGAAGTCAACGGCGCGCTTTTCGCGGACTTTCTCGTGGACGCGCTTCCCGACCGTCGCGTATCGATCCGCGGGGCGAGTTTCCGCTTACGCGAGCGAGCTTGCGCGCGGCTGCGAGAGATCGCGTCCGGAGATTGGTGCGGAAAACGACACCGGGGGTGGTAAGGCGCGCGCGCGCCGCGTCGCGACGTCGGGCGTCCGACCGTTCCATGCAAGCACACAGCGGGCAGAGGCCAGGCAGGACCCTAGGACAGGCGACGGCCGGGCGGTCGTTTTATTGATCCTGGGCCGCCGCGGCGCTACCCACCCGCGGCGGGGTAGAGCTCGCTGCTGGCGAGAGGGTAACTACTTCTCCCCGACGAGGAGGACCACCACGTCTCGTCGCTTCTTGGCCTTCCTCTTTTTTTACCGGCGCGGCATTACCTGGCGCGGACGACTGGCTCTTGCCCCCTGATCGCCGGCCCGACCTCTTCCGCTCCCGCGAGTTGTTCTTTTTCTTCCGAACCCCCTTTCGCGCGCGCTGCAGCTTCGGTGCCGGCCGGTGGGTGTGTGCGGCACGTCGTGGTTCGTCGTCCTCGTCATCGTCAGGACGTCGGTACCAAACGCTTATCTTGGTAGCAGCGTCGGGAAAGCGGCCGCGCATCGATCGTCGTGGGACCGCGGACACACCGGTGAACCAGTGACCTAAGGGGGCCGTCGGTGAACTTCTCCTCGTGGCATACCCGCACCGGCCCAGTGAAAGAAGTTCACGCCGACTTTCAACGATACGCAGGAACTGTGCGAAGGTTCTGTGCGACGGTGACAGTTCCGATTGTGCCGTGGCAAGTCGCGCGGGGGGGAGCTGCTCATATGATTCACGCGGTCGTCCAAGTCGGTGCAGGCCAGTCGAGGTATCGACGGGGCCGACCTGGCTCGATGTCACCTCGAACGCCGTCGTCGAGCGTCGCCGTGCGAGCAGTTACGGGACAGTGGCCGGCGTCCGCGAGTGTTCCGAATTGTCGCGATGGTAAGGAAAAGCGGAGGCACGGGATCGTTTAAGACCCGCCGCATCCGCAACCCTTGCAAGCGCTAAAAGCTCGAATCTCGCCGGTTTGTTCGCGCAACGAGACGCTCCCTTCGAAGGGGGTTAGAAAGAAGAGGGCTTACGCGCGCGTCTCGTCCGATCGATTCTCTCGATCACTCCTCGCGTGGCAAATGAACGTAAATGTGGCCAAGGGGGGCTGACTATCGCGGGAGCCCCGCCAAGCCGATGGGGGCATCGTAAGGCGCCGGAAAGGGTTGCGCAGAGCCGGATCTTTCTTCCGGTCGCCCGAGGAATCGACCAAGGGTTCATCCTCGGTTTCGACGTTACGTTGAAGGGCTGAACCCCCCGCCCTGTTCCCCGCTCGGCAGACGCTGAGATGGGCCCCGCTACGAGCCGCGAACACATCAGCGAGCAGATCGGCGACGACTACGGCCTGCAGATACACCCGAATCCGACGATCGTGGCGAACAATGTCGTACGTATCGCATTTGCTCTTTTTAACGTTACCTTTCATTTAATTTTGAAACTTAATTTTTTTTTATTTCTTCGAAAGGGGACGTCATATTTCATATTAATTCTTTTAACGCGGAAACTTTCAAAAGACCGGCGTTTGCGTTAAATAATAATATTTAAAGAGCAAATTATATATTTGCATCGATAATCCCGAAACTGCCGAGCTGTGGTACGAGAGATTATGCTTTATAAAAATTAAAAATGTAATTATGGATCGAGTGTTTGCTCATCGATAAGTATGTCCCTTTCAAACGTGCACAAACTAAAATACATATGACGTTATTTCGGACGACCGTAGCCACAATAGACGTTACTTTAGGCGTTTTCGTCTCTCGTCCTATTATTAATTTTTTTTATTGTTCAGCATAAAATGTCGCGAAACTGCGGTGGCGTGACGATCTCGGTTTTTCTCGTTAAAAAAAAAAAAAATTAAGTTAGTCTCGCTGTTGCAATTAGTACAAGCCGAGATGGAAAACCTGATATCGTTATCTCTTCCGTTTTACTTCGTGAAAAGTTAAGTTCAACCAGTTAAGTCTCAAGTCCAGCATTCAGTTCTCTTTGCAAATCTCTTCCTTTTTTTTTTTTCTATTTTACTCGGACCACCGATTATTATTAATTAGCTCGCGTTAATCTCGCAGACAAAGAAAATCTCGCGTAAATAATATTTCCCGTCTCTCGTGAGGTTTCGCTAACGACGACGGGAATCATCTGATTCCTGGCAAACACGTAGCGGCGATATCGCATTAAGATATCGTTATCGCGGTTAACGCTGTACGTATCGCATTAGTAAATGCTCAGCATTATCGTGTCTGATAATTAAAACAATATATATATATATATATTGTATAATATATATATGAGACGACAGACGGCTTCACAGAGCGGATCGCGATGATGCGCGGGCGTGAAAAGCACGTAATTATTTTTCCCCCCCATTAATCACCGGACGAAGCGCGCGCCGTTTCCTCGAAGCTAATTACGTCACCGGTGCCGTCGTGATTTATTGCCGGCTAATTCGCGGCTCTCCGAAATTTGGCACGTACCGACAGCACTGCGACGAGCCGCGAATCGAATGCGCTCATGGGAAACAGCATTACGCATACAGGATTTTTTCGATTTTTTTTTCTCCCCCTTCGCCATGCGTCGCATCTCGCTGATGAATTTCTTGGCCATTTCCCAATTGATTTTCACCCGGAAAAAATGTGGCTTAATGTCATTGTCTATAATTAGACGCCTTATCTCTCAATAGACTTGCAATCGAAGAGCGCCATGTCGATCCGCGAAGTAATTAAAGTCCTGAAATAATCGGAGCTGGCGTACTTCCGACTCGATCATCGTGATCGTTTGCGTGTGCCGGAAAATGTTCGCATGTTGTAATCGCACGTGAGAAGGAAAAAAAAACGGAAAGAGAGAGAGAGAGAAAGAGAGAGAGAAAAAGAGAAAGGGACCCGTGGTCGGAAAATCGATCTCGAGTACGCGCGTGCGGCGGTATCTCGTGCGCTCCAGAGGAATAATACCGCGCGGAACTTTGTCCTCGTAGCCGACGGTGGCCGGCCACTTTGTTCACGAAGGCGTACCGGTGAAGTAACGCTCGACTGGTCGCATTTAGAGAGGCGACAGGGTAAAAGAACCAGAAGGGAAAGAACAGAGACGGGAGAAGAAAAAGAAAAAGAGACAGAGAGAAAAATAAAAAAAAAAAAGATAGAAAGAGAAAGAGACGTAAATCGCGCGGAGATACGAGCTTGGAAGTGTCGCGGGGTACGTGCCGGAGTAAAGCGCGACGACGACGGGAACGGGACGGAGGAGCGCGACGAGATGCGAAGCTCCCGGGGAGAGCTGGTGGGGAAATCGGATGGACGTGCACTGCGTGTCCGCGCCGATTAAGTCGGTCGGTGGTTGAGCGGAACGGCGAGGCGAGCGCATTTTCTATCGTTCGCGGCGCGCGTCGCGTTCGCGTTTCGCGGCAAGCTAAGCGTCCTCCTGCCGAACGAAGCGTCTCTCTCTGCGGGCCGGCCGCTTTTCCTTGGTTCTCTCACCTGCGAACCGGCCGGGTCAGGTGCCGCGGTCTCGCGCCTACTCCGCCGGCCCTCCTGACGCCTACCACCGCGTCGTCACCCCGCGCGCGAGGGTGCATTCGCCCGCGGAGCCGAGAGGGCAGACCCCGCCACCCTCGCGATGTCGCCTAAAAATAAGGTAAGTGTAACGGCAGCGCGGCCTTCGGGGGATCGATGCAACCCCCCCTCGAACTCCCCTCCGGAGATAATCGCATCCTTGAACAATATATTACGTAATCCCGGCGCATACCAATCACGCCGATTAATACGCGAAATAATCGCTACTTTCTAACGGTATTACATAATTCCCCGGCACGTCGGGAGTGCTATTGAATAACTGCAAAACTGCGGCCGTTGTCCTTCAAAAGTCGCGCGAGAGTGATCACCGTGATTGTCGCGTTTCCGCTTTCATCGCGCATAACGGGGCCACCTTCTCTCGGCGTCGAAACCCGACCGCGTGAAATTAATTCGACGAAGTTTTGACTACTCTGATTAATTAAAACGTGAGAAGGAGTGTCGAACGTACTTTTACTTTACGTTTATCTCTCTTTATCGCCTGTATCGCGATAACGTGCGGCGAGACCGCGAGTCGGTCCTCAATCCGGCAGCACTAAATTTTTCTCTCCCGTTGAGGAACACGGGGTCGGGTGGAGGTGTTTCCACGTGGCGAACGTGCTCACGCGCAGCGTTAGCAAGAATTCGAATCGACCCGATAGCGACGCCGCCGGGCGTATGATTACTTTGTGGGCGTAATTTTTCAGCCTTCCGCGTCTTTCTCCCACGAAATTCCCGCCGCGATCGAATCGCGACGGCAAACTATTACCGATGCGGACGCGACTCTCGTTTCTCCGTTTTCCTACGCGTCTCGAAATCCCGTGCGTCCCGAGGGGGGTAGGGATTTCATTAAAAAAAATTTCCGGAAGAGCCGCCGAAAAGTCGCGGCACCCGGCTGTTATTAACGCGTTACTTGGACGTGGCAAATAAGACCAGTTTCAAATTGCGTTTCCTCGCCGTTGATTCGACGTCGCCGCCAGATTATATTATATTTGCACGTCGCATTGTTTTATGGCGACTCGACGTTTTCGCTACCGTGATTCACTTGCCGCTAAATACGTCTGCCGTAGATACGGATACGCGCTTCCAGACGATTTACGCGTCGCTGCTAATGGACCGGGGAAGACAAATCGCGCGCGGAATATAACGCGACGGAAATCAATCGCGCGTGAAGAAATTAATCCTCGCGATTTGCGCTTACGGAGATCGTTCCCGGGCTCGTTGAATTTCTTCCCCCTTCTTAAAAGTGGGAGAGCGAGCGGGATTTAGGCAGTTTAGAAAAAAAATATTAAATCGTTATCTCACTTGGGCGTCCCATTTCTCGGCTTAATCATTCGCGAACGAGCAAATTCTGGCAGAGATCGGCGCGTAATATCCGCTCGAATGGCCTTTTAGCAAAATTGTCAAGTATTTCGTTGTGGCACGCAATTTACATGATTCACGCCGTTATTTTTTTCTCTCTCTCTTTTTTTTTTTTTTTTTTCACGCGTGTCTTTTTAGCGTGTTTGTTTCCCAATCGATCTTCTCAAGGTAAATGGCAGAAAAAAAATGTGCGCAGCACCGGCTGAACGGTCGCGGAATGCGCGAGTGAAAGTGGGTTGTGGGCCAGTTGACGAGAAAATTGATAGTGTGACATCGCAACGGTGACAAAACGCGATATTGTCAATGGCGATGCATCATTTCCGCGAGTCTCGTCTTTGTTTCCCTCTTTATCTCTCCTTTTTTCTCTCTCTCTTTCTTTCTCTCTGTTCGCCTCGTGACTTCTGACTTATACTAAATACATGAATCATCTTTTATCGAAGTGTTTTCGACTCCGAAAATTTCGCGCCGACAAACGACTCGGGAAGTCTCCGCGATTTTATTTTCGGTGCCGAAACCGACTCGCACGTCGCGTGACAATTTAAAACGCACTCATGACTCGCGGTAGATCAAGATCCACTTTCCTGCGTGCAAGCCTCTTATCTTTTGAGTGTTTATTGAACCCGTTATCGTCCTTTTATCGATGTCGAACATACCTCGGATTCGCGGCGGTTCGGCCGGCATATTATTCGATCGCATTTCTGCCGCAGATAATTTTTCGCCGATTAAATTTCCCACCGTCACGTCAACAATTTTGCGAACGATACCGCCCGCAATTACGTAACAGGCGATTTTTATCCGCGATAAATCTGCGAAGTTATCAGTAAGGTAAACTACGTGCAAATAATGCGTAAAAACAACTTACTGCAAAAAAAAAAAAGAAAAAAAAATCTTGTAACAACAGCAAGAATTAACTAAGATAAACAAATAATTAAAAAATCCCGCGACATAACATGTGTCATAATTAATGTTCCGCGTCACATACAAAAATTAACGTCAAATCAATTTCAGTCGGACGGAGTCTAGATCATCATTTCGTTCCGCGAATCCTCTTCGCGATAGAGTATATCTCGCAATCGGATCGAATTCGCGCAGCTTCACCTGTTGCGCTATACCTTAATTAGACTCGCGCCCGCTCGAAGTCTCTCGTATGCTTGGGAGAAATTTTTATTTTGCGACGCGGCCGTCTGGGAAATGTAGCACGGAAGCTCGCGAACTTCGGTATCAACAGGCGATGATAGAAACGAGTAAGGTTGGACTAATTAGACCGCGTGGACGAACAATACCAGACGTGACTCATAGAACTCGCCGAGAGCGTTGCTCTCCCTTCGGGCCGCGCGCTCGCCGCCGAATTGTTAATTGTGTCAAAGCGATCGACCCGCGGATTAAACGGACCCGCGCTGAGAAACGCGGCGGTACAATGCCGACCCCTCACCCTTACCTCCCTCTCCTCCTCTCCCCCCCTCCCGATAATGGCAGAGTTTCAGTTTATCATTCGCGACGGCCACTTCAATTTTTATCGGCCTTACGTGCATTCCGAGCAAATTGCTAGCCCGATAAACACCGCGTAAAACCGAGTAACTTTGAAATTGTTTTGCGCGAATCGTCTATCTCCGTCGTAAAATATTTGAGCTCCGTCGTGTAAATACGTAATTATCACGATCTATCCCGAGATTATTTTCCTCGAATGAGGAAGAGTAACGTCGGGAGAAAGAGAGAGATAGAAGCTCCAATTAAACGCTCACTTTAAATATTTCCTTATTAGAAATAATGTTAAACGAACGAGTGTTTATCTCGAATTATATAAGTGAACTAAACCGCCTACAAATATTTTTTGACGTGCAAAAAAAAAAAAAGATTCTTATATTCAAAAGTTACTAAAAACTCGCGGAACCAAAGAGACTTAATTATATCACATCCCTTTCAGCGGTAAACAAAAAAAATAAAATAAAATAAAATTCACTCTCCAAAGATCCTTATTTCACATCATCAATTTAAAATTCAAAGTTAAACTAATTCCGCGAATCTTCGGCGCGTGAGATTTATTTCTCGCGCGGCTGGAACGGTTCAGACACGCGTCGATAAATTTTTAAGAAACCTTTGAATCGACCGTCAAAGTTGAAAAAGGAGCCGCAGTGTCTAATTTGACGCGCTAATTCGTGAACACGCCCGGCGTCGGGTTATTCGTCCGCCGCTGCGGGAAACTTTTCCGCGGAGATGAGAAGCAGATGGTGTTCTCATGCGTCCGTGCCTTCGGCTCTAATTGTCGCTGGTTATTATCTAATTAATTCATAAGCGTCATCGGAGCCGTGCGAGCATTGCGCCGCGCGGCCGCACAGTGCTTCGCGTGACTGGATGCTCGCGGCCGCGCGTCTCCGGATAACTTTTGACATTGTCCCCGGAATCGTTTCGCTCTCGTGCGCGACAAAGCTCGCCGATGCGAGCGTCCTCCTCGCCGTGATCCTCGCCGCGTTAGGCAACCCGAGGAAGAGGCAGCGAGCTGCGTTAATCTGTCTCGACGACGCGCGATGGCTGATGATTCGGCGGACCAGCAACTCGACCATTTCGTCGTAAGTTCCATCTCTCCAATTCGACCGAAGACCTCCCCGTAATTAGACGGCCTTAAAGCTCCGTTCTAACCGCGCAGAGAAGCCGCGACTTTTCATCTTCGCCGCGAGTTTTTGGCCTTTCAATTTCCCAGAATTGCAAATCGCGGATCCGAAGACGAGACGGGACTTTCGTCGAGAGGCTCGATCGAGATCGCCTCGTGAAATCGATATCCCCCGGATTCTGCTTTTAGTTCGAGCTTCGGTTCCGTCCGTTTCGTACAAGAACACCTTAAACCTATTCTACTCGAGAGCTAAAACGTTTTAGGCCTGGCTATTGTACGCGGCAGTGTCGCACGATAGATCGTAATTGCGTCCATTGGCCGAGACGAAAACGCGTCAGGCGCACATTCCTCTAATTTACATCCACGAAATTCATTCGAATTGGCGCTGTTATTTTCCCCCGTCGCGAGCGGACTAGTTCGTGAGATCACTGATGGAATTTTTATAGCGATGAGGCGCAGATTCCGAGGCGGGGAGTAGCAACGCGTGCTGGGAAACGCAGCCGCGTCCCTTGACGTCGCCGGGACCGACCGCTCGCTTCGCCGTGACGTGCGACGGCGAATCCGCGCGGCGAGTGGGGAACGCACGCGTGCGAAGTGAACGAGAATGCAGCGTGCACTTTGGCGAATGTCGCGGTTAAGCAGTGGCCGCGCCTCGGCGAGGATCACGCGCGCGGGATCGGCCGAGTCCCTTCGACGCGACTTTGCCTGGAGAACCGAGGTGGTCGCGAGCCGGATTACCTCGAAAAGGTCACGATACCGCAACTTTCTATCAGCTTGTACGGTGGTAACATTCGTCAGAAAACACCGGAGCGCTAGGAAACGAGCTTGCCGCGAGTTTATCCGTCGTTCGCTCTCGTTCTTCGATCTTCGAACGATTTCGCGCCGCCTTTTTCGGACCCTTTCGGCGAGTCGACGCGGAAAGCTCGGGTCCAGGGGAACACGCGACGTTGTAGGAGGACGCGCTTTGTTCGCGGAAGTTCGACGAGCTTCTAGACCAACCGCACGTTTCTCCCCCCGGGTATATATAAATAGAATCCGCGGCGTGGCACGCGGATAATCCGCGGATACAGCGCCGCTGCCGTGCGTTTCCCAATCGCGAGCTGTCAGTAGTGAGAAACTCCGGGTATCGCGAGGTGAAGAAGACGCGGCGATACTCGTGATTGTCTCGCACGTGAACGAATCAGAGGATCCACTCGAGACGAGGATCCTCGAGCGTTTCCGCGCGCGCGGCGAGCGAGTCTATCTCGAAACCGAGGAAGGTCAGAGGAAGAAAAAGGAACGAAGATCAAATCTGAGCGCGATAATTTCAACCGTGTCTACTTTCTACCGTGGTCTCGGTTCTTCGTTTCCTAGACCAGCTTCTTTTTAAGGTGGCAGGGCTCCCTGAAGATTTCTGTGGGTTACGGAGGGTCGTTGAAAGTCTCTCGCGACGTGGACTCGCCAATCTGCTCGCGGACTCGGCGAGAGAACTGTCGCCAAGGAGAAGACTCCGACGGCTTAGAACCGCCAACACGTGCGGAACGAATTGCCGCCTCGTTGAATCGATAGCCGTGGGGCCACGCAGCTGCGACGGAGACACAGAGATTGAAGGACCGTGCGTGACGCGTTGAGGAAGTCAGGTCGTACGGCACCCGACTCGATATTTCGCTGACGGGGTTCGGCGGCCCGAGACACCTTGGACGGAAGCGACGCACTATATCCGGACGTGACAATACGCAATAAAAACAAGGAGTCGGGAGGGCGCATCGTGCGCACACGCATCTTTTGTCCGCGGCGCACGTGAGTCAGCTGGCACGTGCGCGCGTCGCCGATTGCCGTTTCCTCCTCCGTCCCGCCGAGATAAACAGACACGGCGACGTCCCACGGCGAGGAAGACGTACCCGGGGAAAATAAGCTAATTACGCGTAATTAGTCGAAATCGACTTGAACAGCCGAGGAAAGCCACGGGCGAAAAATAAAGTGCCGATGCACGGAAATCGGAGCACGGTCGGGTGGAAGGACCGAATCGGAGCAGATTCTCAACGACCAGACGCTTCTCCAGTTTCACCGACGAGAAAGGAAATACTTTCGAAGAGCATATAAGTGAAAAAAAAAAAAAATTTAAACTTTAAGTGTAAAAAAAAAAATTATTATTAGAACGTGAAAGTAAAAAAAAAAAAAATCGAAACGCCTGGCAAAAAATCGTGGGAAAATTCGCTCGTATTCGGGGGAATCCTCGGGAGGCGAAAACCGCTGCGTGCGCGCATCGAGGGCATTGCCGATATCACTGTCCTCGTAGGACGCTCTCCTTGGATCAGCCGAGGAGATCGGGGCGTTGAAAAGAGAAAGTAAAAAAGCGAGAGATAGAGATAGAGATCCCTCTCCCACTCTCTGCATCGGTGGCGAGTTGCCGGGTACCGGCGCGGCGCGCGCTGCGCGCGATGGCAGTGCGCTAAGTGAGCGGATGACGACGACGACGACGACGCGAGCGCGCCAGTAACAGTGCAGGTCGGAGTCGACATGGCAGCGGATTACGACGAGTGATTCGCCACGACGGGTGGACTGTGGCGGGCACGGAAAAAGCAAGAGAGAGAAAGAGAGAGACTGCTGCCGATAGAGACCCGAGACAATAGAAAGAGAAAGAGAGAGAGAGAAAGAGAGAAGGAGCGCAGGGTGCGATAACGAGGAGTGTCCGACGAGATAAAGTCCGTTCTCGCGAGGAGAGCGGGCGTCGCGAGCCGCGAGTCGCGTCGCGTCGCTCCGCGTCGCCGCGAGTCGCGCCGAGCGCGCTCGAAAATAGAACGCGGCCTGCAACCGCGAGAGAACGAGAGAGAGAGAGAGAGAGAGGGAGAGAGAGAGAAAAAAAGGAGAGAAGAGAGAAAGAGAGAGGAGGTGGAGGGCGAGCAAAAGTGCGAGGCAGAGAAAGAGACGGACGAGAGTGACTGACGGGTTTAAGGCGCTCGTAGAATGTCGCGGGTGTCGCTCAACAAGTCGCAGTACGGCTCACGTCGCGTCCGCAAGATCAGTTCGGTACGGTTTGTATGATGCCTTGTGGCGAAGCAAGAGAGCACGATGGTCGGTTACATGCGAAATCCCCCATCTTCTCTTCCCTCCCCTTGTCCGCCCGGTTCTCACCGACCTGATCCCGTGCGATCACCTTTCTTGCCCCCCGAGGACCCGTTCGAAAGTACCGTCCCGAAGCACAGTTTAAACGATCCCGAACGAAACGTCTGTCGGTCCTCTTTAAAAACAGCCCCCGTCGACTCCGAAACGGCCGTGGAGCGGACGGAGTCCGGGGTTAAGTATCGAGCTCGTATCTGGGCAACTTGGAGTACGAAAGTTCCTGCTCCAACGTGTTGCTCGCGCGTTATCGATTACCGCGCAGTTCTGGCCGGTAATTCAGCACGGTTCGCGGTGCTTTCGCGCCGGACGATCGTCGTTTCCAGCGGCTCCTCTCGCGCGAGATAACGACACGTGACTCAGCCTTGACAGCTGGTTGATCGGCCGCGGGGATCGACGCCGATGGGTTACGCTCGCACGCGCGTGCCTCGCGTAATTCGTCTCGCGTAAGCGCTCGCGCGCGCGCGCGCGCGAGCGAGCAGCGCGTTAACAATGCGAACGGCAAGGTCGAGTGAATCGCGTAGCCGAGGATTCCTCTCCGCGGGGAGAGAAAGAGAGCGAGAGCTTCGCGCCCGCCGTCGCCGGGTGGCGCGGTCACAATGACAGCGCGCGCGATCAGCTGATCAGCTGTGGCCTTTCTTTCGGTGTTAGACTCGCGCGCGCGCCGCATTTAAATTCGTCTTGGTAGCCGCCGCCGCGCAGCGAGGTCGTTGATCCAAATTCATTAGCGTCGAGGGACCCACCCGCTCGCTCCCGCAGCGAGATCAAAGAGACCCGTGGGGGCTCCGACGACTATCGAGAGCCAAATCGTCGCGAGCCGACGCGTCTCGCTGATAACGAGATCGTTGCGAATAATCACGCGAAACCCGAAATTATTAAATCTGCGCGACGAAAGTATATAGCCCCGGCCTTGCGCAAAATTTCGCACCGGACTTGGTTGAAAAGTGATCGATGTTAAAATTAATTTAATCGTAAATTTTTCGCACGTAATATAAGACCCTGTGCAATGTTACGCCGCGTAAAATGATACTTCGCCGTGCGTGGCTGCGAAGCTACGCGCGGGTAAATAATTCGATTAATTTTAGCCGCTCACTAATGGCCCAACCTGCCGTTTATCTTCCCTGATTGCCGCGTCAATTAATAACAACACTTGAGCGCTCGCTTTCATTGATTCCCGTGGCTCGATCTCGCGTAATTATCCTAGGAACACTTGCGAGCTTTAAAACGTCACTGATTAGTTACATCGCGTGGGCGCAGCTCGATATTTCCCCTTCTATTATTGCGCTATTAATATCGCGATATTAATAAACTGTTTTTTTTTTTTTCTTATATTAAATCCCGACGTGATCGAGAACAGTTACCGGATTAACATCCCGTGCATCATTCGGTAATACGTACGTCAATCGACTCGATGAAATATTAACGAAAGTAACAAACCGGACGGGTCAATATTTATCGCGGACAGCCAAACGGGACTGAGCTCGCTTCAATCTCGCGAAGGCAGAGAAATCAATGTTTGAACGTAGAAAATTTATTTCACGCGCGCAAGCACGCTTTCCGTTATCGACAAAGAAATGAAATTGTAAAAAAAGAACTCGCCAGCGGCGGATTCGTGCGTTAATCATACCCGAGCGAGTGCCTAATTGCATCTCCGCGAAACGCAGCTCGCAGCGCAAACAGCCGTTCTTTTTATCGGCTCGATCTCGGCATTCTAGGCGCGCGACGTGTATCACCTTGGTCGGATGCAGCCGCGGCGCGGCTGATTAAGTCACGGTTGGCTATTTAATATCTGTGCTAGCGTTTGCGTTATGAGATCATCCGCGCGCACGTGCATATACGCGTACACATGTACAGGCCCGCCTCTCACGTTACGGCCCGTGATAATTTCAGGGCTCGGCGATTATCGAAATCGCCGAGCCGTGTCGAGCGGATTTATTTTGCGTATACACTAAGTTCTCCGATTTCGCCGCCCGTTACGAGCGCGTGAAAAATCCAAAGTATTTCTGGCACTTTCAACAGCGTTCGCCTCGCGAAGCCGCACCACCGGGAAAAGAAACGCGAAATGAAAAGAAAAAAAATTATATGCCTAAGTTTTTACGTTTCGTAATTATTATCTTGACAATTGTCTGTGAAAGACAAATAAGTCATTTCGAAGTCAATTAAGGAAATAATTAAAGATACGTATCTATATATATATAATTTGTGATTCCCTTTTTTCAAGACGATCTAAATTATTATTTTTATTATTTTTTTTTTAATTTTTCTTTCGTAAAAAATTATTTTTAATCAGAGAACGTACGAAGTTTCAATTAAATATATTTTGTGCTCGGGGGAGTTTTGAGATGTCTGTTATCAACGTTGACAATGTTTTTTTTTTTTTCAATACATCGGGAATCGTATACGATGGCGACTTACGTGATAAAACGTTCAATTGATTATATTTGAAATCAGCGAATTAGAAAATGAATACTTATTTATGCGCCGACACGAAAGGAAGCTTTTTCTTTCGCGCATTCAAGGTAAACGGCAAGTCTCATTCAAGGCGAATGCAACGCGATCGTACCGCAACGAGGTACAGCACAGTCCTCAATTACAAGCGTTTGCTGGTTTTTCTGTGAAACTATTAAGAGTATAATATACGCGGCTCGTGCGGTAACGCGCTGCGCGGTTATTCGCGTTAAATTGTCGACGGTGTAAAAGAATTTTACGCACAAGCGACGAGTGTAAATTCCCAATAATTCACCGATATAACAAATTCCTAACGTTTTAGCGAAGTGCATGTGTCTAGAGTTTATCGATACAGATACGAAAAGATAAGCGAAATTGGCATTTAAAATTTTCTTTTTATCTTCAGACGGAGAGCGAATACTCAGTGGAGGAACAATCGAGATTAACGGGGGCAGATGGACCAGGCGGCGACGAAGCCTCGCCGGAAGACGAGGGTGGCTCGCTCTGCGAGTACCACGACATACCGCCACCCCCGGACGGCGGATACGGCTGGGTGGTGGTATTTGCATCGTTCATGTGTAATATGATAGTCGACGGTATTGCCTACACGTTTGGCGTCTTTCTGGGGGAATTCGTCAAGTACTTCGGGGAGGGAAAGGGCAAAATTGCCTGGGTTGGATCGCTATTGTCTGGAATGTACCTTAGCGCTGGTAAGATACGCGAATATTTCTAAAATAAAGCCAGCTGTAAAACTTTGAAGCCTGAGTCACGCCGCCACTATCGGAAAATTTTATAACGTCTCTTTGGTGGGGGAAAAAAAAAGAAATTTTTTTTTCTCTTTTTTTTCTCTTTTTTTTCTCTTTTTTTTCTTAATAAAAATTATACGCATATTCAAGAAATTTTTCAGTAAAGTTTGGAGCAAATAATCTTATCTTCAAATCGAAACTCTTGAGTAGACTTTATCGTAATGAAAAAAGATTAGATTGCGGATGAGTTTTAATGGCTTTTTACGATAAAATTTATAGTATGAAAATATATACATATATATAGAATTACGTTGAAATAATTTTGTTAACTTTTCCTCGCCGTAGGTCCTATCGTCAGCGCTTTAACAAATAAATACGGCTGTAGAGCAGTATGTATGGCAGGAAGTTTCTTAGGCGCCGCCGCATTTGTACTTTCGACGTTTTCGAACAGTGTAAATATGCTTATGATGACTTACGGTGTTATGGGAGGTGCGTAGCAATTCGCTTTGACCGACACGGTTTTTACGCCAATTTTTCTCTCTCTCCCTTTTTTTTTTTTCACGATTTACGTCGCCACGATTGTTTGTTTTTAGGGATCGGGTTCGGCTTGATATATCTACCCGCGGTAGTTTGCGTCGGCTATTACTTTGAAACCAAGAGATCTCTAGCTACTGGTATCGCGGTGTGCGGATCAGGATTTGGTACATTTGCATTCGCGCCTCTTGCGACCATGCTGCTGGAGGCGTACAGTTGGAAAGGGGCAAACCTAATCCTGGCTGGCCTCATCTTAAATTGCGCAGTAAGTTAAACAGCGTGAAAACACTCGCTCGTTGCTCCTCGCCGCTACAGGGATAGCGCAAAAGCTCTAGGTTAACCAAAGTAGCATCTGATAAAAATAATTCTAATAGATGATTTTTAGGTGTTCGGCGCGATGATGCGACCCCTGGAGTACCCAAAAACATCCTCTGTCAAGCCGTTGTTACAAAGAATGGCCGAGGAAAAGAGATTTCAAATGGAACGTGGTAGTATCGGCGGGTCCTACTTTATGGTGCAATTACCAGACGGATCCATGGAAAAAAGAATGAAGATGCCCATTAATATTGATCCCGGTGTTCATTCCAGCTTCAATTTAGACCAATTAGTGCCTGGTAAGGGACTCGAACGATCGCGTTTGATATGACGACTGAGAAAGTGGAGTAAGTCGCAAAAAACGTCGGAGAAATTAAACCTATCGAACTTGAAACTTTTTTCTCGGCCGTCATTTACAACATAATTATTATTTTAATCAGCGGCATTATTATTTTATTTAATTATTAATCTGAAGTTGTTATAAAGTGCGTTTTTTAACGCACGAGAATTTAATTCTCAAAATTCTCAAGTGTCAAAAATTAAAATTCCGTTGCGCCGTGTCGTTTCACGCGCGCGCACGCTTTCCGAGTAATTAAAATAATAATGTAACGCTTCGAATGAATACCCATAATATTAAAGAAACTCCTTTAACACCAGTTCCGACGGTGCCAACCCTTCCCACCATATCCGAAGTGAAGGTGCACGAGCACTCCTCAAGCGGACATACTAGCGACAGCGGGAGCATGGATTTAAAAAACATTTCCAACAAGTCCAAGAGCAAGAAGAATATCGACGAAACCAAAGACGCGAAGGACGCGGAAAAGCCGGAGAACGAGTTCAATAAGACGATAATCCCCAGAAACGCGTCGCAGCCTGCTTTCACAACCCACGTTCAAGGTTTGCCTAAAAATGGCTCCGTGCCATTCTTCGACAGAATCCGCAAAACGAGCACCAGCGAACGCTATAAGCCTAGCCTTAGTGCAATAAAGAATTCTAGGACAACGCTTAATTCTAATGGAGATATTCGAAAGAGCTTGCACCTGAGACTTTCGACGAGCAGCATGCTGGGATCGCGAAATAACAATGCTGAGATCGACGTAAGTTGCACGTTGCAGAAAATGTCTTCACGTCATCCCTTTTTTTTTTTTCTTTTCTTTTTGGACAAACATTTTTTTGAATAATCTTACAAAAATGTATTTATATTTTTCTGTTTTAGGATGGTGAGAGTATTACTTTCACAACCAGTAAAGTTAGTATAGTCCCAAAGGAGAAACCAATGATCGTCCGTCCCCTGTCGCGAAAGGATATTTTCTACAGCGGTAGCGTAGTCAATTTACCAGAATACCAAAGCCAAAAATCTCTCGCCAATTACCGCCAGAGTGTTGTGTCTCTTCCTAAATCTGTTCGCGGCGACATGAAAGACATGGATATTGAGAAAGCGCCGCAACGTACGTATACGCCCTCGTATAATTAATTAAAATGTTAAAACTCCGGAAAAAATAATATATTTTAATTCTTTTTTTTTTTTGTCTTTCAGAACCCTTGTGCCCTTGCTTGGTATTACCCGATTCGTTTAAAGAAGCTTTAGCGACAATGATGGATATGTCTTTATTGAAAGATCCTGTTTTTCTTCTAATTGGTATTAGCAATGTATTTGGTATGGCTGGACTGTACGTTCCTTTTGTATATCTGGTGGATGCCGCAGTTTTAGACGTATGTTACTAATTAATATTTATACCGCTGGGTTATGTGGCATCGCAATTCAATAACGTTTCTGTTTCTTTCTTTTTTTTTTTTTTTCTTCTTTTTCTTTAAGGGAATTGAAAGCAACTCTGCATCGTTTTTATTATCTATCATTGGAATAACGAACACAATAGGTCGTGTGGCTTGCGGATACATCGCTGATTTTCCGCAAGTCGATTCCTTATTGCTAAACAACATTTGCTTAATTATATCTACGATCGCAGTAGCCGCTACACCGTTTTGCCATAGTTACGCCGCTTATATCGTCATGAGTATATTTTTTGGGATAGCGATATGTAAGTATTTCGACAACGCGGCTTCGTACATTTATTATTCCTACAGAATAACCGTACTATTTTAATTTCGTAAGTTTTCGGTATTTGAAATAATTATTTATTAATCAATATTATTTCGATTCTAGCTGGATATATTTCGTTAACGTCAATCATATTGGTTGATCTCCTGGGATTAGACAAGCTAACGAACGCTTTCGGCCTTTTAATTCTATTCAGAGGAGCTGCCGCTATAGTTGGCTCACCCTTAGCGGGCGCAGTTTACGACGCGACGCAAAGTTATAGCATCCCGTTTTTCATGGCAGGGTTCTTCTTCCTCGTAAGCACTATTACTAGTTTCATGGCCCCTGCTATGAAACGGTGTACCACACCGCAGGTGAGAGCCGCGAACCGCGCGCAATCTTTAACGCGGCATTATTTCAATTAAATCCCGTTATTAAATTAATTTAAAATTATTTTGCCTATTGCAGACTCAACCTGTGATATTAGATACATTGACTCCAATCGACGAAGATATTGAGGAAGAGAACGAAGAGGATATACCGGAGATAGTTGAAACCGCGCCGTCACCCTTAGAGCCACCCGAGAAGGAGATCAAGCAAATAGAATCTGTTTTATAAGTACGTCTGATCTTTTTTAAACGGATTATGAAAATCGCCTTCACTCCGAGCCACACTGTGATAGGGCTGCTACTTTTAAAGTCTCAAAAAAAGGGAAAAAAATTTAACCTCTTTGTTACACACTTAATCGATAAAGCACAAATTAGTGGCATACCTGATGGAATTTTTATCGTACTTATACAGTTAGACTTGTATTATATGTTTCGTCACGTACTTTTTGTTTCCTCTTTTTATTTTTTTTTTTGTTTTTTACCGAAGCAGGTAAACGCGCGAAAATGCCATCAGGTACAGATACTTATTGTTAGTTGCCTATATGTAATAGTGAATAATAGATAGAATGTTTTATCAACCTAATCAGTATCGATCAAGCAGTATATATGTGACAAAAAAAAAAAATTTAATCTAAAAAAATGCTCTTGCACGTGCATATCGAGTAATCTTGTATAAATTATTAATCTGCATTGTAGAAATACGATACTGTATAATAATTCGGCAATTATATGGTATTCAAGCTTACAGGGATTGGTCAAAGTATCGCTGATCGGGTACTCGTTAATTAGAACGATGTACAGATAAACATGAACAATCAATCTACTATTTTAACGTATAGTATTGTAGTATATTTTCGCGAAAAAAAAAAAAGAAAAAAAAAAGAAGAAGAACTGGCGTACGGAACAACGACGACGTTTCTGTTTTCTGATCGACGTGCAGTTGACCATCCTTGATCAAGAAGATCCCACCAAATGACCTATCACGTTAGTTAAATCTATTTTTGGCCGCATCCAAAGATACAACTCGAATTATATTCATAATTCAGAGAGATATTTTCTTGCATACTTACGACAAATGTGTATATATATATAAATAAATGTATATATACACACTCTCACACATACACACACACACATACATAGTATATATATTTAAGCGAGAGAAAAATGTGAATTATTGCATGCGACAGACATACCGTTGCGCAAGATGAATTGTAAATAATTTATAGAGTTACGAACGTATACATATATATTTATACATATATGTATGTATTTGTTCGCTAGGTTTAAGCTAACGAGCGCTAAGAACTAAGATTTAAAAATAAAGCTCACGATCGCAAAAAAATTACGAGTCTCCTGCACGCGGGGGCTTTCGCGCAAAGCTACGAGCTCGTCGGAGCATACTTAACGCATTGTTAGATAGATACTAATTAATATATTAATAACCCGAAACAGAGCAACTCTTATTGATGTATAAAAGAAGCGCGTCTCGTCTGCTACAGCTAGCTCGCCGATCTAAAGCGTTAATAGTTGGTGGAACTGACTGTGCCGTGCAGGATAGCACTTAGGATGCACATTAAGCAATGCATAACTAATTTCGGGTCGACGCGCGATGGCCAAGCGATTTGCGATTGTTTCTCGTACGTGTGTATGTGTGCGCGTGTGCCTGCGTGTGTGTTTAGGCCGTTTAAGGAGTTACGTGTAAGTAATTTCATTACAGCGGCGACGATCACT
The DNA here is from genome assembly GCF_019399895.1 of Cardiocondyla obscurior. Taxonomy (NCBI): domain Eukaryota; kingdom Metazoa; phylum Arthropoda; class Insecta; order Hymenoptera; family Formicidae; genus Cardiocondyla; species Cardiocondyla obscurior. Next base: position 1,529,107 of record NC_091880.1, on the reverse strand, counting down.
TATTGGACCGATGTAATTAGCGTTTGCGAGAGAGAAAAATATACGCCTTCACGCAACACAAAACGTATATGCGTATATATACATCGCAGAAGTCTACAGATATAAGTCGAGGGGCGCGTAGTAAATCGCGCTGAGTAAGGCGAATCCATGAATAATTGCTGTCGCGTCCGACCGTCGGTGAGAAAAAGAGAAAGAGAGCAAGAAAGAAAGAAAAAGAAAAGAAAAAAAAAAAAAGAAAATAAAAGCGCGGAGTAGAAAAGGAGGAAGAATCGTCGCTGCGTATCGACGGTGCTGTTACAATTCGCCACCGCTGCTCCGCTATCGCTAATTCTTACCACTTGTCACGATTTACAATATTTACCGTAGTACAATTTACGTGAGCGCACGTTACTTACGTTTCGTTTTACGCGCGTGAGAAAGAGAAGAAAAAAAAAAAAGAAAGAAAGAAGGAAGGAAAGAAAAAGAGAAAAAATACTGCGCGTACGTGCATCCTCGCGGTCAAGTAAGCGAGACCGCGGCGAAAACGCCCGCGGCTGACCACCTGCGAGCGCAATAATCACGTGCGCGTACTCGCTTTGTGTGTGCAAACATCACGTGCGCGTGGCCGGCCGAGTACGCGAAAGTTATGTGGGCGCGGGCAACCGCGAAAGCCACGTGGCGCGTCCCACGTGCACGCGCGCACCGCGACGAGGAGCCCCGCGCAAAGTTACAGTAAATATCGCTAGATTATTATACACAAACGAAGTCGACGGCGCGTGTGCTCGCGTGACGAGCGCGTTCCGCGTACGAGCGAAACGGAGCCTTTACAGCGTGGAATGTTACATACAGCGGCATGTGCCGCTGAGAGAAAAATATTGTCGCCTCTGAACCCAGGCGAGAGTTTCACATTTAGAACGTCACGTTAACCGTGATCGAGTCAATAGTACGTATAATTGAATTTATCAGACTTATCGTTGGAAATATTGTAAAATTATTATTAAGTTCAAAAGCAACCTGTATTTTTCTCTCAGTGTGTGTGTGCGAGACGTGCGGTGCACGCGCGATCGCACGCCGAGAAATATTGTGGCGATGCAACTGGGGGAGGTGATGGGGGTTGTGTACTTATCGCTGAACATCGGTATTACATTGCTAGGCGCGATAACGCTAGGCAACTCGATATTCCCGTACTGATAATTAAGCGCGAATTGAATCGGTAATCTTAGAGAGAATGTTACTCCGAAATCTTTATTTCCCCGAGATATTAAAACAGACACATGTCGAGGAGAGAAACCGTGACCGACTGCACGAGCGTATTTTTTTCCTAGCTTTGTAACGTTACATTAGACCATAGCCTCGCGGTTAAAACGGCGTCTTTTTTATACTTGGAATGTATGTCTGTGTAGAGCGCTGTCGTGAGGTGAGCATAGATTTTTGACATTTTTGGAGTAAAACTTTTTCTAAAATTTCACGATTCGATTGAGAGATCAACGAGTAAAAAAAAAGAAAAAAAAAAACAAGTAAGATTTATAAGCACGTGTGATTTCCTTGTTGAGACGTATTGTAATTTCGTTTCCAAAGTTTGCGAAAAAAACTGACTTCGGATACCACATCGGGATCTAAAAGAATTAAGTGAACCTCACCTGTTTTCTTTTTTTTTTTTATTTAGAATTAAGGGAACTTGCCAAGGAATTATAAGACATAATATAGAAGAAGATACGATGAAGGGTTTTTAATCAATACGACGGCAGAGCCTTGATTTGATTATTATACATTTCTGACGGATAAAGAGCTTTTTTAATCAGATCCCAGATGCGGTTGTCCAGCGTCGAGCGAAAGCGTAAGCGACAGGTGGAGCGTTTAAATGCCCGACTGTAATAACGTGGCTGATGATTAGTCGATGTTACGAGGTGCCGTTCACGCGCAATAATAACACGCAATCGAGCGAATGAATTGTCAAAATGTTCGCCGGTTCGCGACGATGCCGGTCCTCGATTCTTGCGTAATGCGACACATATTGCCGTTACTGCCGCATTATTCTCTCCGCGTGCGAGCGCGAACAGAGGACGCGCGCGCCCTAACCGTGCATATGTTAAACATGTAATATGGTACAAAAAAAAAAGGACAAATGTATTAGGTGATGTTTATCGAAAATTGAAGAGAAAATTATGAATTTTTATTACTAAAAATAAAAAAAAAATAAAAAAAAAACCATTGCGTTGAGATTTATTTCTTGCATGCGTACCCCGTCATCTTAGAACATCAAGAGAGAAAAGAACGCGATATCGCGGCTCTAACTTGTTAATACCGACGTTACTTCATCTGCGCGTAATCAGCAGCTCGAAAATAATTTATTAGCGATAAATTATTGTATCATCGTGCGTACGTACAATTTCTGTCGCTTATGTTAGACGGTTTGATCTTTAACGATCTTTAACGTTCGGGAGAGAGGAAAGTCAGACTTCTGGCCGCTTTCTCAGACCCCAGGCTAATTATGCGGTAATGATATCGCTCTAATTCAGGCCCGTCAATTAATTCACTAAACTAGATGTTAAATCCACTTTGCGTCAAGCAAACGAAACATTATTACGGCGAGAGATCGGCGCACCGCGCAAACCGGAATGCGCCGGTGCCAGGAAGTGTTGCCGCGAACGAAATTATACACATTACGGATGTTATCCAGATGCAGGTGGTCACGGTACGATTCCACGAATATTTTTCATCGGAAATCGCGCTCTGCCTCCTTTGCCTCGCGTCTGGAAACGGGACCGTTCTCGCGGGATAAGACGAGCGCGCGTACTCCCGGGGCGTAGCGCAATTATGTTCCCCGGGCGTTCGATCTGGCACGGAGGGGAGGCCTCGGTAAGGGAAGAAAGAAAAAAAATCGTCTTAAGAAACGCCTCCGTTTCGCGAACCGCGGGAAAGAGGGAACTCTCGGCGACGATTCCTCGAGAGTGTTGTAAAAGCCGTGGAGAGAAAACGTAGATATTCACGTAGCTGAGGCATCGCAGTAACCGCGGAACTGTAATCAGCCGCATGCGAGATCGCGTACACGAGCGGCGCGTATCGACTTTTCGGAAATAAAGCGCGAATATCATTCTACGTCTTAAAAAAAAAAAAGAAAAAGAATTTTTTCGAGAGGTCTGTACCGATAAGTAAGTCGAATAAGAACTCGCGTTTCAGAAACGTATTCGCGCGCGTAATACGATCGACGCACCGAACGGCTGGGTGCCATCGCAAATTGCGCAAGTCCGGAAGCGCCTGCAGAAAGAAGAACGCATGGTTTTGCCCGGCCGATAATTTAAAAGACCGGACGTCATATGAGCCCATTGCTCGATGAAACAAAGCGGGTAAGGAGGAAATTAAAGATCGCATGTAAAGAAATTAATTTAGCTGCATATTAAATTAAATTAAAATCGCTAGCTATATTTAATGCCTTTTACGAAGTTTCTGTAAATATAATTCTTGTAATTAAGAGATCTATTGAGGAATAATTTAACAATCGCTGTATCAACGATCAACAAAATTGTTTAACGACAATACATAAGTTTTATTTAATAAGAAATTTATTAGCATTTATTATTTTATCCGGCGTGGAATATTTTGTAATTGCTTCAAGTGAAAAAGGATCTGCGAGAAGCATTTTACATATTAATAAATGCATTTATAATTGAAAGAGAAGTTATCTGGAACTATCAACTTTGTTTATGTGTACATTATTTTTAACTGGCTTAACGTAATTTGCTTAATTGCCGGATATCGCTTATCATTTATTATTATTCAAGAAAAACAACAAATTATCTTTTCTTTTTCTCTCGCTATTTTCCTCCATTTTTAAAACGCACAGAGTTGGGGCTCAAAAGAATTTATCTTCTCAGAAAAAAAAAAAACAAAAGAAAGAAAAAAAAAAAAGAAGAAAAAAGACGTAAATCAGTTTTGTGTTTACGAATGCACTAGACGATGTGACTGAAGTCACGACTGATGATCGAATCGTTGATTTAAAAAATCCGTGACGCCTCGGTGACGCCGAGTAATAAAGCGCGGATCGAGTCACGTCGAGAAAAGGCGCGCGATTTTGCGTAACGCGTACGAGTAGGTGCCGACACGCTGCCCTTTAACTTAACAACTTTCCCGACACGCGGTGCATTGCGTTAGCAATAGCGATCGGTCGTCCTCGCAACTCTCAGCTGGCAAATTATTATTACTCCACCGACGATTTCACGATCTACTCAAAGAATATCGTGCAGTATATCGAAATGAAAGAAACGCGGGGGCCGAGCTCGTAGGATTTCTCGCCGTCGTTGCATCACCACGTCGCCGTTATAATATTACCAGTTCCGCGCTCTCGGAAACGTCAAAAACGAGTTGCGTGGAGAGCCGCGCCTCGCGTAATCTCTCTCCCGGACTGAAACGGGTTATCGGGTAGCGTCGGCCTCCGGAATCCTTATCGCCGATCGACGGTACTCGCGCGATGAAGACGGCGCGGTCGCGCGACGTCTCGAGGGCGGCGTTTTAAAAGGCCCAAGAAGGGCTCTCGAGAGTCCCCGGAATAATTTTGCCGCTCTATTCTTTTTTTTTTTTTTTACCGCGAGTTACAAGTCACTCTTCATTCATCTGCAGTTGCTTCGCGATCTACTTGTTAGTCATGCAGTGACGAACGGCCCGTCGCTGACACAAAGGTTATTGTTTGTCAGCGGCGAGGCGAACGGACAGCTCATTCACGCGACGTGCGGCGATCGCGCGATTTCTGAAAGCGCGGCTCGTCGAAAGCATGGCACGCACGGCACGCGCGCCATAAGGTTAAACTTTGCATAATTGAAAAGGACACGTGAGACAAACGCTGCGAAGGAGATCCGCGTCTCGTTTAGTTACGTAGTGCAATTAGTTGAGAGGGTGCGGGGGAAAGGGAGAGGCGTGTTCGCGATTTATAATAAACGTGTCAGCGTCGTGGAATAAAAAAATTTGAAACGGAAAAGCGTAAACTTGACACTGATTACGACTTACGGAGCCTTTCTAATCAAATGGCGAGGAGAGAAAAGGTGATGGTAAAGTCCCACCGAAGGTCGTGGGATAGCGTAATTACTTTTCAGACGATACGCAGTTTGCGTGAGATACGAAAATATTATAAATAGTAATTCTATTAATTTTTCAAAAAATTTTAATATAACTTTAGATAAGAGAAACATGTAAAAAAAAAAAATTTGCACTGTATAAAATAATAAAAATTTTGAAATTTAGTGCGAGTTATTGACTTCGAGTTACAGGCTTCGATTTGTTTTCTTTTCCTATTAAATAACGTTGTAATTAATAAACAGCGATAAGAGTTATCGCCGTTATGTTAAACCGTATAATTTCATTCATATATAGTGCTTTTAATTATGCTTATGCAATAAGGCCAGATTGAAGGAACAAAGAAAGAGATGGAAGCGTTTTTGGTATTTAAATGAATCCTTCTACAAACGTTTTCTCCGTTTCCTGATGGAAATTTATTAAAAACAAGCGTCGCAGTCGCTCCCACCGTGAGACACGCGATGCATTATCGGATCTAGTTAAAATTCAGTAGCGCTCGCGTAATCAGAGGGCGATATCGGCGTACAACGGGCGGATGCAGCGCGATGCCCATTTCGATTTTTTTCGGTGACCTGCTTCGGGAATCGCTCGCGCGTTCCCCTAATTTATTACATTTCCTCGCGCGCTCCCGCCGGAATTCGGAATCTTGCGCGGCGGCCGAAATCGCATCTCCTTCGAGCCTGCTCTATTTTTACTTTGCGAAACGACACGGTTCACGATCACCTGACTTTTGCACGATTCCTCAGCATGATTCTGATACGAACGTGCGCGAGAGATAGAGCGGAGCGATCTGTCCAAGTCTCGGACCCGATGCGCGGCGTCGCGGAGAAATGACGATTCATCGGCGTGACGATTTTCGGCCGTGCTGAATTTTTCGAAACTTTCTACGAGCGTTGCATCATACCGGACGCCGTGACGGTGCCGACTCTGCCGTCTCGCGTTTCAGCGGATTGTTTAAAAATATCGCGCGGCGGAATTATCGTACGAATATGGGGTACAATTATCAGTCGCCGCGATTTCAGAGAGCTCCAGTTTATCGCTAGTAAGAAACTCTCCGCGTTCAATTTATTTAAAGACGCGAACGAAAAGAATTATTAGGCGATCGAAGCGGTCCTACAATAATGTCACATTTTATATTAACGTTGGTCTATCGGGAATCGTTTGTCAATGATAAGTCCCGGGAAAACCGAGGTAAATTTCGTATCGCTCGCGATCAGGGTATCCGCCGACGGCGCTCATTGTGCAAATAGCTGCGGAGAAGCGTCGCGGAGATTTCGCGGGGTGGGAAGGGAGGGCTGGGCCGGAGCGTGCGAAATGATATCCGATATTTGTGTCGGCGGAACTGATACTGGAGCAGTCTCGATTCCTCCACTTCGTGTGCCGCTGGCCAATCTCGCATCCCGCCGTTATCGCGGAAACGACCGCGAATTCACTGGGGTACCAGTCGTCGGCGTAACGTCGCGGGCCCCTCAGTTTCAACCACATCGCGCGCGGTTCTTCAGTGCACGCGGCCTCACGCACATATGCACACGCGCGCGCGCGTCCGCGTCTCGCCTTCGGGGTTCCCTTTTCCTCTCGGTAGGCTGAAACCTCTCGACGCACGTCGGTGACGGTGCAACTTCGCAGGGACCAAAGGTAAAAGAGCCCTGACGTTTAAATCGAGCGCGTCTTTCATTAAATTGTAAAAAGAAAAATTTTTTTTAATAAATAACCTGTAGTTAGAGCGGTCTAAAAGTGCGTCCGAAAGTGTCTAAACGAGGAAACCGTGAGGAGAAGGTGACAGAGAACCGGCTGGACCACGTGGAATCTAGTCCGCGAGTGGTTTCCGCGCCAATCGGGCCGCGCAAGCGTACACGCGCCGGCGCACGTGGCGGCGGGTTTCTTTTTCCGTCGTCGTACCGCCGTCGTTAACATTGCGGAAAATCGACGACGTCCGAGTGCCGTTAATTATGCGGTACACCCGCGTCGATAAACGCCAGCATTTCCACGCGACCGCTTAGCACGCTTATTTAAACGACACTGATCGGTCGTTCGTTGTCGGAAAACTCATAATTAGATCAGTGACGTCATATATCTAGATAAACGCAGTATTTCCTGTTGTATTCGCATATTTTTTACTGACCGGAAAAAAAAAAAACGTTATTTAGAGCAGATTATTTTATTCATTTTACTTTTTTTTTTTTTTATTTTATTGGCGCCAGAGCGAATGAGAGAAGTCAATGTCGTCATCGAAAAGGTCACGCTTTGACAAGATCGGACAGAACTTTTTAAATTTTGTTATCGAAAAAGTCAACCTACTGTGGACTCTTTTCTCTTTTTATTAGATAACAATTTGGAGACTTAAAAACAAACGCTTCAACATTTTTTTTACATTCTAAAGACAAATGTTAAACTTGTAATACTTGATATCAACAGCTGATGTTTTAATAAATTAAAAAAAAATTAATAAATACAATATAATAAAACATAATTTTCTCAAAACATTCGACCTTTCCTGTAGAAATTTTGATAAATTATTTTATTAATCGTTTTTAATTGTCTCCAAGATATTATAATAATAATAAAAAATATTTAAAAAACAAAATTAAGCAGAGAGCTTTGTTTACGTTGATATGATAAATGGCCCGAGGATTTCCGAAATCTAAATCGACGGCGTGTCAAGTGTGCTTAACGATATCGAAAGGAATAATTGCTAGATTGCATATCTGACGACACATATTTATCGATGTCGTTATTAATTAACACGTAGCATAACTCCGCGACTGTATATTTCGAAAGTGTCATCTGCACTCGCCAGTTATTTTTAGAACCAGAATGCCATTATATCAGACGCACGGCCTCACGAAAAACAGACACAAAGTTCACGGATTAAGACAAAACCTCGATGTATAATACAACGATACGAAGTACAAATCGAAAAGAATCATTCTCGGTCTTAGTTGGAAAGGCGGGAATGGAGAATCTATCTCAGTCGCACGAGCGGCCACGAGAGTGACCATGAAAAAAAATAACGATCTCGAACGCGAGTTCTTTTTCGCACGACTCAGGTGTTCAAAAGGAGGCTTCATGAATTCGGTATTCGTCCTTGCGAGCCAGGTGTTTCTTTAATGCCATAAAATTTAATCGCGCATGCCGAAACGCGAGGTCGCTACGAAATTAAGACGGTTGCAAGCACTTCTTCTGCATCTTTAAATGCAACAAAAATGTAATACGATTTTCTTTCGCGGCACAAGCTCTCTCTTCCTACTGCTCAATCTCTTACCGGCATTCGCATCTGCCTCGTTACGCATAAGAAATTAAATCTAAAAATTAATCAACAGCTCGAACGTCATTTCGTTCCGTTAATTAATATTCTCGCGCGCACCTGATAAGTCTCAACGCGCAGATGTTACGTTACTTCGCTGCATACGTGTTTAAAGACACAAAGGCGCGATGAAAACAAAAGCTAAATTTGGAAATGAATAAAGTTCTCGCATTAAGATATATTTAGCCGCGATATGTCTCTTTCCTTTTCTCGACCCAAAATAAATTTATCTGCCCCCGACAAATTACTTGATAAATTTCTTTTTTTCTTTTTTTTTTTTTCTTTTAACCAAATGTCAGGTTTTGAAACACTGAAATACATGGCAAAGTTGCGCTGCAACAATATTATTTCAGAGCGTTAAAATAGAATCGCGGAGTTTGTCCTTAATCTAATACGGCTCGGGGGGAAAAATGTTTGATGACTCGTCGTCGTAGAACAAAGAGCAGAAGGAACACGTCGGGAAACTACGTTACAATTCGCAGACACGGTTTATTGGCCCATTCGGAGTTATTTTTGTAACGTTTTAATCCAGCTTTTCAGCCGTGCGTTATCACGAGACACTAACAATCCTTGTAAATAAATGTAAGCGAAAGAAGCGAGATAAGTTCTCTCTAGCCGTCAATCACGCGGCAGGTTGATTAATTTTTCTCTATCGCGGTAATAGTCATATCAAAAATACGCTAGACGAGCTCGAAAGTACAATCTCGATCTTTCAAAAAAAAATAAAAAAATTAAAATTAAAAAAAGTTTAATTTCCAATTCCTATAAATTTTTCTGCCAAAATACAGCATTAAACCGTAAATTGCTATTTTATTATTTTATTCCGTTCTATCCATATATCAATATCCATTTCTCAAGCTACATTCACGATACAAATCAAACAATCAATCAACCAACAAATTTGGAGCAGTAAACTTTTCCGATGATGCCGGCTGAATTTAAAAAGATCACCGCGAGATTGATAAAAATCGCGACGCTTCCGGGTTATTATTAGCCATATCTATTTAGGAAGCGTGACCGAAATCTTTCACGGACGAATCAATCGATATCACTTTACCTTTCTAATATTTCGCTTTAATAATACGAAATTATCGTGCCGTTACGCAGTGCATCCCACGCCGATGTTCGCATTATCGCGTGGTTTAAAAATCTAAAACGTCAGAAAGTATCGCAGTCTCTCAACGGATCGTGCTCTCATCGTAATATCGTAATAATGCACAAACAATTCACTGACCACCCGCAAAAGAATCCGTCTCGAGTGGCGGTTGGGGGCTTCTGCGACAATGTTTGCGAAATTCCAAAGAACGATAAGATCGCTAGGCTCGCGATAATTATGTTGTTGCAAATGTAAAACGGCCAACCGCCAGCTGGCGTAAACGTCAACGTTTATCGAAGTGCGACTCGGCGAGCGGAAATCGAATTTTTACGATCGTCCGAGGTATCATTGCGTGCGGAAAAAACTGAGCGAAAAGAGACGCGAAAGAGTCAGAAGACCGTGAAAATAACGGTAGAGGCGCAAACCTGCTTTATGCAATCTTTTAAGCGTGTTTTACGAGAGACTACGCAAAGTTTGGACACGTCGCGGATCTAGGAACCGATTCGCTTCGTTTCTAATCCCCCGCTGCACTCGATCAGCTGCTTGGACGAGGGGATCTTATGAAAATCTATAACGGCCGTAAAGTAAGCCCGCGGTAAAGAGACATTTTTTAGATTCTAATAATAAAGTATTGGCCGAGAGGACCTTTCCCCCGGCATTTCGCGAAGAAAGGTAACGACTGTTGTTCCTACTTCTCTAAATCTTCCCTGAATTACCGTAGTATTTTCTCAAACGTCGAGGCGCGATTGTAAATAATCAAATTGCTTCCTTTTCGTTCAATAAAGAATTTCTGTAATTTATACGCTTTATCTAATTCGTACATCTGATAAAATTTATATATCTTTGGAAAATACTTCAACATCTCTCGAAAGTTTTATGATAATATCGTTGTATAGATAAAAGTTGAGAGAAACGGTGCTCCGTACGGAAAACATATTGTGTAAGAAACGTGTCGTCCCTAATGCAAAACAATAAAATTCACGTCGCCGCCGACGGTAACGCGTTTGCGGATTAATTATCCTCCCGTTGACTTCCGCGATAATTACTCCCGTTATCGATAAAAATCTTGGACGCTGTACTTCGCGTTCGCGATTACATTAGAATACATTAAGTAGTTCCATATTTTTTTTTTTCCCCTCCATTTTTTATAAATCGATCGATTACAATGCCGCATTGTCCGCCTAGCCGTTAAAAGTGCGCGGAATTAATGAGGTACGTCTCGCGAAGTCGGAAGCGAGTGCGTATTTATTTTTCATTTACAGGAAAACGTATAGCGAGCTCTCCTACTTTCGAGCACGTCGTTTCGCGAACGGTCCCAGCCGCAGTTATCATCCCGAGTATCGATCCGCTCATTATTCCCTCGCGGGTGATAATACCCCTTTGAAGTGGCGGCGCGTAATTTATTATTGCCGATCGATTCGCCACAATCGCCTCACGTGGTGATTGTGACGACGCGTAAAATCGCAAAGTTCCACGCTGGCCGTTTTTATCGCGGAAAATAAGTACGCGAGGGTATCTGCCCAGCCCGACGTCTACCCGGGGCATAACTTATCGACGAGCCGATGGAAGCTGCATTGTCCGTCGCGCGCCCGATAATGATTTATCGCGGCGTTTGAAGAGCCGTAATCGTCCGGCAGTTACAAGAACCACCCTTGTTACTGGAATGGCGATTATCGCCCGCAATTGTTGCGAAGACGCACGCTCGCGATTACCTCGTTTCCTCGCTGTCCTAATTACCCGGCTCTTTGTTGAAACTGACGCGCGGGTCTCCTACGTCAAAGCAGCGCGGCAATGATATCTCGCGCGTAAACGCGAAACATGCACGATGGAACACGTGACGTGTCAGTGCAAATCTTTGCGGATCGAATTTTGTATTAAGCAGGGAAAAACGAACGAGTAAAGTACAGTAAATATTTGCGAAATAAGTTTTCAATATTATTCGAGCAATACCGAGTCGATCGTGATAAGGAACTAGTCTATTGTGCAACGCCAATCAACGATGTAATATGCAAACACGATAATAATTTACATTCTTATCTGTAATCAAAAGTAAGGGTGCTACGCTTCTGATTATATCTGAAACGACATTTAAGCGTTGAATAAGCGACGGATCTGGATTTTACATCGTTGTGTAAGTTTTCAGAAAAAAAAAAAAAAGACAGAGAGAGAGAAAATAAACGAGAAGTTAGTCAATCGGTGATAAAACTGGTGTCGAAATAATAACTTACAAATACGCGTGACGTTTTAGACACAAATATTTTGCTGGATTTATCTCATTGCCAATTTATAAGCCGTCGGATGCAAGATTCGCAAGGTAGATTCGGCACACGAAATGCGTTAAGTATTATCGAAATTCTGATTTCACTGTCTCATCGTCAACATCCACCTATTCGACCGGTCAAGCCAGATAAGCGAAATATTGCCGAGCGATTATTTTAATCTTTTCGCAGGAGATCTCAAGACTTATCAAGCTAAAGACTGATTAAACTCATCGATTAATTTACCATCTATATCTTCTTAATCAGTGAACTCAACCCTGTCGCATCTCGATAAAGAAAAATTGATTCCAAAGAAATTAATATAAAAATAAAAAAGAAAAAGCTTTCGAAAAGTTGAAAATTGTCCAGAAGTTGAAGCTGATTTCCCCGTCTCGCTCGCTGACGTTATTACGTCTATAAATTTTCAGCGGTCCCTATCAGCGTTAATGATTTAAATCAAGCGTATGTTTGCAGTTCTCGTTTGACACGGTGCAAGTGACGTTTCGCATGGGCATGTTTCAGATATTCGAACGGGACGATGTCGGCGGCGGTGGGCAACGAGGAGGAGCACGCCTCCGACGCGAGCAAGCTGCAACAGAATGGTCTCGAGCACAACAAGGGCGAGGAGCTGCAGCTCGAGGACATCAATGACAACAACAACGACGAGGTGATTTTCCGCGACATTTTCTCGCGTGGAACGTGGGTGTGACAAAATGCAGAAGCTGCGGGGAAAAAAAAAAAAAAAAAAAGAAATCACGCGCCGCGTGTCGCGTACGCGCGCAATCAGTACGCTCGTGTCGAGAACGACGGACGGATCATACGTCGCGAAATTGCGATATCGTCTTATTTGCGACACATAATGGACTCGATAGTTGCCTCGCCGTGGGTCACGCAAGGGCGGACACGCGTGCCCGATTAAACTTTGTTTTTTTTTTATTTTTTATTTTTTTTTTACACGCCTGCAAATTAACTGCGCGAATAATGCGAATGACGATAAAGTCGATTTTTGCGTTGCGAACAAACGCGCACCACCTTTCTAAATAAGCTTAGAATTTTTCGGACAAAGAGCTTTCCGAATCCACGTGTCTGCGTCGTTATGAATCGCGTAGGAAAAGTGCGCATATCACCGAGTACGAGAACAAAGACCTTAGCAATTTCTTGAACTGTATAAATCGTAAAAAAAAAATTGCCTCGTGTATAGAATGCATTTTATTTTTTTTCTTTTCTTTTTTTTTACGGCTGTGCAATCAATCGTTGAGAATACAAGAGCTGCGAAAAAATATCGCGAACGGCTTTTCTTTTTTATACATTGTATAATGACGGTATGCGATTATAGTACAATTGCATGCTTTGTACGAGTTCTTTCTCAATCGTTAAAAATATAAAATTATTGCGTTCGAAGCAAGAATAAAGTTTTACTGATATTCTTTTTTTTTTTCCCCTTCGAACCGTATGTCGAAGGCAATTTGCCATCCGCGGCAAATCAACATGTTGGGCGCGCACGGTTTGATGGTAGATTGATAACTTTTCAAGTTTTGGGTCACGAAACGGCCGAAATATTGAAACCAGACTCTCGGCGACTTTCTGGCCTTGACTTTAGGTAGGTATTACAGTAAATTGCTAGCGAGCGAATCAACTCGGTGTTGAAATACTAAGAACCTTCGCGAATTAACCAATTTCGTCCCGCGTTTCTCCGAACCAGCATCGATATCGTATTTTCTCACAAGCGAGAGAACAGCCATCACGTGATGATTATCATCCTCAAAATTTGTCAGTAATTGAGATACGAATTGGATCAGGGTCAACGTTAAATAAGACATTCACTTAAAAATATCTACAATGTGCAAGTTCTAATTTTCTGAAACACTGCAAATAATTAAATAAATTTGAGCAATAATTTCCGTTTATAATTAATTTATAATATATTTAAGTTTATAATATAATTAATCTTTTAAATTTTTTCTTTTTGGTTTGTTGATAATGGTAAATAAATAAAAAAATTTTTTTGTTCATATTTGATCTATAATATTTGCATGCTTTTTGTTAAAGCTTTGCTTTGTTTCTCACTTAAAGCCAACGTACAGCACTTGCACAAATTTCCATACTAATTAAAAGTCACAGGTCTCTAATTTCCATTATTGCGCTCGTCTACGTAAATCTAACGCTCGCAGCAAGTTGATCGTATAGTATAGTCTTTAGAAAGCTAAATCGGATTTCGATTATTTACCAAATGACTGTCGGTTTCAAATATTTTATGTAACTTCTACAATTTCTTGTTGTCTTTTTTACTTTACAAATCTATTATACTCTAACAAAAATAATACATTCAATATTAACACAAAATAATCTTGCCTTCTTATTAATATGTAAATTTCAAAATAAAATCCATTTAATTAACGTATATTATATTATCGAAATAAAAGTCTTTAATTAATTTAGAATTGTTCAAATTTATTTAAAAATTTAAAAAAAGAAAAAGAGAGAAAGAGAGAGAAAAAAAATTGCAGCATTGCGCAAAACCAGTTGCTTTTGATAAATCTATATAAACAAGCCACTCGTTTATGTGAAATGCGAGATAATTATTGTAAAAATTTTATTATCTCTGTTAACAGACTATCGAAGTGGAAATGGTCGTACCACCTGACGGAGGATGGGGCTGGGTGATCGTCGCAGCCTCTTTCATGTGCAACTTTTTCGTCGACGGGATTATTTTCAGTTTCGGCGTCTTCCTAAATGACATCGCGGACGCGTTCTCGGTGTCGAAGGCGAGCGTCGCGTTCGTCAATTCGTTACAGAGCGGATTTTATCTCATGGTCGGTTAGTAATAACGCGTATGTAATACTTCACAGCTGATTTACGTACGCTAGTATGTGTTAAAAAAAAAAAAAAATACGTATCGCTCAATCGGGAAATTCTTTCACGCGCGGGGGTTCGAAGACGGAATATTTTGTAACCTCGAGATTAATAATTCTTTGGCGTATTAAGTACGCGATATTGACGCAATACACTTTGTGCAAGACACCGAAAAACGTACACGATAAGAATAGCCGTATTTCTGATGAATATAAGCGGCTGATAAGTCTGTTTGTATAATACGACTGTATAATATTCTCGCGTATGGAATCTTCCTGATACATATCGTGTCGATAAAGTCGCATATTGTATAATGTACACTTGTGTTCGCAACCGCGTTAGCATCGCAATAAGTACAGTTCGTATGACCAGCTCCCTCAAGGCTTCTCGCAATGTAAATAGGAACATTAAATATACAGGAACATTTGATGTACGGTTTAATCGTCGGTGATCACCCGGCGACGTTTTCGGCGCTTCAATTATCTCAAGTTTCATAATTACGCCGATGACACGTAACATATCGCGAACTTTTTATGCACAGGTCATCCATCATTTATTTTAGCGATGCAGACGCGTGGAAAAATTGTGGTTAATTACTCGTGATAATAAAGAGCGATACGAGTTATAATTTACTCTTAACGTTGAGAAACTTGTTCGTTCCAGACCAAGGAAATTAGAAATTATTTACGCCAGTTGTTCGCGCGGCTGCTTCCATTTTGTTATATTTCTATATTATATATTGTTGCTATTTACGCGCGCGTGGACATTTTATTAATATTATATTAAAATTAAATTGATTGAATATTCCGATTATATCACGCGTATAAATCCACGATATATTTTTCTTAACGAATTTCCTTCTGAAGTACTCGCAAACTTGATACATTTTTTTAAATACATATCGCGTAGTGTTTTCGCGTTAGCAGCATCATAATAATATAATAGAATCACTTGTACAAACACGCGGCGCGTATGTCATACCTACAACAAGCTCGCTATTATACTGACGACATTTGTGCTAAGTTGCCGGTAGTCGAATGGTCAATATGCACGGGAATTAATGCGCTCGTAAGTAAAAGAAGAAGAAAAAAGAAGAAAAAAAAAAGAATATTAGAATCGCAGTGATAATCGGAATGTAAAGACAAATCGTACGTTTCTATTCGGGATGTTTGAAAATTCGCGATCGTTAGCGAAGCAACGTCAAATTAAATTATTGCTTTTCTCAGGACCCTTTGTATCCGCCCTTGCCAATCGATACGGTTTTAGACTGGTGGCGATATTAGGAAGTGTGATAAGCTGTATCGCCTTCGTCCTCGCGTATTTCAGCCCGTCCATCGAGTTTCTTTACATTTCTTACGGCGCTATCGGTAAGTTTTCTAAGACAGATCGGCCCAAATGTTTTCCAACAAATAAACATAAAATTCCGCGCGCAAAAAAAAAAAACGTGTTCAATTAAATCTTTCAAACATTCAGGTGGGATTGGAGCGGGTCTGATATACGTGCCGGCCGTGATAACCACGGGTTTCTATTTCGAGAAGTGGCGAGCTTTAGCAACGGGCATCGCGGTATGCGGCTCCGGCATCGGCGCATTTTTACTCGCCCCGCTTTCAAACATACTCGTGCAAACTTTCGGCTGGAGAGGAGCCTTGCTGTGTCAAGCAGGTGAGCCGACAATGGGATCAACGGTTTGACATTTGGCTAACGGAAGAAACGGCTTACGCGACTTTTTTCGTTTTTCAGGCATGATGCTGCACTGCGCGATATTCGGCGCGATGTTCCGCCCTCTGAAGCCGACTAGGATTAAGGTAAAGAACACCCCGGAAAACGCCGCGCTCGAGGTGAAAACCGCCCTGATGACGAAAGGAGTGTCCGCGACCTCGTTACACTGCGTGCAACCAAGCAGAAGCGGTTTCTTCGGCACGAACAATAATACGCAATACCCGACCGCGGCAGAGCTCCTCGGCAGCAGCCCTAACATAGTAAAGTAATAGATACGGAAGAGTTCACATTGACACCTAATTATCGAATTATTATTACTCTTAATTTTTTTTTCAACGAGCTAGTTTTCTCAACAGACCGGTTTCTGTTCAGCGCATCTAAGTCCCTACACTCGCTGCACAAAGTCCACGTGGAGGCTCAGAACTTGGACAAGAAGATCAGCGCTTCGGAGAAGCGATTGTCCGCGCCAATATATCCCGTGGACGGCACAGATTTGGAGGGTATGGATAACGAGGAGAAGATCGCCGAGGAAAACAACCTACTTAGCGGCGATTTAGACCGTCTGAATGGAAAGGTACCGACGGTAAGATTGATACACGAAAAACGTATTTTTTTTTTTTACAATCATATAAGAATGGAAAGATTGAACAAATAAATCGGCTGCACTAAAAAAAATTATTTAATTAAAAAAAATATATTTAGTTGAATACGTTCAAATAAATGTTTATTTAAAATAAGCAAAAATATACATATTTAAATTAGTAAAATATATTGTCTATTTTAATATCTTCGCTTATTTTAAATTAAAATTTGTTTGAACGTATTTAAATAAATATATTTCTTTTAATTACATAATTTTCTTTCTTAGTGTGTAATCATTGGATTTTACATTAAAATTATAAGGGAAATAAAATATGTTGTAAACTGTGCTGGCAAATAGCAAGTAATAAGTAAACTATTTATCGTAATCTTTAGAACATATGATCGATTCAGATTAGATATGAGGTAAAGAGCTATTTATTACGGATACTAATTGACTGATCGACTGGTCGACCGAACAAAAATTGCAAAAATATTTAAATAATTATACTTGACTCGAATTTTTACGAAATTCGTAAAATATATATCTAGGTCGCGTAAGTGTGAAAAAGAAAAATGCACATTTATTTTTGCCAAGAAACAAAACTTAGGAAATTCGCGGCTACGGGTGCCAATTCTATGACCTGGAAAATCTCTTCCATCAGTTATTTTCGTAAACAATTATGTTTCAATGTCGTAACAAAAGAAAAGTTCGTTATCGCGATATCAAGTGCAAAAGACAACGGGAAGCGTTATTCTGGAATTACTACGAGAACATAAAAATCTACGTTTTAGATTCGTCGACATACGATTAGCGGCAGGCGTTTGCGAGCAGATTCGGAATGCAGCCAAAAGTCTCTACGAATGGGCAAACGCAATTCGAAAGATCCACAAAGGCCATTCTACAGAGATGATATCTTTTACGGCGGGTCTTTGAACAGACTTTCTCATTATAGATCTCAAGTAAGTTTCGATGTAAAAAATATATTACGCCCTCCCGAAAATGTATAATTAAGTAATAAATTAATTTAAAATTAAATTTGTCGTCGCGGAATTTTTTGGGATCGCGGGAAAAGAAAAAAAATTGTTTTACTTAGGATACTAAAAGGATGACGATTTTATAGCAATCGTCGGTCGGCTACCACATGTCAGTGACGCGACTGCCTACGGCAAAAGATGTGGCGGAAGAAGAAAGCGGAAGTTTCTACCTATGTCCGGAAAGCGTGCGGCGAATTCTTACCACGATGCTCGATTTAAGTCTTTTAAAAAGTCCGTCCTTTTTAATATTAGCGGTCTCCGGCGGCCTCACTATGATGGGCTTTTACACGCCCTTCTTGTATGTAGCAGGTATAATTATTAATTTACCAAATATGCGCTTTCGCGATTCTTTTTCCTTTTCCTCTTTTCAATATTAAAAGAGCAACGTTGACAAACATCTTTTTTAATTCTCTCTTCTATGTCTATATTGTATATCTATATTTTATTATTACGTGTATTGTTTCAAGAAATCTCTCACTTTGTTTATCTTCCGTACAGATCGAGCAATGAAGGCAAACATTGATGCCTCTTCGGCAATGTTCCTTGTTTCGGTAATCGGTATCGGTAACACTATCGGACGTATCGTTTGCGGCTTAGCAAGCAGTTTACCAGGTGTTAACGCTCTAGTCGTGAACAATACTTTTATCAGCGTCGGAGGTTTAGTAACTATACTTTCTGGCCTTTCTCTAACCGAGGGATATCAATTCTTTTACGCGGCCAGCTTTGGCCTCAGTATATGTAAGTAGAATAAGAGCTCTCTTAAAATTCTTATTTTAAAAAAAGAAAAAAAAAAAAAGAAAATGTTTATTAATATGGTGACGCAATATTTCAATTCAATAATTTGATTAAATTAATTTTAATTAAAGATCTGCAATTTATAATTTATTAATTTAATTTAGATCTGCGAATTATATCAAAATTTCTTTTTTTTTCTTTTTGCAGCCGTTTTTGCTTCCCTCAGATCAATCCTCGTTGTGGATCTATTAGGCTTAGAAAAATTAACAAATGCTTTTGGGCTACTTCTTCTCTTCCAAGGTGTGGCGGCGACTGTCGGCGCACCTCTCGCAGGTAATTAGAATGATATTGATTATCGGTATATCTAAGAACGTAAAAAGTCGCCGGCAAAAAATTCGATCGGCTGATTTATGATCGCAGGCTTTCAAAGCCGGCACCTGCTCGTTCTAGAGAACGACGTAAATTCTAAGATATCTCCTGACTAATGCCGTTTATTAGAATTATTCATTAATACACATAAATTTTTATTGTGATAATAATTTATAAATAAGAGAAGTCGGCTCGATGAATAATATTAACTCGTGCAAACAGGTGCATTCATGGATGCGACCGGGAGCTACGACGCTTCGTTCTACCTATCCGGCAGCTTGATGCTAATGTCAGCTGTGATCTGTTATCCGCTAAAAAGAATTAATACGTGGGAGAGGCGTCAAAAGTCGACCGCGACAGAACCTTCAGCGTCCTGATTCAAGACGCAAAATCTGTGCCTTACTCTTCATATACTCCACGTGCGTGCGTTTTATTCGCGCTACATATGCGTTGTACATATTAATACATCGTAATTTATAGCGAGCGCTCGAGCCGAGAATAATATAATTACGCGGAAAACGACCGATTTCGCGCGTACAATCGACAGGAACGACCGATCGCGTTCGAGAAATAGCTTTAAAAATAAAATCCGATTACGCGCTTGGAAAATATTCTCATTTTCCAGCAAGTGTAAAATAAAACAAGAGAAAAAAATGCTTTCCATACGCTCGTGATCCTCGTTTGTCGAAAGTATTTTTTATAAACAATACAAAGTTTTATTGCAAGCATTTATTATTTTAAAACAGCAGTTGTCATTTGAAAATAAAATTATCGCTTGTAATTTTAGAAACTATAACCAAATTTGCAATTATGATTTTTAATTACGATTTTATGAAAAAAAAGAAAAAAAAAAAAACAAAAGAAAAAACCTGGGTGTATCAAATGTGTGTATACATGAATATTTATCAGTGCTTTAAGATATAATGACGTGTCTTCTTATCTATGTTCCTAGGCTATCTGGCCTGGGAATATGAATAAGGTATCTGGTTACGTCTCTAGACTTTGAATAGCTCGGATACCTTGGCAAGGCCAACTCTCGTACTCAGTTGTGAGCCCCTGAAGATGTTAAACTTAAAAAAAAAAAAAAAAAAAAAAAAAGAAAAAAGTCCTATCATGCTATTCTAAAATATATTTTTTTGACACTAACTTTGACAGTTTAATGACGGTAAGAAATTAACGGCAAATAATTAAAAATTATTATAAAACAATATAAGTCTAATAATTACGGCGTACATAATTATTAATTTGTCATTAAAAACTCAGTGCTCGCAGTTAATTTCGTCGATTTTAAACAAAATATTTTAACAAGGAAAATTATTCCGATCAAGTATTCTTTTGACACCAAGAGGATCACGAGGTGAATACGGCGCGATGATTGAATTCGTTATGAATTAATTGTGATTATTTGTATTTTTTGTTTCTTTCTTTTTCTTTTCTTTTTAAAGTTTCTTACGGAAGAAAGTAAAATTAAAAGCTATGTTGATATTTTAATTAGATTAATGTTGTATATTTTAACTCCCGTTGTTGAATATGTTGTAGAATATTATATTGAAACTGAACTGCCACATATATGCATCGCGTAGCTTTAAGGTAATAAGATTTTTAAAATAAAGCATTTGTTTCATTCATGGCTGTATGTTCGAACGAAAATTAAGCGTTATACCCGCGCTCGTCAAAAGACATTTGTACTTTTGCACGCGAATGAGTACGTAATCTCATGAAATGCGTATTTCTTCCGGTATAATCTTGTTACTTTATAAGGTCACTCCATACTCTGTTTTAAAACTGACTGAAACTTTCGCTGCTACATTTGTAATTGACATTTTTTGCGGAGCTTATTTTAATTAAGGTATCTCGCGATAATAAAATGTCGCTTCTTTAGCTTCTTTTTTTTTTATCAAAATACCTGATTTATTATATTCTTTAAAATCACGCAATGCGAAATTACAAAGCATCAAGTCAGTTTTAAAACTCTTAATTAGGACAGAGTTGTTAACGGTTTGTTTACTAGGTAAGAAAATTGCTCAAAAATGTAATCCGTTCCAGTGTTCCTAATTATTAATATATGTTTAATATACATATATTACTATACAAATAAATGTTATATTTTCGTAAAATACGCGCAGAGTATCAGGAATGGATTGTGCAAGACAGTTTCATTCGTGCTAACGAGACGTTTCCGTTGGCGAAGATATGTACAATAAATTTGTAAGTTAAATTACGTAATAAAAGTATACTATCAAACAAATAAATAACTGTGTCATTTCTTTGTTTCTAATCTCCAACTAATTTTCTTTTTTTTTTTTAACAAAAACATCCTTTATAATTTTAGTGACAAAATATAATTCTAATTATATTATTTATTAAAAATTATACTTCGTCGGTAAGATAAAATGTTCAAGTACAGAAGTCAGTTTAAACGATCTAAAGCAAGTACGGGACCGACCCGATGATAGAGTAGCCCGCATGTTTAGTGACAGGCTCTTGCCAATGCGTCAAAGTCACAGAGTTCTCTCTCCCGCGGGGATGTGAATCACCCGCGTCGACGTGCGAAATCGTGAATTATCGCGACGCGATGTAGCTGAAGTCTCGCCCGTAATGCGATATTCCGCGAGTACAAACATATTTACCGCCGGCAAAATAACGCATCGCCGTTGCGCACCGCGCGCAAACACCGGCGCAAAAATGATATAGAAGTTATAATATTGTTTTTCTCGCGCTACTCGCGATCAAAGTGGTACTGGGCGTGCCGGTGCCATTTATCGCGGAAAACCGAATGCCAAGTAAGAACTATTTACATTGTTTGGCGAGACGCGGGGCTGGCCGCATCTCCGCCGCAATTTTAAGACAGTGCAAGACGTGCAAGACAGCCTACGGAAACTGATGAAAGTTTTAACATCAGAGGCGAAGCTGGATATACACGGAAATGCAAACTAAACTCATATTTGTTCGTTCTCGCCCATCCGTGATAATTTATATATTTATTTCACGTGCAAATAATTTTCTTATCGCGCTTTGGTTTTCCTTTTTCTATGCTTGTAAGAAAATCTTTTTAATAATAAAATACGCGGTTAAATTATATTTTCAGTATTCTTAATTTAAGTATTTTCACGCCGCTATTCGTTTTTTACAGAAATGTGTTTGCCTTCAATTATCTCCTTTGACAATTTATCATGTCGCTCCGATAAATTAGTAGGAGACGTTCGGATGAGTTCTACCGCGTGAACAGCCATAAAAGCGAATTGCTACTCGAAATATCTATGGTCTCGTTCGTCGTTTCCTATTATATGAGGTCACCGACTGTGCAGCACCCTCGTCAATATCGAAAGAGTATCTCTTCTCTTTTTCACCACGCAACAGTATCGTAGCATAAACTACCGTTGTTCGTTTAAGTTAGTGGTGCTCTATTCTTATTGACCTACCCCGTTTTAACTCGCCTCCAATCTCGTTCTCCGCCTTCGGATAAAAGTTTCGATTATGAGTTTAATAAAGCGCCGAGGCATTTCCACTTTGTTATATTTTTTACGCCCCGCTCAATATTTACCTGTAATTTAAATACGCGAGGAGTAGATACCGGTGGGGCTGAGACGCGAAATATACCGAGATTTTTCCAAGTGGGAACATAAATTATTTCTTTCATTAAGGGGAGACTCACTTTCTACCACGTGCGTATTCTAAAAGCCCGACTTCGACCGCGTGAAGTATCTCCATGAAATTGCGGCGATATTTCACACTCTTGTTTTTTAATTTGGACAAACCGCTATGAAAGAGAAACGAAACTTCGGGACACGAATTTTGAATAAACTCGAACAAATCATGCGCGCGTTATTTTTCAATAATATTATTTTCAATAATTTTAATTTTATTTTCCAAAAGATGTTTTACTAAATTACAAAAAAAAAACTTGGTTTGTTCTAGTCTCCTATCTTAAAAAGTTGGTGCGTTACGCATCAATTTTTGTTTTTTAACTTTTAGTTAAAAATTACGTTACATTTTACTAATTAATTTCCCACGTTTTTCGTACACGCTTCTTTTTTTTTCTCTTTGTTCAATTAAGGTATTTATTAAATCGGTAACACGTGCATGTAATTATTAAGTACGATTACACGAAGCTTTACGTAGAATATGTGGCATCAAATCACGCATTTCAGCGTATTTCAACATATAAAAAAAAATACTCAAATAAAAAATCATTTTTTATCCAATCGACTAGATATTTCGTGTTCGGATTATATTTCCTACGTTATTTTATATAATATGTTTCTCAAATTGTCGCCTGCATTATTTTCTATATACACTCCTTTCGCAATAACAACCTACAAAATACCTTAAAAACCATTTGGCGCCGCTTCAAGTTGCGTTGGCAAAATCGTATTTTTCCGTCTGGCGTTTAATGCAATCGAATACGTAAGGATATCAGTGTATAAGTTCTTTTTTTTATTTAGAAAATGCTTTTACACTCGGATATTAAACTACTGTATCTTCGAATAACGTAAAGAGATACGTACTACTACCGTACCACTATTATGGCATCGCGACACAACGGTAATATCATCCAACTTTAAAATCGAAAGTTATTACCCTCAAAATCGTAAAAGTATTTTTACCCTCGACAAAAATATAAAATTTAAAACGATTTTAAATTATCAATTTCTAAAGTTTAGTTATCAATTATCGTTTTAAATAACTCGAGAAGGGTTCGAAATTAGACTGTTTCATCCTAATTGCATTAGTTTCAAAAATGTTCTGGGGAAAAAGAAATGAAAAAAAAAAAAGAAATTAATTTAACGGCGATAATACGTGACGGAGAATATTGTTGGCGGAGTCGTTCGGTACCGGTCCGAAGCCACCAGGCTTTCTACTTCCGACTGCGGATACATTGCGACATGGAATAGGGGGTGGTTGGTGTAGGAGCCCTCTCGCGACTGCGGAGAAGAGGGCAGAGGACCAGACGGCGAGGTGGTTGGTTAGTCGGTCGGGGCTCGAAAAGGGGTATGATGCGCGCCGCGACGCATCGCTGCGGCGAGGCTGAAGCGAGACGGAACGACTTTCCCCTGCAACCACAGCATCCCCCAACGTCCGTTCCCTCGTCCTTTCGCTCTAGCTTTCTCTTTCCGCTTTCGGTCACCTACTCTCCTCCCGTTCGTTTCGGCTCTCTGTCTCGCTTTCGGCGCCCCGCGCTTTCGCCTCGCAACCCCCTCGTCGACCCTTACAACCGTTTTCGTTGCTTTCGCGCCTACATCTCTCTATCTCGCCGGCGCACACGTACATACACTCTCCTGTCTTTCTCCTTTTCACCTCATTCGGGTCCAGTACAGCGTCGGAGCGTGCCTCGGACGGTTCGCCGCGCGTTTATCCGCACGTTTCCACACGCACTTTGATCACGCGCGCTCGCCGGCCGCGATTTGCGAGAGGATACGTACGAAAGGATATTCGTGCTCGTCGGTAGAACGGTCGATGAAGAAGTCCGCACTGGTCCGAACAGGTACCGAAATCGACTCGAACGCCCAAATCCACGTGGTACATTTATAGATTAAACGCCAGGAGAAGAGAGGTGCTCGCGGCATGAAAATTTATCTACCTTAAGACCATCCCGAAGTCTTCTTACAGTTAGTTTCGTTTAAATTTTTTAAGACACTTCTTTAATATTTTAAAGAAACTGACCGAAAATTTCACTTAGAAGTCGATACAATTTTTTTTTCCCTTAAAAATATTTTTTTAAACGATTATTACAAGGACTAATAAACGAATTTCTTCTTTTTTTTTCTTTTTTCTTTTGTCAAACGCGTAATTTTCAAAAATTTTGTTTCGCGATACGAAGATCGGTATTTGGAGAACTTACGAGCATTTCAAGAAGTATAAAACAATAGACTAGCATGCGAAATGGATAACAAAAGTAAAGGAACGCGCGGGTTTTGTTTCAACTAATTAGCCGAGGAAAGTAGAGACGCGAGATCGTAGATATTTTAAAGACCGCCTTTGAACCCGAATAACATCTCTCTGATTCAACTAAACCGCGAGAATGAACTTTCCTGATGCGAATTTCGCGGGAATGATTAAAAATAGAACTCGAATAAGATTACATAATAAGACAATGCGCATTGTTTCAAATAATAACCAGATTCAACGGCTATGAAATTCAAGTGCAGAATGTCGCTAAATTAATTCATGAAATGGCACAACTGCACAACTGCATTATTCAATTAGATCGAGTTCCCTTTAAATTAATGTTCTAAATTAAAAATCACATAAATCGTTTTCTAAAATCATCATGAAAATTAATTACAAGATATTTTTCTATTCGCCAAATATGTGCCGCGTTCATACCAATGCCTTGCAAATCACGATTAAACTATTCGCCGCGTCGGAAAAATAATTGAGATGAATGCGACTGCAATTAATACCAATCGCAATACCAAAAAAAAAAAAGCCTCGTTTATTACTTTCGTTCATTTTAGAGCGAACCGTTCTATTACCTATCGTAGCGCACGCTTTAATTAATCAAAGAGCAAGTGCAGCCACTTGACATAATATGTGTGCATTCTCCACACGAGACGGGCGCAGGAAAGAAGCTACGAGCGCGGCGAAAAGCGGCGGAACGCGAAGGAGAACGAGCGGGAAAGGAGGCGACATCGGCCAATTATTTCAGCGCTAATTAAGCGGCGACGGTGTTCGTTCGATTTTAAGCAGAGGGGCGGCATTGTTGACTGGCGCCGGGGACGATGCCCAGTGATAATTAGTCGATACGCGGTTCGTTCGACCGATGCAGCCCGTCGCGGATAATCGTCCCAGGATGCAGTCACCTACGGCAGTCACTTCCGGATAATTGCCGTCCCGCCACTCGACGGCTGCGAGGGAGCACGTAAAGCCCAGTGTGCCTACCACTTTCGTTAACGATAATTCGTACGACCTTCCTACTCTTCTATGACAAACTCCTGCAGTACGTGACCAAATTCGCCGTGATGTCCGGGGGACAGAAGAATAAGTCCGTTGTATATCCCGAGCAACGATACGGCTACATGCCGTGTCCCTTGTACGATACAGGTAAGCGCATATCTTCCCGCTCTAAATTCTTTATTTATTTTACTCTTTTTCGTACTGTGCCAGAACATATTTTCACGCCTCACGTGAAACGCGTATTGAGCTCGAACAAATTTTCACTCGGTCGTAAATACTTTTGAGAAGCCTTTAAATGTGTAACTTTGAAGATTGTTTCTTTTTATTCTTATTTTTCTGTCCCTTTCTATTTAGAGTGTAGCAGTTAACTTTTTTTCCAATTAAGTAAATGTATTTTATTTAATTGTATGGGGCAATTAAGGGCGGTTAGGGTTAAATAAAAGCAGGTGCTCGTGATCGATCCTCGAAGTAGTTCTTACGAGACTCGATGTAGTTCTACGTGGTACAATAGTTTTAAAATACAAGCAGTAAAAATTGCATCCCTTTTGTACGTTATCAAAGCGATGTTTCAGTAGTTTATTTTAATTAAAAAAAAAATATATGTATATATTGCGCGAGAGAAAATCACATTAAAAAACTTTACATTTACTCGTACTCTATCTCCAATAATAAAAATACAATAATATCAGAAGTTTCGATTTTTTCCTCCCGTGTATCTACCACGTATTTTTCGCGCGAATAAGATTTATAGCATTCCGTGAAACAAACGTGTTAACTAGAGTGCCACGTGCTTCTAGATTAATTACTCTTTCAGTTTGCGGCGTCGTTGTATCGCAACAAAAAAATGACACAGACGATAAGCCCTTAATCGCTATCGAAACTGTGCATTATTTTCAGATACAATCTACTTAAAAAAAAAAGGGAAAAAAAAAAACGTAATAAATATTCATATTGTTCATATGACGAACCGCAAAGGTTTTAAATTCGAACTGAAATTTTACTTTCACGTCGCTCTTCATTCTCGCATTAAAGTTTTAATTCCTTCGAAACCACGGAACCGTTTACGTCAAAATTAAATGCCCCTGTTTCTAAATTGCATTATGGCACCGCGATGATAAAATTCAAAATGTGTTGACGGGGGTCTGTCGCAAAATGAAGGGGGGTAGCATGTATAATTACCTCTTTAAATAACGCCCTGTGATCCCCGGGGCTTTTTATGCGCGAATAAATTATCGCACCTCGCCAGGTGCGACAGCGTTTACCCTCGACACGCAAACACGTGAATTTAGCAAGTAAACCTCGGTTGATCTCGCCGACACATGTTGTCCATTAATAAAAACTTCAATTAGATACAAGTGCCGTTTAATTACTATTCGCGAATTTATAATGAAATCACAGTGGCTAATATTACTTTAATTGCGCCATCAATAATGTTCTTCTGCGTATACAATAAATAAATTATTAAAAAAATATAAATTAAATTATAACTATTATAATACGCTGTGCGCTCAGCGCGAATGATTCCTTTTAAAAATTATTACCCAATTAAATTAAATCGAAGATCTCTTTAAATTTTAAGTACGTCAATTTCTTAAGAATTTGCAACATAATAATATACAATAAATTAATTTTCAAACTAGAAATTATTTTAAAAGTTAAAATTAGAGAATAAGGGAGCGTGGCTTGTTTTACGCAAGAGCTAGTAAATTAACGTCTTTGGACTAGACGCAAAAATAGAATGTAATTGAAAGCGCGACATTGCGTATTAGCCGTGACGAATTTGTCCGAAGGTCGCAACGTAGAATTTAATTTAAAATCTGCATTAGACGAAAAAAAAAGAAAAAAAAAAACGCGAGACATTTGTCAACGTAATGCTCTCATATCGATCGAAATAAAGTGATAAACTTATGATCGATTGTAAATTAGATCGCGCGAAACGATATGAAATGTCATCAAGGCTGTTTCATGTGTATTTAATAATTAGATAAAATAGATTAACTACAAAAGATATTTTAATAAGTAATAAAATTTATATCTTTTTTCTCTTTAATAAAAATAAACTGTATATGCAATTTTATTATTTTAGACATATGTTTCTTATTTGCATCTACGGAAATTGAAGATATATTTGCTCGAAGAATATCGAAAAATATCACGTTTTTATTTTATTATTTGGAACGTATCGGCATTGTGCACAACATAGCGATAGTATTCATATACACGTGAAAAATGGTACATCCTTCCGCGATACTGAAAGGTCTGATAAAATTAAATCTCTTCAAAAACAAACCAAGTCCATTTAGAAGTTATTTATGGATCTACATATCTCTCAAATGAATAGCATAAAAACGGATTGGACGGAGTGCCAAATATGTCACAGGTGGTTTCATAACCGAGTAAAGCGCAAATTACGATGGAGTAATGAAACGATAAAAGTACTTAATTCAAAATGAGTTAATTAAGAAATATGACGTTCGAAATTCGTTATCGATGCCAAGATAATAATTTTCCCTTTTTTTTGTATCTTTTTGAGCTCAATTTTTAAAAAAATATTACTTAGAACCTTGAATCACAACTTTACTTCCTATACAAGCGATTTTTAAATTCATCTGAAAGACACAATCGTGTCGCGGATACGATCGTTTATGTTTCCACGCGAAATAATTAAAGGAAGCATTCCGAAATAACGATAAGGGCGGGAATGCTCTTTAATTCAAGGTAATATATCTATTGCAATTGCCTAAAAATGTTAACTATTCCATCAGATATAACAAGTCCTAGGACGATGCCAGGTTTTCATGCAAGGTTACAGAGCGCACGCAAACTGCAAACTAATCGATCGTTGTACTTGTAATTCCGAATGTGTCGTAATCCGGAAAGCGAGCGAGTGAGCACGCAGCAATCTCTTTTCCCTATCCCTTGAGTTTACTTTCTCATATATCGACTTTCTCCCGTTTATTATATTATCGAAGCTTAAACGTCTCTCCAATAAAATCACAAAAAAAAACCAATTACCTAATAAATTCCAAAATTTACTTGGCGTGGTTGCCACGCGGCAAGGAAAAAGGAAGAAAAAGATTCCGTGTTCGGTAAAAGTACGGCGGGAGATCCTCGTGCTTTAAAGACTCACATTAATTTGAATAAAGGCGCATAGGGGAAGTGTCGAGATGTCCTGCGAGCCTTCACAGCGTAAAATACATAGAATCGCGCGACGAGTAAATTTCGTGATCGAGGCCGATCGATCTTACGTTGTGACATTTTTGAATCGATGGTTTCCTCGTATCGTCCAATCTACGCCAATACCGGCCGTCTGTCACGCCGAATACCTTGAGGTATTCATAGACGGTATCGCCGTCTCGCTATTAATACTCGCGGCAATTTTAGTTTTCAAACGTACGCCAAGAGTAAATATACAGTTGTCGCGACACGTTAAAGTAAATATAACGTCAGATTCTGTCTTTCTCAAAGAGTTTAATATCGTGGGTGGGAAATCGCAAGGTCGAAAATCGAACGCGAAATCGTATAAAAATTGGAAACTCTCCGTCGATTTAAATCATCTTTACAGAAGTGCTTTAAAGCCTCCTTGTGGCCTTTTGCCAAAAACGCACATGTAGTAAAACAAAATCGGCAGGACATAAAATAGAATAAGAGGACGACATTGGCTCTGATTGTAAGAGATAAATTAGAAGTACTTTTAATCGTACACAATTGAGAATGTGAATCGTTTTATCGAGACCGATAATCGTGCCAAGCTGCGGCGATTTAATGTATAAAATAATTCAAAACGCAACAATCGCGACAGCTAAATACGCACTTTTCATTTTTAAATTTTTATAATTATTACCTTTACATTGTTATACAAATTTTGTCTTAAAAAAAAAAAAAAAAAAAAAAACAGTCTCGTATTCCAAGACTTAAGTTTTAATGTTAAATTAGTAACGCTGCAAAAAATATTCTAAGCTCCTAAGCGATATTCTCTTCGAACAGCAGGACCGGATTCGAATTGTACAATTCATTGAGACAAAAATTGATCTCTAATTTATCTCGACGGATTCCGTTTGCTTCTGAAATAGACATTTGTCGTCATTAACGTTGCGCATTAGCCTGGCCGGGATTTCAAAGAGGGCCGCTGTCGGGGGACTGCACACGAGAACAATTACTTTGCCGTGAATTAGGCACCGCCGTGGCGACTCCCACGTGTCTCTAGTCGCGGCGCGTCGCGGGCAGCCGCGGTTTCTACGACCCTGGAAAGCGTCGCGACGCCTCGCGTACGTCTCAGTGCGAGGGTGCCGTTCACCAAGAGCGCCGCCCGAAGTCGCTCGTTCCGACGCTTCCCCACCTTCCACGTACCACGCCGCGCTTTTTAAAGAACAACGACGAAAGATCCGCGTCTTCGCATCAACGTCGCGAGTGCGTCTTCGAAGCTATACCCACCCTCAAGAACCGTCGCGGAAGGCGTTACGCCATCGGGCTGGCATCGCATGTCTGGATCAAGCGCAAGAGATAATAACCTTCGCGGAGGGACCTTGACGTATCACCGTCGCGGCACACATCGCGTTTCACAGTGAATATTTCAATGCAGTTATCGATCTACCGGCGTGTGAGAGACACGTGTGTGAGTCCCGTGAGTGCCTGCGCTCCGCTCTTAAATCCTGCCGTGTTTTCGCAGGGGAAGAGAAAAAAAATAAAAATAAAAAAAAATAAGAGCCGTGTCCCTTTCATCCCGCGCCATGCATATCGCTGTGCCATTATGCACGCCGTCATTCTGTCACTCTGTGAATCCACCTGTCGCGACGGCGTGCGTGGGTCCGCGCCTCACGTGTGAATATTTTACCGCGCTATCGATCTACCGCGCGGGGAACACGTGTTCCCGCGAGTACCGGCGCGATAACGATCGCCCTTATCATCTCGACGTTCCAAGGAATTGACATTGCGCCCTCGAATATTTTATGCTAATCTGCCGAAACGCCAATATAGCTCGCCCGAACAATCGCGATCGAGGCACGAGGATAGCTCGTCGGACCGCGAAATGCAGATGCACTGCGTACCTACTTTAAAAAAAAAAAATTAAAAAAAAATTTTCGTGTCCTCGAAACGCGAAAATGCCGCCCGCGTCGTTTCCGCCAGAATACTCGAGAGTATAAAAAACCAATCGAAATGTCGCGGCACGATCGAGCCAGGTCGTTTCTGCGTCACCGCAGAAACGCCCGAATCTGAACTTTGCCCGTCAATCGCGTGTAGTGTGAATATTACAATACGAAATCGATAAGCCGGCATCACGAAACATATGTTTCATAAATGCCTCGAGACCTTTTTATCGTGGCGTTTAGCTTTCTTCGTTTATTTGATTTATCGTTTTCGATAAGTCGAGCAAACGCGGAAACTCAGTACGTCGAATGTGTTCGATAGGAGCGGGCACCACATGTCGTTTGCTTTCGCACGGCGGATTACGCCCGTGAAATTGCGCGATTTAAAACTCAGCCGCTAATATCGGAGGCGTAAATACAAAATAGAAAAAGTTTTAACAACCGGTCGTTTTCTGTTGTTTTACGATTTATCCTTGTAACGCGCGCGGCCGCGCCGCAATCAAGCCGCTTGTGAATATTTCAATGTAACATCGATCTACAGAAGAAAAGAATTTCTAGTGGTCTCCTACAATAACGTCGTTGTTTTTTCCCCGATTCGTTGCATAATCGCAGTATAACGCAGTTTACGTAAAAGATAACCTTTTAGTACCTTTTAGCACCTTTCATCAACTCGATAGTCGCCGATCGAATACTGAACATTAAAGTAACTTTAGTTACTCTATAACGTCTCGTTTATAATTTATAAAGGTTTCTTTTAATTCCGATTGAATATTTTTCGTACCGCTGATTCAATGTGTAAATTTTGTTAGCTAAAATATTTGATAGAAATTGTTTATTTTATTTTATTTCTTTTTTTATTTCTTACGCATTGTGACCTTGTTTACGTTATGAAAAAAAAATTCACGGCTCTACTAACCGTTTTCTACGTATGATTATGGCTTTTAACCGAGTTTCATGTCAGTGTTGTCTCGTCCGTAATGACATTCCGACAGCGATGATAGACGACCATCTCGCCCTTATCTATGCACACTCACATATTATCGCGCAGACAGCTACTCGCTTGCTTCCCTCGTGTAAAACTTTGAAATTTGCATGAAGTTTGCGACTGCCTCTAGTAGACTTTTAAGATTGGAATTTCATAAAAGCACTTTTGCAAATTTCGAGTACAAAGTTCTCCACTCCGAGAAATAAAAAGAAACTATATCAAAAATCGATATCACGTCTGTATATTACGTACTGTAATATAAAAATTAAATAAATAAATAAAAGTCACGAAATTAAAATAATCGATAAAAATTATGGAACTTTTTTTATTAAAAAATTTGACGAATTAAATTTTGAAGACACTCGAAAAGGATTTAAAGCGCGACTGTTAATTTTGAATTAATTTGAGTAAATTTGGTGTTGAGCACGCTTGAGTGTAAACCCGGGAATAAATCTCGATCTCGCCACTTGTTTTACTGCCAAGAAAAGTTGAATTTTCTACATGGTACGTGACTCGATAATATAACAAGATCACAGGATCTTGTAAAAGCCAAGGAGATAAATTTTAGTACTTTATGGTCACGGCAATGCGGCATTTGCGTGATTTGTTTTCCTTGTACGTAATTAGTAATTAGAACGTTTCGACAATTGACTCAAATCGCTTCGGTATTACTTTGCTTTAAACCAACAGAACAGATAATTTCTACATAAATTCGCTTACCGACGATACTTGTACGGTTAATTTTAGAATACTAAAAATTAATTCCACGCACGAATCACAAATCAGAATGTACTAAATTAAAAACATATACCGATAATTTCGTTTGTTACCACCTTACTATTTTTGTCTTACGTGCTCCTAATTATTAATGTTTTAAAGTGTTTTATATAACATGTTATTAGAATTAAAGAGATATCAAAATAATGCTGTGGCGAATTTTTTTTAGAGACCCTATTCCCATTCGAACGTTTTAACATTTTTTTTTCAATACATACACGTTACTTTTATCGCGGCGCATTACACTGGACTGGAAACGGACTTGGTTTAAGTTCGATAACTAATATAAACTCACGGTCACGTACCTCCGACTAACTATAGATCGAATAAAATAGTAAGAGATATTTACCTCGTTAACTAATTGTCATACATAACAATCAGCCACGGCGTTTAAAGTTATAACCTGTAAAAACTCGCTTCCGAGAATTATCGAAGAATCGGCCCTAGACTACCGGAGTAATGCAATCGATCGGTTAGGCGCGTGTTGCATTATCGGAAAGTCGAAACGCACGCCGTAAACTTTAAATATTGAATTGAACGCTTTACCAAGTACCTTTTGCGAAAGCTCAAATAAATCTTAATTAAATTCGTAAGCATTAAAAAAAATAATGTCGCAGCAAGAAAAATTATCTCCAACAAATATTACATCGGTCCTCGCATTATTAATAAACCCACCGGTGATCTATCCGTCCGTTTAAAAATAGCGATTAATATTTAATATTCTCAGATGTGAGGAAATATTTATTCATCGGATTGCGAGAGAAATTTTCTTGGCATACCGGGCCCAGTTCGTTCCAAAAATATTCAAGAAATATGAGTCGATACAAATTACGCTTCAGCCTGGCCGTTCGTTATTAAATAAAGTATTGAGTATTACATTGAATCGAAGTCGATCTCACGTTTTCACGCACCTACATGTAATGTATATATCTGTGCCGCCACCGTGACAAAGCAGTCTGCTTTAAATCAATCGAGAGACTGGCTATTAAAGCTCGTGCCTTTCCTACGACGAGACAGTTCTCCCACGAAGAGGCAAACGTTAGTTGACGCGCGCGTTACTTGTGCCACTTTTAACCCGACGTTCCTGCATCAACTTTAACTGCGGTTAAATTAAACTCATTTGATTTTCGCGAGTTTAACTCCACGAAAAAGTGAAAATTCGACCGAGTATCGTTGTAACGAAAACTGAACTAAAATATAAAGTGCGCGGACATTAGACAGCAGGGATTTATTCGTGACGCGAGTGGAGAAAATATATGTGAAACTGTTTTAAATATTGAAAATAATATCAGGCGAAAAATTTTCACGATCGCGAAGAAGCGATAGCGCTTAAATACCGCCGTGTGAAATGTATCGAACTAGAAATTTATGCTCGCTCGCGTCGGATGAATTATACAGTTATTTTACTTATTTATCTACGTTCATCTATCAGCTAACAAAAATTAGATCATCCAAGGCGGATTTAAGGTAGCCTGGCTGTATTCCAGGCATTGAAATTTTTCGAATTTATTGGTCAATCCTGTTCTCTGCGCGTTAGGCTCCTGAGAAAGGACGTCGTTGCAATTTTCAAGAAGTTAAAGATTTTAACTAAAAATTGAAATACACGAACTAAAATATTCGATACTAAAATACATCGTACTTTACGCCGTGCAATATTATTTTTATCACTGATATTATCGCAAAAGTATTTAGTAAAACGTTCAAATACCGAGATGCAGCATTTTCTTATTGTTGAAATAAAATTTTATACGCATTGTCTCACCTAGTTTAAACATTTTGGGGCCAAATGCTGATTATTCTTTGAAAAATCCCACCCAAATCGCGCGGTAGAGGATCGTTACCGTTCTTCGACCTAGATTGACCACGTGAGTGCTTTATAACTACACAGGTAGAGCAGGAAGTCGGTAAAAGTTAAGTGCACGGACCATTCGCTGCCAGAGTTCACTGTCAGTGCTGTCGCACGTGCGACTCGCGATTTAAACTTCAACCCTTATGTCGTCTGACCTTCCACCACGTCGGTTTCTTCTGTGCGCGACATCACACGCCTGAGTTGAGCATTTTGAACGTGTCAGAATCGTTATATTCGTAATACATTTCGCTATAAGTTAGACGTTCGTCAGCTATACCAGAATTGTACAGAAAAAAAAAAAAAAACGAAAGGAAAAAGAGCAAATTCTCGTCGAAAAAGCCGCAAAATTTCACACGAAATAATTTAACGAGATTTAGGAAAGAGCTAAAAAAAAAAAATACACACTAGATACCCTTGTATCCATTTGTGATCGTCGCACACCGCCACCACCATCACCACTGCCTTTCTACCACGCGCATCCTCGAGCACCCGTCGAATCGACCAATCGTATCGAATGGCCGAGCGAAAGTAAGGCTGAGAAAAAAAAAAAAAAAAAAGTAACCCACGTACACCCTACGAGAAATACGCCGACAGCGAGCTGCGAAGTCAGTCATGAATCTTATGTTCCGCAAGAACTTCGGGGGCGAGAAGGGACTCGGTGGTGGCGGACTAAGTGGAGGAGGACTAGGCGAGGTCCGACCCGTCCTGGGCAGCACTACCGTTTACGGGACCAGCGGGCCCTCGTTCGGCCAGATAGGCTCGCGTTTCGGCGCGGCGCGCGGTGGTATCGGTCAGTCGGTGGTCACCGGGATTCGCGCGCCCGTGCGACGCGCCCGGGAGTTCGGACACTTGTCGTCGATGGGCGATCACGAGCACCAGAGTCACGGTTACCGTACTCATCTGTTCCTGTCGCCGCCCGCAGGTGGACCGCTCGGCTCGCCGCCCGAGGACTCGGGCGAGCGACTAGGACCGTCGCCGCGCCGCAGCTCGAGCTCACATGTGATAAAATGGGGCGGCGGCGGTCCCGTAAGCTCAACGCAACCCGGCCAGACCGGCAACCAGGCAAGGAGAAAGCAGAATCAAATCGGCCAACAAAAGGAGACGTGCGACCCGCCGACCCCGACTGCGTCCAGGCAGGTGAGTACGGTTAACGTGTTCGATAATGACTTGTACATTGCAATTCTATTTTACTTCGATCTACCGCTGAAATTTTTCATTCACATACGTATTTCTAGCACGAATCTATTACCATTTATTTTTGTAATGGTTAAGATATGTGAAGTATTTTAACGAGGGGGGAAGAGAGAGAGGAGTATTTCGATTTATCTATCCGTCGGATCTAGCGAAAACAGTTGATAACTGGCGATAAATTTGCGGCCACGGTGTGCGGTGTAAAATGGCACGCCAATAAACTATTAAGCGACTTTATCTCGGGATGTAAGTCACGCACGGAAAATTGTTGTGGTAACGCTGGATATACCCTGCTTTTAACCTCCAATTACGACTATTTTCTTCGCAATCGACTAAACTGTGGGAACCGAATTAGTCTGCGATCATTGAATCGTTCTTTGCGACCTTATCTGACTAAGACAAACGTTACGAATTGTTTGTCGCAACTATTCGATCGTTACTCCTGAACTGTATCTCTCGGAAAGGACCTTTAATATTTCGTGCACATAATTGTTTACTATAAATGCAATTTAATTGATTGCGCGGCGCAAGTACACGTTCTTTATCGTCGTACAAAATTATATACATATACTTTTTCTATATCTTTTTTTTAAAAGACAAAAAATATTTCCTGGAAACTAACTAAATATTGCTGCGATAAATCTCGACCTCTTCGATAGATTAATTGCTCTACGCCGCCGTTATTACTGAGCTAAGTGTTATATCGCCGTTCTTTAAATCGGGCCATCGGATAACGAACAATTTTGCAATAAGGCGAAGTCGCGGCGGAAATGAGACACCGCTGTGGAAACGGGAAAAACTTAAACTGGCACCTAACGCTAGGCCTCGTGCGACATGCAAAGGTCGCTATCTCGTTGCGCATCGCGATAAGCCGGGGGAAACATATAAATTTGCCGAGGCGCAAACGTTCGACAATTAACATCTATTATCTGCCACAAGCCCACCCGAAACTCCGCCCGTACCGCGTTATATCGCGATGTCTTCGTAAACGTTGCGCATCCCGTACACGGAAAGGAGAGACGTTTTGAGGCCACAGACGCGTTACGACGTAATGAATCCCGCTGCTCGCGTCGCTCGGCTGGCAAACAGAATTTAACACCGGGCGTTTAATCCTTTCAGTAATAAAGCGTTGAGTAAACAGTAACAGCGCCTTCGATTTTCCACGTTTAACTGATTTATGAAATTAAAAAGCCATAATTTATTCGATAACTTCCGAAATTGTTTTTATCCTCGTACCGGAAAGTGCTATTAAATTTGTCCCAGCGCCGCAATTATTGCTATTAATCGTGGAACCGCGTCGACAAGATGTATTGAAAGAATACGGACGCGGTGAGCTTTCGCAATAAATTTCGTGGGAAACTTTTTCGCGTGACCGAAAAGAAGCGGCCGCACGAGAGATGTAAGTGCGGAAATTCACGATTGAGGTATCGCTGCAGCTTTCACGCTCTAACGAAGACTGCAGTGTCGTGTAGCGACCTGTGACCTTTACGATGTGCACCATAGGCATTTACGGTCATGTATATTAACGCAACGCGATTAATATCGAAACACGCGCAGCCTCGATTCTTAAGTGTCTTTAATTATCTAATATATCTTTCCCCCCCCAAAATAATATCTTTTGTAATAATATATAGAATATATAAATTATGTGACACGGTCGCTAAGTCGAGGACTTAAAAAAATGCAGCGAGCAGTTCTGGAGATAGAACTGTTATTACGAAACGGTCGTCAAACATAACGTTAATTAATATGCACGCATACGCGACGATTGCGTGCTCGCAATCGACAACTGATAAATATTTGGAATAAGATAGTATTAATACTTATTGTCGGGGAGAGTGCAGTACGCGAGATAACGGTTTATCGACTTAAGCGTAGTTTAATTCTACTTACGTCAATTAAGTTAAGTCATTAAACTAAAGTTTGCGCGTTCAAGATAGATGCGAGCGTCGCTGCGTGTAGCCCGGATGCAATGCAAGTGGAAATCTTGCAGTTACATTATGCGACATACTATTTTTACACACAAAACAGCATGTAAATTGTTATCGATCGTGGAAGTTTTTCACCGCATATGTGTCTTTCGCGCAATATTAACGATGCGCACACGTATGTTTCCTATGCACGTGCCGCTTCAGCGACATTAAATCAGTATACATGCATGCATGTCTCTGTGTACGCAGGTTCGAAAATTTTTGTAAGTTATAACTAAAAATTTAATTGTATTATTAACGTAATTTTAATAATAAAATTGATTTAAAAAATTATTTTTTTATTATTACAACTAAGAAATTAATATTTTAGTTTTTTTAATTAACAAAAAAGTAAACGAACTATTTTATATCTAAAATGTATCTTCTCCTACGCGTACGTGATTTATTACCGAATATCGTCAGACTTTATGGATACCGAGGGTATAGATGATGATCGTTTATAAAAAAAAAATCGCCTGGGGGATTGTTAACTCAACGTAGTTAATACTGCGCGACAAATGCTTTTAATAATCTCGCGACGATTTAATTCCGATAGTTAATTCAGTTTATTTAACAGAATAATTTTGCAAACGATACGGGGACGAATTAAGAGACGACGTTTTATGTGGATCGAAAAATCGAAAATATCGACAGTGGCCGCAAGTGGCTGATAATGTCAATCGTGCCGCAAGTGGCCTAAAACGTCAACTATGCCGCAAGTGGCCGAGACGTTTTTCCACTTGCGAAGAACTAAACTACTTTTCAAACGCTACTTATACCTCCACCTTTAAGGCAACGAATCTACGAGATGTATATCTTTGAACTCTTTTAAATTCTATAGCTATTAATTATTGTATATTGTAATTAAATTAAATTAACTAAATTAAATATATTATATACTAATAAACTAATAAAATATATTATAATTAAATACATTCCTATTGCAAGTTTCTCGTAATTTCGTTGCCTTGTAAAAAGAAAAAAACACTCACATTAGATGCGACGCGGGCGGAGTTCAGCTACGACGATGCTGTGGTATGATGATATCTGTAACATACAAATGAAAACTACAATGAAAAACATGTATAAAATACTACATTTTTTGAAAAAATTTTTATAAAAAGTATTTTCTCTAAAGCTTTAATTTTTTTTTCTTTACAGTAATTTTATAATTATTTTTGAAATAATAAAATTAGCCGAATAAAATAAATTTTTATTTTAATGTAATTAAGAAAAGATAATTACCCAATCGTTGCTCCGCCGATGCCCGATGTCCATCCCGAACCTGCTCCTCCTCTCAGAATTCAGATCCACAAGTCACAACATCTACTGGTCACAACGTCCACTGGTCACTCGCGACATTCGCGGATACGCGCGCGGATTGATTACTAAAATTAATCGCGCGATACTGGCGGTTCTCCCGTTTTTAAATTTCATATAAGTTTCGGACGCGCGATTACTTTTGCGGTATTCGCGACGAGCTCCGACCGTAGCTCGTTTATTTCGTTAATCGGCGACATCGATACTGCAACAGAAAAATACAGTTTAAATTATAAGAATGCTCATAATAATGTTCACTGAGTTAAAAAATTAATTGACGCACTTTTAATATACTATTTGCAAGTAGATATTTAATATTGATTTTTTTTTTTACAAAAAATTTGCAAAAATATCTTTTGCAAAGATTAAACAAATTTTTTTTAATACTGATTACTATATAATTAATTATTGTTCAAATAAAAAAATACAA
Source organism: Cardiocondyla obscurior (assembly GCF_019399895.1). NCBI lineage: Eukaryota > Metazoa > Arthropoda > Insecta > Hymenoptera > Formicidae > Cardiocondyla > Cardiocondyla obscurior. The sequence continues at coordinate 1,489,604 of NC_091880.1, read as the reverse complement.
AAAAATATAAAAAACTGTTACATAAAAAAAAAAAACTTACTCTTGGGTTGATCCGACGATGCCCGATGTCTGTCCTAGACCTGCTCCTCCTCTACGAGCCTCGGAGATGTTGATCACTTCCTCTTCTTGCGCATTGGATACTCGCGGATAATCGCGATAGCTAATGTATCAATAATCAATGAATTAAAATTTTCCGCGTAGTATTGTACGACTCTTCCGTTGATTAAAAAAAAAATTTCTGTTACAAAATCTCTCGCTCGAGTTTTCAAGAAATACCTACTACCGAAACGTTCGTACAACAACGACCGAACAACTGACGAACCAACGACTTTTGTAGTAATCGAAAACAAGAATATGACGATTGCTTCTTCAGACTATACAGGTTTAATCTAAACAGAAAAAAAAGCTTTCGGTTAGATAATATTCCAGAATCGCGAAATGAATTACTGTACAATGTAAAATCAAAAAGAGATGTACTATAAGAATATCCTGGATCAGATACGGGCGAATAATTGCGACGTTACAAGTAATTATAAGTAATTTAAGATAAGCTTAGACTCCGCAAATGCTCTCCGAGTGAAGAGAGTTAGTCACAGAAACTGATAGAAGTGATTTCGTATCATCCAACATGTTAATTTATTAATTATAATTACTTATTGGAGCTCCGAACACGTGGAGCTCCGCTCAGTGCGTACCGCGTGGCTTGACTACGAGCTAACTCGACCGAGGAATGTGGTAGGTCAAATCGCGCGAGGCATACATACACACCGCGCGCTCGACTAGGTACCTATATTTACAATCTTGACTAATACCTCGACACTGTTTATTACGTTCTGAAAGATTTTATTTGCCGAATATAATTTCATGGATTTATATTATTTCGAATACTAATGTACAGACGAATCTGTATCTGGCGAATATGTTATCGTATGTATAAAATGTCGAATCTAACACGATGTAACGTCTAGGCGTATGATAATAAAAAGCACGTCGCTTACATATATCTAATATATAATTTTTTTTTAATGTTAGCAGGTATCTTTCAGCGGGAATCGCGCTTCCGGTACCTACACACCCCTCGTAGTTTCTGGAAACAGCCCGCCACGAGGCGAGCCGATCTCCTTAGCCACTTTGGACCGCGACTGTTTCATTATACCTCTCGCGTCTCTCGAACGTTTTTTACCAGCCGGCGTGCCAGTGAGTTAATAAAAATAATTATTTTATTCGACGCAAAATACACGCGTTTTTATAAAGAAGAAAATATTTTAGAGGACAGTAGATACTTAATACATATAGTAAAATGCAGCACAGTTTTTTTGTGAAATTTTAAATCGAAGATTAATTGAAGTCTAATTGATATAAATATAATAAAAGTATCAAATTAAAATTACAAAGTTTATATAATAAAAGCTCTGCTGTTAAAGGAATGCTACCATTTTATTCGTTCTATCTCTAAAATAATAATTATTATTATTAACTACTCCTTTTTGCAACTTGACTTCTCGTTTGTTCGAAGCACGCGCCTGTCGCCGATAAGAAGAGACCGGGAAGTCCTCTGTCGGTTCTCGAAGTCGAGGATCCGAAGCAATGTGTTCTCGCGCATTTCATGACACCGCTGGAACCCCTGGACCCACTGATGGAGTCTCCGGTGTCTCGGCCACTGGTTCTACAACGCGATACCGCCGCAGAACTAGTCGCCGAGATAGCACCTTCCGCGTCGCAAAGCATTTTATTAACAAACATGGAAAAAGACGGTATGTAAAGAGTATAATAATTTTTTTTACATATGTAAAAGAAGTGATAACACGATAACCAAGATCTTATTTATTCGTAAGATCGTACGCCTGATTTACAATGTTTCAGCGGACTTCCCGTTCATCACGTATTACCTGATAAACAAGCAAAACACAGACCCCATAGACTTTTACAACGAGGTGCAATGCGCGGCTTTACGTAAGTTCGATCCCCGCGATCTTAGATACGCGGCCAGTCACACGTTAGACCTATTCAACGAGGTGGCGACCATCGCGAGACCACCGCTTGAACCACCCGGAGGAAGGCCACCTATTCCGTCCACCGGTTACATAGTGTCGATTTTTAAAGTTTTCGAAGGCGACGACGGCCTTAAATTCGAGCAAAATTGGCTGTATTGGACAGGTGGGTATCTACTATTTTTTTAGTATGCGATAACATACGATAAAATTCCAACAATTGATCCAATAAATAACAAATGTATCAAAATTGTCCTACATTTATCGTAACGCATTCTGATTATAAACGTAACTACAATTATTTAAAAGAAATGACAAGAAAAAAACTATTTCTCGATACAAATATACAATATACTATAACTGCTGGTTACCACACAGCACAATAAATTATTATACTAATAAAAATTAAAAACATTTAGTTAACTCTTCTGACAAACATTACGATAGATGCAGACCAATCTCATAATTAATTGTGAGCTACTCATTGCAGGGATACTACTCCGTTATTGTCCGATGCCTTTTTGGCTGCCTGTCTCTCTTATTCCTCGTTCCTCATTGTACTAATGCCTTCCTTCTCGTCCTTCGCCTTCACTGCTGCTCTACTCTCATCCTATATTAATGATAGTTAAAAAGATTTAGTCAATGTTTGCGATGGACATCGCGATAAATGCGGACTAGTCATAAAATTAATTATGAGATACCTCAGGAGTACTACTCCGCTGCTGTCCGATGTCTTCCCAACTGCCTACCTCTCCTACTTCTCGTTCCTCGTTGTCGTCCGATGCCTTCCCGGCTTCCTTCTCGTCCTTCGCATTCGTCGTTACTCTTCTGTCGTCCGATTATTTGCTAATGGTAGTCAAAAATAATTAGTCAACTCTCGCGATGAGCATTACGATGAATGCGATTTAATCACAAAATTAATTACGAGGTACTCATCACGGAAGTACTACTCCACCGTTGTTCAATTCCCTCCGCGCCCCTCCCCCCTTCTCTCCTCGTCTTCCCGTTGCCGTTTATCGGCACTTTCGTCAGTCGCGACACTAATTCTCGCATCGCGCATCGTATCGAGACCTTATTATTCTCACGCCATTCGCGCTTACGTGTTCCATCGCATCGCGGGCGAAGAAATAACGCAACGAGACAGAAACGCGTAACTTTCGAAAGTCGGCGGTTAGCCGCCGTTGCCGTTCCCCCGAGAGACATAGATTTCGACAATTACTAGATAGTTCTTACCACCGCGCGTTCGTTCCCGCACGAGCATCGTCCTCCCGTTGCTCGTTCGACGATTCGGCAGCTCGCGAGACCCATATTAGCCGCAAATTCGCAAATCAAACTCGTCTCGACGCTGCTCGCCGTCCGTCTAAGTGCCGTTCGCGATCAAGAAATGGCTGCCAATTTAGGCGCGCGTTAGTCTCGCGACGCAGCACCGTCGGTAATCCTGCTGAGCAGGTAAATAGCACGGTTCGCCCGATAACTGATGCGGAGACCTTGCCGTTGTGCGAAAACAATGCCTATCGAAAGAAAAATTCCATGAGACTCGCGTATCGTTCAATAAAGAATCGTATCACTTATATCCCATAATTTCTTTACTTATACACGCTCGTTCATACCTCCGTGAATTTGAATCGAAAGTCCTATCCCGAAAGCGTCACGGACCAAACTTAAAATAATTCTAAACTGTCTTGCGACTCTATAATATTTAGCACAATTGTACAAATAACAAACGTTCGTTATTAATTATAAAAGTATTAAAAAAATCATGTAATAACGCTATAAAAATGATATGCATGATTACATGATTTTTCTTTTTTTTTTTTTTACACTTTAATAATTTAAACAATCGATAAGATTACTTCGTCGCTAAATATGTCTGTTTTACAGAATTGCGCGCGTTATCAATCTGTATAGATAAGAACAAATGCACGCGTACAAAAAGAAAACGCAATTATACTGATGTAATCTATATGATAACGGCGGTGTATTCCGATTCTACTGAATTGCAGGTGCACGGATGATGTACCGATACTTGCCGAAGTCGGTGGGTCTTCGTCGTATCACCCTGCACAAGTCAATGTCGCAAGGCGACAAGATGTATCTTTTAATCTGCGAGTGCTCCCATCTGCAAGACAATCTTGACGCCGCGGCGATACTTCTGCCGGCACTTCGTGCACGCTTATGCGGATACACCGGGCTCTACAGGCCCTCCGTGTGCTTTTGATTCCTCACCCGGTCGGCGGAGTCTGCGGGGAGCGTCCTTTCGAATAGCATTACGTGTAACTCGGCGGAAAAATCAGAGGGAAACGGTATCGTATCAAATTCCGGCGCTCCGCTACCATTTGTAACGAAATACTCTAAAATTGATACCACCCGGTATCAATAGCGAAACGGTATCGCTATCAATCAGCATTTATATTTTTTAACTTTCAACGTATTTGAATTGCAGGGGCATAACTATATTGACATAGCGGGATAACAATGGGATACTAATTAGCGGAAAGTGAAGAAGTATATCGTCGTGAGGCGCCGTTAATGAACGAGACACTGTGATTTCTTATCATACTATCTATTGTAAGAAACGCAACTTCGTATACGCTTTAGACCAGTCTTGTCGATAATCGACGGAACGGCTTGCATTGCTCGATTAGATATGCAACTGGACCTATTTGTATTTTTCGACTTTACTATCTCGTTCATTACGCAAGCGAGCATCGCCTAAGTAGGGTCACCGAACGGTACGGAAATGTAATGTACGCAGAACGCAGAATAACAATAATAAAAGTTAAGCAGGCCGCTGAAAGTATTGTAACATATAATGTTAAAGTAATATGTAAAACGGATGTTCGATTTGTTTCGTACGTACGGAAAGCAGCGAGGATATTACGATATTTAATCTCCGAGGAAAATGGGAACATTTTTTACGCATCGAAAAGATAACATGTGCCGATCAGAAGCGTTTGGTCATCCTACGGGCATCGCAATACACAATATACGCAACTTACTTTTATTACTATTGATAACTATCGAATAATCGCTAACTACATATCATACTCGGTAAACTGTGATATTTGAACCAGCGGCGTATATATCACAACGGGAAATTTATCCTGAAACCTGCTCTTGAAATAAATGCTACTCTTGAAATCAATTAGGTGACTTAGGCACAAGGTAGTGAAACTTTGAAGGCCAACACGATAGAACGTAACTTCGAGTCTTTTATCGATTATCTTCAGATTTGATATTATATGTCCGTCTACACGGATTTTACGCTCGCAAAATTTAATCGTCACATGTGACAGTACATTACATTCTTAGATATTTGAATAAGATTTTATTTCTAACTACCTTATTCGCTTTATCTCTTTCTCTCTCTTTCTCTCACTCTCTCTTTCCATTTCATATTAAATACATTTTTCAGGCTTTATTTTATAATCAGTAATTTTATATAATTTAATTATTTTTTCACTGCATCTTCATTCTTTATATTGATTTTTCTCATTAGAGAAACATGTAATTAAAATTTATTTAAAGACAATTTTATTTAATGTAATTAATTTAAATTTTATTCATATGTAAGAAATATTCTTTACTTATATGTAGGAAAGAGATGAGAATAAAACGGCATACAGGAGAAAAATTTACAACTTTCCATTTCTAGGTGCCTATAGCCATTTTAGAGAGTGAAAGAGTAGCGTGAGTTGGCATTGTAGTACAAAAAAAATTATATAGCCAATATACGCTTGTTGCATACAGACAATAGATAGGACGATTACGCAGGCGTAATCGTCATCCTGTAGATTTGTAATAAAATATCAGACTCATGTAACGGCGTACCTTATCCTACGCCCGAATTGTATACTCGCTAAACACAATGTGGAACAAAACGCTCTTAACTTAATAAAAAGAATAAATTTAGAACAATTTCGCAATTTTACTGTGATTATACGCGTATTATGTTCGATACACGCATCTGTACATGCAACTCAACGTGACAAACAAGCGCAATAGTGTAATGTCACACTCAGCCAATATTGTCCAGTCTATGACATGTGTATCAAAAAAAAAAAAAAAAAATAAAATAAAATACACAGTGATTATAATTAAAATGCGTCAATAAAACATTCACATTCGTACTCTCTCTCTCTCTCTCTCTCTCTCTTTTTCCTTTCATTATACAGTTTTACTGGAATATAATTTGCCTATATGTAGAATTTCACACACATTTAACAATTTAATATAACATTATGTTAAACAAGACTGGACATTGCATCAACCCTTTCAGTAACAAGTTATATAAGAGAAATTTGAAATCTCTTTTTTAATTTAATTTAAATTTATCTCACTATAAACATTTTATTTTTTAATTTTTATTAATCACATATTATTTTGTTAGCAACTTAAATAAGATTGATAAAAAACGTTTCTTGCAAAATAAAACCTTATGTTTGATTTTACTGAAAGGGAGTAATCTAAGAATTAAGATATGACTGCTTTAGTTTTTTGAAAAATGAAATATTTGCCTACAAGAACTTTTGCTGTAGAAGAATATATCTCTTCACAATAACTATCGTACAAAGCATCATATTTCTCTAATCAAACTTGGCAGTGCATTATCTAACAAGGAAATAAGAATATCTTGGATATTATTAGGATACTTAAGTGAATATGATGATTTTGTATGATGTTATTACTTTGCAATTATAATAGATTTATTAAATCATGTACAACGAATAACAATAAATTACTCCTAACATTAATTGACTTATCTTTTTCATCAATAACTCATAACTTTGATGATTTTTTTATATACATAAAAATGTCTTTTAAAATTATTTAATTAATAAAAAAAAATATTTATCTATGACTACGTAAAATATGTAATTATATCACATACATACAAATACTCATTTCAACATTTAATATCCTTTAGGGCCCCTAAATCGACGTCTACCATCAATCTATGAAAAGATAAAAAAAAGTTAATTATGTTAACATATATAGTTCATTTATATGAACTATATATATATATGGAATATATGGAATAATTATTTATTCCAAGTAGGTTATATATTCTTTCTTTCTACACATAAATTTATTTTTACGTACAAGAGAATGTTTACACTCAAAAAATGTGTTGCGCAAGGCAAGACACTGATCGGGAACTGTGCCATCCATCACTTTAAGACACTCCCTAGGAGTACGCTTGTACTGTAAAAAAGACAATTCATTAAATAAGGAAGAGGAATAAATGGTATAGTCAAATTTGTATAATTATCGACAATTACTGAAAAGATGTAAGAAAGTACAATAAAAAATAAGTAAAAAAAATCAGAAAGAACGAAACGACAAGCTCGTTATTCTCCACAAAACATCACGTATGAGTAATGCGTGCAAGAAAAATAGCTATTAAATTAATACCGTGGTACCGCGCAATTGTAGGTTAGGGCGGACACGCGGTCACTTACGATCTTACAACAGTCACTTTGAAGAAGGCATATTTTGAGATCGGCACGAACATTCGCGCACCGAGACTTGTCCTTCAATGTCTCGCCCTCCTCCTCATACTGCATCATCTTGAACACTCAACAAATTCACCGGTTTGCACCGGTCGCCGAACATGCGTCGCACAATTCACTCACGTCTATACGGCGCAATATGGCGATTGCTGCGACAAGTGTGGCGACGGCGGCTAGCGTACATACGTGACCATAGCGTGGTGTGCGTTGAATCTCTTCCATCTCACACAAAGTGCGTAGCGTATGAATGTCCTCTGCCGCAGATCGCCAGCACCGCCGAGTACAACCGAGCACCGCCGAGTGAGGGCCGAGGGAAAAGTCACGTACGCTAACCGCCGTGCCTGTCGTCGCAGCAAATGCCAATGCCCATATCTGCTCTTGATGGAAAAGAAACCAAGATTAAAATTAATTTATGTTGATAGAAATAGCCCTAATAATAAAATATATGTATCCTATTTCATTTCTTTTCAGCAATCTGTATTTTTAATTTTTTGTTGAGATTTCGATAATTTATTTTACCAAATTTAAAAATCAAACGACGATTTATTACATTCTTTGTAACAAAAAAACGAACCTGCGAATTGTATTTTTTTTTTCGTGATATATGTATGTATATACATACGTCTATCTACCATCGCATATAAAGACATCTACATATAACAATTAAATACGTATACATACGATCGGCTTAATTCCATACGAGAACGATTCGTACTACTACATAATTAAAGCTATATTAACAATCGTTTTTCGCGTGATTAGAGTCGTGCTGATTGCGTGCAGCTTTCGTAGACGCTTCTAGTCCCGTTACGGCCGCCAGGACTTCGAATAAACTTTCCATCAATCTGCTAAATATTTCTGACATCTCGTCGTCCTTCCTTGTCACCACGAATATATCTAAAACACATTTAAACGTAAAATATATAAGTCTCAATATATATTTCATATACTGTTTTCATATACTATTAAGTATAGAAATAAAAATTATGCAAATATTTAAAAAGTACATCAAACATTAAATAATTAATTACTGTTGATTATTAATCAAACTCACCAGATCTATCTTGACCTATATACTTGCAGTACATATTAACGGCAGTCGTTACATCGTCGTCGTCATGAAAAGGGTCTCCGGGCCATTGTGCCCTATGCAGTCTTACAGCTTCCAGCGCCGGACACCATCTTGCGTTTCTCAACAGTTCAGCGACTCTGGCGACTTCCTCGACAGCCCCTGAACCCGGAAGAGGACTTGGACTGGGTGTCGGAGTGGGTGTTCCTCGTTCGCTCTCGGTGCTTTCTTCAAGTGCTCTGCTCAACGCTACTTTCATATTTGCGATTTCAACAGACAGATCCTGCAAAGGAATCTGTACGTTCCTAGCGGCGTTCATCAGAGCTCCTAGCATCTTGTTAGACGCCTCGATTAACAGAAGAAGCTGGAAATGCAACTTGTAGAGCGCTCTGCCTAAGTCCAACAACATCTCTTCGACGCCTGCTTCTGTAGTGTGGCTGCCACCCAATGCCTGAAGTTTAGCAGTCGCTTTTGCTGCCTCCAAGCACTAAAAATGATAAAAATATATTATGGTTGCTTCTCTTAAACAATCGCCAACAAAAGGTTCTTCCGCAGCGTTATCTTACTCACTTCCGTAGCGTGATCTTTCCTGTCAAGAAAGGTTTCTAGATGTTCCTGTATTTCTAACATTCCAAAGCGTAACGTCTCATTCAGCCGTTGATTTGCGAATATGGTTACCGAGAACCATACCAAGGGCGGCTCGGCTTTAGAACTGAGCAGCTCGGCGTGATTAGATAAGTGACAACCTAAAAGAGCCGAAGCCGAGCTGCCGTTACAAAGCAGAGCACTTGCCTCACGCGTGAGACCGACAGATTTACTGCTCACGTCCTGCAAAATATATATATTTTTAAATAATAATAATAATATTAATATTAATAATAAATATCCCTTTTATATAAAAAAAAAATGTATTATTTTTCTAAAAATAAAATAAAAATAGTGGCATTTAATTGATAATAATAATTTTTTTTTATTATGTAATATTTACCCTCAAAATTTTGCTTAGCAATTGGAAGAAACTCAAAGTGTTGTACGGTGCCTGAGTAATAAGACTTTGAATTTGCTGTCTCCAAATCTCTTCAGCGTCGTCTCGCACAACCTGCCGGAAGGGCATTAAAGCGGACAGGTTGGGTGATGCGTTGCAAGGCGTTACGTCTCCAAGATCTCCCGCGCTCGAGCCACTTTAGGTGAAAAATCCGAAGTGAAACAATTAATATGCGAATTTTCAAAGACTTTCTTATAGAAACTTACGATGTGTCAGACCTTGTGGATGAGTCGTGACGTGTGCGACTAGGTATCAACGAAAGAGAAGACGGCGGGAACATTCCTGGAATACTGTTTGCCTCCTGTCCGGCGCCGGATCCTCCCGGTACTTCATCCAAGGGTGATTCCGATCCCGCCTCGTCGTCCGATGATTCCTCGGTAACGCCGCGCTATATTTTAAATTTTATTAATAATATAAATAATTTTAAAAAGAACTAAAACATCATTAAGTTACATGTAATAAAATTAATTTTTTTAAAACTAATTTTTAATTCTTTTTTTATTTACCCGAGTTGTGTGCTTGCTAGATGATGGTGTCTTTTCACTTAAACTTTCCTGCCGCAAACTGGGTTCTCGTTCCTCTCCCTCGCTAAGAGGACGGCGACGAACTCCCCAATTGAAGTTGTCTGTACTCTCGCCCTGTTTAATGAAAAAATTAAATTAATATTTTTTATATAAAAAGCAAAGCAATCGTAAATTTACCTCAACGCTTTCGCTTTCGTATTCAAGAAAGTCGAAGTCCTTAAATACGCCGAATTGTTCGTCGTCTCTTCTGGATCCTCCGCTCAAATCGTTGTTCGCACCAGAAACCTCTTCAGTTGAAGAAGCCATAGATGACTGTCTTTCCATCAAGTCCGAACTTTGACTGAATATAACCTATATGTGATAAATAAATAAATTAATTAAAAAATAAAGAAATAGAATTAGAAGCAAAAATATTAATACCAAATTCACGAATCAACAATATTTCTTATCTTTTAAATAAAATTAACAAAATTACTTATGTGTAATTATGCATATGTATATTACACAATAATTAATTATATGTATAATATACAGAGAGCTCTGGAGCTATCGCAATTTTCATTAGATTAATAAAAGAAATTATAATTACGATATACATATAGAAAAATTATAATATTTTAAACTAAAAAATAACTAATCAAATTCCTATAATTTTGGAAAGTAAATAGCAATATTGCTATCTATTACCAATTTTGTATCCCGCAATCCTCAAAATTATATAAAAATATTTTTTCTAGAATATTAATAATACAACACGACGACGAAGCGTGGAATGACAATATATTTAAAACAGCTGTGCTGAAAAATTGTACTACTACAGCTTTACAAAGTCTTGTATAAATGTTTTTATATATTCTCCCGTAACAATGTGCAAGTGAAAATATTTTTACAAAGCTGACTGAAGCGTGATAATATGACTCACAGAACATTGCAGTTAACCACGAGTACAAGTATTCGCGTTATTGCAAATTATAGTGGGTGTGCAGATTGTGTTCGATAAATAACCCTTTACCTTGCTATACAATGTCATTGAACTAATGTGCTCATCCTAAAAAGGGATACACAATGGATCAGTTGTCTTAAGACGTACGGAATAATTCTTAATTATAATCAATACTTCAGGCGTTGACTCCAGAGCTTCAAAAATATCAGGCAAATCGTTAATCATTTAAACTTTATTTTTTGTGATAATAAATCAAAAACTACTCGTAAAATGTGCCCGCTCTCCGCTGTAAAGCATGCTGCGGCATGTCCCAACGTGACTAAACGTTTACTAATTTGCACACGCACGTATATGTTATACAGAGCTGTGTAAGTAGTGACAACTTTTTTTTACAGCTCTCATGTCATATAATTACATTTCGGAATACTATTCGAGATAAAATAATGTATGATTTTATACAAACGTACAAAACTGAGTAGCTTGAGATGGAAATTGTTTAGGGAAAAAGATATTTTCACACTACCTGAATCAATAACTGAAAAATATATCGGAAATAAAAACATACCGATGGACTCTTTGGTAAGCCGACTCTCTGTCCGCATGTCGTTAACAGATTTACCAGGCACTCTCTGACGCGACCCTGATAAAAAAAACCCTGGTTACACATCTCAAATATATAATTTATACATTATTTCATTTAACTATTACATTTTACATGTAAAGTTCGTTAATGTTACTCGATCAGATCTGTATTTTAATTGCAATCGTAATAAATTCTTCTTGAAAATGTTTAGTAACTTACCTGCGACATCCAAGGTCTTTTCCATCCAGCAATAGCGTTGTTATCAGCTGGTGACAGAGACAGCGAGCAACGCGGAGAGCCAATCGACTTTTCCTCAATACCTTGACGTATCAACCAACGTCGGCCGATCACTGGTGTTTGAGACAAATCGAACGTAAAGTCCATCGTTCTTCCTATTTAAAAATAAAGTAATTCACAATATTAGAAGACATATTAAAAATTGTATCTATATTTTTACATGACTACAATAAAATATAATTACTGCATTTAAAAACAAAAGCTAAAAACACATCCAAATATTTTAAAATAATCGTAAGGAGAAGAAAGAAAAAATAAATTACATACATATTTATTTCAGGGAAGAATATAATTCAAAGTAATATTATAAAAGCGTTAGTTTAATTCAGAAAATAATTATTTATCGCTATTGTTATTTTTATCGCAACCTGTTGTATCGTGAAATAAATTATCCGTGCCACGCATGCATGCCGCAAACAAGAAACAAAATTTGTAATAAACATCCAAAGAAAAAAAATTATTAATTTAAGCAAAAATTAAGATTTACCCGGTAGCTCCTTCTTGGTAAATATTTCCGTGTCGGTAAAACTAGGATGCGGTGACGCTAATGAGGAATCCCAAGACGACCCGTGCATTGAAGTTGGCGGTGCTACAAGTGTTGACGACCTCGTCACCACGAGTTTCAAAATTTTCAGCGCTTCTTTCCATTGAGTGCCCTAAAATATCAATTTCTTTCATTAAATAAACAAAATTAATTGCAAATAATTTTGTAATCATTAAATTAACCCTCAAACATCAAATTTAAAAAATCTTTAACATTAAAAAATCGTTTTATGTTATCGTAAATCTGCGTTCTATTTGAAGATTAATAATCAATTGTAAAATTATTTTAATATTAATTTTAATAAATTTAATAATTATAATTAAATATTAAATATTTTACCTCAACGTATTTCGAGATTACTCTCAACAGTTCGGTATTGATTGGTTGCGCGGCTGGAGACGCCAGATCCACGTAATGTAACATGCAGTGTATAATACTGAGCACCGGCAATGCTACACTGCTCGGACCCTTCTCCAGTACTTCCACGAGGAAAGCAAGCATGTTGAAACTAAGATGAGCGTAAGAATCGTAAAGGTACTTCACCACACATTTAGTCCACTGGAAACTTTCCTTACTGAAAGTACGTCGGCTGTACAATGTCATGACAGTGCCGAGGTTCTCCAGTTTCTTCCCCTTTTCCGCGCTTACCTGTAAGAAAATTTGGAAAATGAGAACTAATTAACAATATGAAGCAAATAAATTGCACAAAATTATTTTTATTTAATAATTAAAAATAAAAGTAAATAAATAGGAAAAGATTCTTACCTGCGCAATATTCTCCGCGCTTCTAATACAGAGTTCGTTGGCGTCTTCATAATTCAGTAGCATGTAAGGAAGTAGCGATACGACATTCATTGGAAACGCGAGACTCTGTGTAGGATCGACTACTGGCAGATCCAGCAGCGGCGTGAACTGGGATAGAAGCGTAACAACTGGCTCATAAGTATTCGGACTGGTGCACCCTTTTAATAGCAGCGCGTGCACGCCGGGAAATGAAGTCCACCGTAATTGCTGTTGCAGTTTTTCAACCTTGTCTCGGGCATCGGGTCGATCAAGTGGAAGCCTGTGTAACACACGGCTCAACAGTCGCAGCGCCAAAAGAAACTCGTGCTCATAATCGGATTCTAGTAAGGATACTGATAGCCAAAACAGTTGAGCTAATATCGTCATTTTGTCATCTTGAGTGGCAGAGTCGCCTAGTAGTTTCAAAGATTGCGCCGATCTTGACCGAGACAAATTCGAGTTAGGGTATTTGTTGCCACCAGTTCTGTTCTCCAACTCTGCAAACATTTTTATTGACGAATTAATGAATTAAATAATTCAAATAAATTATTAAAATTAAATTATTTAAATTAAGATTTAATTTATACATACAGAAAGTTTGCATTAAATGTTATAAAAAGCTAATACAATAATAACCTTTCATATCGCTAGTCGCAGAATTTCCACCGCTGGACCTCTTCATACAGTAGCTAACCGAGTAGCTAGTGCTTCTTGTATGTCCGCCTTGATTTAAATGAGAAATTACGTGTGGTCCAGCTGGATAACCATTTCCTCCTGGACTGCGCTTTCCACCGATTATATTTCCTGACACGGGATCTTTATTGTTTAAATTAGGTGTCGATTTAAAGATCTCTTTCATAAAATCGAGCGGCCTAAAGTCAGACTCCAGCGAATCAACAGCTGCTTCCAATGTTAGTAACAGCTCTGTTACGTATCCCTGATTAAAATTATAATTATTAATATATTATAATATTATTATATAAAATATTCTACTTAAAAACATTTTTTAAATTAATTTTTTTTAATTTAATTAACTATTGTTTCAAGTAAAAGTTATGTCGATAAGAAAGCTGCAACACCTGCATGTCTTCGCCTTGCTCGGCGACCGTCTCCACCAGCCTAGACAAAATATCAGACAGCATTCTGGACGTTATAGGAACACGTAACGCTCGAAAAACTTGCAGCGATCTTCCTGCGTAGTGTCTGGACGAGCAAGAAAGACCTAACTGCAGTGCCGTCTGTGCCCATCTTTGGCTGACAAGTGCGTGCGGCAAAGAGTCCCTGAAGACACGCAGTACGTGTCGCAATAATATTGTAAGTTGCTCGGCGCTGCGCACCCACCATACTTTAGCAGTCATGTCCTCATAATTCCAGAGCGGCTGGTTCGTCCTGGAAATTACAAACAATATCAAACTAGAATTTTTGCTTCTAAAAATATAATTAACAGTATTATTAACACGTTTTATTATTAACAGTATATATTAACACGCATACCTGGAAGCTAAGAAATTGATCAACGATTTAATAACGTCTTGTATCGGCATGTTGGGACCTGGCTGAGGACCGGTCCAATTATGCGCGTCCTCTGGAGTTACAATGACAGGCGGCACTGGGTTCGCCGCCGTTCCGCTTGAAGCTGGCCAACTATTGCACACCGCCGGTTCTGCAAAAAAAATTTTTTTTTTATTTCAATAAAAAATTAAATAATAATAAATTTATACGATATGTTCAGATGTCTTACCGTACGAATGAGAACTCCCATAATCTTTGCTGTCCTCCGCCGACTGATTCATGGACGTCGGCGGAGTCGAGGTCGACGTCGACAAGGACGAATGAGTCGGTGTGCCATCTCCAACTGAGGAAGACGGTAGCGGCGGAGGAGGAGGAGGAGGCGGGGGTGGCGGTGGGACCGGCGGAGATGCTGAGGAATCTAGAGGCATAGGTGGTGGCGGCGGCGGCGGTGGAGGTGGCGGAGGAGGCGGCGGCGAAGACGGAGGCGGCGGAGAAGACGAGGCTGGCGGTGTTGCTGGTGGCGGAATCGCGGGAGGCCCATATAAGTAACTATCAAACTCCGGGTCCATCTCCGTGAAGTTATGGTCCAGCACTGGCAAGGTCGGAGTGGACAGACCCAAACCTAGCTGTTCGGTCTTCGAGGCGAGCAGGACGCGCGCTACGCCAAGGTGGTCACGATGGTCGCCCAGAACGACCAGCAAGTTTAGCAGCAGGCAGCGACAGTGATCCCGTACCAGCGGCCTTGAGTGATCCAGGCCGAGAAAGACTATGTGCAGCATCAGAGGCACGTGTATGGCCCAGTCGAGCTGAATTCCATCGACAACAACGTCGGTGAGCAGCATCACGGCGATATTGCATCTGAAGCAACGTAGAAATAGGATTATTAATCGGGTCACACAGAGAAACAAGCAAGATGTCTAGAAACTCGAAATCTTACCTGTGAAATCCGCTTATCGGCTGAGAACTATCAGGAAGATATTCAGTTAGAGGAGCGAAGTACCCACCATATTCCGGCATCGGCAAGGGGTGCGGCTGAGGAATGTCGAACTTCTCGTCAACGCACGGCATCTTTCCGTTCACGCAAACGGGTCCATTGCGAGCAACGTAACACGACTCGTCCGTGGTTAACTGCAAAATAATGTTAAGTTATATTCAAATTGGACTGTCTCATCGAGACGCATCGCGTGCATATTTTTTTATTCGTCGCTTAAAGCTCCTCGATCATACGCGTTCGCGGACTTTTTACGGCGATAAATCAATTTTTGATAGAACGACGTACTTCAGCTTCCGTCGTCGGAGTTGATAGATCATCCGGAAGAACCGGCGGACCGCTTGCAGTCCTCGTTTTTTCTGTCCTTGGGGTTTGAAACCCCGCGAGTGCTCGCAGCGCAGTGTCAGATTTCGAGCTGAAATAGAAAAATTCGAGTGTCTTGCAAAAAATTTCAATTTTTCCGATACTATAAAATAATGTAATATTTCATGTTCGAAATAGTCGTCTTCAAAAATTTCTCTATACTTAAAAAATATATATATATATAATACAATATTTTAAATAAGTAAAGGTTTGATTGTAAAGCTTTACAATTTTAATTAAACAGTATATTACAATAAACTTTTACCCTGTTTTAACAGGATCCTCGCCGGAATGTCTTTTAGTATGAATAGTGCCTTTCTCCACACCGAGGTCGCGAGGAGGGTTTGCTGGATCGGCAGCGGGTGCGTCGCTATGCGATGAGGCTTTTCTCATGCTGGTAAGTCTGTAGAAGGGCGGCGTTTCTGTTCGTTCGATCAAGCAATTCAAGGTCTCGACTGTTTCCAATTCCGTCATCATCTCGTCGACGAGACGATCCGGGCGAGCTCGCGCCAAATACAACACTACACGCTTTGCCTGCAAATAAAATTATTAATATTAAAATAATGAAATTATTTTAACGCTCAAATAAAATGCAATATTATAATAACAAAGGCAAATTTTGAAAAGGTACTTAAAATATTCTTTTTCTTTAATATTTAGCGTATTAATTAGAAAACATTCTTTAAAATTTATGTATTAAATCAAAAAATATAAACTAAAAGTAGCAGCGTTTCTAGGATAGTGTACCATTTCAGGGTGAAAAGTGCCACTTACATATGGTAGTAACTCCTGAGGCGCCATCCCCGAAACGATAATCAAATAGCGGATGATGACTTTAAGATTATTCGGCCAGCAGCCGCACAAAGTTGCCCAGAGCTCCTCTGTTTCTTTAGGATGTTCGTCTGAAAACTTCGCCGTGATGTAGAAGAGATTGTTGAGCACCATCTCGGTCGCCTCCGCACTGCCCCAGCCTTCTCTGCGCGTTCCTCCGCGTGTCACATCGCTGGTATAATACTATTAACACAATTAATTAATTTATTTATTTTATTTTATAAAAAATACCATTTTTAATAATTAATTGTAAAAATATTCTAACATCAAAGTAGATTCTATCAATTAAAACTAAACTTTAAGATTAAAAACAGCTGCATGTGTTAATTATACCAGTTCATTAATTCCAGCAGTTCTTCCACATTAAAAAAAAAAATTAAAATAAAAAAAAACGGGAAAAACAAATTATTAACGATTGCTTGCATCGCGATATCATTATTACCGATGATAATTGCGAGAGCACCGGAAGGAAAGAGCAGATATCGAAAATCGATTACATCGTACTATTTGAATGCCAAGCATAAAGGTTCTCCAGCTAACTACTTGAATTACAATTCTCGTTGTCCGTAATCGAAAATAGTACTTTCATCAATAATCGAACAGAAATGCTCGATGAAAGGCAAAGATAATAGACAGCACGCTCTTTTTCCATTAAATGGATTTCCCTTCGAGTCTGGCATACCACTTCGACTGATCATTTCAATTATGATGCTTGTAATCAAATTAGTGATCACGAGGCGCTCTTATGATTATTGACAATAAGTTAAATTATTAAAAAAAAGATATCTCATACGTCGGATGTCTTTATCTTGGCGCATTTCGTTACGTATTATATTTTCACGGATTCTGTTTAATTACTGCTTCACCATACGTTCAGAATTCATTTCCGACATCAGGTTTTCCCGAATTACAGAAAGACGTCAAGTTTTTCGAAATATAAAGAGACGCCAGAGCGATTCCAAATACACGGAATTTTTCATACTGAAAACTGGCACAGCTCGATAAAAGTTGGTGACCGCGTTTAGAACAGAGGTACATTAATCTTATACAAAATCGATGAGAACTTCTTCAAGAGTAAGCTAACACGTTTATCTAACGCCTGCAAAGAATAAGCATTGCACTTTTCGTTTTGCATCAACGAGGTGAAATAAATTCTGAAATTTTACAACATGAATATAGAATTTTTTCTTAAAAATATATAAATCGAAATCGAGATCAAAAACAATTTTATCAGATATTCAGATCATCAGGGGGCGTAGCTCAGATGGTAGAGCGCTCGCTTAGCATGCGAGAGGTACCGGGATCGATGCCCGGCGCCTCCAAGATCACTTTTTTGCCTTCTTTCTCAAAAACTGAATCGTAATTGTAATCCAAAACAATCTCATCAATCATTTAAATCATCAGGGGGCGTAGCTCACATGGTAGAGCGCTCGCTTAGCATGCGAGAGGTACCGGGATCGATGCCCGGCGCCTCCAGGATCACTTTTTTGCCTTCTTTCTTCAAAACTGAATCGCAATTATAATCCAAAACAATCTCATCAATCATTTACAGCATCAGGGGGCGTAGCTCAGATGGTAGAGCGCTCGCTTAGCATGCGAGAGGTACCGGGATCGATACCCGGCGCCTCCAAGATCACTTTTCTTTTTGATACCTTTCACTGAAAGTGTATCACTTTCGTGAGGTAAAATGATCCTGTTTCAGCCTCCACATTATCAGGGGGCGTAGCTCAGATGGTAGAGCGCTCGCTTAGCATGCGAGAGGTACCGGGATCGATGCCCGGCGCCTCCAAGATCACTTTTCTTTTTGGCACCTTTCTTTGAAAGTAGATCACTTTTCTGAACTGAAATAATCCTCTTGCAATCACTCCATCATCTGGGGGCGTAGCTCAGATGGTAGAGCGCTCGCTTAGCATGCGAGAGGTACCGGGATCGATGCCCGGCGCCTCCAAAGTTCACTTTTTTTGCCTTTCATTTAAATTGGATTGCAATTATGATCCAAAATGATCCCATCAATGATCCAGAAAGGCAAAAAAGTAAACTTTGGAGGCGCCGGGCATCGATCCCGGTACCTCTCGCATGCTAAGCGAGCGCTCTACCATCTGAGCTACGCCCCCAGATGATGGAGTAATTGCAAGAGGATTATTTCAATTCAGAAAAGTGATCTACTTTCAAAGAAAGGTGCCAAAAAGAAAAGTAATCTTGGAGGCGCCGGGCATCGATCCCGGTACCTCTCGCATGCTAAGCGAGCGCTCTACCATCTGAGCTACGCCCCCTGATAATAAAGTGATTACAAGAGGATTATTTCAATTCAGAAAAGTGATCTACTTTCAAAGAAAGGTGCCAAAAAGAAACTGATCTTGGAGGCGCCGGGCATCGATCCCGGTACCTCTCGCATGCTAAGCGAGCGCTCTACCATCTGAGCTACGCCCCCTGATGATCTAAATAATTGATGAGATTGTTTTGGATTACAATTACGATTCAATTTTGAAGAAAGAAGGCAAAAAAGTGATCTTGGAGGCGCCGGGCATCGATCCCGGTACCTCTCGCATGCTAAGCGAGCGCTCTACCATCTGAGCTACGCCCCCAGATGATTTAGTGGGTGCAAGAGGATTATTTCAGTTCAGAAAAGTGATATACTTTCAAAGAAAGGTGTCAAAAAGAAACTGATCTTGGAGGCGCCGGGCATCGATCCCGGTACCTCTCGCATGCTAAGCGAGCGCTCTACCATCTGAGCTACGCCCCCTGATAATGTGAAGACTGAAGCAAGATCGTTTTACTTAAAAAAAGTAATCGATACTCGGGCGCCTCAAATTTTTGTTTTTACCCTTTTGTCGACAATAAATCATCCTCGACGTTTCGTGGAGATATTGAAATTATAAGACAGTATACAAGATAGTATACAAGATTATAAATCCAGAAACATTCAATAGCAGGAGAAGATAATTGAGACAACTAGAACAATTTCGACGTCTTATTGTTAGTGCGCTATTCCCTTTAAACAATTTTCGCTCGTCTTTAAATTAAACGCACTCCATTTTTATCAGTTGTGTTTAATAAGAAGTTAAATTAAAAGTTGCGAGATTCAATTATCTTGTCAGCTTTTTCACAAATTAAAATAAATAATCATAATAAATACATATATACGCAATTATAATGTGCAAATATAAAAAAAAAGAGTAAAGGCGTATAGAAATCAGAATTTCGGAACAAAATGGCACTCTTTGCAGCTTCGTTCACCAAAATCGATTCCAAATTATCTCAACTAGTGAGTTTCATTTACCTGGTAATAACTCAGCGGATTAGACGGCGGTGGTACATTAGGATCGACCAATTCCATGTTATGCAACCAGGGTAACAAATATTGGAGCAGCAATTGCCGAACTTCTCTGCGAGCAGTTTGAAACCGGTGAGTAATTTCTGAAACACATAAATTGAGTATAAATCTCTGCAAAATCACTCCGAGAAATTATATAAATAACATATCGCATGTCCGTGTATTTTTTCATAAACATTAATCACTTGAAACATTTACTTTATCAAAATACGTATATTGTGCAATTATTCTCGTTAAAATAAATAACGTAATAAAATTGTATGAAAAGAAATGTGCGCAAGTTATATCTTTTTAAGTATATAAAAGTGTGTAATTCAATTTCATATTAATAACAAGAATAATAATTGTTAAAAAATTATATAATAAAACAATATTAAAATTGTAAAAATATAGAATTATAGATTTATCAAATAATAAAATTACGAAATTAAAACACTAGAAAATAAAAAAATTTGTAGAATTAACAATATTTTAATAAATACCATTTTATTTATTAAATCACTGCTAATGCTAAAAATTTGATCCAATTTATTAAATTATATCTCTTCTCCCTATTAATATTTGGTAATATAATTTTTCGACAGTGCGTAGGCGCAGGTTTTTTTTCTAGCAAAATTCATTCAGCTTCTCTCAAGGGTTTACATGATGATATTAGATTTCATCTGTAATGTGCGTAATGCATGTCGAGTGTTTCGCCGTCGTTCTCTCTTAATCTGTAAATACCTAAACGCCAGCTATTCTATGACTCGAACGAATCCAACGAAGTGCAATACCATTCTCTTTGCCTTTCTCTTGCCTGCCGCATTCATTTCCATTACGTATTTAATTACTTTCGTGCGCGGACGAACGCATCCCCAATATTGCTTTACACGTATTACGGTAAATTAATGTGCAAGTTTAAAGCGGCAAGACGTAGACAGGCATATTCAATATTTTCATCGGCAAATAATATCCAAAATAACTCGAGTACACACATATACGCGTGCGTGCGATTACAGAACAAAATTAGTACTTTTACTTGATTATTCAAATCCGTTCCAGCCATGTTCCGCGTATCAAGCAGAATTTTAAAAAAGTATTAGCTATTTAAAAGCTATTTTAAAAAATTAATAAACGCACCGATCAAATATCAGGAGGCATTTTAATCTCTTGCTACATGATATTATTATATAATTTTCGATACGTGAAATAAAGTATTTCCCACTTGCGCTAAAAAAAAAAATATATAGTTACTCTCAAAACATTTTATCTTTTTTCGTATATTAAAATTTTCAATATGTAAAGTACAAGACTGTCTTCTTACTTAATACACTTTTAAAAGGTTTTTATAAAAACGCACTTTACTAAATCGTAAAACTCGTCACAAGCTGGTGAGTCTTTTACCCCTCGTATATCTAAAAATTTGAATCCGCTGTAAAGCGGATAAACTTATGACTAATATAAGCTCTGCCATCCGCGTTTCGAATTATTAAATTCAACACTCGCGTTGAATATATTTTTATTCTCATTATAAGAGCACGTTACACACGTTCAATCTTCAACAGCCAGTTTAAAAACTAAAAATTATCAACTAGAAAAACCATCGCCGCGCGATTCAAATCTCTTTCTTTCTTTCCGCGTATTAAAACTTTTAATCTATTCACGGCTGGAATAATTATTAGATTTAATTCCGCGTTTCGAATTAAAGTAAACTCTTTTTCTCTCCTTCATACCGTTATTGAATGCGATACACGCAGAGTTTTTCCGTGAGATAAAAAATTGTTCGTCACTTTGAGCACGGTAAAACGAGCGGACGTAAACCGATTAGACGGAAACGTGCAAGATAGTTCCGCAGCTCGCACAATAAAATTATTTTCCATCGTTATACGTTCCTCTCGCCAGCCCTGCACTTTTTCAACCCTTCAACGCGCACTAAGAAAGGAAAAAAAAAAATTGATTGCAATAACCATAATATTATCATAATTCATGGTTAATCCAGACGTTAGAAATATTGTGAAATTACAGTTGGGTTTAAAATGTGCTTTTCTCATGGTAATCATTTCTACCGTACTGGTGATAATAACCAAAAGTAACTTGCACATTTTTCTCTCGGGAAATGCTGGATATTGTTTTTCTCTACGTGGCTCACGACGTCTGACGACACGTCGCACGTGCATTGCGAGATGAAACCAGAGGGCTATGCAAACGAAGCTGCAGAAGCTTTGTGCGTCTTACGGTTCATTAGCAATCGCGGTTGCACTTAAAGGGTTAAATTCTTAAACACGCCGGTCACGGCCGACTTTCCATTAGTCTACATTATTCCCGGGCTTAATTAAGAAATCAAGTTCCGCGAACCTCCCACGAATCCACGCGACACTCAAGGAAAGCTTCGGGGTTTTTTAATTTTTAATCTCCCGCACCCAGGGCGCGAGCTTTAAAAAGAACAAGTTTCAGCAGTTTGACTCTTCCAATCTGCCTTGTACAAGTTTCCGATAAGAAAAGCAATTAAATCATTCGGCTTCGCTGAGCTTTTCAATCGCGCGTAATTGAGAGGCGAGAGAAGTTACTTTTTTTGCTTCTTCGCGAAAACTTCACGCCGGTCATTATTTTTTCATCGTAATGCACTTGCAAATTTTTGTAAAATTTGCGGTCGCTAATGGACGAGTGACGTTTGCTCTGCACGCGAAAATATCGTTCAAGTGGACGCGTATGCATTGGAAAAAAAAAAAAGGGACTGCTCTCAGTGCACGAATGCTTCTTCAATCAATTCAGGATCAGCGGAAAAACTCAAATATTTTCTCTTATCAATATTAAATTGCATATAACTGTTTTAATTAGATAAAACAGACGTGCGGTAATGTTTATCACATTACGATAGCGTCACGCCTCTGGCATAATGTAATCGATGAAAACGTGGACACGTAAAGATTGCTGTTGACATCAACATCCCTCTCAAAGTGATGGATTATTGAAATATTTGTGCGTAATTCTGCTAAATCTCACAGATATTTCCCCTGTTTTCGCGTTTTTGTATTAACATGTGCAGCGTTCTTTCTCCCGTCGATACAAATTTTTTATCATATTACTTGCATATGAAACTAATATAAAACTTTAATAAAGTCCGCGATTTTTTTTCCTGCAATCTTGTGAAACCATACAAGTTCTTTACCAGCTAGCATTTTGCGTGCAAACTTATAAATCATCCGAGTTTTAGTTTAATTTATAATTATTAGCGTAAATATTTCAATATTATACACAAAATAAATAGTTATAAATGCATAAAAAGTGCTTTTTATTAATTTATTGTTTTTAAAAGGAAAAATTTTATATAATAAAAATTAAATAATAAAATTATTATTTATTTAAAAAATATATTTTCTGAATACTATTAAAAAATTTTTTTTATGGTTTTAAATAAAATAAATATGTAATAATTTTAATGAAAAAATGCTAGTTTTCATGGAAATGTTACAAACTTTAAGAAAAATTACAGTTTTTATGCATGGAATGTTCCGAATTATTATCTAATTAAACGTATTAATTTGTTAATATGTTTCTGTATCATATTGCAGTACAGAAACAATATATCTTTCTTCTCCTCTTATTAAACAAAGGTTATAAGGTTGCAATCCCGATCATATTTCATTTTAATTACTATCAAAAGACAAAGTTTCAATTGCAAGAGAATAATTCTAAACAATATTCGCTATATAAAGCATGCAATAAACTGCGCAAGTTATTAATTGTGCTTTCTCCTACAGGCTTCTCTTTACTTTCCCAAATTAATTTTTGTCAATATGATATTATTAATACACCCCAAATTACAATATTATAAAAAAATGACAAGGTACTCATAAAATGTTCTCGCTATATGTAGCATTAGAACTGATTGAAAAGTATCGAAATTAAACGCGATTATTATTTTGGCATTTAAATGTGATAGTAATTTTATATTATATTTTTCAATATTTTACTGATATAATTCTGAGACGCATCAATTAAAAAAAATGCTTCAAAATCGTCACAATAGTGTTATTTGAGAATTTAAAAAATACATAAAAGAGTGTCTACTTACCACTGAACATCGGCATTGTCAATTCTGGATGTAACTGAGCCAATTGGCGCGAAAGGTACATCTGGCTGCGGCAATAAGTAGTCGATAAAAGGACATCCAGCGTGCCTCCTCTGATCGTACCTCCAGAAGAGATCTCGCCAACAGGATTACTTTGTTGTCCCGGACCGGATGTTACGGTGGCAGCAGAGCTTGCGAGAGGATCATTGTGTCCTGCAACAAGAAACCCCGGATGAAGGTGCGAATTACATCTCGCCAAAGTATTAATAAACACCAACAAATACGTTTTACTACTAAATACCAATTTACGTTGCCTTTATCGCCTTTATCGATGGCATTTATTAGTGAAACACGTTAAATAACAAGTTGAAGTTAATAATTATTTTCAGTAATAATTAATTGGTATCAAATCGATAAAATATGGCATTTGAAGTTTATTTGAGCTGCGCTTTACGATTCCACGCATTCTTTTTACACACAACATATTTCATATAATATATTACATTTATGTATTTTATATTTTATATTTCATTTAATATATTTTATATTTGCGCCCGTGTATGTACATTTTCACCAAATTAAATACATTTTGCTCTTTCGCCGGAGAACTAAATGTCGTCATTCTGCAATTTCTTTGTAGTCGCATCTTTTCTACGTTCGGCGGACGCTTCTCAAACAGAACTTCATACACGACATATCAAAGTACCTCCTGGCGGGCATATAATCTTTTCCTTATAACAAAATAATATATTTCTTTGAGCCTTCGCTTCATTTTAACCGATATACCGGCGATGCAGCAGTATTCCTTTTCTATTTTTTTTTTTTTTTTTTTTTTTTAAGTTTAATTTCGCCAATCATATTAAAATTTAAAACCTGCAAACTCACCACCGTTTGTATCTTATCATAATACAGCAATTACAATCCAATCGATTAATCAAAATTTATGGCAATGTACTTTTTTACAATTATAAAAAAAAATGTCTAGCAGATGAAACATCATCTCTCTTCAATTTTTTAAATTCAATGTCGTGCATTTCACGCATAGAAAAAAAATCAACACAAAATTCCCTCCCGACGTAAATTATCGTATTACTCATGTCATTCTCGGCTTGTAGTTATTGGGAAAAAAAAAAAAATGATTAACAAATGAATCGCGAATCTCTCCCTCATGAATTGACGTGCATCGCGAAGAGGCGGGAATTTGTACATTACTTTGATGCGCAGAAGCCGGAATGCACCAAGGTTTATCAGGAATGGATGCGTCGGAACATCCCGCAGAAATAGCTGAGACGGCATTCGAATATATTCTCCGAAAGAGTTGCAGTTTGTGTCACCAAAGTGTTAAAATCCGAATTCTCGTTATAAAGTGCGCTCTTAATTTCTTGCTTTTCTTTAAAAAAAAAAAAATATATATATATATAAGTAAAACACGATATCATTATTATCAATGTTAAAACTGACGTGTCGCTACTGATATTAAATTAATCTATCCGATGATAAATTGCGCTATTAGAACAATGTGTCACGCGAATATCTCAGAAGAGAGAAACTCATTAAGCGATCGCTAACAAGCGGAAGGATTGCGTCTCGCACTTGAAATCGTCGTGCCAAGTGTTGCTCATCCTATATGCACAAAACGTTATGAAATGCTCGACTGTGAGGTTCGTGTGCGAATTGAGCGGATTTAAGTGTTGCGAGATCGCGGTTAAAAGGAGCTACACGGCACCGTGTCACAAGTCGTCTATAGAATTCGGACAGTCACTTGATAAATGATTCCGCGCGTCTTGTAAGTGAAACACGCTTCGAAATAAAGCCGCCTTGAGATCGGTAAATCACAGATATGCACTAATTCATATCTTAGATTCATATTCCAGATATTTGCGCACGATTTCGAATCCTTTTACAATTTAAATGAACGGCAATTTAAACTCAGTTACGTCACGTGTTTATAAAAAGATACAAAGTATGAAAGAAGGGTACAGGAATATTCCTTCTATCGCTTAGAAATATATAATTTGCATTCGGTTCTAATATGCATTCATGTTTATTTTTGTTTGTAAAGAAATATTTTTACTTTATTCTATAGCAATAATGTTAAAATGTTATAGAATCTTAAAACGCGAAACGTATTTCATTTCTGCTGATTCTTTTCTTCTATATAAATATATGTTTATTTAATTTTGTTATTTATTGTACTTGATTTTGTGTATGTCTCTAAATTAAATTTTAAAGATATAATTTATTAAATTTAAATTTAATATGTATTTATATAAAACATGCTAGAAACGCGAATTATTTCGATCCACCGGTTTCATATATTTACTTTAGAAGTGTCAATACGAAGTATCGTCATTATCAAAGTTATAAGATCTTATCAATAAAATATTTTTTTTTTTAGCGAAAAACGTTTAAGAACCCGTGTCGAAGAAGCGTTTATCAAATTTGTATTTTAATTTATATTTTATTTTGCCAGAATAACAGACGCTTAGGTCGTTTAACATAATCTGAATTAATTATAACTGAGATAATAACAATTGTGTAATAACGACTTGTTAACGTATCTATTCCGCGAAGGATTTCCTGCACGCGACAGATAAGCATCGTGTCTCTTTAATTTTTTTTGTTTCGCAGTAAAAAATCATCTCGTGATAAGAGTGCAAAATGATTGTGCTCAATCGAGCAACAAAAATATGGAAAATTACATAAATCTATCACTTGCTGCTTTTGTATTCTCTCTTGTTAACGTCAAAGCGGCCAGATAATCATTTCAAACATAAAAATATTTATAACTTATTTCAAATATAAAAATGTTAATAATAATAAAGAATTAATAACTTCTTTGTAACGTAAAATAACTTTGTAAATGTTTGCTTTCCGAACATCAAACGATCATCGCCGATCTCACTTAAAGCTTCTAAATTCAGCCTTCATGTCAATGATCTAAACTCTATCTCCCTTTCTCTGTTTCTCTCTGTCTCTTTTCCTTATTCTAATCTTACTTTAAACATGATACATTAATACTCTTCCAGGTTATCGCGTGTGACGCAAATTGTTATGCCTGAAACGGTTGTCTTCAGCTTTTCTTCTCACTGACGATCAGTTTGAGACCAACGCGCGAAGATGATCGCTAATAACAGCATCAACATCACAGATTTATGCAATCATCAAACTGACCCATTCTTATACAACCTTCAACTGTACTATACACCAATTCTCGTGTTTCTGGGTCTGCTGGGCAACTGTTTGTCCATGTGCGTGTTCTTCGGCACGAAGCTGCGCTACTCCTCGTCCAGCATTTACTTAGGAGTGCTGGCGATCAGCGACAGTGGCTTCCTCATAATAGTCTTCGTGACTTGGTTAAAGATGGTACTTGTGGACCTTTTCAATCGCCCAGGCTTCTGCCAGTTCTTTACCTTCCTCGCATATTTCTTCAGCTTCCTCAGCGTGTGGTTCGTTGTGGCCTTCACCATCGAGCGATACATAGCAGTCCGTTGGCCGCTTCGACGACAGTTCTTATGCACGGTGACCCGGGCAAAAATGACGGTGACGGGGCTGACAGTCCTCGCGATTCTATTAAATATGCCGGTAATTTGGTTCCGCGAAATCATCATATTTTGCGACACGAAAACCTGCTACTCGGTCTGCTACTTGAATATGGACCGGGGGTTTTGGGCATCCGCGCACAACAATGTCGACATGTTTATAACTTTCGCTGTACCCTTGACCATGATAGTAATCTTCAACGTCCTGATAGCGCGCAACATCTACAAGTTCGATCACGTCCGTAGAACCTTGACCATCGAATCCGAGGCCTCAAACGAGAGGACCTATATTCCGCGGGACAGAATGCCGCAGACTAAGGTCACGAAGATGCTTCTGCTCGTCTCGAGCGCGTTCTTCTTCCTCAATATGCCTGCGTTCGTCTTCAGGCTGATCGCTTTTCACTATGTATGTATAAACAGCTTCGTCATATATGTTAACTAATTAATTAAAAATTGTAAAAAAAAAAAAAAAAAAACCGTGTTTTGCACAAAGTCTAATTAATAATGCTATTTAATATTTAAATACCATTTTTAATAGTATTTTGTGTTAATGTATTGTTAATTAATATTTCTTTTATAATTTTTTATACTTTATAAAATTTAATTTAATACTCTTGCATAATACTTTTGCAAAATTAAACGTCGATATAATTTAACAATTAACGTCGCAGTTTATGTTATTTTTTATTATAATATTATATTAATTTATAATATTATTGCTTACGTTTAAACAAAATATAATTAAAAGAAATCCTATATTAATGTTTAATATTAATAATAATATTTGTACATTCAGAGCGAATGTGAGTATCCAAAATGGGTCATTTCAACGCAGCAAATGTGCCTCTTGTTATTTGACACAAGTTTCGGAATAAACTTCATTCTTTACTGCGCGAGCGGGGAAAACTTTCGCAGAGAGATGATCGGCATGTGCACAAATCGTACAAGCACCAGAAGAAGCGGAACTTTAATACAAATGGCGAGTCACGGTAAACAATGTGATAATTAATGTATTATTTAATTATGATAACTGGTGCTTTCCATTTACACCAAAGCTCAGACAATTTTCACTTGTAACGTCACTTTTACGATAGAATGACATTCTAAGTAAAGATTATCCACATTTTGATGTAAATGGAAAACACACTAAATGGACTACAATTGTGCAAATGTTGCACTGATTAAAGAACTCGTCTTGTTCCTCTATCTTAAGTAAAATTAATATTTAAAAAAACGCAATGCATTCAGATAAAGTTATGCGTTTCTTTATAGTTTCAGAATTCACGCGCAGGTACAGCTCGTCAAAGCGACCACACTCTACCGAAAACGCGCAACGGAAAAGTTCTCAGGAAACGAAAAAACTTCCAGTGAACAAAGGATTATAATGAAAACATTAGCTGGAAGTGAATAAATGCATATTAGAAAGAGACAATCGAAAAATAATTTGCAACGCACTAATACAGTATTACAGCGCATAGATATTAAGATAAAATACATGTACTGAGAAAAAAATATAGTTACCTTTGGACTCGACTATATTTTTATGATATTTTTAACAATAGATATGATTTAATCAACTATATGTATAATTAAACTGAGTTCAAAAATAACTAGGTTTTTCTCCCAGCATTTAAAACTTACCGGCTTCGAGTTCCGTGGCTGGAAGCGGGCCAACGTTTCCGAAAAATCGTTGATCCAGTAACTGCAGAAGCTGCAGCGCTGCATCGTGGACCGGAGCACGGGGACATCCCGTGTTCATTAACGTCACGTTAATAACGCTCGTGTAATGATCGCAAGGATACTCTCTGAAGACAACGAGAAAATCATAAATGTATTCGCCATTGTCGTATTGTTTAATAATTTTGTTAATTTATCCGTAACTTATATCTGTGACAAGAGATATGCTTTATAGAATGCGATCAATATGACGCTGCGAATGAATTAACGCGTTTTTCTTTTTCTTATCAACTAAAAAAAAATTATTTGCAGCATTATGTTAATCGTATTCATAGTCTTTCCTCAATATGTTTCTGTATGTGTGTAGATATGTCGTGCTTTCTTCTAATAAACGATTTTGTATAAAGCATTTTATCTATTTCTACGCACCTGGCGCTGAAAATTGTTGCAAGTGCAAGAAAACAGCCATCAGCCACTTGAGGTGCGCCAGTATAACATCGGTCCACAACCCAATCCAAAAGTGTACCGATATCGGGATTTCCTTCGAGCAACAACACTACGGTTTCCCGTGCGAGCGTATATATCTAAAACACAAAACGAGATTACATAAAAATATATAGTAATAAAAAATAATAATACACATAATATATTAACATTACATTAACATTGTTACATGCACATTTAATTGTAATTAATAAATAGATTATTAATTACAATTGTTCATGTAATATTAAATTTACGTTTACAGATAAAATTCTAGACGAAATCGCGTATGAAACATACCTTTTCATCTTTGCTAGCCAATAACAAGTCCAACCATTGATACAAAATTGCACCATCTTCCGAAAGTGACTGTGGATTAAAACACGATCCGCAACAGAGTAACCCGCTCATAGCTTGCAGAGCTGAAAGCTGCAATTCCGTGCAAGACTTCTCTTCTTCTTGCATGGACGAAGTGCTCGTGAGCGGTCTGCCGTAAACGCCGGCCCAGCTAGCGAAGAGCATGAACAGGTTTCTTCTCAAATCTCTTTTTAACAAGGTATAACATATTTCCACTGAAAAAATAAGAAAGAAAACAATAAATTTCCCAGGCATGTTTTCACCTCGAAATTACTAAAATAAAATTACTTACATGAAAAACTCTTGATCATCTTCCTAATAAAGTTACAAAAGTGCAGCTTGATGTCTCGCACCGCGGGCGCTTCCTTATCAGTTTCGTTCTCTAGATATATACGCGCACCGTCTATATACTCAACAAATGTCGGGTGCAAAGATTGCGTCTCGCGGTCCAACACGGCAGGGCTGAAACAAGATTATTTTTAAGAATTTTACAAGTAAAAAAAAAAAAGCACAAAATAATACTAACCAAATACCGAACGTTCCATACTCGGCAATCAATTCCAAAACTCTCAACAGCTGCAATCTTAAAGCGTCACGTTTTCTTCGCCGTCTCATATTCTCTTGCTTCCGGTCAACTGCCTCCCGGATATAAGGTACTAACTCCTCCATCAAATCCCTGTGCAGGAAAAGTTTTTGTAGAATTTAATGTGTTCTAAAATTTAATCTCGTCTTTAAACGACAATTCCTTACTTGAGAGCGTCGGCGTTCACTTTCCCAATTGCCTGGACTGCAGCATCTCTGACATCGACAGCCTCACATCTCAGCAGGGGCACGGTCAGCTTATACAAGGCTGCTGGACTCGCGTTCGTGCCTGGTGATTTGTTGTCGCCACGCTCCGCAGACAGGCTGTCAGGCGACGAACTGCGGAAACAAGCCTGTTGCGTTTCACTATTTTTCACAAGCATCTTATTAAAGCTCATTAAGTAACAGATTAATCGCCGTGCACTCTAGAGTTTCTAATCTTTGGAGAAAGAAGTGATCGGGAACGGTCGTGGGGGGTGGTCTACGCAAGTACACGCGAAAAGAATTCGTTAGGACGGCAAATTAGAGAAAAAGAGAGAGCTCCGAAAGCTGAAGACTCAATGGAAAGTCAGGGGACATAGTGTGCTAAGTTACAACAGACAGGCAAAGACGAAGAGATCTCGGAAGTATTAATCTTAGAGAAAAGGTACGAGGTGTGCGAATTTACCAACGACCGTTCAAATCCCGGGTGACGTCAAGGGAAGCGTGGTCGTTCGCTCGCAGTTGTTAATCTTAGGCTCACCTGGTACGTTTGTGCCGGGTGTAGATGCCGGAAATGGACGGCACAGAGAACCGACCCGGCAGGGTCTGCGCCCCACCGAGATTCTCCAGGCTCTGACTCAACTCCTTACTCATGCACAACACACCAAACTCCACCGTATGCTGACCACTAGAGTATGCAATACAGTGTACCACCAATGCTCCTTGTATCAGACATTATTTACTGCTCAGAGACTACTACTCTAATATCCGGCGAAAGAGAGAAAGAGATAGAGAGAAAGAGAGGAAAAGAAATGTACGAGGCACAGTACGACAGGAGACAGCATGCAAGAAATGTATTGCGAAAAATAAAGCGAAGTATGTATAGTTGCGTAAAGGAGGATAGGAGTCCGCTCCCGAATGCAAGCGTGAATTTGGTATGAATTGGTGCCAGTTTGGGTAACAAAAGGACTGTTAGATGTGTGCGACGCCAGATAGTATCATGAATGCATGTAACATTGGATATCTTAACGTTTAAGACAATACAAAATTATAATTTAATAATTGTGCCAGTAAAGAACTAAAATTAAAAATTTAAACAACTTTATAAAATTGTAAAACACTTAATTAAAAACTATTCATATTGCATAATATAGTACGGAAAATAATACATAAGACGAGCAAAGTAAAATTTTTTTGTAAAAAATAGATACTGACAAACACCCAACACCAATTAATACCAAGTTAATTACTGATCTTATTTCGTGACTCACTTCTTAAACACTTAAAGCTTGGTATATTTAATTATTCTGATTCAAAATTTCTCTGAGATATACTAATAAACCAATATAATAAATATAAATCGCGTGCATGTTTTCTCCTCGAGCAGATGCTCGAACAAGACATTTTGTCACTTTCAATCTTCGTCGATTGCATCTGCAGCGAGTGTTTTAATGCACGCGATTATATGTATTTCCTTAAATTATACGTAATAAGTATGAATATCGTATTAAATGTTGAAAAAAATTAATTATTCGAATTTTGATATTCGATATTCGAAAGTTATCGCTGTAAACTATTTATGTGGCCAATTTTACCTGAGACTGAGGTCCGGGCTGGCGCACCGAACAACTGGATTCGGTACCGGTGGCACGACTCTGTATCCAAAAGTCAGATAATTCTTCCAGATGTGCATGTAGACATCTCGCTCGTTCAGCGGCTTTCTCACAGTCGTCGAGCTTCGTAATAATGAAGCTCGGTTGTCATTTACTGGCCTGCAAGACGAGATTAGTAATTACTTCACAATTTAAACGACTAATCTGTTTATGATTATATAAGCTAAAAGAGTCGAACTCACGTGGGATCCACTACCGAGAACAGAGAATTTATACGCGTAAAAACAATCGGCCAGGAGTGAATAACGGCGTTCGGACACAGCGTCAACACCCGGTCTTTTTCTAGAAAAGCGAAGAGACAACTGGCCCAGGGATCCGCGCCATTCAGATTGAGTGAAGAAGAACTCTTGGTGCTGTTTTCGTCGTGAAATCCTGCAAGATAAAAAAACGTAAATAGGTGTAATATATGATTTAAGTACATACATTTTCTAAATTTAACTTTATTTAATTTAAATTTAAATAACTTAAAAGCGCAACTGTAATATTACCAGCTGTCCAAACACAGCTACTTCTGTCAGCTATCCATTGCAAATCCACGTTCGACGTGGACGCAGCGGCAGCCTTTTCAGCTGGCGGAAGCATAGGGTAACATTTCTCTAAAACAGCAGGACAGCTAGCATCAATTACGTCAATAACTGGTTGATCATCTTCCGGTCCTCCTAAAAAATTATATATTTAAAATACACTTTGTTTAATAAATATAAATAATTTTATTACTTTCTCTCTTCCCCTCTTTCTCTCTACCTTCTCTCCTCCAAATCTATTTTGTCTAATAAATAAATATATAATATAAATAAATATATAATCACCCAGAGTCTTCAGCAGGAGCTTGACTTCCCGAAGAATGTGAACGGCCAATCGTCGAGGATAGAGACGACAGTTGCACAGCATGACCAAGGCGAATCCTTCCACAAGGTAAAATATGTTCGATACGGGTTCTACTTTCTAAAAATAAAAAATTAATTTTACATTTTGTCGTCTACAAATTATTAACGTCATAAAAATCAATGCAAACCTGGCCGGTTTCGCATTTCTTAATGCCAATTTCCACTCGTATGTTTACCCGAGTGTTGTCAACTGATTGCTCCTTAGCTCTCAAGCTGGGACTCGTCAGGGCGTTCTTCCAGCTAGTCAGCAGCTGCAGTAGCATTCTTAGACCGTTGTCGATGAGCTGCGGGAACGTATCTTGTACATCTCGGGCCAGAAATTGCGTGAACCCGAGCACGACGTCTTGCCGCCAATCGGGAAAATCTAATACCAGAGTCTGCAAGCTTTGATACGCCAGTGCGCGCAATTCTTCATCCATATGAACTGTCAAACGAGACAGTAAGTCAACCAGTTCCGCGCCGGTCATGCCATCGGGAATCAGTCGCGGCACGGCGGCGACACAAGTCCGAAAGAGATCTATCCGAGGCTTACGCTCACCGGTGATCATCTCATCAGGCTCTTTATTCATGTTCTGAGTACTGGTCATCATGAGGGGTCTACCGTAATGAACGTCCAGCGCACGTAAAATATCTACAAACACTCGGCGAACGTGCGGAAAATACGAGGACATTCCTATACTTCGCGCGGTGTCTTCTGTCAGCATCTAAATCATAAAAATATGTTCATATAAAATTATATAATTTGTATAAAATTAAATAACTCTTACAAAAATTCTATTTTTAATATATTTAATAATTTATTTAATTTAAATATTAAATAAACATATATGTACTTTATTCAAGTATGTCTTCTTAACACGCATAGTGTTTCCACTTGGCAAGACACCCATGGTGCGTGGCATGGGTGGTTCTCCTTCTTTCTGCTGCAAACTGTCGGCTACAACGAGGAACGCCCGGAGACCGATACTCATGCGTTCGGGAGTTAAAATTATTTTCACTGGTCGCCCGACAGATAATAAGTCAAACACTATCTCGCGCATCGCGAAGTCCAATCTCTCCTGCGCGATAAATTGAATAATTTTAACAAAAATGTTTAGCGGTGTGTCCCGCGGCACTACTGCTTTCGATCCCTTAGGAAACAGGGAGTTCACTATGCTCTGTAGTCTACTTTGCGTGGCAGAATTGCTTTCGCATTTTATTCGTATCATGTAAACCCAGAGTAAGCGGTATAAAGCCTCTGTAACAAATACAAAAGATAGATTACTTTGTTCTTCATTATCGTAGTTACAAAAATATATAAAATTACATTTAACAATTATATAATATATATGTATGTATATACTATATAATTAGTATTTTAGTTATACCTAGCGCAACTCGACACATCTTTGGATCGCGATTCTTTAAGTGAGATAGACACATAGCCAAAAAATAATGCCAGTTTTGTAGAAAGAATGTTTTCTGGCTGACGCAAAGCAAGCAAGTTACTAATGGGAAGAGAGCCAGTCGATGCTTAGATTTGGTACACATGTCTAATGTTGTTGAATACAACATTTCCACAAAGTTTTTCAAACACGGAACATTAACTTCGTTTTTTACAGCCTAAAATAGTAAAAAATAGAGTATTATCTGCCAATTACAATATTATTTGGTAAGATATAAATTATAATATTTACAGCAGCCACGGGGACGAGTATCTCAACAAAAAGACCAGCCAGAGCGTGTTTCACGTCTTTGTCTTTCACTTCTAAAAAATATTGAGCACATTCTTGCATAAATTGAAACGACGCTTCAAATTCTTCTATTGGTACCATCTAAAATGTTATATAGGTATTAAATAGGTATTAAAAGTGTTATAAATATTAAATATTAAACATTATATTAATAAAATATATGACAATTACTTTAACTCGGAAAAACTTCATTCCCATCAATAAAGAAATAATACTCTGCGTAGTATGAGGCCCCGGTTCTTTAGCTCGTAACTCTTTCAGCTCGACCATGAAACGTTTTCTCACTGACATAAATCTGGACTGCGCCAGAACTCCAATCACTTCAGCATAAAGATCAGCGATAATATGAATATTAGCTGCATTCGGTTCATTTTGTATACTAAAAAAATACATATATATGTATATTAATTAATTCATTTTTATCTTTCTTTCTTTATTCTTTTATTACAATGTTTCTTACCCTTCCCTATATTTGAAATGTTTGAAAGCAATATTTTCTATGTACGTCACTAAATCCTCGTGCCCAGGGTGAAATGGTAATTGACGTAAGACCTCAATTAACATCAAACAAAATATAAATTCAACGGCGAGATCTCTACGCTCTTGCAAGAGATCTGCCTCACTTCTTTCCACCGTTTCCACACTTCCCGATACTATCGTATACATGATACTGTAATATTACAATTGTTATTAACACTTATAAGATAAAAAAATTTATTACTTTTATTACCTTTTTCCTTTTTGATCTTCTTTTCCAGGCGCAGGTTTCTTCTGATCACCACCTTGATCGATAAGCTGTCGTTCGTACCAGTTAAAAAGGGCTTTTAATATCGACGGCAAACAATGTTCGGCAACAGAACCAAAGGCTGATAACAGTTGATCGAATTGTGGGTCCTCTCCTCTTTGCAATACTTTCGATAATTGTTTTTCCTAAAAATAATACTTTCAAATAATGTTGTTACAATAACAATCGCTTCGATGATCGCTTACATGTTCCGTCATAACAGCTTCCATCTTTTTTTCCGCCTGTGATGTAAACTCTGCAAAGAGAATACGCATCACGTATTCTCCTGGTCTGAGATCCATGTCTCCTATCTGCTGTGGCTTCACCGTCTCTTTTTGAGCACCCCAAGGCAACACCACAGTTATCGCGCTAACTCTGCTTGAACTTGACTCTAAAAAAAGTAACACAAATATTTGTATACAATTTATTTTGATATTGCTACATTCATAATGGAGTTTCTAAACTTACCATTGCCAGACACTGAAGTACTGGCAGTGTAAATACTGACAGCATCGCTGCTCTCGCCCTGCGTAGCTCCATGAACTGTAAGAAGCTCCTGCATAGGTTCAAGAGCAGCCTGCAATGTTGACTCGGCTATTCCCTCGTGTAATCCTTCGCTATGCGTCGCTCTTAATTCTAAGGCTTCTGCAAAAGTACAACATACTCGTAATATATTTGCCGAAAATATAATTCTTCTAGTGAATTCGAAAATATATATTTTAAGCCACTTAATATAAGCATTACACAAAATTATCAACATTTTTTATTAATAAATTAATCAATATAAATTTTATTAAATAATTTATTTTTTTGTACTTTAACATTTATTAAATATTTTCAAAATTAAAAAATCTGTTTTTAATTAATTAACATAGTTGAAATAACTGCAGAGATCAACAATAAAAGAAACTGAAAAATGAAGCCGTATAGCAGACACTAACATAGATGCTAATTCAATTACATCCTGACATTTAAGTTCATATATTTAAATACCTTATATACTAAAATACCAGAAAATGTATATGCACAGATATATTTTAAAGAACTTACCTGCTTGGGGCTCATTCCCAGCACTTGGCTGAGTCTCTGTACCTGCAATAGAAATACAAATTTATTACCTTGTTATATTCCTAAATTTATAATTTATCAATGTACAAAACTCAAATAACAAACCTTCAGTCATAATGCCGGTCCTTGTCTCTTCCTTTAGCAACATTTATACCCCAAATTTCATCACTCTGGGTTAAATTACATCTACAACAATGAAGTCACTCATAATCATAAAGAATAATAATTTAATGTCACTTAAAGTCAATTTTTCCAGCTTCTTGGTAATTTTATTTATCAGGTATACATGTATATGTATTTAACTTTTTTTCTAAATGAATAAAGACAAACAATACATTATCAGTCAGATAAAATTACCTAGAAATTAGAACAAACGACACTTAACACCACAAAGCACAATATACAAATTGACAAGCAACTTCTCCAGCTCCACAAACTAGAACAATTTTGCGCTTGGCATTACATTATCAG
This sequence comes from Cardiocondyla obscurior, assembly GCF_019399895.1. Classification (NCBI taxonomy): domain Eukaryota; kingdom Metazoa; phylum Arthropoda; class Insecta; order Hymenoptera; family Formicidae; genus Cardiocondyla; species Cardiocondyla obscurior. The sequence continues at coordinate 1,451,772 of NC_091880.1, read as the reverse complement.
TATTCGCGTAAACGGAGCATGCCCTATCTAACGGATAAACGTATACGTGTGTGTGCATGTACGGGCTCAGTTAATTAAATAAACCGACCGGTGAGACTCCCTAATAAAAGTAGTAGCGATATGTAGACCGTGTAACGCGACGACATTCAAACGCGGCCGTCGGAAAAACAAGGCGCGAATAATTACTCAGGTCAAATTAATGCGCAGCGATGAAGCCGGGTAGTTGATGCGCGTCGCGGATCGTCGACGAGGATCGAAATGCTTACTGTCAGTCGACCGTCCTCCGGACGGCTTCCGAACGCGAAGACATGAAGGTTCGTCGTCGAGCAGAACATTATTGGGATGTCCCGACCTCGATCCCGGCGTATCAACGCGTATCAACGCTATCAATTCTCCGTATCTGTTGCCTCGTTCTCTAGCGGAGCAAGTGAAGTTTACGCGGCCCCTTGATCTCGTTCTTTCCTCTTTTTTTTCGTGCTTTTTCCTTGTTCCCTTCGTCCGCTGACCGCCCACCGCTCGCGCCGCCGTAAGATGGCGGTGAATCGGCGGCGTCGTCTGTGTAGGAATCTAATCATACCAACATCTGTCGGTATTCAAAGTGCCACTGGCACTTTTATCTACGAAATAACTTCTCACGCTATGATTTAAAAAAAGAAAGAAATAATTACAAAATTGATCTTGATAATTGACAGTATAAAAAACCTATTTTCAAGAAAAGTTTTGATGTCAAAATCTTGATGTCAAAATGCAAGTCAAGAGTATTCGAATTAATTAACATGAGTTTTTATCAAGAAAACGTTAAAATTAAAAACCTAAGTTGTTTGTACGTTCCAAGATACGTGTAACAACGAATAATATTAAACTGAAATAAGAAGAAAATAATTAATGTTTTACTATTTGCACTATAATAAATAGAGATGTAATTTACCCTCCATCTTATGTTTAAAAATTTTACACACTTCGCCGAAGGGTTAATTAAAATTTAAACGTATGGACTGTCATACTCGTTGAATTAATTTCAACTACATTCCCCGATTTCTACGGCTTGCGCAACAATCAAAGATACGAGCAGTTTTGACGCGCGACAGCGATAAATCACGGAATATCGCAACGCATGTTCGTAACGATCGTCTCGCGCGTGGCGACAGTCGCCCTCAATGATTACCTATGTCGCAATTCGGAGGATAGCGACGACGGCGATCTCGTCGCTTGCTTTCCTCTCTTTTTTTTCTCTCCTCGCTTATATCACGCGTCACGTTCCAAGTGTCACCGCGATCTCGATCGATGACACGGAAGCGAGAGCCGCTCTCAGATGCCGTCGAAAGCTCCATCGGGAAACGGCTCGGCGATTACGCAGTCGCAGGTGGCGGTTTAACGTCAAGGCCGCTATTTAATCCAATATAGCCTTCCCGTGCCTCGAATTCGTTCCCTGATCGTTCGCACTGCAGATAATGCCAGCGTTGCGTTGTTATCGCTATCTCACGGCCTGTGCATTCTTATCACGAGGAACTTGTCAAAATCTTGATCACGAGATTTCCCTGCCAGGTTTTATCCGATCGGAGACAGATTCCTATCGCGTGCCGTAAACGTTTTGGGGAATTCCTGGCTGCACTATCAGCTCTCTTCGTTACTCCAGCAATAACGTTTCTCAGACGTACAGTTCGCCGTATCTGGAGTACTTGCAATAGAACGCGTTGGTCTAGCCGCCTTCCGTCTGGCTTTGAGATATTTAAAAACAAACACACGTCATTTTATTTGTACTTACGTACTTTACTTTTCGTTTTTTTTTTTTTTTACTTATATACTTACGTCTTTTAAGTCCTAACGAAACAAGTTTGTCAAGGCTATTAGATAGTGCAAAACGGGAGTGGACTATAATAGAGTGTATTAGATGTAATTTTTTCTTTCAGTTGTTATTCTTATCTCACTCCACTTATTGTTTGTTCATAAGAGAATTCGATCTTGTACATTTAATTTCAAAATAAGTTTTTTTTTCAAAGTAATATAACATTGATTTTTTGCTTCCATTGGAATTCTGCAACATAAATATAAATACTTAGATGTTGGATGTAAAAAAAAATACTCAGTTAATATAAAAGTTAATGAAAAAGACATAAATATACCTCTCATAAGTGTCAGATAATAGGCAGATAAACCTAGTCCATAAACATGTGAAACATATACTTTTCTATCAGCTCCATTCAATTCAACCAAGCTTTGAGTAATAACATATTATAATAACTTGACCATTTGTTTAAAGAAGCGAAATAAATGGCTTTACACAGTTAAGTTAAATGCAATAGTATACTTCAATTCAAACCTAGTCTAGGAGTGGCCCTTGATAAGTGGTAGCAAACGACTTTTCCAAATTCCTTCATCCAGTCGACCCAGACGTTTCATTTTTTTTTTTTACTGCTGTGTCTCCCCGTCTCCGCATCTAAATTCTCCCGCGAGGACAATGTCAAGTATAAACCGAGTCGTATCAAGGTGGTGTGCTCGGAATCGGATCCAAGCCCGAGTCGAAAGGTCAAAGTAGTCGTGGTCGTCGCGATTCCTACGCGCGCACATGTAGCGGAGAATCGATCGCTGTCGCTGGCGCTCGTACACATTCGTCTTCTACAAGAATCGTCACACACAAAAAGAAAAACGTCAGCTTGAAACGTAAGACAGACGTTCAAATATGTATGTAAAATTTCTAGGTTAACTTATATTTTAATATAATCAAGTATTCGACCGTGGTTTGTCGTTTTTCTCATACAATTTGAGGCTTACGTTCCCGTGGAATTTGGTGTGCAATGGCCCTAACGTGTGCAATTGGACGACGCCTGGCAAACGATATCGCTCGAGCGTATGACGAGCGCGCGTGAACGAGGGACAGCTGATTTTAGCATCGCTATTCCGCGCGCTCGTGACGCGTGCTCGTCTTGCACTCTTTCGCCCCTTTATCGTCTCTTCTCTCTTTTGTAAAAGTATAAATACACCCCGCCTTTGACGCTGCTCCATTGAACCTCTCTGGCGTGGATCCTCCGCAACGCGGTGGGCCGCAAGCCAGGGTTACGCAAGCGACGCGCCCCGTTGACCTCTTTTCTCGGGGGAGAATTGACCTTGCGAATCTCGTTCTTGACAAAGAGCGCGCGGGCGCGTGCCGTTTCGCGGCCACACCACTCTGAAGTGCACCAGGAAGTGTCCAGCGATTATAAACCCTCGTACACAAGTTTCATATTCTTTGTAAAGCGTTCGCAAAACATTAAACTAATCACTTTAAAATAATTATACGTTCTCTTTAGGTTTTCCGATCCCTTCGGCAAAGGAGCCGCAAATAACTTTACGCGATCATGTAATGATAATAGTTTTTGTATCACGACAGTCTTAAAAGTAATGAACTATAAACATTGTTCAAAAATAAAAAGAAGTTATGGACTCTAGAATTTTTTGTAATACAAACCGCATCTTAAATTTCATGCACGTGTTTCTGGGGCCAGTCGTGCCCGCCGTTTCCGTTCATAATTTTGAACGCGCGATTGCGCTGACCGATAAGTCAATCGAAACCGGATGTAACGTCGCCATGGCGCGAAACTCAACGATTTTTGAACGCGGTAAGGTGAAGGCCGATGACGGTCTCAATTAAAATAGCGTCGTCAAAGAACGAGAGGCAAAAAGAAGGCATGAGAAAATCGGTCGATCGTGGGGTGAAAGGTTACAAATATCGGCACGGAAGCGCGGCTTTGATTCCAAGACCCCGAGTATCACAGCGACGCGGTGTGTCCACGATTCTCCGCGGATAGATCCGGCGCGAACGTCAGTGGATGCGTAATGGTGACTTGCGTGGAGGCGCCTCTGTGGCACAGTACGGTTCACGTGACCTACGCGGCTATTCTTAGGGGGCTGGCCGCCGGCGAGAGGTAGCGAGCGTGCGCTTCCTCGGCCATTCGTCGTCCGGCGCGCGTCCGAGACATTCAGGATCCAACGGGAGTTGTCTCTCCTCTCTCTCTCTCCTTTACGTTACCCGTGTCTCTCACCCATACACACACGCGCACCCAATCCCGATTACGATGTCTGGACTCGCGGATCCCGTGGCGTTCGCCAAGGACTTCGTGGCCGGCGGCGTGGCCGCGGCGATTTCCAAGACCACCGTCGCGCCCATCGAACGCGTCAAGTTGTTGCTGCAGGTACAGCACATCTCCAAGCAAATCGCCGAGGACCAGCGTTACAAGGGTAAGTGTGTGCGAAAAGCCTGGTATTTCCCCTCCCTTCGCTACCCATCTCGACCATCCCGGGACCCAGGGCTTCGGTTTCGCGGCCAAGGCCGGAAAGCCGGACGTGGTCGCGATTCTCCCCTTTGACGAGAAAACCTCGATGGGCCTCTTCGGTTTACCGTTAGCGCGACGAAACGACGCGGGCACAGCAAAGTGCGGCGGCCGCCCATGAAACATGTGACAGCGGCCAAAGTAGAACGTGCTATCTTTCCCCGGGGTATGCGGACCTCGTACGTTAAGAGCAAGAGGACATGGTCGTTATGTAATGCCGTCGGTGTCGCGCACCGACGTCGCGCGTGCCTCAGAACGCGGCCACGCGAGCGTCACGGTGCGCGCGCGCGCGCACGCGACGAATTTTGCATTGCGTTTATGTAACGAAGGTCGGGCCGCGCGCACTTTCGGCGGACTTACGTAACCCTGATTTCGCACGCGGGGCCCGTCGTCGGTGTCTCTCTTTCCCCTGCGCGGGATCGATATTCCGCCCGCGAGCGGTTTCTTCCCCGAGCCAGATGGCAGCGGCGCGCTTCCTCTCCGCCGATCGATGACGAGTCTGGCCAACATGGCTGCTCTTTCGTCCGGCCACGAGACTGAAATTTTTTCCTCTATCCGCCGCTTCCCCTCTTTAATGTCGATTCATATGAAATTCGAGGAGCCGTGTTATCGGGCAGATCGGCGCTCCGGAGGAAAGAATGTCATTACCCGCCTCGGAACTCTCGACGGGTGTGAGCTGATAGGCAGCCTCGTGCCGAGTCACGTTGGCGATGAGACAATAATGAGATATTGGCGCTTATCACCTCGCTGTGATCGGCGCCAACTGCCAAAATCTCCCCGAATTGTTCGGATCGCTAAGCGAGAATTTTAGAGAAACTGATTTATCGAAAGATCAATGGTATTGGAGGATGGTGTGGTCAATGAGATAATTCTCCACTTGAAGTCATTTATTAACGCTACTGTGTACGGTCAAGAATATTCTAGAATGACTATTCTCGCTTGTCTGGCTTTTTACATAATTTGCTAAATATTACCCGAGTCAAAAATAATTTACTTGAACACGATCGTCAATTTCTAATTTTTAATTTATTAATTTGTTAATGAATTAATTGTATAGTTAATTATTTGTATAAATTATTTTGTACGAAGTTGTTTAGCTTTTATGCTAATTATAAATTTACACTCTTAATTCACTTCCAGCAAACATAAAATATTAAAGCAACATCTTAACGTTACAGAAACCGCAGCAATATTCTGTGTTAAGTTATAATTTAAATGGTTGATGTATGACAAATTATTCAGAAGAGTGCTGAACGTTTCATCTTTGTATTTCACATTTTATATTGTATGTTACCTTTCAGGTATGATCGATTGTTTCGTTCGTATCCCACGTGAACAAGGATTCCTCAGCTACTGGCGCGGTAATTTGGCCAACGTAATCAGATACTTCCCAACACAAGCCCTGAACTTCGCCTTCAAGGATAAGTACAAGCAAGTTTTCCTTGGCGGAGTTGACAAGAATACACAATTCGGGCGTTATTTCCTTGGAAATCTCGCGTCCGGAGGTGCCGCCGGTGCCACATCTTTGTGCTTTGTCTATCCACTCGACTTTGCCAGAACTAGGTAAATAAAATCTTATCGCGCTACAATATTAAATAGTATACGATAAAATCGTATACATACTTCATTAAACACATTTATATATTTCGCAGAAATCATTCTATTAAAACTCAAATAATTAAAACAATCGTACCTACATCCTTCTTTTTTATTCCATCAGGTTGGCTGCCGATGTAGGCAAAGGCTCCGGCGAGCGTGAGTTCTCCGGGTTAGGTAATTGTCTGACGAAGATTTTCAAAACTGATGGTCTCGTCGGTCTCTACCGCGGATTCGGTGTATCAGTGCAGGGTATCATTATTTACCGTGCATCTTACTTCGGTTTCTACGACACTGCCCGTGGTATGCTGCCAGATCCCAAGAAAACGCCATTCCTCGTCTCATGGGGTATTGCCCAGGTGAGAATCCACGAGTGCATTTCTGCCAAGCTAGCCTTAGTATAATCTCCCTGAATTACGTTTTTTTTTTTTTTTTTTAATTTTATTTTATTTATTCATCTAAATTCGTGTTGCAGGTCGTAACTACTGTCGCGGGTATCGTGTCCTATCCCTTCGATACAGTGCGTAGGCGTATGATGATGCAGTCCGGCCGCGCCAAGTCTGAAATGCTGTACAAAAACACCCTTCACTGTTGGTCTACCATTTATAAAACGGAAGGTGGCAATGCCTTCTTCAAGGGCGCGTTCTCCAACGTTCTCCGTGGTACAGGTGGTGCTCTCGTGCTTGTGTTGTACGACGAAATCAAGAACCTCCTATAAAGCGTTATAACGATCCTCGTCTCATTACTTTCACGATCACTGGCATCGTCATTTAATTATTCATCCAATTTGATAGCGATTCCCCCAGACAGACGGACAGAAGAGAGCTCGCTGTCGGCGATACTAACAAGTAATTCAGGCTGAGGACGTTCGATGTAGCAGATCGTAAAGCATATAAAACTCAGCAGAAAATTGTAAACGTAAAAAAAAAGCCAAGGAAACAAGCATAGAAAGAGAATCTGCTTTAACTTATTGCCGGATTCAGTATTTTTCCGCAGCGATCGACATTACGTATTTTCGTATTCCATTGTTGTTGTAAAAAAAAAAAAGAACAAACACGTTGAAGAGGCAATCGCGAGGGTATCGCGAACACCTGTTACCCGGATAACGTTTCCACACGCCACGCTGAGTAAGTAGACCGGTCGGAATATTAAAGTACTTGAAAGTAATAAGTTGCCTAGAGAACCAACCGAGTCAGCGCACGCGAAAACCATCGAGAGAGAAGGACGCGCGACGAAAATGTCATCACGGCGATGGCGGGGCGCGTAGCCTGGGCCGCCCCCCGCCCTTATTCTCGGCCCGTTGTAGATAATTCATAATTCGTAATTAAATAAATGATCATTTTAATGACTATTATCAGCCAGTCCGTCGACTTTTGATGGACGATAATTTAATTTCGCACTCCAGATGACCATGTAAGATGAGAAAAGCGTTACTCAGATTGTATGCATCTAATCTGTTCATGTTAGGATGCATGCAGGGAAAGCAGCAAATCAATAAAAACGATATAAAATTTCATATATTCCGAAACTTTTTTTTCTCCCTAAAAAAAAAATTAAAAAAATTATTTTTAAGACGAAAAAAAGAATTTAAAATTGTTTTTGATACAATAAATATTATTAAAGTATATAAAAATATTTCAAAAATTAATTATAAATTAAATTGTCTTTTAGTGAACATAACTTCAGCATTCAATGTTTAAATATTTCTAAATAAACATAAGTTTGTGTGTCTGATTTGTCTGAGAATTTTTAAAAGAATTTTATATAAATTCGGAACACATAGTTTTGACTTTAATATATACATACATATGAAACATCGTATTATTGATAAATAATTAAACATTTATTATTTCACGACATTCATTACTCGATCAAGAGAAGAGTACATTTTAGCCATTATTTATTGGCTATGATTAATACTTCGGTATAATAAAAATTTCAAAGTTATCTTTTTACAGAAAGATTTTTGGAATGCTTTGTGTACTCTTCACGTAATCATAGTACAAGTCATACGTATACATTTAAGTTGGAAACATCCAAGTTGATTACATTATTCTTACCGACGTCTCTCACACTCCCGTAAATTATTTTTATATTTTTTACTTTGTACAAAGTTCGATAGCTGACATTTTCAAAACTGAAATAATACAAAAAAAAAAGATATATGGAATATGACGTTTGATTGCCTTATATACAGGTTTCCAAGCAGTATGCAGATGCTTCTAATATATTGTATAGTTATATCATACAGTTGTTCGACTGGAATCTCCCGTTATTATATCCAAAAGTCGACTGATGCCAGGCATATTCAGTAGAGTACCCAGCACAGGCACTCTTCGTAAAAAGTTTATTGCTACCGGTAGAAAACCACTGAAGCAAAAATAAATAATCATTAGATTATGATTGATCAGATTATCTCAAAATATATAATACTATTTCATAAATAGATATCTTTATTAATTATTATCGTTAGTTAGATCGAAAATTACTTACCTGAAGAGTAATATAAAACCATAGGTTTCTAAAATCATTCCTACAATGGGCCAGCCCATAAGCACTACAAGAATGCCCCCTAAAAATGAGATACTGGCTTTCATCTTGTGCCTTTGAAAGAAGAAGCTTAACGTCCTCCATGGTCCGATAACGCACGCGAGCCCGGATATAAACAGGAGCTGTAAAAAAAAGAGCCTGAGATATCTAGTTTAGATATGACGATATAAATAAACAGCAAGAGTTGTCATTTACATTTCCGATGGCAAGCAGACCCTTATCAAAGAGCAATAGCACACCAAGGAATAGAAAGGAGATTCCAAATCCCGCCAGTCCCACTCCGATTTCTGAAATATATTTCTTATAAACATTTTTCCATAAAAATAAATTTTTTTAACATTTTCTTGTGACGTCATTTCATCTTTGTTTAATAAATATTAAAAAAAGGATAACGTCACAAATGAGAACGATCTGTTTTGACGTAAATAAAGTAAGGAAGAAGCTGTAGTGAGATCCAAGAGTATTAGTCAAAGTTGTTTTCTTTGTAGAACACACACATAGAATTTTAAGTACTCTATTCGTTATATACATGCACATTTTCATATTTTTATATATATACATATTTTTTTTTTACTATAAAAGTACCACGTTTTATTTTTATATTAAAATACTGTACAATTTTCTTAGAATATTAAACTATTATTTTTATATATTTAATAATAGAATATATATTAATAATAGAATAATAAATAAAATGACAACAACATTTGACATTTTTATTAAATAAAACAATATAAAATACGTGTATATATCGCGCTTTGTTTAATCGTGCCAAACTAGGCTCGAAGGTGTTAACCTGAGTTGACCTGCGTCTCCTAAAAAGAAAGCAACCGGCGTTTTCTCTCCTTAGAAATGAAAAATCGTTGGCGTTGATAAACGCCGTAACTTACTCTGCGTGTCCGTGATTTCAAACATTATTTACAAGCTGGCCCGGTGTGGCCCGACACACCTGAAGAGTTCGATTTGTTTGTGCGCGAACGAAAATCTAACCTATATCATCCACGTCATTGGTTATGATGCGGCAGAAACCCGCCGCTGGTACATAACGTGGATTATAGAGTTTTGATAGCTTATTCACGAGCCTTTACGTTGCTTTGCACGCGACTAAATTCATCGGAGAAATGTTTTAATTCAAATTCTGTGCTCGTTTGTGACTATAAAAATCATACGATATTAAAAAAAAAATCTTTTGGGAATTAAAATTGGCATTCAAGCTTGAAATACTTTTAGCAGCTTTGATCATTATTAAATTATTAATTGTTATTGTTATCGATCATTATCGTTATCACTATTATTGATTAATTAATTATTATTATTATTTATTATTACTATCATTATTAGCAATTAATCTTTTAACTGCGCTAAACATTTAGAAAAATTATTTTTACCTCATCAAATTAATTTCTGTACAAAAGAAGAAAAAAAAGATATTATTTTATAAAAAAATTAAATTAAATTAAGCAAAAAAAATATTTTACAATAGATAACAAAAAAAAATTATATAATCGTTCGTGAAAAGGGAATTCAAAGGCATTAGTGGCGAGGCTCGAACGGCCTGAGATACATTTCACGACGTTGGTATCACTGGCGGCGAGTTGAGCTTATTTTAGAACGCAAGAACGCAGCGCACGGTCAAATTGCGAGCGTTTCGCGTAGCCACGCGAGAGCTGGATTCGCTTGCTCGTGGCAGTCTTCTGCGTCCAGGAGCCGCCTGATTGAGCGGACCATTTCTCGGGGCATTTATGTGAGAACACAGCCGCGCGAAGATGGTGTCGGTGATGCAGCCGTATATGGTGAGTCCGAGGTCTAATCAGATTCGCGCGCGGCCCCCGGGGCCGCTCGCCAGCGGATCCGACGGACCTCCCACCATCGCCGTCGCCTCGAAGCTCACAACCCTCTCGCGTTATCTTCTTACAGGACATCGAGAGCTCAAGGAGCTACATCGACGAGCTATACTCCCCGGATGCGCAGAAGTGCCTGGAAGCGATTATGTTAGTTCAGTAAAAAAAAAAAAAATTAGCCGTTAACCTTTAGAATAATTACACTAATGAAACTCTAGCGATCTGTTCTTTCTTTTTTTACTTATTTTGTATAATTTTATGTAATTTTGTGTGATTTATATTTTTTTTTTATAAAAAAGATTGATATTTCATGACCTGGACGATTTTTTAGATGCCTCAAGAACTCTGTGATTGGCAGTAACAGGCAGAAGGGCTCGGTCATAGCTCAGGGTGTGGTACCTCGGCTCCTGCAACTGCTCGGGGATACGTCCGGCACCATCGGAGACCGCATAAGACTGGAATCTGCCGTGACACTGGGCTCCCTGGCCAAGGGCACTGACCAGCATGTACTGGCACTTATAGATTTAGGTGTAGTTCCATTACTCCTTCAGGTCTTGCTAACCTCACCGAGCCCGGAAATAGTTGCCGACAACAAGATCAAGATACTGGACTTGTTACACGAGGCCTGCTTGAGATGCCTGCGCACAGTTTTTCAGCACGCGGCAGCGCCGGTTCACTCGATCTATCAAGATCCAGCACTGGTCCCGCGGCTGTTGGTCCTCGCGAGTCGCTCGGTCACTTGTCAAGTCTGTGTTGCGACAATCTTGACTACGGCATGTAAGGTAAAGAGAGGTCTGGAACTCTTAAACATTAACAACTGTGTATAATACATTTATTTATTGCAAGAGGGAACTAATCTGCGAAATTGCTTGCCAGACGACGGAAGAGCAGAACGCACTGTCCAAGGGTGGCGCGGTAGAGACGCTGGCTATGCAATTGGATTCTCCCCTGTCAGACGTTCAGTTACCCGCTTTGGCCTGCCTGGCGAACATGTGTTATCAAAACCACATGGTGTCGGCTATGGTGGCGACGGCCAGTACGAGCAACGTTCACGGCAGAGTGGTACCTGTCGCTCTGGGTCAGCTGATGGGCCGCGAGAAGAGTTCGCTGATACAGCTCGAAGCGGCGAGGTGCATCGCCTACATGCACAGGGCTGGCGCATTGCCGTCCACCGACCCGCGAGTCGTCTATCGCGCCTTGCCCTGTCTCGTGCGCTTGTGTCACCGGGACAGGCCGCCGCGCGAAAGGGTAGCCGCGGCTGAGACGCTCGCGTATTTGACAGAGGTTGATACAGACCTACAGCGATTAGCTTCCATTAGTAACCACTTGATACCGACCTTGGCGGAGTTATTAAGACCACATCCGCAAGTAAGCAGAAATTATACTAAATATATTATTTAAAAATTATAATAAATACGTTATAATATAAAAATAAATTATACTAAATATGTTGAATATTGCAAAATCGATAAAGATAAAAATGAACATTATTACAGTGCTCAAGTAAAAATCGATTGTAATATTAATTTTTTTTTTTTCTCTGCCAAGGTCCAGGATGCGACACTGACGCAGGACATGCGACAAGCCGCGTTCAGAGCGTTTGCGTCTCTAGGAGCAAACGACGAAGATATTCGAAAGCGTATTATCGAAACGGAAAGTCTTATGGAACAAGTGGTTTCTGGTCTGCAGGACCCAGGCGGATCCCGCGTTCGTTTAGCCGCGGTTAGATGCTTGCACTCCCTCTCGAGGAGCGTGCAGCAGCTCCGCACTACATTTCAGGATCACGCAGTATGGAGGCCACTAATGCAGTTGTTACACGGAGCGGACAAGGGGTTGGAGGGTAAAATATGATAATACATTTACGATAAGCATTATAGGAACACGCTATGATAAACACTGAGAAAAACGCGTATGTTGCATGCACGTATACTGCATGTAACATACAAGAGACATATATTTAGTCTCGAGTCTCAAATTGACATTTTAACCAAAAAGAAAAAAAAAAAGATGCAATATTGGAAAAAAAAAGGGTTATTAATGTACAATGTGAGTTGTTCCTCCATTATTCTATATAAGACGAGAATAATTGTAGCTGACTTAAAATACACGCATCAAGAAAAATTCGCAGCCTCTTTACATTCTCGTTGGTGTTTTCAGTAAAAAAAAAAAAAAAATCTAGATATCGCAATTACAAACGTGAATTCGAAGTAGAGCGACTGTTTTTTCATGCGTGTAGACAAAGGTGACGAGACTCGTCGTCCCTGCATTAATTTTCTCTCCGCATTGTAAGATTGACTTTTCAAAAGAGATGAGCAAGAATAAAGAGATCAGTGCTTGTAATTAGCTGTTATTATTAGTATAATTACTCAATCGCCGACTGTATGTGTTTGCTATTAACATTGTCATTATTGTACTATAGGTAGAGGCGAGGGTGAAGGTGATTTATTAACTGTTGCCTCGAGTACTTTATGTAATTTACTGTTGGAGTTTAGTCCGAGCAAAGAGCCGATTCTCGAGTCCGGCGGCGTAGAATTGTTGTGTTCGCTCACGAAACGGCCGGAATCGGCGCTCCGACTGAACGGCATTTGGGCCCTAATGAATGTGGCCTTCCAAGCGGAGCAGCGCGTTAAGTCGCAAATACTCTCGTGCCTGGGCACGGATCAAATCTTTCGCCTTCTGGCCGATCCCGAGTTAGGCGTCTTGATGAAAACGCTCGGGCTCCTGCGAAACTTGCTCTCGACCAAGGCCCACATTGACCGCATTATGGGCGAGCACGCCACGCACGTTATGCAAGCGGTCATTTTGGTGCTGGAGGACCCGGAGCACCCTGCAGATGTTAAAGAGCAAGCGCTCTGCATTCTGGCAAATGTGGCCGACGGCGACCGGGCTAGAGATCATATCATGGCTAATGACGATGTGCTTAAGAAACTCATGGATTACATGGTTCGTATGGCGCCCAATCCACAGTCATTACCAGTACTTTATTAAATTAACATTCTTAGATAAGTCACTTAATTAATAGATAGGATAATAAGTATAAAAATAAATAAATGTAATAAGTAAAATAAAATAAAATAAATTTAATTTAATAAAGTTAATTAGTATTAAATACTTACGCTTTGTGAAAAAAAAGTAAGTTCCTATGGAGCTGCTTTGACTGTGAAGAAAAATATCGTAAGGTATACATTTATATTTGTTGAAATCCTATCTATTAATTCAATAGTTGTATCTTTTGAATGGCCATCGATTGTACAATTCGACGTTTTATGTGTACATTTTATTTAGATGCACAGCAATGTGAAACTGCAAGTCGCTGCTATTTTTTGTGTATGCAACCTAGTCTGGAGAGAAGAACCCGGCGCAGCCCAGCGACAAGCGCGTCTGCGAGAATTAGGGATCCACCGTATTCTGCAGCAGTTACGTCATACGAAAGACACTCAACTGTTTGAGAAGTACGAAAGACGAGTGTTACACCACTGCGCGTTATTTATTGTCGTGCGTTGTACCGCGAATTACTTTTGTCCGACGGACTACTCTTATCTCTGGTTTCCGTTTCAGAGTCAAGACTGCCCTATCACAATTCTACGAACCTTGAACTTTGGCACGTACCGTCGACGAGGATTAGGATATGATTTCAAGTGTCTTTTTTACATTTCAAGTACGTTAACGAGTTAAACGAAGTTAACACTGTGATCACCTCGGTTGATAATGTATAATTGAACGTTACAAACAGGATGAACAAGCTGATATATTCTGAGCCTATGCCTGTAATCTATTTCTGTAGTATTTATTTAACTTAAACGGAGGAAACGCTGGGATTACTCGCTCGCTTGTTTCGATGAAGTGTTTGATACATATTATGTACAATATTGGTTTACAAGCAGAGGCTTCAGATGTGGATTGTCGTATGCAATAAAAAAGAAGAAAAGAAGTTAAAGGGACAAGTAAAATTATGAAAAAAATTGAAATAAATAGAAAGCAAACACTTTTATGCGGTATAATTCCACACCTTTAAATATATCCGTTAGAAATACAAAGAATTCCACAGTAAAACTTATACTGAATTAATAATTTATATTGAAGATCTCGTAAAATATATTATATATATATATATGAAAGAAAATATAACGTTAACTAGCGCATGTGTTAATAAACATTACATTTTATATCTTCGGTACTTGTCTGCTTTTAGTTTATATGAAAAATTATGTAGTTTTCTCTAACGGTTTTGATTTTTATGACGGTAATAATAAATCTGGAATGTTGAATTTGAAAGTTCATACTGGTAGTAATCACTGGCATGAAAACGAATATACGCTCGTCGATAACAAATGACAGATCGATCGTTCCTATATCCTTACAAATATCAGGTAAAAGAGCGAATAAATGCATGACAAGTTAAGCAGAAGCGTTACTATCGCCGGAAAGATTCTCCATTGGATTGTTGGCCAATGGATCCAACTCTGCGAATAAATCCAACCACGAGTTACCTTTTTGCCTTCCAGTCTTACTCTTTTTCTATGGAAAGAACATTATGATATTAATTGCGGACTGATTTTGCGAGCTTTACACACCCGGCGGGTACTTACTTTGTCATCCAGGTTACCGGCAGTGCTTTTCTGTCCCATACCCAGCGCCGCGTCCCCCAGACTCTGCTTCAAAATGCTGGGCGGTAGAAAAGTGTCGTGTGATATACCCTCCCAGTCGCTGTTCGTAGACTGTTGCTTGTCGTTCAGGATTTCGTCGAAAAGCGCCGCGCTTTCGGAAGCCAATAAATTTAATGATTGTTGCTGCTGTGCCTCCGATGACAGAGAGGACAAGTCGGATAAATTAAAATCAGTGTTCTCGAATATATCCATGACTGATTTCTGCTCCTCGGAGCTTTTGTTAAATGCGGCTCGGTCACTTTTTTCGGTTTTATTCGTCAATTGTTCGGCATTATTGGACGCATCTTTTTTGAGAATGAGGTTTCCAAAAAACTCCTCAAGACTTTTATCGTTTTCCGTGTCTTTTGTGTCGCACACAATTCCGTTTCTCGAAGAATCGGCAGTTTCCAAATGTATCAATGTGTCTTTCGACTCATTATCTATATCTAAAAGTTTCTCGTCTTTCTTGCTTTTTTCCGACGTTTTGCTTTCCGAGTTTGTAGCCTCCTGAGCCTCTTCAACGTCGTCATGATAATCCATGTCGAAAAATTGTAATCTGAAAATTAACATAGCAAAAATAGCATCGCACAGCATTTATTATTTATATTAATATAAATTTATATATATCTCGTAAATAACTTACTTATCCTTCTCGTCTAAATCGTCGTCACCGCCAGTTTCTTGAGCTAATTTGCTGGAGGTCTCCGCCAGCTCACGCACAACCGTAAAATCATAACGCTGATAGCCTTTGAAGCTGTTAGCTATTGTAGAATACGCTTGTGCAGATTTCTTCGTGAAATTTAGGAGTGTGGTTTGATACAAAACTAAGGCGTGACTGAACATGTTACATCTCGCCGCCGCTAACAAATCAACCTTCTGAAGACAGTCGAGAGCTAGATTGTCAAAGACTATTTTGCCCCTGAAAAGCAACAAACGTACACGTTAAATAATAATATATATTTTATATATTAGTATATAATAATTATAATTTTTTGCAACATTGTATGACTATGCAAGACATAGAACTCACTGTTTAACGCGCGCTTGAACCTTTTTATATTTTTCTAACTGCTTGGACGTGTCGGGATCTAAATCGGCAGATATATTTTTCATCCATGACAGAGCGGCTCGATACTCCGTGCGGGCCTTTTCCATCGCTTGCACATTTTGCAAAGTGTCTTCAATGGCTCTTTGCCGAAACGTTTCCACCTCCTGGTACAGTCGACCCAGAGGCGCTCTCAGTGCGAGTCTCTGTTGGCCAGAGTAAGACAAGGACTTGCCAACGGCCGACATCATCTTGCCAGCGCGCGTCTTGTCTTGTTTCCCGGCATCTTTCAGAAAACGTCCCATTGCATTTTCTTCCTGGGCCAAATCTTAACGAATCAAAAATTAATTAGTTACTTCATTATTACACTACTTAGGCAGTCAGTTTTTTTTTTTTTTTTAAAGCAACAAGATCTATTTACGATAATCGACAGTTATTTCGAGTTAGAAGTTATGTTAGAACGCACTGCATAGTCTTTCTTGATATTTATCAATAACCCTTTGCAAGTAGAAGCAGGAATCCTGAATACTGCGGAACAGTTCTAATTTGGCGTCTAGCTCAGCGTCTGAAGCGACAATGCACTCATCCTCCTTCTTCCCTAACTTCTGAGACAGAGCCTGCTTTCTCACCCAGAATTGGTACTGCATTTTTATGATGGCGGAATCGTCATGCATAGACTTTTGTACCCAGCAATCAAAGGCATTTCCCGATACGCCCGCTGCACCTCTGTTACTACATGCATGGTAGAAAAAAATTTCGTAAATTTTTTGTTAAATGTGACAACAGTAGTGTTAGACTTACATGCACAGAAAAATAGAACACTGTTAATAGGAAATCAAGCAATTATTAAATACATGTTTTAATGTTAGCTTATTAGTGTTTTTTTATTTTATTTTATTTTATTTATTTATTAATTTTTTTTTTTAATCTTACTAATATAAATACTTTTTTTTGAAGGGGAAGGACTAAATAGGAAAAAAATAATAAAAAAAACAAAAAAGACTATTCTTTTTTAACACAATAGAAAAATGGACTGAAAAAGCTACAGTAAAATAGACAATCAGTTTTGCATGATGTCTATTAATGCAAATATATGTATTTATTATCTCAATTGATAAGACAAAAAAAGGAAAGACTATGAGTTTCCCAGATAACTTATCAAGCACACAGGAAATAAGAACAAAAAGGCTGCACTTCCTCAATACAACAGAAAGTTATTTGCAAACTCATTAAGAATCCTGTTAATCAATCTCACCCTATTCTATTAATAACATAAAGAAATGCAAACTACCATATTGATTCAATTTATTCTGCTTTACATTTCTATCAAAGGTGAACCCACTCAGGTAATTCTCACTCGCGTCATTCTGTCTTCATTATTAAGCAAGAACTAAAGAAGTACATTACAGGGTAACAATGTTACATGATGAGGATTGAGAAGGAGTAAGACTTGTTGTCAGTATGGATAAAGAACAACTGTTGGATTAACTGTTAGATTGTCGTGTCGGGTTGTTTCCAATCGCTTCTCGATCGCTTTTTTAGCTCAAGCCGCGACAACGGGACTCGGGCGAGGCTGGGGAGCGAGCAGAGGAAATACTTACTAAGCGTTCATCGCAGAAGAGCAGCTGATGCGTACGCGAAACGTGAATGTTCACAAGCGCGGGACGCAGGGCTCGAGGCCCCGTGCGTGCGTACGCCGTCGTTCTACGGTAAGTTTATCGCATAATGCACATACGTTGTTGTTCCACATTCGATCGTATTCGTGACGTGCCGCGTCAACGAGACTAAAAGGCCATGTTGTATACCGCGCGAAGTAATCGTTGAACACGACACGACAGCCGACGACACGACAGTGCGATGTGAAATGGTTGATTGGTCAGCAAGAAAATGTGGGGATTTAATTCGAGACGAACGACCAACGATACAAGCCTAATGGCTTTATTATCGCCACACGTCGCGCGCCGCGTCATGTTGCGGACAAGTCTGAAACAGAACGTTATGTATAGTATGTGTAACCGCGAAAAATACGAAACTACGTTAATTGTCAAATTTCTGAAAGCAAAGAAAAAAAATACATTGATACATAATTTATTGCAATTAACGCACAACTATTATACTTGTTATTTTAATTTAACTTTTAATTTCAATAAATTTTATTTTCCATCAAAGTAATACCCTAAACTGTCACCAGTAAATAGTATAAGTTGAAGGGAATAAAGCTGTACAATTAACGTTCCACACATATTTTTACAATAAATAATAACAATTAATACGCTGATTATTTGTATTCACATGAGGAACTTAATTTCAAATACGTATTCCACAAAAATTGTGATATTGTTCCATTACATATTGCACAAAAAATCAGGTATCAACATTTTACTAACAATAAATGGAAATAATAAATACTATAACATTACTATATACACAATATTTTGTGCCGACTGCATATAATGTCTAAAATTCTGTGAAAATGCGTTAAACCTGATAAGATGCTGACTCGGAAAAGTATAGATTGTATGAAACATATTTAATCTAAACGAAGCAATTTTATCGGTCTGATAATACATTACTCGTTACACACTCGACGTACATGAGTGAGCAGGTTTCACATTACGTCACTAAAATCGTTTTTAGACTGCAATTAGAGCTATCCGCCGACTAATATAACATGCGTATCGATAGTGTTTATTTGTCGTCACCGATTCGCTACGTAATGACTTAATCGTAAAAGAAGGAAGCTCGATATTAAGAACCAGCTGGCAGGAATGGACGCCAGCATACGATACCTTTCATCTGAAATAAGTACGACATTCTTATAATTACTTAATAAAATATTAGTCTATTTTTAATTAAAATATTCTAATACTAATAAAAAGGAGAGAATTATAATAAATTTTTATTTACAAAAACATAGCAGAATGAGTAACATAAAAGTAATGAACATAAAGCATATAATAAAAATATAAGCGAAAGTAAGCAAAGTACTTTAGTAAGCGAAGCAATGAAATAATGCAACAAATAAAATTGACTTTTAACAAGTCGGATTTAAATTTAATAATTTTTAAATATATACAATTTTTAATTTTATAAGCACAAAAAAAATGTATGTGCATGATACATTAAAAAAAACCATTGTTCTCGTGTCAAATAGATAAAATAGAGTTTTTTAACAAAGAATCCTTAATCACACCAGTCACCACAGCATTTGCTTGTTTGATATTTTTTAATTTACCTGTCATTTGACTGGACATTTTTCCTGTCACCCAACCTAAACTTCTTTGTACTGCCATTTTCCATTTTTTATACCTTGCATCTCTCTCTAAAAACGAAAAAAAAGGATACAGTAAAAGTTACGTTATAATGTTACGCGATACATTTGCAGAAAATTAATAAATAACAAATTTTCAAATCGTTTAGTTACAAGAATTACCTTCCGGAGTGGTGGTTGGGAGAAAAGTATCAGTTGGCACTGTTTCTACTTCCTCGCCTTCTAGATCCCAAACATCTATCCCTTCAGCGTGTCCGGCAGTCATTGCTACACCTAAAGCTGTGATGTCAGGCATAGTTGATCTAACTGTTGGTAGAAACAAAAGCACAATTAATTTTTAATCAAACATGATTGCAATTTCTAATCAAAATTACTTACATACTGGTGTGCCGCATAAATCGGCCTGTAATTGCATAAGGAGATTATTAGTTGACATCTTCCCGTCTGTATTTAACTTCGTTAACGGAAATCCGCAATCTTTATACATCGCTTCAAGAATGTCTCTGGTTTGAAAGCATACCGCTTCGAGAGACGCTCTAATTATGTGCTGTTTCGTCGTAAACGCAGTAAGCCCACAAATTATTCTAAAAATAAAAGAAAATTAACTTCTTTTTTTTAAGAATATACCTATTAAATATTACATAAAAAAATTGTAATTAAATAATATTAATTTCTACATTGTTTATACTTCTACAAAAGAAAAAAACTTCAAGAAATAATCGGAGCATCTTTGAAATATTTTACTAACCCCCTTGCATCTTTCCTCCAATAAGGTGCATACAATCCGCTAAAAGCCGGGACAAAATACACATCTCCTGTGCTAAATACGCTTTGAGCCAAATGTTCACTTTCATGGACATCCTTTATGAGTTTCATATTATCCCGTAGCCATTTAATAGCTGCACCCGCAACCGCGATTGAACCTTCTAATGCATAGACAGGTGGACTCTTCGGTCCTAATTGATATGCAACGGTTGTAACTAATCCGTGAGAAGAATGTACTCTCTGAAAAAAATGCATAATAGATAATACTGTAAAATAATTGACATAAAAAACTAAGCAAGTCTTTAAACATTTATAAATATTTGAAAATTACATACAGTATGTCCCGTATTACATAGTAGGAAACAACCACTTCTATACGTATTTTTTGCTTGGCCCTTTTTCAAGCAATTTTGACCTACTAAAGCAGATTGTTGATTTCCTAAAATCTAATAGAAAAAAAAAAGAGATAAAATAAAAAGATGTATTTTATATCTATGATAATTTTTATTATAAATTACGTACGCCGGATATGGGAATACCAATCAGTGGACCGATCGAGATTTTGCCGTATATTTCGGAACTGCTTCTGATCTCTGGCAGCATTTGCATAGGAATGTCGAAATATCTGCATAATGTAGGATCCCAGGAGAGCGTTTCAATATTCATTAACATCGTTCTCGACGCGTTTGTAACATCGGTTATATATAGTCCGTTGTTTTTGCCTCCTGTTAAATTCTGCAATATCGAAATGTTAATTTTTATAATGTTAATATATTTCCATTGCGCTCAAGACGTAACTGAATATAGTAATTGATTTAATTAACACAGTAATTAATAGCTTAATCATGTTGTTAATTATCACTAATATTTTTTATCACGTACCCAAACAACCCACGTATCCATAGTCCCTACTTTACACCGCCTCTCGCGAATTGCTTTTTTTACGGTCGGCTCGTTGTCCTTCAACCAACGAATTTTCAAAGCCGAGAAGTACGGGCTCACGGGCAAGCCGCATAAGGGCTTCAAATGATTCTTACTTTGATCCGGAAACTTTGCTATAATCTGATCTACAATTGCATCAGTTCTGATGTCGGACCACACTGAAATTAATTATATTTCCTTTAGGTTTTTCTTCGGAAAAAGAAATTTTTCTTTCACAAAAGATTACGAAATAGAACTTCTACTTACCTATGGCGTTATAAAGAGGATCGCCAGTAACAGCGTCCCACAATATCGTAGTTTCTCTCTGGTTGGTAATACCGACCGTAACGATCTCGTCGATCTTAATACCTAGTATTTCCAATTTATTAACTACATCCTTAATGCAAGCTTTTACCGCAAAAAGAATTTCTTTGGGATCCTGCTCCACCCATCCTTCTTGCGGACTAATTTGCTCTATATCGATTTGATGGGATGCGACCTCCGCAATATGTTTTGCATTAAATACCTGCAGACATAATTTACACTTTGAGTGATAAACTGTTTAAACAATGATTATTCGATAAAAATAAAATACACAAGTGTTCATCAAAAGAGATATTTTAATTTATACACATATTCTATAAAAACGTTTAGAAGAGTGGAATATTATTAAGTAAAAAATGACTATTTTACAGCAATCTTACCACAAAACGGACAGTCCGCGTGCCAACATCGATTACGCCAACAAATGGTCCAGTTTTTTTCACAGTGTTTGACATTGCATCTAAAACGAAAAATTATTATCATTTTTAAATACATATGTAAGTAATTTAATTAAATATATTACAATTATATGTATTTTGTGTGCATCAGATTTGTATATCTTTCAAATTCTAACGCTTCAGATCTTGCAAACACATTTATTGAGATGTATCAAAGTTCAAAGATTCTCTTGTCACATTTACGTCAACATTTTTATAAAAATTCGTTGACACTACAATATTAATTATCATATTTTATTATATTTGCTGTATCGTATCGATTGAAAACTCGTAAATTAATAAATGAGTATGCTAATGAGTAAATAATGCGTACTTATTTCATAAATTTTACGTATTTTGTACGTATCTTCTTCTAAATGATACAAGCGGAATTATATCCGGTTTCTGTTATTCAGTCAAAATTTAATCGGTTAAAGTTCCGTTCAAATTACGTGAGGTCACAATAAATGTAGAAGCTACGTCATCACCCTTATCAACATTCGAGTTTCAGTGGACTGCTGAAACGTTTAAAGTCCAGGGTTGTACATACAAACACTCATACACACATAAGCCTATCCGCGATCGACTGTTAATATTTCTTTGATCAAATGTAATCAAATGTAATCAAAGCTGAACTCGAGTACAATCATAATTTACAAAAGTACAAGAAACACTTTTTTTTTTCTTTCCTAATTAATTTTTAACGTCAGCTGGCAAATGATTTCGTTCGAGTCTTATAAAAAGAAAAAGGCTAGTAAAATATGTATATTACAAAAATATTACAGGTATTCGAAAGTAAAATTGTATATGCACGTTATCGTTATATCGAAGTGTGTACGCGTGACCTACTTTGAATACCGATTATTTTAATGGATGATTAGAAACGAATAACTTGATAATTGATAAAAAAAAATTAGCCGTTAATAATTGTTCTTTCCGGGTGAGGTTTATCTTATCCGCGATAACAGATTCAGGCTCGATCGTGCAGTTTCGAAGTCACTTGCGCTCCAGTGGAAACACGGGATATTCTCGAGCTCATCGACAATCACGTTTTTTATTTCTCTGGAAAAAAAAAAGCGATTGCGCGTCGTCAATCTGACACTAAACTGCACACGTAAACACCGACGTGAATCCGGTTTGCCGCTGTTGCGCGGCGTAACATACAATCGCACTCACCTGCGTTCTTGTACGAGTAATATTTGAAGATACTCGTTCTTCGGCCGGTTTCAGATTCTTCCATTTCTAAAGACGCGGTCGAATCTTCGAGGGAGTCGAATCCTTCCGGCGTGCTTCTTTCGCTCGCGGTCTCGGTGTCCTCGGTATCTCCAGTCCCTTCTGCATTTTCGCTCACATCTTGCAGCTCCATCAATCACGGCGTGCTCCTTTCTTTTCCGGATAACGACGGCGTTAGCGATAACTCCTCGCGGCTGTTGAAACACGACGCTCGCCGATCGATCGTCTCACCTTATTGTTGGCGCGGCGATAATTTCCCGGATCGGATGACGTTGATTCCTGAAATCGTACGTAGGGATCAAGCCGCGGTACTCGAACGTCACGCGCGCGAGTGTGTTGACCAGAATGCGATGAAATCGTCAGCGACCTGGCCAGGACACCCCGCCGTCTTGCACTTTTCCCCTTCTCACGCACTAGGTACTAACGTAAGTACTCGCGAGTTTCGTTTCGTTTCGTGGTCACGGCCAGGTCCCGAATTAGTTGCCCGCGGTACACTCGAAAAAAGATATTCTTCATTCTTGGCCGGTCGACGTCCAACCTTTTGAATACGGCCAATTCGACTACGTGGCGCGTTTACAGAAAGTCGGAAAGGCATTAATTTTCAACGTCCTCCGCATAAACGAGAACCAATGTCGCGCCTAGACAATCTATTTCCATTGCGTGACTTCAGTCAAGTAATCTTATTAATTTACCGTTCAAATTGTACAAAAATTAACGCAGTGAAAATTTATTAATTCAACTTCGCAAATTCTGTCAAATGCACTGTTTTACTTAAAAGAAAATTATTTTAATAAAAAGAAAGATACCGTTGTAGAGTTCTCGACGTCGTCGCTGAACGATCGCAGCAAAAGAATAAACCATCTTTTTCTTTTTTTTTTTGCAAAAAAGATAGTCGATTTTCGCTTCCTCAGTTCATTTCTTTAGTGACACAAACAAGCAATACCGACCCGATTTTTTTTTTGTGGTTTTAAACCTGTACGCACGTGGTTTTCGAACTGAACGTGAGTACTGGAGACATATGATGCTGAACAGAGACATCGTTATAAAGCGAAGAGAGAGGCCGCATATATGCGTTCGTAGTTTTTCCTGGGAAGCATCGGACTACCCGAGAGTATAAGCTACGGTCCGGTCTTATATAGGAATTGCATCGGACTACAGTGTTAGCGAGAAACCAAACGAGAACGCGATCCCTATCCCAGTCTCCGAAGTTCTTGCAACCGGAGCCAGTGATGCATACCGGATGACATTTGGTGCATATATCGATCATCGCGAGGCAATCGAAAGCCATTTTCATACAGTTTAAAATTATTTAACTTAAATAATCGTTGTCAAGTTTAAGGTGATAACCGCCTAGCGGTCGAGACTCTAAACTAAAATGCATCGGGCAATATGCATCCGACGATGGCGTTGCATGCCCTTCGTGGCGCGGACATTTAAAACCGCGACTCACAATATAAGAAAAAGAAAACCCGCTTTTTTGCGACAATAACACGCACGTGAATGATTAACTTTCTCAAATTGCTCTCGGTAAAAAATTAATAATAAAGTAAAAAATATAATTTCTAAAGAAACTAAACCCCACCGTTCAAGTTACCATCTAGACGCAAAAATAGGACGTTCGAGTAAAACTAAATGCATTATTGCGACAATAAACTGGATATCGAGACTGATGCGAAATTGAAAATTACTGATATCTCCGAGGATTATCTGCAGGCGAATTTTTAAAATCTTCAATAATGCACGACAAAGAATGTTAAGTGCAAAGTTCAAAGGTGGCACTGATAAATTGATGAACTTTAGTCTTTCGTCTGTCGAGTAATTGAAATGCTACGAGAATACGGATGTGTTTTAGTTTTAATACAGGCAAATCGTATCAGCAATTCCTATCTACCGAATTACTGGACTTTATTCAATTTACATACCAAAACATTCAATCAACATGAAAAAGATAAATTAATTATCAATTAACTTAAAGTTGTACCATTTCAATTTTAGCTCGAAACAATTAAATTTTACTCAATAATATACCTAGATATCCTGGCACACGAAAATTCCTTTTTATTATCTCACGTCCAGGCAAAATTCCAAGGAATCAACTCCTGTCATAGACACATGCAGACGTGTGCAATGTATCGAAAGAGACAGACGATAATAGAGAATGCAGTTTCATTGAGATTGAGAAACTCACAGAGAAAGCTCCTAAGCTAAATACCAGAAAGTTCACACTCGACAGAGGCCACGTGGAGTTTCAGTATACCGTTACGACACTTCTAAGTAAAGTTCGCCCCACACCGGCTCGACCACGTGGAGGCGCCTCCGCGCGGAGAAGGCGGGAATCCGCGATATATATCGACCAGAACTATATATCAATTGCCTACTTTCCCAACATTAATCCAATTCTACTTCTCATTGAAAATTAACTTGAATTTTCTCGCCATAAATGTATGAAAGATATTCCACGCAGAGAATTTTACAACAAAATAGAAAAGACAAAAATTTTTAAAAATTAAAAAATTACAAATTTTAATATGTCGTTTTGGCATTAAATTAATTGTAAGTTTGAGAATTTAGATTTAGGTTAACTTTATTGTCAGAATTACTAAATTAAAATTTTTTTACGTTTTTTTTTTTTTATACGTTGGATATTTTAAGACATAACAAATGACTACCAATTTATTTCGTGTAGACACACTTACATCATCAAAAGATGTTTTCATAGGATCTAGTAAAGATAAGTTTTATTCTACATTTTGATATTGATAAGTTACTTCAATAATAATACATTTAATCTAAAATTATTGTATTATATACGATTTTTGTAACCTCAACTAAATTTCCATTGAGAGATAGAGTCAGATTATGATTAAAAAAGTAGGCAATTGATATACAATTAAATTATAACATTGCCTGTTAGCTAATTAAGTTAGTTTCATTGTAAATAATTTATTTATCTCAGGGCTAATTTTTCTCACCTCTACTTCACTCTGACTCTTCAATGAAATCAAATGGAATGTTAGAACATTACATGCACTAAGTTTCCATCAAAGTGTGAGTGGAGTCAGAGTTGAGAAAGTAGCCCTTAGATAAATTATTTACAATGGAACAAACATAGCTGAAAGATAATGTCGTAATTTAACCACATATCAATCAATTGCCTACTTTCCCAATTAGAGAAATAATCAACGAAAAAGATAGAGAATTGACTGGTACATACACAAGACTCAAATTTTATACTTTCATCAATACTTACAACATGCATACGGTCACGGTTACCCTCATGGTCCTTCTACTACGAGAACGTTTAACCAGTATTATTTGGAACCAAGTCACTCGTATCACAATCTTAATTCACCCTTGTATTCTTCTCAGCAGCCACCTCTAAATAATGTTGATCACAATATTAACTTTGAATAAATGCCTTTCTATTTTACTATTAAGATTTAAAAAATGTACACTGAAAGGTAAAATATTGGCGTTTACTGAGGGTTGGCGTACGTGTGCGTGACTTTTCTCTCACAATTCTTTTCCTCGGCCACCGAGGACCGTCTTCGGTGACCGGCGCTCCGCGGTATACATGCTGCGGCGCTTCGTGCGTGACTTGACGAACACCATGCTAAGGTTATGTATGTATGTTCACCGAAGAGCAGATATGCTGTTTTCTGCGGCGACAGCGGCTAGAGTACGTACGTAATCTTAGGCGGCAGAGGTAGAGGATGAAGAGAACGGGAAGATATCAGTCATCGGCAAACCGGCCGGCGCGGTATATAGATGCGGTACATGTGAAACTCGACGTGTACGACGCTAGAATAAAGTCACGTTCGCTAGCTGCCGTCGTCATATCTGCCTCTCAGCGTACTGTATATGTATGCCTCGCAAGATGTTCTTCTTTGCCACCCGGACCCGATGCCGGTGCAAATATTTTATCACATTTATATGCGTTTTTATATTATTCTATTCTCTTACAATTTCTTTTCTTTCCTGACTTTATTATAATTATTTTATTAAATATACAAACTACCACCCGTAGTTTTACGATTTGACATTTTATTTCGAACATTGTATTTCGAACACCGCACTGTACGTGCGGTGTAAAATGAGAATAAATTGATATTAGAAATTATTACCTTATTTTTCCTTCTTTTTGAATTTAGTGGCCAATTGTGCCGTTTTTTATTTATTCCGCCATATTTCCTTCGCCGTGGAGCCGAATCCAATCGGCATAACGACCAAATGCCGGGTACTTTAGGAACACGCTTTAGGTAACTTCCTGTCGTCGACAGGCGGCACCAGATTGTTGCGAGTTTCCGTACTGAAAAGCCGCGTGCACCCAACGGCGGACGCTTGCGCCGTGCTGTTTCCTTGTGAAAGTACAGTTCTTTCACTCGCGAGCCTGCTGTAACGTTTCTCTTCCTCGCGAACGGCGTCGCGCGACCCGCAAAAGTGTCGACCTCGGCGTTCGCGGACCGTTTCCGTTCGGAGTCTGTGTACCACAGCAACGGTGAGGCCGAACCGTCGTGAGCTACCAGCAGCGACAGCAGCAACGTGATTAGATCCTCCGAGCCGTCCCGACAACTTCATGCACCAACATGAGTGACTACTCAGCGGTTGCGCCGCCTCAGAACTTCACCCAGAGCACCGCGTTCGCAGCGGCGGTCCAACGTGCCAAGCAGGTACACGATCGCGTTTCTACGGCGAACACGTCAACGAACGACGATCGACGCCGGGCGCGTCTGCC
This sequence comes from Cardiocondyla obscurior, assembly GCF_019399895.1. NCBI lineage: Eukaryota > Metazoa > Arthropoda > Insecta > Hymenoptera > Formicidae > Cardiocondyla > Cardiocondyla obscurior. Next base: position 1,424,101 of record NC_091880.1, on the reverse strand, counting down.
ACGAGCAGGCGTCACGTCTCACGTAGCGCTGCTCGCGGCTGTTACCTTTCGAATTGTTTTATTTTACGCGGCATGACTTCTGAGAAGCTTATCTGTGACACGTAAACTTTCAGCGGGCCGGTCTAATCGTAAACTTTTCAATACCGGATCGTAGGATTGGAGTTTGAGCTTCTCTAATTTTTTTTTTTTTTTTTTTTCTTTCGAAGATAATCGAATTAATCGGCTTGATTTTGTTATAATATATTATAATATTTAATAAACTTGTACGTTATTTTTATTAATATTTTAGAGATTGTTGGTTTAATATAATAATTGATAATTTTATGAAATATATCGATTTATGCACTTAGTTATTTAATTTGAAAGATCAAATCTGAGTTTGTATCTTTAATCTTTTCAGATTGCCGCAAAGATAAATCCCGGCGTTGTTCAAAATAATCAAGATTCCAAACTAAAACGTCCTCTTGAAGATAGTTCTGGTAATATATAATGTTTAAAATATATAATATGTATTGATTTCTTTTTTTTTTTACTGTCTTATTAATAGAACCAATAATCTACTTTAGGATTGTGTTTTATATTAACATTCCATTATGTTTTTAGAACCAGAAGCCAAGAAAATTGCATCATTAGTAGTAGATCCTTTAATAGGTATTCGTGGAGGACCTGTGGGTAATTCACTTGGAGATGCAGGTGCCCAAGGCTCCCGACCACAAGTTTCTTCCAATTTAGGTGGTATATGTAATGAAGACATCAGAGTTCCAGATAAAATGGTCGGTTTAAGTAAGTAAAATTATGGAAGAGATTACTGGTATATTCCCTGTATAAACATTCGGTAATATGTTGCACTACAATCTGCTGTAACAATTTCAGAACTTGTGGTTTATCATTTATTGTGATATCCTTTAATAATGTTATATAAATTTTATAATTTAAGTACTATTATTGTCTTAACATTAATTCCTGCAAAGTATTTATTGCATTTTAGAATAGTTATGGATATTTTTGTTATATTTAATGATTCTTGTATGAATTAAAATGCAATAGGAATTTTGTATATATAAATATATATATGTATAAATGTATGATTACGTTTAAGTAATAATAATATATTTACAGTAATTGGCAGAGGTGGGGAACAGATAACAAGATTGCAAAGTGAAACAGGATGTAAGATTCAAATGGCACCGGAAAGCGGTGGGCTGCCTGAGCGTGTTTGCACGCTAACTGGTTCACGAGAAGCTGTCAAGTAACTTATTTTCCCTTCTTATTTCGTTAATTTCAACTATTTTGTATGCAATGCAATACCTTGATATATTTTATATTCACACGATGAATGACAACAGTTTATCTATATTTGTTGGCTTTGAATGCAATTAGTTTGTCGTTTATGGGAATAATTGTTAAAATGGATATAATTAATGATTCCAGTTCCATGCTTATTAGATTGGAAAGTAATTGTCTATCAAAACTACTTATAAATTAGCCAAGCAAATCTGCTATCCTCCTTATATTTACTTAGAAACACTTCGCGTTCTAATTTATTTATTTGTAAATCTTTTTATCACACACCATTTTATCACTTCCCCAAAACAACTGAACAATTACTTTAAACTGGGATGTTATGATGTATAAATATCGCACAATGCTTTACAGTCTTATTTATTAGAAAATATGATTGGGTTACGATTCTAATAACAGCTTGTACGTCAATATATTTTACATGCTACAATTTCATCCTACATGCACATTTCACAAATGTAGGACATATGCTTTCGCATATTGAAATTATGAAATGTTTTACAGAATATTTATTTAGCTCCTGGATGCCAATAGCGGGTTCAAACTTTATAAGCTTCAGAATTTCTGCCCATTGAAAATTGATTAATAATTTTGACATTTTAATTTAATAATTTTGTATTTACTAATAGTTTTTTGCTTTTAATAGGCTATGGAGAGAAAAAGAAAGAAAGAGAGAGAAAAAGAGAAAGAGAAAGGGAGAAGAAAGGAAGGAGGATAGGATATGCATGGGGACGTGTTAATCACAACATGAAGAAAATTTTATTTATGTAGTTGAAACTGCTTATGTGTGGTTAAACCTATATATGGCATTTTAATACAAAATCTTTGAAACCTTTTACTATACCATTTGACGATGTTAATCATTAGAAAAGAGAAATATTACAAATGTGACATACAATTAATCCGCAATAGATATTAGTGCATATTTATGTGTTGCAAACAAACTTTATTGTTGTACATTGATTAAATTTTTTGACATGTGTAAAACAGTTTAGTTGAAAAGATATTGTATATCTGTATTTTATGTGTTTCAGTCGAGCGAAGGAGCTTGTATTATCAATAGTAAATCAGAGAAGCAGAAGTGAAGGAATTGGTGATATGAATATGAGTGGCAGCAGTGGTGGAATGATGGGACATCCAGGATTTGTTGAGATAATGATTCCCGGTCCTAAAGTTGGTCTCATAATTGGCAAAGGAGGGGAAACCATAAAACAACTTCAAGAAAAGTCTGGAGCTAAGATGGTTGTTATTCAGGAAGGACCATCTCAGGAGCAAGAAAAGCCTTTAAGGCACGTAAAGTAATTTTTTTTTTTTTCTATATACATAAATAATCGTTTTTCTCAGTTTTATTTATCGATCTAATGTAACATAATTATTTAAAGTTGATATTTTTTTTTCTGTAGAATAACAGGAGATCCACAGAAAGTTGAATATGCAAAACAATTAGTTTATGAATTAATAGCTGAAAAAGAAATGCAAATGTTTCATAGAGGAGGAAGAAGTACCGATAGAACAGGAAATTATTCTAATGATACTGGTTTCAATCATGGTCCTACTAATGCTGATGGAGTAGAGGTTAATTAATATTTTTATTGTAGATTGCCCGCGTAATTAAAAATTATTAATTTGAACTTTAACTGTAAGGAGAATAAATGTAAAAAAACAGTGTTTTACTTTGAAAATGATAATGTTATTATTTAATGTTAGGTACTCGTTCCAAGAGCCGCTGTTGGTGTCGTTATTGGTAAAGGCGGAGATATGATAAAAAAAATACAAGCTGAAAGCGGAGCTAAAGTTCAATTCCAACAAGGAAGAGAAGATGGTCCTGGCGATAGAAAATGTTTGTTGTCAGGAAAACATCAAGCTGTTGAACAAGCCCGTCAAAGAATTCAAGAATTAATTGATAGTGTGACGGTATTATCTTAATTATAAATCCGTTAGAATACATATATGTTTATAAGCTAATAACATAATTAATATTTATTTATTTTTAGAGGAGAGACGATGGTAGAAATAATATGGGAGGCAGAGTTGGATTGAGAGGTAATGGTTTTGGTGGAAATCGTAATCCAAATGAGTATGGCAGTTGGGATAGACGACAAGGTGGACCTTTACAAGATAAAATAGAAACAACGTTTACTGTTCCTTCTTCTAAATGCGGCATTATAATTGGCAAAGGTTTTATTTTATTTATATTTTAATTTAAATGTATTAGTTGTATAGACATATTGCTAAAACTATTGTTAAGCCCTTAAATCTTGTTGATTTAAAATCGTAGTGTTGTTTGTAATGTTATTTCTTGAATATTTTTCTGATATTAAAAATTGATTCTAGGTGGAGAAACTATCAAGCAAATTAACCAACAGACAGGAGCTCACTGTGAGCTAGATAGAAGGAATCAAAGTAATGAAAATGAAAAAATTTTTATTATTCGAGGAAATCCTGAACAAGTTGAACATGCGAAGAGAATATTTAGCGAAAAATTAGGCATGGTACGCAAATATGCATATAAACGCAAATATTCATATAAACGCAAATATTCATATAAATGCACAAATGCATATGAAAGTTACAGATATTATACACGTAATGCTTGTGTTACCGTATATAATTTTTTTTAATACTAGATACTACAAAGTGCACGTTTTATACGCGCAATTTATTATTAATTTTTTTTTTTTTAAAGAAAGTTATTTTACATTTAACAATTTTTGCCAATTGAAGTTGCATGTTATTCGATTAAAACTTTGTACTTTTTTTTTTTACCATTGGGTAATATGCATGGACGTAAGAATGTATGGACGGAGTCTGAAGTAAGTAGACGGGCAAGGGATTTGACAAATTTGCGATAAGGGGAACGAGAATGCTATTCTTCTCTTTCCGCGTAGTGTTTCTTTCTACATTCCCCTTACCGCGAATTAGGCAGGTTCTGAGTTTTAGTCTCCGTCCATATATTCTTACGTCCATAGTAATATGCAACTCGAGCTCCTCACTATTGTTCAAGAATAACAATAGCGACAGGAGCTGCACCCTGACTTCGAACACTTGTTTATCTTAAATTCAGTGTTACTTTTCAAGCATTTTTATACTCTCAAAACCGAGAAACTCGAAATTAATACGAATTTTGTTTACTTTGAATTTTTCAATTTTTTATATGAGCGTGTGATTAAATAACCATTTTTATTTTATTGTTGTTGAAGATTAAATATTTATTTCATTGTGTTGATAATGTATTTTTTAAATAACATTAGGCATTACAAGCATGAGCTTCGCGTGTATCATTTATTCTTACTTCCTCTATGTTAAAAAAAAACTTTTCCATTTAACAAATTTTTACTAATCAATTACGGATGTACGTACATATTTTACATGGTACTGCAAATGCTTCTCGTTCCTTTAAATGTTATATATAGCGAGTGGTGTTAGTACATAAAATAATAAAAATTAAATTGGTACTTACTTTCGTGGTATGAAATTAATCATACGAGAAAACCAATCTGTATCACAGAAAAGTGGCAACATGAATTCAGTTCGATCTAACACGGCTTTTTAAAGATTGGACTTAATTTTTTTTTTTTTTTAAAGGGTCCAGCTGCTTCTTCATATGCTGGAGCACAAGGAGCAGTTGGTTACAATCCAAATTGGAATACAGGGTACCAAGCATGGCCAAGTCAACCACAATCTAATGACGGAAGTATGTACGACTTTACGATTTCTCATAGTATATTAGGAAATAAGTCATATTTATTATGTAACATATTTGAATTTTCAGGCAATGCTAATCAAGCTCCTGTACAAGTCAATCCACAAACTGGTCAGCCAGATTATAGCGCTCAATGGGCAGAGTATTATCGATCATTAGGTATGCATAGAGAAGCAGACATGATTGAACAACAAGCGAAACAAGGAAAGCAAGATCACAATCAGCCAGGAGGTAAAAAATGTTTACTGTTATAAATCGTGAGGAAAACCTATTGAAGAGATTGCTACAAATTGATATTTGACAATTCTGTAAAATTAATAAAATATTTTAGGTAATTCGCAAAATCAGTCTAATCCAGCACCAACGGGTTCTGGTGGACCAAATCAGCAGCAGCAACAGCAGACTCAGCAGCAGCAGCAGACAGGCACTGCGCAAAACGGTGGTCAAGCTGATTATAGCGTGCAATGGGCGGAATATTACAGAAGCATTGGTAAAATAAAAGAAGCTGAAGCGATAGAAGCTCAAATGAAAGCGGGCAAGGTATTTTCTTTAAAATATAATTGATATTGTTGTTTGCTATTCTATCTTAATATCGTGTATAATATTATATACAGCTTGGAATGCAAGGGAATCAAATGGCCCAGCAACAAATGCAGACTCTTCAGGGACAGACGGGTGGACCACCGGGTACCACGCCTAATGCGTTCCCTCAGGCTTATGGAAGTTATCCGGCGATGAATGCTGGCTCTGCGCCAACTGGTTATTATGCAGCGAATGCTGGATCTAATTCTCAACCGCAGACAGGGCAGCAAAACCCTTCTTTTCCAACAGGATATCAAAATTATCCTTATTCACAGTCCACTTCTGAGAATTAAACTTCCATTTAAGAGAAAAGAAAGCTGTAAGTAATTTTTAATACAATATATATACATATATAAATGAGTATACAGAAAATTATATGAAGTCTACAACTTCAATAATAATTGATTATTAAATTGATTATTTATAAATCTTTGTTTTGATAAAAATTTTAATTTTTTTGCGTAAGGATTAAATAATTTGTTCGATTAATTATCATTGAAGTATAATGATTAATTAAAATTCATGTAATTTTCTAAATGTTATAGTGGTTATATTACGCTAATATAAATTTGAGTATCGTTATATAGAAATTTATATTAAAAGTATTAAAATATAAATTTTGTAAAATAATTTTTTTTTTGTTCATGCATTTTTTAGTTTGATAAAAGTGTGTTACTTTCAATAAAACATTTTTACATTTAATAATTTAATTCTTTGTCCATTTTCCGGTTGTACGATAATTATATTTGATACTCACGTTTATATTAGCTTGATATTTCGACCTGTTATAAATCAATGGTGTAAGAATAAGGAAATGTTTACTGATAATCGTTGAACCTCTTTCAGGGAATTTGAATTAAACTTTGCAAAACATAAAAAGTCTATGATAATTTCGTGGTTCATGTGATAATTTGAATAACGATATATTTTACACCTTTGAAATAAAATCTGTTCTTTTTGTATATGGATCATCTCTTTTTACCATAATTATTTATTTATTTCAGATAGTTTTCAGATAGCTTTGCATCGGGACGCGGTTAATACCTGCTATATCTCCATATAACTTTTATCATAAATAGTTGACTGCTTCATAATCTTCATATATCTTTGAGAATGTCATGAAAATCGATTATATTCTGTTTATACTTATAAAACGTTTTGTGTTTTTTTTATATATACACGCATATATATATATATATATATATTATAGGATATCCATCGTTCTAAGTTTAAGTAACGAAAAAGTATCGAACAAGAGAAATTTGATTGAAATTAATATTATAACATAGTATCAATATGATATCTGTGTTTTATCTATACTATTGTATGTATTTTTGTTCCATGATATGTATTATTGTAATATAAGTTGAAGCTGGCAGGTGAAGCAGCGGGTCAGAAAGTGGAACGAGGGATCGACATCTGTACCATTTTATTGCCATCCTTTCTTTCTCTCTTTCTCTTTCTTTCTTTCTATCTTTCTTCTTCTTCTTCTTCCTCTCTCTCGCTCTCTTTCTCATTAAACTTGTTAAACTATATCCTTATAAATGCGTTGTTATGAACGATATAATAGCATATTTACTATATTGGATTATATATATATATATATATATATATATATATATATATATATATATATATATATATATCTTGATAAGACACTTATTTACCTGAAACACTCGTGTTTTATTATAATTATATAAAACTCTTAACCATACGAAATGCTATAATTGATACAGCTGCCATGTGTTTTCATTATCCATGATAGTTTTACTATGTATACGAAAGATATATAATATGACATTTATATATGCATATGTCCTATTGCGTTTCTGTTAAATACAATGTTATTTTGGTTTTTCTTTTGCTTTCTCGTGAAATACCAATACTATTTTTAGATATTTGGAGCAGCCAATTAGAGGTTTACCCGTCCTACAATATGTCGTGGCATGGGACATCTACAGTTTAAAATGTTTCATTCAGCATTAATCTACATGTATACAAAGGAATCAGGACCTGTGAACTGGAGATTAATTGGATACATATAATTCAATGTGGAAATAATTTTACTAACAACTTTCTAAATATTGCTTAACCAGTATTATACGTTTTTTTTTTATATAAGATATACATGACGAAGTACATTCAGTTTTAATTTTCAAGTAATTAAGTATCAAAAGAGATAACTAGTCATATATAAAATATTTCGAACTTTAATATCTTTTTATTACATGTTTTAATTAATTTATATACTTGAATATGGAATATTTAAAAAAATGGGGAAAGCTTTTTTAATCACATTTATGAATACTTTGATAAACTAAGACTTCAGTAAAAATTGTATTGGGCACGATTCTCTTTTATAATCTTTATTTTTCATATTAAATGACATAAAGTTCACGATTAAGGTTATGTTGAAGTAAAATTAATATAAGTGGAGTTAAAATTGATTTATCATTACTGGAAGATCTATTTTTATTTTTAACAGAATTTTAATTCAAACTGTTCTATTATATATTTATATATACATCAATGTGCTTCCCTATTAATAGTCATTATATTTTTTGATTTCATCTTGAATATTTTTTGTCTACGTAACGTCTAATATATTCTATATAAAATAATGTATTAATTAATGATTAAGAAAATTTGAAATACATCTAATATTAAATAATCTTTTTAGATATATTGTATTTAAATAGTAAAGTACATCTACAAACTTTCATATGTTCTACATTTGCATTTGTATATCCATGGAAAAGAAAATTACTGAAAATATTAATATTTTGTTACAGTAATTTTACTTTAATAACATTGAAAGCTAGGTAGAAATAATAATTATATATTATTATTTTTTTTTTTTTAAGTATGATTATCTTAGTACGTTATTTAAAATAACCAAGCGTTGAAAAATCAAGTATACCTTCAACAACAGTTTGTAAAATTAAAAAATTATTCATTTTTTATATGAAATTACTTAATATTATGCTTATTTTAATATTGTTGATATTACTTTATATAGATATTAAATAAAACTAAAGTGGTGAAATATTATAAATATAAATATATGCAATAATGAAATATTGTAACTAAACTAGGAACTTCATATATGCATCGTATCGTGTTTATTAGAAAGATTGTGTACAAATTTTAAATACTTTAAACTTTTATTGCGATTATAATATAGAAAATATGATAGAATAATAATTAAAGAAGATTTTTTCTACTTTATGTAATTAATATTGTTGGCAAGTATCTTAACAAATTATATTACGAAATGTCTAATTTGCGGTAAAGGTTTTTACAATCTCACAAGTTATATTTTTGTTTTGTTATAATGGCACAATAATACTTTTTTTTTTTTAATACTTAAAATTTTTCGTTGTATTTTATACTTCATGCACATAATTAACATTGGCAAATGTTTCAGGGACAGGTGCAACAGAAAACTTTCCGGTTTCTCTAATCAAGAGAAGCAAATAGCGAATACGTGTGAAAAATTTTCACTTATTAATTCTGTAAAATAGGTAGAATTTTTTGTAGATACAGTATAACATTTCATATAAGATTTGTAAAATATATGCATACTCATCTTTGATAATAAAAAGACAACAACGAAATGTATGAATGCTACTCATTATTTAAATATGAAATGCAATTAGAACTCTAAATAATGGTTTGTTGGTACGGGACAGATTAATATATGATTATTCTTAAAAGGATACGATCAGTGATATAATACAGCGTCTGTAACGAAAATTTTTTTATTTGTGCACGAAAGATTATTGTATAACGTTTTTTTTTTCCCCCATTTGAGCATACTTAAAGATTACATCTTAATACTTAAACACTTGCAATGATAAATATTTTACAAGATTGCTTTTTTTTTTTTGCCCATATATAAATATTATTTGCCAGCAAATAATATGCGATCAACAAATATTGGCGTTTAAAACTTTTTTTTCCTAAGCTTTTACTAAAGAGCATAATTTAATAATCATAAGTTTTACATTTCTGGGGGAGGTCCATACATAGGATTTAATTGTTGCGTACAGCGTATAAACGTTGCTCGTCGCGGTAACTCACGCAAACGTTCGGCACCTGTATAAGTACAAGCGGATCTTAAGCCGCCTAATATATCCAGTACTGTATTTTCAACCATTCCTCTATAAGGCACTTCGACAGTTTTTCCTTCTGAAGACCTATTGCATTGAAATAAATGCGAACGAATCTCGTTAATCATTTGTTTGTAACGCTACAACAAAGTTGTCCGAAGTCTTACCTATAGTCTGCGACACCACCGGCGTGCTTCATCATGGCTGTTTTCGAGGACATCCCGTAAAAGAGCTTGAATTTCTTTCCGTTCTTGTCTAAAATTTCACCCCCACACTCGTCGTGGCCAGCAAACATTCCACCTATCATGACGAAATCTGCGCCGGCACCGAATGCTTTTGCGAGATCTCCGGGGCACGTACATCCACCATCCTGAGCAACGAAAGTTAATACGTAAGCGTAGATAAAAGCGAAGCGTATAGTACGATTAAATTCTCGAGAGATGATTCATAGAGAGTGCAATAAGTACTTACAGCGATAATGTGGCCTTTTAAGCCGTGCGCCGCATCCGCGCATTCAATTATGGCGCTTAATTGCGGATAGCCGACACCGGTTTTCATTCGCGTCGTGCACACGGCACCTGGGCCTATTCCGACTTTAATTATATCTGCTCCTGAGAGTATTAGTTCCTCCACCATTTCTCCTGTCACAACATTTCCTGCCTGTAGTGGTAGCAATTAATCTTTATGTTTAAATACAAAGTGCGCGCGTGGCGATTAAATAATCTGCTAAAGGTCATCGATTGACCAGGCCTTCTCTATTGGAAGTAGCAAAACGATTTGTACTTACGATGATGGTGTGGTTCGGATACCGTGCTCTTACTTTTCTCACGTACTCAACGAAATGCTGCGAGTATCCGTTCGCAACGTCCAGGCATACGAACAACAATTCCGGCACGGCTTCCAAAATGCTCGAGAGCCGTTCGTAATCTTCGTCTCTCGTTCCCGAGCTGACCGCGACGTTCTTCACACAATCTGGATTTTGGGCGACGAAGTCTTTCCAGTCGTCGGCGGTATAATACTTATGAACCGCAGTAAAGAGACCGTGCTGAAAGAAAAAGAAAAAAAAATTAATAAGTGATTAATAAGTGAGATAACACAACTGTACTTTTATTACATCACGAGCATAAGTACTTTTTATTAATACAATTTAATTACGTTAACGTTATGCAATTTCCTTTTTTTTCTTTTTCTAATTTAAGTCTAGACGATATAAAACAGACAGATAAACGAGGAAACATCTTAGATAACAAGCGAACATAATTATTACGACGTTATAACGGCAACCAGCGGGGGAAAGATCTTTTAGTACTTGTCGTGAAGTGGAACGTTAAATTGTACCGTACCTTTGATAAAACTTTTGCCATTTCGAACGTTCCGATTGTATCCATGTTCGAGGCCACTATAGGAATTCCTCTGTACGTCTGCTTGGAATTGCGAAACGAGATCTCTCTAATAAGATCTACCTGAAATATAATTCGTGTTTATATTAGTTCAATAATGTGCCATGCGTGACGTTGAATTTATACGTTACACGTGCATTGCAGAGTTAAAAGTATAAATTGTTAAATAATAAATTTATAAACAGCGTGTGAAATTAATAAAATTAAACAAGACGGTATAACGTAATCACTTCAATTAACGGAAATTTACTCGTAGAAATTTGTGTGAATTGTAACCATCGTCTCGGCATGATCAATCGGTAAGAAGCATGCATATATATATTTTTTTTTTCGCCAGAGTTAAATCAATAAAAAGAAATCTTGCGCCCGAGAGGAAATAAATTCGGGTGTCTCGATTAGCGATCGTGCTAGCATTCCGCAGAACTCGTAATCGGCATTATCACACGCGCGCGTTCGTGCACACGCGTGCGATCGAATCCGAGCCATTGAGTTCAAAGTCGCGTGTAAATATCGTTGCACGAAGTAACGAGCTGGAGAGACGATCGAGATCGCGTCTCGTGACACCGCGCGCCAGATAACGTCTTTATTATTATTCTTTTTATCTTTCTTTTGCTCCTGCTTCTCTCTCCCGCCCTACCGCCTCTCCGTTCTGTTCGCGAGACGCGTTCCATTGTTTCCGACACAAGCCACACCGATTTCCACGCTAATTACATAAAACAACCGCGCGCGATACTCACGTCCGATCGGCTCTTGAGCGTGCTGCGCTTCGGGCGCAGCAGCACGTCCTTAAAGTCCAGCTTTATGTCATTTATTATGTTGGGCATCGCGGCGGCGGTGGATCACCCCTTCGGCAGCGTAAGCGTATCAATCCAGCAGACGACGAACTGCGTGCGTTACCCCGCGTTACTTCGCGCACTCGGCCACTCACGCACAGTGGATTCTACCGGATACGCCGCCGGGTAGAACAGAGAACAAGAGCCCGTAACCGCGGACGTACTCGCACTGGCTGGTTACTCGGTAGTGCTGGTGTACAACCCAGGCATGACACATTTGACACGCCGCCCGAGGAAGGGAGAGAGAGAGCTATTTTCGTCCCTCTCTCTGTCGCCCCTTATTGAACCAGGGCGGTGCGGCCCCGGAGGCGCCTCCCCGCCCAAGGAGAGCAGAAAGTCAAAATAATATTAATTCGACGTGACGCCGGGCCAAATTGCGGCTAATAAGCGACGCGGTCCCGTAACAATTTCGGCTAATATGACGTAAGACGTTAATACGACTATCTGTTCTCCTTGGGTGGAAACCGTTCCCGAAATTTATAAACGCATGAAAAACAGGCAGCACCTATCTGTGAAAATTTGGAGACGCGTCTCTATTCTAATTTTAACGAAAGGAGTAATTAATATCTCACGAAGGAATGCCTATCATGCTTTAAAATTTAATTTTACAGATTTCTTTTTTTTTTTTATACTTGTAAAACGCTGTTCTTTCGTTAATTATCATTATCAAGTCCTTTTCGAATCTTTTCGCAAAAGACGTGGGATAATTTGAGGTTTTGTCACTGAACTTTTACGTTAATTAATCGGCGAATTGAGTAAAATCCTGCACGTAACGAGGCTCGAGCAACCGTGGAGCCAATCCTGCGAGCGTACATGTGCGTGTGTACGTACATATGTGATGTACTAATAATTTAAGTCATCGTCAGATAACTTATCAGAAGGTCTAGATAACACGTCTAGACAATTGAGGAAGCATTCTTCGCCTTTAGCGGTTACTAGGCGAGCAATATCAGTGCATGATTGGCATATAAAATTTATACGCTGCCAATATGTTCGCCTTGTAAGACTTAAAGTACGCAACGTCGTTTTTAAGCTTGAAATCCTTTGAAAGCTAGCTCCTGAGGAGGAGTCCTTAAAGAATCTTAAACATAAATACGTTATTTAATATGTATACAGTAAGCTTAATTATCGTTAGAGCAAATAATAAGAGATTAATACGTCACGAGATGAGATTCGTAGTTGCAAATAAACCCTACAAACAAAAATTAAATAAAATTATATATAAAATTTTATATGCAATTATGAGACAATTAATTTCCTCTATAAATTAATATTAAATCCGCAACTTTACATTTTTAAGTTCAAACAAATTTTTCAATTAATTTCAAACTTGCAGTTTGCAAATACAATTAATGATGTATACAATGATAATATATTTAATTAATTTATCGAGGATATTTCTTTTTCCAAAGTCATGGATAAAAGGATTAGATTATATGATATAACAATCGTGATATAATAATCTAATGGAATAATACTGAACTTTCATCAGACCTCATATTTAATTACAATGTTCTTCTTTCTGGTTTTCGTAGTGTTGTACATAAATCACAATTTAGTACAAAGAGCGTGTGGAAAAAATGTATATCGTTAACAAATTATTTTTATACAAATATCACCAGTATATGAAATGAATTTAACATATATATATTTTTCATGCTAATGTATAAATCATTTTAATTCTGATTTTATGCGCGTGTATTCATGGAGACTGTAATATATGGAATCATATTCCTTTTTATATCCACAATGTACACATTAATAATCGATAAATTAAAAGTTAAACAATGGCACTATATTGTAATGAAATGGCATAATGAAATGCAATAGCCACATAACACCGTTAAGTGTAATCTTATCGAAGTCGACATTGTATATAAAGTTTACCACGGTACTAAAATTGAAGTCTTAAAAATGCAACAAGCTATCTCTTAAGACTTGAAAAATTACATTTAATATATGTTTACTTAATTAATACTAAGTGTAAATACTTTAGTACAAAAAAATTTTAAGACTTTTACATTTAGTGATCTACATGAATTTTACGCACTAAAATCAAACATTTAATATTTTAAAATGTACACCTGCAATACGTAATTTTAATTTTTGTTAAGTATGTAAAACGGACTGAAAAAAAGAGATTAATAAAATCTCTTTTTAACGACAGTTACGCGGGGCAGTGTAGTAAAAAAAAAAAGATCTGTTTAAGGACCATTGTCTACATGTTTTTGAATTCACCAGAACCATTAGCATTGAGCATGAGTATGTTAGGATTTTCTTTTTCAAAAGCAGTTGCGTCTCTACCTCCAGGTCTTTCTTCCTGTCCCCATTCTCCGAGAGTCCCGCGCATCACATCTGGTTGTTCCTTCAGTTTTTGCTCCTCCTTCTGTGAGATTACTAACGGTTTATGGTCAAACGCAAACACATTAATAAGTTGATTTTCAAAATTTATTTGATTTTAATTAATCAGCCTTTATAAGTTCATAACGTTTATAACAAATGTAGAGTCTACCGGCATGAAATATGGTATTGAGCATGAATAATGATATTCGAATGTATCTGTTGAACATTTAAAAGATAATTTTTGTTTTAAATGGTTAAACTTTTATAATAAATTTCATTACCAACACCAATTGATACAAAACCTCGGCACATGAAAAAGTTCGTATATCGATTAAAAACGTTATTTAACATTATTATTTTTCACAAACCTGTTTATCTTCTTGCGCAAACTTATCGAACATGTTCGCGTAAAGCTTCTTCTCTTTAGTCAATTGCTTCTTAATAAAAGAATTACAGATTAAAACTTGATTAGACGCGGCCGTATTATTTGGCTGTAGTTTTAGAACCTCTTGGAAATCATTAATAGCGAGTTCAGGTGACGCAAGTCCGAGATGCGCTTGTCCTCTTCTAAATAATGCCTTTTCATTCTTCGGATCCAGTTCTAAAACTTGATCACACTCTTGCTTGGCCAAAATGTTTTCATTGGTTTTTAGGTAACACAGAGCAAGATTCAAATGAGCCGCTACTAAAAGACTATCCCTCTCCTTTTTGAGATCATCCGTGAAATCTGATCCTTCATTTAAATACTTCGAGACTTTCTGATACACTTTAATGGCTACATTGATTCTATCGGATTTTAAGTACTTTGTGCCTTTTTCTTTTTGCATCTTTGCTTGTTCTATCTTTTCTGCTGGCTTCATCGACCATACGCTTGTCTCCTGTAATGAGTTAATCAGCATTCGATAATTTAAAAAATTACAAAATTAAAAGACTCGTCTTTAATAATCGTCGTTACGTACCTTTTCGAAGTCTTGTAATTTTACTTCATACTCTATGTCCGCATTTGGCGGAATATTGTACTCCGGTTTTCCTTGACTCTTAAATGCATATTTACTTTTAATAAACAGCCTAGATTTCTCACCTTTTAAAAAACGCTGCAGCGCTATTTCTACACCATCTACAACTCCCACAATTTCTCCTTCCCCAAGAGTAAATTCTACATCTCTATCTTCAAAAACTTCACCATTGTACTTGCCAACCAAATGTACTAAAGACAGATAAAAAGTTAAATAAAGAATATATAGCAGTTATTTTACGTTTAAACTTACAAATTGTGATACTAACTTTTTACAATACTGCCATCCTCTGGATTGGCATAACTTTCGCCAACAATAATTTGGAATCTCTCTATGCTTTTATCTTTATTTGGACTTAAATCTTCTCCACTCCAATCAAGTAATTCAACCTAAAAGGACAAATATACATATCAGTAGATATTTTAGATTGAAGAATTGATATTTTGGGGGTAGATAGGTCTTTTGATTTGGGACAACCTATATATTTTATCAAACATAATAAAAATAATTTAACTTTATTAAACAATTTGTATACAAAGAAATTTAAGGAGACTTTATTATGCAATCATGTACAGATAAAGCTATCACTAAAGTCCCCTCAATATTGATTCATCAGTAAACAGATTACTCTTTAGTAACAGGAAGCATAGTTCTTTTCAGAATCACATTTATCCTAAGCAACAACCAATAAACCTTACCTCGAATTTCAATGTAGCATCAGATGGAATTAATGGTGGACTACCATTCTTGCCATAGGCATATTCAGGGGCACATGTCAATATAGCAATTTCACCCTTCTTCATGCTAGCAACTCCAATGTCCCATGCTTTAATAACGTTTCCAGTACCAAGATTAAATTTGAAGGGCTTGTCCTTGTCCCTGCTGGAGTCAAATTTTGTGCCATCCAGCAGAGTACCAATGTAATGGACCTTTACCTTGCAGCCAGTCGTGGGAGTTTCATCACCTACTCCTTCCTTAATAATCTCCTTCAGCACACCCTTGTCCTGGGCTGGCGACAAGTCTATCTCGGCCATTATCTGCGGAAGTGAAATAATAGGTCACTAAAGCTGACGGGCTACTCGCGTCGCAACGATATCGTCTTGGCGATCCGGCCGATTCTGCAGCGTTGCTTTCGATTCGAACGTTCTCGACTCCGGAATATTTTAACGCGAGGATGTTAATAATGGAAGGAAATGACTCCGCAAAACGTGCGTTCATTTGCAAATAAATTATGTGTGAAAATAGTAAAATCGAGGAATACTCACGCTTTAGGAAATGGAATGCGTTTAGGTGCACGTTGCAACGGTGAAGAGAAGATCGTTTCCACGCAGCCACACGCGTACCGGCTTGTTCCAAACAATTGTATGAAATCCGTGATCCGTGCACCGGTGTGAATCGATTTCACGGAATTTACTGGAATTTTCGGCGCTGCACCCTCGACGATCGATAATCCCGTTTTGTCAGTCACATTTCCAGCTTCTCATGTGACTGTTGCTTTATCGACGCAAGCATTGGAGACTCATTATCAACAAAAAAAAATATCAAATGCATTTTTTTAGCAACGTTTATACATGTAACGATACCTATTCGATTTTTTGTCGATATCATTAGCTCAGCGCACTGATTACGGCGCGTCAGCGACACAGAGAAACGTATTGTTGAATACGGCTTTCCGGTTTTCGAATCAGTTATCGGCTTTCTGTTTCTCTTTTTCTTTTTTTTTTCTTTTTAATCTACGTAACAGTAGACGTAAGATACTAATTCAGATACTATTTCAGCGGTGTTTTCTTTTTCGATAACGTTTACCAAGATTCGCAGGCACGCGTTTTTAATTCGACGATTGGAGCAGTCGGACCAATGACAAGCCCGCGTTAACGAACCATCTCGCAACTCTGATTACAGTGCGCCATGTTTTTATTCCGCGCGCTTTGTAGACCCTGCTGGGTTAATCCTGGCGAACTTCACGTTTCGCGCTCCCGACTCTCTCGAGGCGAGTGATCTGTCGCACAAATCGAATGACAAATTATATATTTCTAAGCAAATAACGGTGAGATCCTTAGCGAACGAAGCTGGTTCAGTGTAGGCGGGACTGCGGTCGGTCGCGCTCGAATTCGAGCAATTTCAGAGGTTGGATAGGTTATTGTGGGTATTGATGGCGGGGAGCAGGAGAGCACCACAGAACCACGATCGTCTTATTTTCGATCTCAGTTAAGTACTCTCAACGTTTCCTCATGACTGCTGCGAACCGCCACGCCAGTGATAACGCGATGTCGGCGGACCGCGAGTCATCGAATTTAACTGAACGTTGTCGCATTTGCCTAGTCGACCACGGTTGCATGACTAGCTTGCAGAGCAATCGCGTGGAGATCAAACTCAAAGATCTGATTAAGTGCACCTGCATTGACGTAAGTTTTTTTTACATCTTGTGCGTCTTCTACTTCGAATCCTACCTAACTGATTTATCATTTGTTTATTATAGATCAAGTATGAAGAGAACCTCCCTGCAGTTATATGTCATGTATGCTTATATAAGCTGAATATGTGGAGTGAGTTCAAAGAGAGATTTATACAATCCAACAAGGTCCTTTTGGAACAGCTAGAAATATCAGAAGTATCAGATAATGTCGTACGTATTTTTTTTTTTTTTTATTCTGTTTACTTCTGTTAATTTTACTCTGTTTACTTCTTGGTTTTTTATATTGTTTTGATGTAACTTTACTTACCTTTTTTTTATTCTAGAATAAGGACTCTTCTCAGAGTGGAAATTGTGTGACAAATGCTGCTAAAAGAAAACATAAAAATAATGAGGATAAGAATTCTGACACAGAACAGGTATATTTTTATACAAATGCAATAGTTGATTATTTTGTGTTTTGTGATAATTATTTAACAATACTTTTTATATGTTAATTAAATTAATGTATATTTCTAATTTTATGCATTGTGGAATTATTAATTTAATATATTTTTTGTAATAATTAGAAAAATTAATTTACTTAATGCTTTTTTTTTTTTTAGAAAAAAATAAAGATAGATGTATCTTCATCGCAAGAAACAAATGATCATACAAATCAATACATATTAGACACAATATATATATCATCAGATGACGAATCTAATCATAATAATACAAAGGATAATGGGAAGCAAGAGAACAGTGGTTCTGGACCAACAAAAGCTAGGTTGTTACCTGCTAAACGTGGCAGAAATATTGAACGAAGAAAAGCGTCTACGAAACGTTGGGTAGAAAGGAAAAAAGCGCTTTTAGCTGCAACTGGAGAAAACGTATCCGATACTGATTCTATAGGTTCCGATGACGTGCAGTTGTCACCTGTGCAAAAAGCTCGAGCGAAAACCAATGTGGACAAAGAATTGGAAAGGCAAAAGAAAGTAGCAAGGGTGCTGAAAGGATTGGAGACGAATTTGACAGATAAATACGTCGCACTTTCTGAAGAAGGTACAAATTCTGACGTGCGCAGAACGAGGTTGAGCAGCGAACAGCAGTCGAATACTTCGCAACAGAGAAACAGAAATTCTTTATTGAAACAAGTCACTAAAAGAAACATTGAGGGAGTAAGATCGTCTTTGGATAGCTCAATGGAAAGGGAGAACTCAATTTCGTTGACGGATAACGTCATGTGCCAAATGCGTGCGAAGAACTCGATAATGCAGACTGACCAAACTTTTACACCTAGCGTGTTGAAGTCCACCTTTATGATTGACGATATTACGTATGCTGTAACGTCAACGTTGAGTCTCATGGATCCGTCAAATCATGAAGTAGACCTTAATAATTTAACAGTGGATTCCAAGAATCCTAATATCGACGAAAATAATCGAGAGACGAATACTGATATTATTGATGCGGTTCAACTGCGTAGAATACATCCCTTAACGATGAAGACAAACGATAATAACGACAAATATGTTGAAAGATGTTTGACTATCGAAGTGCAGAACGATAATTTGCCGATCATGAAACGTATACAAAGTGATGTAGCTTCTTTTGTCGAGAAAGAAATGAAGAACAGGATATTTTCTTTGAACGACGATATTGCGAAAACTGATAAAACGAACGGCGTCAAAACAAGTACTACTAATCAGAAACTGGACCAAAGGGTGAAAGAGATGATAATATGGGCTATAAAGAACAATTTTAGTACTTTGACGAATCAAGAAAATGACGATGAATCATGCAGTCAGGGATCAACAACGTTTTCGCCAACATCGGCAAAAACTGTTATAAATTCGCCTAAATATCAGCCGAAAGTAATTTTAGAACGTTTAGATGTTGAAAAAGAGAGTAAGCATTATAAAATTAATAACGATTACGTGTTGAAGCCTACTATTTCAAGGAGTAAGCTCGCTGGACCGTTTAGCGTAATCGCTCGTAAACGTCAAAGTATACCTCCAATAAGGTACAACGATTACAATGTCACTTCTTTGACAGACTCTGATTCCGAGGCGTTGGACGATGATACAATTACTCAGAAAACGTCTGGCGCGATTAACTCAAAAACCAATTTGAACCCGAAGGAGCTAGCAATTTTTCACAAGTCGGTAGAAAACAAAATTAACCAGAACGCTGATCGCACAGAAGGCGTTAATACAAAAGGTGCCACGACTCAAAATCATATATGCGGAGTATGCGGACTTTCGTTCTCTACGCGTAAAGATGCCGAGACGCACGTTCGCACTCATAAAGTTTCGAGTGTCATGCAAAACAACGTTCCACAGACGGCAACCTCACCACAGAAGTCGCGGCAGGGTAATCAGAAGAAAGTAATGCGCTGCAGAAGATGTCATGAGATAGTTGAGACACGTTTGGTAAAAAATCACGTATGTAAAATGCCACTTCACAAGTGTTACGTCTGCGACTCTATGTTCCGAACAAAGAATCATCTCGCAAAACATTTGGAGAGTCACGATAATTCAAAATTTAATGTAATAAGCACAATTGGAAATAAGCTCAACAATAACGCCAGCGCGTTGAAGAAAACTGTTAAAGTTCAAGAGACTGAAACCGCGAAAAAAATACAAACTCTTACAGGCGAAAAGAATGATATTCAGTCTGACAAGATAAGTAGTACAGGCGTAAAGCTGGAAAGCACCGAAAGTATATTGAAGAAGCCTAAAGAAACTTACACCTGTTTCGTATGCGATACAATTTTCACGGATGAGGAAGTGCTGAAAGATCATTTACAGAAGCATTGCGACGATTTGAGTGAAGGGGAGCAAAGCAACAGTAAAGAGCAATATCAATGTGCTATTTGCGGCAACACTTTGGAATCTGATCAAGCGTTAGAAGAGCACGTTGGCAAACATTTATTTGATGACGAGGACGACAATCCCAATCTGATAAGCATAGATCAAGGCAATGAAAATAATAAATTACAAGAAACATATCATTGCGGCCAGTGCTTAGAGGCGTTCGAGTCGGAAATGCTGCTGGAGATACACATGCAGGCACACGAGGAGGAAGTTGCGATAGCAGAATGGGAGAAGCAAGGAATGATGGTTTATCAGTATCAATGTATGCTTTGCGACGAATTGTTTAACACCCAAGAGGAATTGGCAAAGCATTTGGATATACATAATGCGAACACGCAAATATGCCAATTGTGTGACAAGCCGTTCCGTTCATTAGAAGATTTACAAGAACATGTTGCAACTCATTGATACGTTACACCAATGTTTTATATGAAAAAATTAATAATTATTACAGAACATTTTGGATGATAATAAACGTAAGATTTTGCTATGTTTGTTATCGTACTAAGAGATTTTTCAGTGAGAATGAGAACATAATTTTCTGCATGAAATGTACAGTTAGCCATATACTTGACTATAAATTTTTGTTTTATCTGTATATGCATGTATATGCATGCAGTTCTCATATAAAATAAATAGTTAATAAAACAACATGCTACGTGTTTGTAATTAATTAACATTATTAAATTGTTTTATTTAAAAAGATATATATTATTTAATTTATTATGATGCAAACGATATCGAAAGAATTTTTGTTAAAAAGATATTTTTTCTTTTCCAAAGAATTTATAACCTTATAAATATCACGTTAGTAAAGAAAATAGATAGCAATCTATTTTCAGTAAATATATTTTATTTACAATGTATAATATCGTGTAACATTGTATAATTGACAAAATATAGAATTACATATAATACTATCCTTAATAAATACTGTCTATTAAATATAAATAACAGTGTTAAATATTTGACTAGAATGTGTAAATAAGTAAATGTTTCGATATATTTTATTAAAAGGTTTTTATTCTTTAATTAAGGTATAGTTATTTGTCACTATGTAAATTCGAAATAAACTATTCTATTAAGTATAAACAATTTATAATCATTTTAATTTAAGATGTATTATCCACAATTACAAATTAACAAAAACGGTAATTTAATCATGCGCCCATAAATTAAGGTGATCAAGAAATTCAAAGTGAACAAAATGATAAGTCCGTCAATCCTGAGGTTTCTCAGTGCAGTCTTCCAAAACGCTGGTGAAGTATTAGAAGGTTAGGAAGAGCGAGTTGTGTGCACGGTCAAGGCACCGTTCCCGCCAAGCTTTGGCCACGGTATGAAGAGGCGGAGAGTGACGACCATTACAAAAGAGGTGTGGTCACTGCGTTGGCGGGAACGACAGCCATTACAAAAAAGGCGTGATCGCGAAATTGGTGGGAACGGCGCTCTGACAATGTTACCAACTTGGTCTTTCTAAACTTCTATTAATTCTCGAGCGTTTCGGCCCGAGTCTTGCCACCGGCGCCCTGCGGCGCTCTGACATCGAATACCAACTCGCTCACTATGTATTTTTGTTACTTCATGAACGTTTTTGACGTCTTGACACTAAGAAACCTCGAAATTAATATGGATCTATTTTAATTGCTTATTTAAAATCTTTTAACCATCCGCTGTGATTAAATTATCGTTTCTCTTTAATTGTAATTATGAATTAAATATTATTTATACGATTGTTAAAGTATTTTTTATTTATCATAAACGCGATAATAATATAAATCATTGAAATATTTTATGTAGAAGTCATTTATTAAATGTACATAATAAATTTTGTACACAAGCCACAATTTATATATACTTAACAATCTTATGGAACTGTGAACACAATTTTTAAAAGGTAATTTAGAGGATTAATTAAATAAATAATTATAAAAAAGTTAGACTGAATTTATAATTTTACTATATATTCTATATGATATTTACATAAATACTGTGTACATAGACACGATGTACTCATAACGAATACTTTGTTTTTCTTCAATGTCTATATTATAATTATAAATCATATATCCCTATGACTTTGCAGCTAACACAAGAAAATTCAGATGTTTTATGGAAAGAGCTTTTTAAAAATATAAATGTTAGCTACATGCTCATTTTTCATGATTTATGCGAACTCTCTAAAATGTTATACATTTACAATTTCAGAGAAACTTATTTCATTCAATACATACATAGTATTTGGTAGATATTATTATATTAATTAAAATAACGATTGACGAGACATGTTTATTCTTTTAAATGTGTTATAATTAATTTTGAGATATTATAACTGTTTAAAATATATATATATAAAAAAAAAAAAAAAATTGAATATAAAATGTATTTTTAAAGACAATTTTCTTATATAGATTTATATAAAAAACAAGTTAGATAAATGTATACACATATTAAATATATATCATATATATGTATACATATATGTACTTTAGATAAAAATATTTTTCTTTTATAACATATTTATAACTCTCATATTTATTTAATCAAATTATTACCTTGATTGCAGGATTTAATTAATAAATGAATATAATTATTAACTTCTGGGTCCCGAATTATTTTAATATTAAATTTATGCCCATTTAAAGTGTTTTATCTTATGTTCACGTACTTTAAATATATCATAACACTTCAAATTTATTAAACGACAATTAATAGCTTCACATATTGCTAGGCTCTTACGTCTATTATGTACAATGACACCATTTATATAGACATTAGTTTTTAATATTCTTTTTTTTATAACAATAAATTAAATAGAACTCTCGTCTTGTCTCGACCAAAAAAAGATTCTTTTTGTTACAACAATGAGTTACAACAATGAGTCGTAAATATTCCAATATTCTAAATAAAGTTGCTATTCGCGCGGTATACGCGTGTAATCCATGTTTTATCCATAGAGACTAACTAGTGGAGGATTTTAACTAACCTAGCTATCTAAAAACAAATTTTATTTTGAGTGAGGGGGATAAGGGAAGGGGATACAATCTTCGTGTGGGAAACCGTTCACTGTAGCTCCACTTCGCGGAGGAAAGATTTCGAAATGGAATCGCTACTTACCATTTATACAATCCATAAATGCAGACAATTAATTTATACTTTACAGAGTTACTGGATTTCATAGACTTGTTGTAACTCGTTTCTTCATTCAGATTCATTCATCATCATGATCTGCAGTTCTACAAGGTGCCGCGAGAAATTGATGTCCCGCGAATCTCCAACTCACGCAAACAACAGCGAAGAAAAACGAAACGCACACACAATTTTGTTCTTCGCGGAGATTACATATTTAAGTAACTAACTTGTAGATTTGGCTTTGCATTAGTGAATCTATTGCGACACCAAGCCTACATAATTCGCTGGATAGAGGCCTACTCTGCCGTCTTTCCTTCCCTTACACCACCCCTGCTCGTCTTCATCCTCTAATTTTTCAAATACATCTCCTGAAAAAGAAAAGCATACATATTAATATTAATTTTAATTTATTCATTAAATTGTTACATTAATTGTATATATAAAACATATTAATATTTAATTTATTCATTAAATTGTTACATTAATTGTATAAATCATGAGTCCAAATAATTATATGACTAAATATGGTAAGTAATAAAGTTGCTCAAATTAGATGAAGCGATTCCGAAACTTTAGACTTCTCCTATTGTACCTTGTTTGAAACTGAGCTCGTCTGCTTCGGCTCCCTCGTAATCATACAAGGCTCGTACAGGAACTCCTGGTTCACCATTATCAACCAATGGCTCACCACCGTCTTCATCCCATTCTTCCTCTTCGAATGGATTCGATTCTTGCTTTGCGTTAGTGCCGTTACTGTAATCACGTTAACATTCCACATTAACAAAAGAAAAAAAAACGTACGGTAATAAAATTACTAATTTATCTCTCATCATGAAAATTTTTTACAACTTACGTGATAGTTGCGGGCCTGTTGACACTATCGGTCTCATTAGTTTTCTCCGAGGACTGCTTGCTGGAACTTATAGTGTCCGTTTTGCTGTCTCCGTGATTGCTGTCCGTTGATATCACTCGGGCAGCAGACTTCGATTTTGATTTGTTGTTGACCGTTGGAAACTCCTATACGAACGGGAGGGAAAGAAACATTTTAGACACTGGTATCGATGAGATTTGTACAAGTGCGTACCATGATATCAGATGCTCGGATCTTCCGATAAAAACGCCATGCGTGCAACCAAGTGTATGATGATACGAGTCATTCGCCGTGTATATTTTTTTCGCTTCGAATGAATATGCTGATGCATGTGCGATTTCGTTGAAGCCCAACGCGCTATCTTATTGCGTCTACCTTTCCAATAATCTTGCGTTAAAAAGGTTCACTATCTTGAGGCTCATTGCCGACCGCGATAAGGCTTAACGATATAAAAAGTCTATACACTTTTGTAGCAAAGTATCTGGATTCTCATTGCGACAAATGCATTAAATAATAGAAAAATAAATAAATAAAAATAATGCGTATTTATAAAGCACAACCAGGCTCAAGATTACGCCTTTTTAAACAGTTGTGACAATGAATGAGTCATACCGCTCGATGAATACATTAATTACGAATAGTTAATCATGAATATTATAACAATTCTGAGCATCATTATTGCTATTGCGTTATTCATAAGACACATTTTACGCGAGGTGTCCTTGTGCGAGAATGATAATTCAGCTGTCAGTTATGTACAGATAGTGTTATGCACCATGCAAGAAATTAGCATACAGAATCGCCGGTAACTGTCGTGTTTCCTTTAGAACTTGTTTCCCATTAGTAAAAATTCGTTTTTACAAAATGCCCATATTTATGTAAATTAATTTCTATTGAATAATTATCACGGTTACCACACCGTTAAACTAAAAGTTTATTAAAGTATCATTAACAGTGGTTATAAAGTACGAAAAAATTTTTCTAAGGAAAGTACGACTGAGTTTTGGCACGGGTGCTATATTCTCCCATTCGTATTTGAAATTAAAGTCATATTAGTTCCGTCATCTGGCTCTCCGTGATACAACGTCGTGGATTTTACAACTCGGACATGCAGACGCTGCATGTAATTTTTCACAATCGGTTGCAGGCATATTTTGATTTAAGTTAATGATTTGTACATTTACATATGTCTTAATATAATTATCCATACCGTATACCATGAGCAGAGTAACAAGCATCTGCGAGAAACAGATTTACAAACTTTTGAGGCATGTAAAGAGTTTCAGAAGTACAGTTTTAGCTCTAATTAAAAAAAAAAAAAAAAAAAAAAAAAACGAGTTGTAAAATACTATTATTTTCACAAAAAATATTACTAATTAATTATTAAATTATTTACGAGAGATGCGTCTGGGAAACTGATCGAAGATGTAATCGCTCCTCTTGACTTTATTTTACAATTTATTTTGTTTCGTAGCTACGATGTCTTTCAGCAGTTTTGCCTCTTTAGCTTGTAAATTTGTCTCTATTGTACCTGCCACAGTAGGCTGTCCGTGTTCACCTTTAGGCACAGATCCGTGCGATTACGTGCGAGCGCAAGAGTGGAAAGGATTACGGTTAAATTCGGTTAGGAGCTAGAAGCTGAGAAAGGAAACCCATCCTGGATGACCTCGCGGCTAGCTGGGGCATCCATTAAAAGCTGTCGCGTGCCAGCCTAACCGGTGCCGGCGCTCTTTCTATCTCAGCATCCCGACCGGGTCGACCCGATCGGGACAAGACTCAGCGTAGGTAGATGTGATAGCCAGACGTATCTTGGATGTACGGATCGGGTGGAAAACAGTTAAAGTAAGATTGGACGCGACGTGTGTGTAACATGTAAACAAAACTTTACATGCAGATCCTCGCCGACCGGGCGTTGATTGATGAGAGTGATGGAGCCTGCCGGGAGCGCCTCCTTCGACTTCGAGCCCTTCGTGATCTCGCGGAACTCCTCTGTGTAGTCCTGCATAATAGCAATGTCCCAAAACAATCACATGCATGCATTCCGGAAAATTGTCAGGGGTTCTTTCTCTATCTTTCTTTTCTCGTTCTACACTTTTGTCTCGAATATTAAGAGTACGATATCATATAATGTGGGAGCGTTTTGATTTATATAAGTGCTCTTGAATTAAAAGAAAAGACCAGGGCGCGAGAGAGGTAAGAATGTTGGACTGGGCGTTACTCTCGCAACGAATTTAACCCTTGACAATGGATGCATTTCACAGAGACGTAACATCATTTGAACGACAATGCGACGGTGGTAACGGACAATACGGTTTTACCGCGTAAGGTTTTTCATGTAAGTTAAAGGGGGAGCTCTTGATAAAGAGGATCAGCCACGCTAGTAACCCGTAATCAGTATGAGAGAACGATCGATGAACTCATGTTATATACAACGGCCACGTGAGTTTTAATGCTATTCTTTTTCCGGAAAAATACAATGTATCGGAAAATGTCGCGTCTCATTTATAATGTACGTACGAAAGATTACGGGTTAAAAAAGCTTGAAAACTGAAGAAGGCAAAACATTGTTGTTAAGCGGGGAATTTTTTTTCAGCGGTGAATATACAGAGGAAAGCGTAATATTTATCTTTATGTAACAACTACAGAAAAGAGATCGACAATAACAGCGACAAGTACAAGGGTTAAAAACGCTTATTAAGAGTAATTCCAACTTTCAAAACTTTTTCATCTATAAATCCATGTTTTATTACTTTTTTAATAGTAATTTCTCAGTAAAGTTCTATGGTCTTCCCTTATGTTTTTTTAATACTCTTGAAAAATCAGAGAATATCATTGTATTCCGTCGAATTAAACGACTGGAAATAAAATAAAAAATACCGAAGCGCAAAGAACGTCTAATAAATAATAATAAAATTATTGTAAAAAAAAAAGGGGGGCAGCTATATAGAGAGTAATATTCAGTCCACGCTACAGCTAATTGTTGTCTAACAACAGGTCTTCAACCACGAGCAGGGCTTTTACATGCGACAGTAGAGCTTTATCAGCATCAAGCGTAAGCGACTTACTTCGAACTGCGGCCAATTCATAGCCATATTGACGCCGTGATTGTTAGACCACCATTTCAGGTCTTTCTCGTGGTCGGCGTTATTTATCGTGTGATAGAACTCTTCGTATATCTGTGGAAGCCTGGAAAACATTAATGCAATCTATAATAACGATCAGCAACGACAAAGTTTTATTCGCTAAACTAAACCGGGGAGGAGCAAATTTCAATTTTGGTTCTAGTTGATTTGGATAGCACAACAAAGAGTATTAATTGAGAGATAAAAACGAACGTTTACGATCAATGGTCGATTATAACTGGCAATGATTGCGTCGCGTTCGTAAAGCAATGCCATCGATTTTTCCCGACAACGTATATGTATATGCATGTCCGCTGAATTTGCGGTTACGCAACATTGCACAATACGGCCGTAGGATGTCAAGAAGGACTTACACTGGGTCCTGCGATATGTTCAGACACTTGTGAATGCCGAAGAGGACTTCCTTAAAGAACTGCAGCCGCTGCGCCTCCATCTCCTGACACTTCTCAAACACTTGCGTCATGTCCTCCATGTACTTTGGATTGTACTGATTTATTTCCTGAAGAGACGCCTCGTACTTCTCTTTCGCCTTTTGGACTTCCTCTTTCGTCTTTTGCACTCGGTCTTGCATTTTCTTCACCTGCCGAGAAAAACATGCGTTTAGTAAAAACTCTTTGCAAGAAACGTTCTTTTTTCGTGGATTGAAGATAAAGATTTCGATCGATATTGAGGAGACGTGGTCACGGAAATTATATATTTGGAAATAAATATATAGGCTGAGATTATTTTCTAATGTGTTCTAATTGCAGTTTATTATTCCTTTAGTCTGCAGAGGTCTACAGACGTTAATTGAGGCGGCAATCTAACAAGTCTGAATCTTTATCTTTAATTTGGTTCATCGCCAAAGGGCTGAAGACGCCTTTTGACGATGTCAAGCGTGGATGCCACATTAATAAAAGGGACGATAAATATATATGACAATGCCGGAATATTAAAATGTGCAAAGTATATTTTACGGCTACTTTCTTTTGCATTAAACTACGTACCGTTTAATCTACTTACAAATACATATTACTTTCGTCATGCAGTTACACGGAAATGATACAAAAAATAATTGCAGTCTATCGTAATAATCTAGCTTGCTTAAAAAAAAATATTTCTCCAGATTGAAGTTATTGATTCGCCAGTTACATCTACGTGGATAATTTAAAGATGTTCGTTAAAACGCAACGTAAAAATCTCCCGAACAAGCGTTCGAAATTTTTACAAAAATCTCACCGGATCTTTGTTCTGACTCTTTTAAGAGCACAAAGAAATTCACGCAAATTTCACAGAAATTTTAAAACCGTTCTAATACTCGGTAATTTCGCCGGTTTGCATAATTTCATAATTGCAGCGTTCACTTTCCGACCGCGCCGCGGTGAAGACAAGGTTGAGGTCGTTTCGCGTGAAATTTATGTCATCGTTCGATTTTACGAGAGAAAGAAAAAAGAAAAAAAAAACCGTCGAATGTGTGGCCTCCCGTGCGCTCTAAGAATTTAGAGTAAAGAGATTTACATACTTCAGGCTCGTGAATCATCTTGTATTCCGCGCACGTGCGCCGGTATTTCTCGTACCGGCTCCGGTATTACTAAATTACGGCGATTCGCGTCTAAGTGTGAGCTCTCGTAATTACAAGCTCGACTAATTAAATCAGGCGGCACAAAAATATACGCCGAACATCGGCCAGGCCGCCTCTACGGAGTAAACCGCTTCTAAGTACTTAAAAATATGGACATTCTGAATAATCGCTAAGCAGCAGTCGGGATATAAATAAGTCAAGGCGTGCCGCATCTAAGTTAAGCAACGAATCGATATCAGAAGTTGACGGGCTTGCGGAGAGAAATGCACGCGAATCTCTCCGAAGAATATCTGGCCCACTTGGACCCCTCCGATTTCGATCCATTCGATCTAACATTCCGAGCAGTTATCTTTCGTGCAAAAAAAAAAAAAAAAAAAAAAAAAAGAAATAAAATAATTAGGTAAGGTTCAGCGAAAAGGGCTGAAGGTCAGAGTTTTGCTCACCAGCACAGACTTCTACGAGAAGGTAAGCGTAACAAAAATGAAAGAGAACACATAAATAGAGAAACATGCGGCATGCAATATCATATACATACAAACTGAACGTCGCCTATTTTATTATCCCTAAGGATTTTTGGTATTCTGAGCCTCCATGCACCACATCCACATTCTGTCATCTAGAAACGTTCGTTAGCCGTCTTTCAGAGGATGCCTACCTCCCCATATCGGGAATCGTTACTGTGCCGAATTATTAGGCCGCGTGTGCTCGTAAGGCTCTCTGCCGATGATCGTGAATCGGATAAAGTGGACCTTTGAATTTATCGAGTAGCACGAAATGCGAATTGAAAAATTGCTTCTCGGTCTCGGATCTTTTTCCCCTCTCCCCCGTAATTCTAACGGCAATTAAAGAAATATAGCAACGGCGGTGAAACCTAGATGGAAAGTTGCAATAGTTTTTTTTTTTCTTTTTTTCTTTCGCGTCGCAGGCGTTCACGCGTCACTCTTGGGTACCATTTCGTATAATTATTACCGTACAAGAAGCGGAATGAACGTACGTGTGTACGTTCGGTTAGCGCTGCTGCGATCGTTACAAAGTATCCCTTCCGTTCCGAATAAGAGACATGGCCGGGCAAGAAACACACAGACGTGCAAGAGGAACTCCACGTCCAGAAGCAAACGAGAGTCGCGTATCGTTAGCTTACCGCGAAACGTCAAGCAAGAAGAGGCGCATGCAAGAATTCTTAAGAATAAGGTATAACATACGTTTTCAGAGCCTCGGGCCATCTGCAAATAATACTCGCTAGAGAACGACTATATCTACAGATTTTTGAGACCGATATGCGCGGTTAATATTAATATAATACGCATTTATGTACGTCGCGTTTGTAGTTCAATTATCTCGTCGTTCCAAAAAAAAAAAAAAAAAAGAGAAAAAAAAATGCGGATAAAAATGCGAAGGAATCGAGTTATCTGTTACGGAATTAATTTACCAAATTTGCGTACTTTAATACGCAGCGTTAATTAAACTAACGCGCATCGCGTTCGCGGTATAATTATAGAATGCCCGCAAAATAAATAATAATTTTACTTGTCAACTTTGCTGCTCCGCGCGTTAATATTACCTACATTTTCGTTCGAATTCTTATGCGGTTAAAGCAACGGGGATAGAAATGCTCAGGGATAAAAACGCCTGGAATTTTTATGTGCACCGTAGGAATATTATTACCGCGCATTATGTTATTATGTTAGAAAGAAATCCGTGCAATTTTGCGCGATTTGCCAACACCAGGTGACAAGTGACGTAAATGAGTCCTGCGGGACGCAGGACTACGGTAACATAGCGACCCTCACCTGATCCGGCGAGAGAGAACTGTCTGCCGAGGCGTTCCTCTCCATGTTCGCCGCAGTTCGCTCGGTCTTACAGCTGTTGTGGAACTCCGACTTCGTCTTTTCAACCTTCTGTAGAAGTTTCGCCCACGGCTTCTGCGCCTTCTTAAACGCGTCCTCCATCTCCTTGCGCTCCTTCAGGGTTATCATCGACTGCAATCCAAACCCGTGCGACATCAGCCACTATTACAGAAACTCATGTAAGGTAAATCGTTAGCTAACAGAACACAAAGAAACAAATAACGGCCGATATCGCGGATCAAGTAAAGTAGTTAAATAGTTTCGGTCATCGAGCGGGAGCTTACAGTAATAATATCTGCGAATTTTAAACATTTCGTCACTTTGCTGTCGCATTTACTGTTCCGATTACTGTACGATTTTGTAGCACAATTTATGCTGAAAAAAAAATATAACATCAGTTGTGTAATTAAAAAAGTGCATCAGGAAGCGGATTTAAATTTTTATAGAAAGATTACAAAATTTAAATCTTTCTGGCAATGATTTGGAATTTTTATGTAAAAGTCCCATCGATTTCCTTATTGATTTTAATCGCCGTTCTTTATATTCTTTTTTTTTTTTTTTTTACCTTGTGATAGGTATCCTTCTGCCACGTCTTAACTTGCTGAACGATGTCGTTGCAGAGGTTCTCTTTGACCCTGAGATGAAGATCGCAGAGCCTGTCGGACTCCACCAGGACGCCCTTCCACGCCGCCTCGGTCGTACCGTACTCGGGACCCTTCTCGATCTTGTCGTTCCAATTCTTCGACCAGTTTTTGAGCGCCTTGGCGTAATTCTTCTCGATCTCCGCCCTTTCCTGGACCAGAGCTATCAGGCTGTCGCAGAGCTTGTGTCCGTCCTCGATCCTCTTCGTTGTACGCTTATAATTGCCCGGCTCCCAGAAGGAGTCCGACGTTGCTATCAGCATATTGTCGTCGCTGTGATGTGACATCTTAGCCTAAGTCGAGAAATACCTTTCACCTGGAAGAAAAAAGAAAACTAGAGATCAGAGAGACGGTAACGGTATTCGGTAAACGTCGAGACATTTTTACCCGTTTCACTCAAAATTTTATGACGCGGCAAATGATATTTGATTCATACTCCGTATCGCGTATTAATGACTTTCAAATTCACATATAAAGTGACCTTACAAGCCCTCGTTCTCGCAAATTACGGTCATTACTGCGTCGTTCTGTATGGAACTACCATTAGGTAAAGAAATAATATAACATAGAGCTTGTTTGGCGAAGAATATAACAGATACTCAACAAGAGAAAGACAAGAGTCTTTAAAGAGAAAAGTAATTGCTTTAGTGCATTATTAAGAAAAAGTATAAAGAAAAACATTGAATTTAAGAGAATAAGAAATTGCGTTATTACCGAATGTATGCAATATACATATACGTATATAATATGCCATGATGCTCGTTTCACAAGAAGTACTTTATTTAGACGATTCTAACGAGCGGAGAAACATACGAGTTCGTTACGAGTGTCTTCAAGCAGACTTGAGATTGAACTTCCAGTATCAATTATAAATAATTGTAACGATCGCTCTTATAGAACAATAATACATTTTTTTTCTGACTGTTTTATATGTTGAGAAGTTGCAAATTCCTCGGATTATCAGCGAGGAATTCGCAAGCTGCAAACGGACGTGTGCGGTGGTCCCTATGCAGGAATGTTGAATATTTGCTGGAACGAACACGGTAGTTATTGGATTACGCTTCGGTTTGGATCATCGATTGGCCCAATTTGCGAAGCCATCACAAATCTGCTTTGACAACATTCGTATATGCTGACGCGCCGCGATATGTTTACACGTTTTAACATCGGGTTTTTTTTCACGTCGTCCACGGTACAAGAACGATTCCGAAATTATTAACCTCGCGTATAGAACGATTTCATCGACGCCTTCTTTTATCTTTAACGAAAATAATTCGTTGACCAGCAGGCTAAATTAGCACGGGGAATTAAAAATTCATATATTGGTTTCGGATCTTTTCGGCGGGTTGTCAGTCTCGTTAAATAAAGCTGGCGTGTCGAGAAAGCAACTCCGTTGGATTTGTTCGAAGTCTTGCGAAGTCATGAGCGTGATTTTATTGCAAGGCGGCACGTAACACAGCCGAGAGAATGAAAATCGCGTCTGCGCGAGGCTGCGCGTGCGGCGATTCTCGATTGGGTCAAGCGGACTAACAATTAGGTGCAGCGGCACGGCGAGGCTCGTTCGTATGCAAATGCAGTGCATCTAGCATGCATTCGGCCGGTTCTAGTCATCAACGGTTACGGAATTGCCTGATGGAGTTTTACCGCTAACAACATCGGCACCGGCTGTTGCGCTCTAACAGCGTGAATTATAAAGCGTGAAAACAGCTTCGCCTCAGGAGAAAAAAAAAAATAAATAAATAAATAAAGGAGGAGATCGGACAATTTATTCCAGTTACCTAACACGCGGACGACAGCGAACTTTCTTTTAATTCACGAGAGAAATTTAAATCCTCTCAGGCTTTTATTTTACGCAAATATTAGAAACGCGCGATATCAGGCGGCGCGCGGAGCACAGATATCGTAGTTTTGTTTGTCGATTACGTTAACTATCACGTCCGGTAATCGTGTATTAAAATACAAGTGTGTTAAATTGCTCTTCATTAAAAAACGCCCGAACAATGCGACGTATGAGATCGTGGAAATAAATCGGAAAGGAAGCAAGCGGCCACGTTTACCAGCGAGACAATGGTGGCTCGTGAATATATGGGAGTGTACGTGGATCATGCGTTAAGAGACGTCCTTGTTGAAAACCGAAGTCCCCCGGTGAAAGTCGGCGAGAATGAAATCTAGGGACCGGCGAGATCGGCCGTTTTGTAAATTGTGAGATAGAGTTCTTTACGGAGAAGAAGGGAAAGGGGGAAGGAAAAAAAAAATGGAAGATCCGTTGTTCCCTCGGTACTCGAGCCTGTCTTCTCGAGTGTCCGAGGGAAACCAAGTATTGATATCGTAACTCGAATCAGTTAAGAAGAATTGAATTGTGCCATTTATCTGAATTGGGAAATCAATAAGACGGGGCATCAATTTCACGATGGTAGTTAATGAGATAATTATGAGAAAGAGAGGCAGCTCTTCACTACGTTCTCCAGTTTTAAAATCTAGTCCGTCGACAGTACTCCGTTCGATTTTGCAGACTAACTTTGCAGTCTGATTAAATAATTCGACATCCTCGGGTATTATTGTTTTATAAACTGTCATTACTAAAAATTACCGACTCCACACGGTGTTTTGATTTGGACATTCACGTTGAAATTCGTCGAGCTATGCGCATTGTGCAAGAGATAGCGGACGAAGGTTTAGCGGTTCTCCAGTCTAATTTGCATAGGTTTTAACGCAAATGCCTATGGGAATGATAAATTCTTGAACAGTTCCGTAATATGCATACGGAATCATACGCTTGAGTACGTACGCTTCAGATGAACACATATAGAGTATATCTATAGAGATACCATACACTTTCTCGCAACAAATACTACCGTATGAATTTCAAATTAATATCCAAACGCAGCAGATAATATTTACAATTAATAATAAATTCAAATACTTAAAAAAACGACGCTCTTACGCTGTGCAAAATTATTTTTTCATCTCGAGATCGAAATCTTTACCTCTGTAGATAATTAATGTTAATTTATTATAATAGTTTGTTATACGACGCAGCTATTTTTTTTTTAAACTATTTTTGTGCCCGGCATTTTGATTAATATAGTACAATCCGGATGATTTGGAAGCTTTAAAGATTAGCGAGACGTCGGTGGAGAGGAAGAGGAAGAAATCACAATGACGAGGAATAAGGAGGCGTGGGCCGAGAGGAATGCTGCCAAGCCAGCCCAGGGAACGACCGATCATCTCGGTGTATCGAGAAGGTCGCATGAAGGCTCCCGAGATGAAGTCCGATTTTCGGCGCCGCGTTCGACAGGTGGAACGTAGGAATTGTTGCTTTCCAGCTGGCGGGCATGAAACGCGCTGTACGTTTCCTCGGCGATCGAGCCCTTTCCTTCGCCTCAGACTCGATCGGAATGGGCACAGTCGCTCTGGATCGTGGAATGTTGCTCCGCTGGCTGGATCGCTCGCGATCTCGAAGGCGCCGTTGAGCGTGAACGATTAATCGATTACGCTCTTCTTTCGTGCAAAACCGCAGGATTTGCCGGCGGACCGTGAGGGACGGGGACGAGGCGATCACGTGTGGCACCACGAAACACGAGCTATCGTTCGCGTAATACGTTTTTTTTTTTTTTTTTAATTACAGCGAAACGTGTAAATAATTAAAGTATCGAGGACTCGACGAAATTAAAATTCAGAAACGGTAATGGCTAATTTATAAAGGAACATGTAGCGCGAGCATGCGCTCCTGTATTAAATTATTTTACGTGAATTATTTGGACATCAAGTTTAACGAGTGCTGTTAAATTTAGATCGTTCTTCGGTTTAAATCGTATTATCTCGAATCCACCGAATGTCCGATTCTTGAAATCGAATCGTTGTGAATCAAATTTCAAGTATTTATGCTGACTAAGGTAGGTCGCTTTTAATCTATCTATTAAAATATCTATATATTTTTAATAAAATAATAAAAAAGAAAAGATAACTGGAGCTGTATCACAGCGCGTGACATTGAGACAACATGTATGCGGTTGACATTTCAAAAGCCGTGCCGTTGGGAAATGCCGTGTATGCAGGCTACCGTAAAATATGGCAGCATATTTTTGTAAATAGCAAGGTCGGACTGCCGTTACCGATGACTCCGGTGAGAGATTATTTTTTTTTTTTTTACTCCGCATATAAAATGAAATTGAATCACGAATAACTACACAGAATTTAATAACTGCGATTGCATTGTGCCCGACCCGTGTACATTCGTTATTGACTGGGGAGGAAAATCTCGTCAAAGAATTCATTTGCAAATCGAATATTTTCCAAAATACCTCGAATAATTTTACTCGCAGAAATAAATTTTAATTTACAACAGCTAAAAGAAAATCAGCTTCGCTTGCATTTATATCCGGCAATTCTTCGGGCAATAACAGCAACATAATTTAGCGCTGACGACGCGTGCGAGAGAAAACCCCGAACGGGTATCATATGCTGAATCATTATTATCGCACCTTCGTTTCGTTATGTCACTATTATCGTTTATAAAAGCGTCCGGTGTATCGGAACATGCGTTATAATACCTTTCCTTTCGTACCATTGCTTATATTTCTCGTTGGAAGAAGAAGCGTGACACGTATCAAAATTTATTAAATTTATATAAAAATTGCCGATTGAGTGGCTTCTATAAAAATTTCTCGAGCGACGCGGCAAGTGCGCTTCGTGTGATCGTAGTTTTTCTAAAAAAAAAAAAAAATAACCCTCGGATTACAGATGATGTATTACTCTCCGCGGATGGAGTCTGGTGACCGAGAGTGTGCGGAAAGAAACGTCGATAAGATAATAAAGGGCGCGTCGTAAATAAACGCGACAAGCCGTAATCTCTCGCGTGCAGCGAGACGGGAAGATGTGAACGCTCCTCAACGACCTCTAAATAGCACGGGTGGCTGCAACGTGTGCCACGGTTCCGTGTGGAATTATTTATACACTCTCCCTTATTTATCGCACCACGTAAATAACAAAGGCGTTTGCGTATCGCCGGCATCAATGAGCGATCACGTCGCAGCTTCCCGCCGGTCGTTGAACGCGATTTGAACGAGGCGCGTCTCATCCGCGTTAATTACCTTTCCGGTTACGTTAATTAAATTTTCGGCCTGCCCAAAAGTGGAACAAAATACGGTGGAATATCTGATAATTTTAATTAACGTCTTCAGTGTAACGTAGTTTGCCGATCCAGTTTAGGCATCATGCCGCGGCATGCGATGAAGTTATTTCGTAACGGTCGGATGATTACGTTAAATGGACGACGAAGCTATCTCCGCGGTCAATGTTAAGACGTAAGTGCGCGAATTGTAAATTACATAAGAAATTTCATTTATTAATTCGCGCGTGCATATGTTAATGCGCGTTATCGCGACGGTAGTATGCTGTTGAAGAAAAAAAAAAATTTCAAAATCCCGAGATAACGAAGATACGATCTGAATAACGCTTATCACGTCCTCAACTTGATTGCCGGGAATTACTCTCGAGTTTAGTGTCCGAAGGTTTCGCGTATCTTTTGTTTGTATTCAATTCGATGCAGATTTTTATATCGCACGTTAATAGCGTACGGGAGATCACGCCAGGTCGCGTTATCGATTGCGAAAGTTCCCCGATTCGGATACGTCAGCCTGAATGAAAAATTGATATCCCCATGCGAGCGTTGTAATTATCGATCACTATTGATTCGACGTAATAATAGAATACCGGCACGGTTTTATAAATAACTGCCGCGGTCGTATTGTAATGGTAATGTTATTATTGCGTCGTGTACGGGAGTCGGATCATCGATGCATCCGGGCGAATGATACGTTCCCTCATGCGGTCACGGTTGAGTCATCGCGTCGCGATTGCCGTTTAACTTTCCTTAATGATGGGTGTCCACGGGTTTCGAAATCATTGACAAGAGAATACTTAGCGTCGCGGGAAAAATGTTGCGGGAAATGTCGTTCCCATCTCGTCTGTGCAACACAATTTTATTCCGCGCAGAAACAGGGTTTAAAGAAGCTTTAGAAATACTAATTAAATTAATTTAAATAAAGGAGTTCTATTTATCGAGGAAAGTTGAAAACTGTATACTTGATTAGACGGAATATCAAGAGACTCGACAGAAATCTCGGGATGAAAATTTGTGTCACGTCACGCTTCGACGACAATGCCGACGAGAAGATAGCAGTTAAGGAAATATAGATGGTCTTAAAAGGCAATGTCGCTGCACGTTAGGCGAGGAAAATGTCGTTTACGGCGAATTGCAGCCAAAAGAATATGTATAGATCAGGTATTTATATACGCGCGAAGTTTTCTCGGCGTTAAGGTTTTATATCGCTATTGCTAGACGAATTTAATTGACCTATTTTGTAAAGATTGCACTTTTGCAGATTTTCTTTTTTATTTTTTCGTGCCATTATTACCGTTCTATTGTCAATCTTGT
Organism: Cardiocondyla obscurior; assembly: GCF_019399895.1. NCBI lineage: Eukaryota > Metazoa > Arthropoda > Insecta > Hymenoptera > Formicidae > Cardiocondyla > Cardiocondyla obscurior. Next base: position 1,385,908 of record NC_091880.1, on the reverse strand, counting down.
AAATGTATGAAAACTTTGTCTACAAATTTGATTTCAAAGAAGCTTATTAACTGAGTCGAGAGTGATTCTGCGCTAGAAACATCAAGTTGTAGTCCGGTCTAAAGAAAATCTGCATCTGCGATTGAGATTGTCACTCATCTCAACATAAAAGTTACTTTCACACAGTTGAGACGTGCATTTTTCGCTTTCACGTCTAAGGCTAGTGTCTCGTTTTGAATAGAAATAACCAGCGCCAACGGCTCGCAAGCTGCGAGAAGCGCGGCCTTTTTTTTTTTTTCTTTTCGCCGGCCTGTGAACTGGTTTTTAGTGCAAAGCCCCGCGACTGGTTCTCGAGATTGGCTTTGGCTCTGCTTAGAACCGCTTTGAAAAGAGACACGATTGTGCCGAGAAATGAGGCTTCGCGACAGCATTTTCGATACGTAGCAAGGTACACAGCATACGTGCACTGTTTGCGCGCGTCTAGCGTCCCTTTCGCGTTCTTTTCTGCAGCCACGATAGTGTCTCTCCGGACCGTCGCCGGTCAACAGCCGCGAACGAAGACATTACGTTTCTTCAGCCTGCCCCGTAAAATCTCGTTCTTGCGGCATGAAGTGTCTGTCTCGCCTAGACGTCCTTTAGGACATTTCGATGGTTGCGTGATCGAATCATAAACTCGTGATTACTGTCTCATAACTAGCTATTTGTCCAGAAATAGCGCTGCGTAGCGAGCTAATTGCGAATGGCCGACTGCTATTAGAAAGCCATCATTTTCGCGTTAAACGTCGTGAATGAAGAAATTTCGCGTTTTTTTTTTTTATACTTTGCCCCCGGCGAACTTATCCGCCGATTAGCCTCGACGCTTTAAACGACAGTCACGAAATGCAACGTTTAAGTAATGAAATCATCGTAAAGCGGTGGATATTAGTTTGTTCTCACCGGCCCCCAGCCCTCTAAAATTAGCGCTGTAGTATGGAGACCGCGCTATTACCACCGTGACGATGAAGTAATCTGTGTTTTTAAGTCGCTCAAAACCGCCGAGCGGAACGTTTCATTCATATTCAACGTGGCGCGCGTCGGTTTTTCGTTCTAACGATCTGCGAAGCGTGTCCCCGTGTCTGAAACAATTATTCCGCGTATTATTCAATTAATTAATTAATCAATCGCAAGCGAAAATAAATTAAATAGTTACAGCCGCGGCTCTTTTCCTCCCCGCCCCGGGGCTTTAAAACCTTACGTCTCGCTCTGCGATAAACAAGCCGTTACGTTCGATTAACCATTAACGAGATAGCGGATTGAACAATTTTACTCCGCCGGCGCGCGCCCAATATTGCGTTTTCCGATAATCGAAACAATTGCACGCCGAGAGGAGATAATGATACGGTCCGTGACGTGATTTCAGGGTGATGAAGGACGGCCTGCATCCGACAGTGAATCATGTGTCGGCGACGAGATGCCGTTCGCAAGCACCACGGTTCGGGCCAGCGATACTCGACCGGCCGACACAGTTTATCGTTTACAATTACGTCTGCAAATTTATGCCTAAAATCTGGGTTAACACGAACTATTAGCTGACAATTGTACGACGAGCAGGTCGTCCTGTATTATATTCTTACATTGCCGTGCAACAAAAATGAACTCGCTCTGAAAAGACGCTTAGTAAGGATCCGACTGCGTCACATTGACGCAATATTAATCTTTCTCAAAGCCTGAAACGTCCCGCGTTCTTATTTGATCGACAATAGCCGTCGCCGTACACTCGCGGACGGACACGAAAGGTCCTTAGGTCGCACGCTGTTTAATTTTGAACCGGAAAATCAACTTTCAAATGTGGGTCACGCTCCGTTCCAATATTTTGTCGTTGTGTTAACAGAAAACGGTAGGACGTCATTTTGCGCTTCGGTAGAAGTAAACCAGCGCAAGTGTCACAAACAGTTTCCGCCTCGCTATATCATCGCCGATACGAGGGTTTTCTACGTTCGCGTTTATTTCTCGGCAGGAAAAAAATATTAAAAAAAACACCCACCCGTGCCGCGAAGACGCTTCCGCTCGCGTGGCTGGAATCTTCGGTAATAATTACAAACGCCACGGTTGCATATTAGGGGTTTCTTCTGTCGTCGAGTTCTGACTTTTATCGTTGATTCATACGAGATCGTGCCCGCCGTGATAAAGCGGCGATCGTCGGTTCTGTTTGCGCCGTTTTGCGCCTCTCGCGCATTGTTCTATTTGGGATATTCGCGAATCGATCGCCGGCGTAAGAGTGGATGAAAAATCCAGCTGGCGCGTCGCCAGCCCTTGGAAAGCTCGAAAATTATTCGCGAGGCACAATAGGGGGCTTCTCGCGTGCGCCCGATGATAATTTTTGTAATTGGAATGCGAGCCGCGGCGGCCCGACGTTGCAGCCGGGCTCGGAATAAATGGACGGGGCATTCTCTCCTGGGGTATATACGCAAGAGTACGTAAGAAGCGGTTGTACGAAGGAAGCGTTGAATAGATACGAACGCGGTGCATTTTCAAGCGCGCACTCTCTCTCATTGTGCACAGCACCGCGATTGTGCGCGGGTCAAGGCGTCGCCTTACCTGAAAAATGCTTCCCTCTCAATAGTTTGCTCGAGAGTCTAAATCCCTCGCGTTGATAAAGCCTCCTGTTTCCTTCCGATCAAATTAATTTGTCTCGCGTACATTAATTTATTTTATTATTAATTTTTTTTTAACCTTGAATAACAACGTATTATATCTATTGTTACCGCGGGCAATTATTCTTTTCCGACGTTTTAAAAAAAATGCCATTACCTCAATAAAATGTTCAGACCTTGACGTGTTAAATATTAAAAAAAGAAAAATGTATTGTGACTGCATTAAAGTATCGATTCGCCGTTCCGCGATAATAAATTTGTCGTATTTATCATTTCTACCTGCTCGTCGGATACATATTGCGTCTGGGATTTGCGCGCGGCGATGAGATCGCGGTTGATTAATCACAGATCATTTTACGGTAATGCGTACGCGTACGCGGCCATGAAAAAGCGTGAACTTCTTCGCTTTTTCAAATTTTCTGCGCATTGATCAGCAATTTTTCATTTTTTTTTTTTTTTTTTTTTTTGCATGCAAGGCTTATTTTCCCGCGGAGTGAGCACCCGCGCTTTACTGTTATCGGACCCGGCGAGTATCCCGGGCCGGTCTAACAAGACGTACCGGTCCGTGGGACGGTAGGATTGCCGGTGTGTACCTGGCCAAGCAGACGTGGTACGTTACGGCTGTCAAAGCGAATATAACAACGGATAAATTATGGATAAATTACGGCGCTCATTACGGATGGGTTACGGACAAAGCAGGGCCATGTCAGTAACCTCCACGTCCTCACCGGAGTTCAATTCCGCGCGTCGATAGGCTTTGCACCGTCGAAGGTTACACGCTACCGCTCATCGACCGTTACGTAAAAAATAAATGATCGATTTCCACCGACGCGGCCATCGACGATGTTACAATGCGCTTTTTGTCGCATTTTAACGACAGGTACTGAGTGACCGTCTCCCTTCCCCCTCTTGCGAAGGTAACGCTACGTAGCGAAATTATTAAAGTTACATAATAGAATTGGAATTGTATAATAAAATTTTGACGATCAAGTTCAAGGATCGGGAGGGGGTCCTACCTCGGTATATAATCTGCGCGTGAATTATTCGAGAGCCTTCACCGTTGAGAATTACGCATGTAAACAGCCAAATTAGAAGCAGCACGCATTTTGGTTTACGCAGCCTGTGGTGTGCCCTAAAGGTACTACGGAATCCGCGCGGCCCTTATAATCGCCATGCCATGCTTCGCACTTTAACGAGCGTCAGAAACGGTCCGGTCTTCTATTAGATAAGATGTTAGAGGCGCTCCTCTGGTTGTTGGCGGTTGTTGGAGTACAGAAATTCATGCAGGATGATCCCGAAGGTGCAATTAGTCGGAGCTGTTTCCATTGGCCTTGAAGCGGAGCTTGTTAAATCCACCTGTACGATCCTTAAAGATTGCTTCGGGCGGATTATTCATCTCGAGAGAAATGAAAGCTTCGAAATCTGGGATCAACTTCGCAGAGCCGTGGGTCGAACGTTTATCGGAGGTACAAAAGAAAATATTTCGAGTGACATCGCGGCCTCGCGTTCCAAGAAACTTTGATTAAACGTCGGCAGATCAGCGAGATAAAATAATAAATATGAGAGCTTTGGATAAATTAAATAAATTAAAAATTTAATTATAATAAATATGATTTATCCAGTTTTTTTCTCTCTTTTTTTTTCTTTTTTACAAATATTTAAACGATTTAAAATATTTTTTAATCGTTGCTTCAATGTTATATTTTAGCAAAGAGAAATTTTGAGAGATATTTATATTTAAGATTTAAAGGGGTTACGACGTTAAAGATACACGCATCTATTTTCTGAATCGTAGCCTACGGCTCGCCTATGTGTTTCGGCAGAGTAACAATCAAATAAGAGCAGCGGTGCGTGCATCTGCGTATAAAATGGCAGGAAGATGCGGCACAGTTGCGCGATTCCTTTCGGTTTGAGAAATCGATTTTACGAACACAAAAGACACTCTTGCGAAGAAGGAACTTCGTTATCGATTGGACGGAACCACCTACTTTCTCTCGTACCACGTTCGGCACACAATCTCGCCGGCACATGACACGATCGAGTAGCTACCGCATCGGCATTTTTTTTTCTTTTCCCCAAGATTTAAGCGCATTATACCGCACGCCATAGATCCGTGCTTTATCGGGCCGCCGCACGATAGACTGTGAAAGTTACTGTCGCAATATTGGACGATCTTAAAGTTCCGTTATGGGGTCACATTTGAAACAAGCAGAAATTTCGGGACGTACCGCGGCGTCGTTGGGCTCCAACGATTGTACAGCTCGACGTAATTCGTCGTATGTGATACATAATAAGGAAGCTTAGTCACGGCCGCAACGCGTATCGCTTTCAATTGAACCCGGACTTAATTTTATCATTTAAATTATTAGGCGAGTTTCAACAGGGGGACGAATTTTACGCAGCACAGCCCCAGCCTTGTTCCATAGTTAAATGATTCATATTTTTCTTCCTGTACGTCGGAATAAAAAAAAAACGAGAAAATGGATGAGTGCGGTAAATAGGGTAATGCTGGAAAGGATTTTGAAATATGCGAAGCGCAAAGTGGCCGACAAATTTCAACGTCTACTAGCAATCGGGTCGTGACAGGCCGATAGTTGCCGCTAAATTATATACCATTTGAATAATTCACTGATAACACGATAGAAATATATTTATCAAAGTGAAGAAAGAATCAAAGGGCCTGAATATTGTTAAAATATCCAAAATTCGTATTATAATTTAATTATAATAAATACACACGCGATTCTAAAATAAAAAAAAAAAAAAAAACTTACGCATCAAATTACCTAAAAGTTTTTATTCAGAATGCTAATAAAGCGGGGCCTCGCCTTCGCGTGAAAGAAACTACGCTGTGTGGCTTAATGAAAATTAGTGTAATAATCGCGCATAATGGAAGTAAATTATTGAATTACTTCACTGTACGATTCTCTCGTTGCCGGCAGCTACGATGAGAGATCCTCGTAAAATGCTCCCGTGCGTGGACATTGTTGATTATGCTCCCCCATGCGATAAGCGTATTCGGACCCTCTCGCTAATGCAATTCCACAAGCAGTGATCGAATTAAGTTTCTAGACGAGGCGAGCCAAGGTTAATAATGACCAAGTACGGGATGTAACGCGACATCGATTAAATCGTGCGACCTAATTTGTGATAAAAATACCCGCCCGAAGTGAGGTCTTGAATGGCATACGTAAAGAATTTTTTTTTTTTCTTTTTTCCCGTAATTAATGTAACGCGTGGCGATAGTGCATAAATTACGTGATTCATCTTTACGTATAATTTTCTATTAAAATAATAAGGAAAAGAAAACCGTCTCTGAAATTTATGCGTAGAAACATAAAACACGCAGGAAGATTCCTCGACGATCTTTCAGCGGGCAGAGATGCGGCTAAAGAGAGCTTCTACCTGTGTTTGCGAGTACAAAAGGTAGAGATTTAGGTCCGAAGTGGCGTCGATTGTACGGTAAGCACGAGCAGGTTGTGCAGCAGGTATCCGCAAAGGGATCCTTGCCCGGAGAGAGAAAAGGGCGAGGTCTTTCGAGCGTGAGTACGCGTGAACGTGCGCACCGAAGCGCGTCGTTAACACACGTTCGCACGAGGAAGAACACGGTCCAGCGGCTTTTTCTGTATTACGATGTGTTTTAAAGATTTCGCCGTTAAATTAAAAAAAAAAAAAGAAGAAGAAAAAAAAGGAAGGAAGAAACGCAGCGAGGTATACCTTCGAAGATTTCACGCTTCCCGAAATACGCTAATTAGGAAACGCTTTCTCGTCGCGTCTCATCGTGCGCGCAAAGAGGCGAATGAAAACACATGTTCGTTCGTCAATTTCTTTACAAAATAAACGCATTAATTATTATCCACGTAATGTATTTTTCTTTTAATTATAATGTGTCTCGATAAGCAATTTCTTTTATCATGAACATCGCGGGATGTTTCTGACATTTATTAAATTTTCTTCTTTTTTTAACTGTGCACGTTTAATTTTTTATTTTTAACATTTGAACGACATTTCAAGGATCGGTCAGCTTGCAAGAAATTCGTCATCGTGATTACTCGCGAATCTTTTTGAGGAAAAGTCTCGTTATAATGAGAATCCCGCGGGTAAAACCGAGCGTAGAATCGCCGAACGTATTACGAAAAACAGATCCAACACGTCGCACGAGAGCGACGCACACAGGTTTGCAGGATGTCGCCCGCAGCGAAGCGTGTCCGTGACTGACTCGCACTGATAGATGCGTGCAAGGAAACTCCATGTTTAGCGTTTCTTAAGGTCAGCCGATCAAACGCGCGCTTTATATCGCGCCGGGCGTTTTAATCCATAAAGGTAACGCGAAGAATTGGAATCGAATCAAGCGTGCGACGGATTCGGCGATGACGGAACGCTCGAATCGAGCTACAGATCGACACACGAATAGTCGAGAGCTACGATGACGCGCTACGAGCCTCCCGTCATTATTCAAGAAGCCGTTTGATAAGCGGAAGATATCGCATTGACCTTGCGGCGAAGTTCTTCGGCTAACGAGCTGGCGCGCGTCCTCTCGATCGATTGCGCCAAGTGCTCGTAAATTCCCGTCCGCGTCGAGAGCGCAGGGTGACTCGAACTTCGCTTTGAATCAAGAGCCGACTGATTCCCGAGCGAGAAGAAGAGCCGAAGTTCGTGCCTGTATCGAGCGTCTTAAACCTAAAGTCTCCTTCGGACTCCGGGAGAATAAATGTAGCCCGATCGATTTCAAATTCAAAAACGGATACGGGGCGGTCTCGTCATTCTCGGATCAGCCTAGTGGATGCTGGGATCAAGACGCGGAATTTACGCGAAAACGAAGGCGCGATCTCGCAGATTTCACGCGGGTTAATCCGGATGTTACGCGTCGAGCGTATTTAAATCAGCGACCTTTGTCCTACCTGGGCGACGCATGGTTGGCCGTCGGAGACCTCTTTCTTTTCGTTTTCACTGGCACGCGCGATCGTCAGAGCTGCGGAAAAGCAACTGAGAGGAAAACCCGGGTATGTACGCGGCACACGTTCCCAGATGCGGGTGTTTATTAATAAACCACACGTCGGGGCGTCTCGCGATCTACGCGACGCGACGGTCGAACATGGACTGACGTCCGGATCCGTTCGAGGAGGACTCGCGCTCACCGCGTCCCTCGGTCTCGCAGCGATGAATGATCGTGTGAGAAAGAATACCTGTTATTACGCGACACGCCGCAGTAACAGGCCGACAAGGAATTCTCCGTTAACCGCCCGTTGCCGAAGGGAAGGGATAATCGAATTATTTCTTTCGCCGTAATTTTATCTCGGCTGGATTATTCCCGCCGTCCTCTCGTGTTTTTACGATTTTACTCGAGCATTCAACTTTTCGCCGTTATTACTCTTATGTATTATTCAACGGTGCCCGTATCGCGTGGTAATTTCTTTTTTGAGAAAAATCGATAACTCGACTTTGATAAAAGAATTAAGCGCGATCGAATTTGAATTTAGACCAAAATTATTACGAAATCATAATTATGTTGTTGTAATAATAAAATGCAAAATAAAATTTTAAAAAATAAATATTTCAACGTAATAAAGAAAAAGACAAAAAAAAAAAAGGCAAGTTACTTTTATTTGTTTTGTTTGTAAAATTATTACCACTCGGTTATAAACGAAGTTAAGTCCAAGTCAATGAGTTATTTATATTAATGATTTCGTCTCATCTCGGCGAATAGATAAGAATGACAAATCAATGTGCCATCTCGAATGCGAAGTCGAGTGCTGCCGAAGGCCAACATAGTAAAACGACGATCAGGCTTACGTAAGAATCTCTTTCGTCGCAAAAGCTTATTTACATATAGTAGTGCTAATTATGCCTCTGTTCAGGTGTGCTGCTATCAAAGGTGCATATATATTGTATATATATATGTATACGCAGGGAATTACGACTCTGGTCAAGGCTAGTAATGCTAAAAGATGTCTCATGTTCGAGGACTACAGATAGAAAATATTATAAATCATTAATTACTTAAAGCGCGGGATTAACATTTTCTTTCCTGCAAGTTTCAGGAGGAAAAAAAACAAATAAAAGAATAAAAATTTTCCTTCGTATTTATCAATTATCCAGTTATGAATATTTGAGAAAAGCACGACTGTGGCGTTTGGAATATTTTTAAATTGCTTAACATCCAACGCGAACAATGTAATGTTAATTTCCTTACATTTATTTATGACGCTCCCAGGAGAGGATGTGGCGATAACGCCCTCACATTTTTATATCCTCGCATACACGCGCGTGTGCATTTATATACGTGTATATAAAAAAAGAGAGCGAAAGGGACAGGGGAGGATAATGAACCCGGCCGATTAATAGAGGTAACAAGCACGACACAGTAATATCGCTTAATTGTACATTCCAATTAATGTTTTTGTGCGCGCCGTCTTACTTGCTACTGACATTCATCAGACTGTAACCAAGGTCAGTACTCACGCGTATTATCTAACGGTAATTTGAATTTGCGACAGACGTCCAAGAATGCGATGAAAACGAGAGTGAACGTCTCTAACAGCCTATCGTTTCAATTTTCCGAGCCTTGAGCTCTTTTAATCTGCGGCCTCTTATAAGATTATATTTTTTATTTAAATAAATACTTTAAAGCAACGTAGCTTCGTTTCATATTTTCTTTTAAATAAAAATCTCGCAGCTGTGAACGCGCTTTATATTGTAAGTAATTTAGATTTGACTGTGCTACGTATGACTATCGGTACATCTTAATTGCGCATCCTAATTATAAATGTAATTATGTATGCGTATACTACTATGTCATGTCATTTTATTTGAAGCAGAGTACGCTCGTTATTGTAAATAATTAACAACTTGCATTTCCCCGCCGATATTTTCTTTTTTTTATTCGCAACCGATTGTACCTAATTTATTATGTTCAATTTATAGATTTCTCAACGTTAAGCCAAGAAGTCATGTAGCTCATATGTATTAAGTTATAGGATACTCTCCTGAGACATTTATTTCACATTGCAACCACGTTTATGACCTGCAGATTCGCGAGAAATGGCAAACCGGCGATTACAAGGCGCGTCGCGTATTTCTTGTCTCTATTGATTAGGCTATCGATCGTGAAGGGGCGTAAAGGGATTTGGCTTCTTTGTCGAGCGCCAGTCGAGAGGCCGTACGCGTCCGATCCTATTATAAATCCGCCACTCGTAGCTCCTTGCGCGTCATTTTATTTTTTTTTAACGTCGCAATAAAAATAACAAAAATATAGGCGAAGCTCGAGAGCCGAAAGCCGTCGCGCGATCGATGTTTTGTAATATTTGCGAATCTCGATGGCGCTGCATCTCGAGTTTCACATGCAGAGGTATTGGAATATCACACAGCTCCGGCAATCTTAAATGCGAATTCGATTGTTCGGCGAAATGTTAAGTTAGCTTCTCGTGGTGCGCGTCTTACGGGGCAACAAACGAATTTTAGTACGCGAACTTGGGCGATTCTTGTAGAAGAATGGCAATTAAGTAATATCTGACCCGCCCACGACGGTGTGTAATATTATTCATTTCATTAATATTATTCATCCACAGCTTTATTATTTTACGGAAACGCCGTAATGCCATATACTGATTGGCAATTCAGGAACTTTAAAGCGTCGCGCATCACCTCTTCTTAACTCGAGTGTCCCGTAATGTTCATACGGATAACGCATGCAAACTCGACCTGATCAGTTTAATGAGGATATACCGCGGTCTGAATGGCAAGTGCAAATTACACGCGCGTGGACTCGGGGCAAATACACCTGTATTAAAAGCCACGGCTACGTCTTACTTCTAGTCGATCGGTCGAGGCAACCTCGCTGCATTTTCGCGCACAGAGAACATCGCACGTCGTAAATTCGCCGATAACAACCCGCGTTTCTCAGCATTATTCTACTTTCATTTTGCAATTACAACAAATTTCATTAACACGTACGTTACTTAAGCCCCATTTCGCGAAACGTGTTCCCGATCATTTTTTTCCCGTTTATTTAAATTTCATCGCAAATGTACTTTACACTGACCGGTTAAAAAGAAAGCGGCGCTGTTCCGCAATCCGAATAAAAATGCGAAAATTACGATTTCTCGATCCATTTCCTATATTGGCAGTTTCTCTGAACCTGGCCTAAATGCGGCCCGTTAATTAACGCGTCGTCAGTTACGTTCGATAGCCATCGGTGTCGAGATCAAGGCGGGGAAACAGTCAATGGGACTCGTGTGGTCTCATCCGGTGGCCGTGCACGACAGCGTAGGGGGGGAAAAGGGGCTACGTTTTAGAAATTACGGGCGCTCGAACGTTCCGCCGTTTTTCCTCTCCTGCTCGCTCGTTTTCCGTTTCTCGTGCGCACCGCCGCACGCGCGTTGCACAATTAATTGCAATCACCGTAGCGTTACTCTTCTGTCCGGGAAAGAAGTCCCGGGTATAATAGCGTTTCTCGACGCGAGGTAAAACCTGAAGGAGCCCACCCGTTCCACCGGCGCATTTATAAAATTACATTTCGCGCGGGCGAAGTGAAAAGTAAACTTTCGTCGCGGTGATTCAATTCAGAAAACTTATGGATAAATTGACCGGGCCGTAAATACTCCTCTGGTGGAAAATAATAAAAAGAAAAAAAAAAAAAGAAAAAATATCGGGGGCGCGCTACGCGAGGATGAAATAAACGCGGTGAATTACATGCTGCATTGGCGCATTAGATTGTACGAGGTAAATAATATGTGAGATCGAGGCAAGAGATATCAATTGTTGAGTGTGTTTTCTCACATGCTTGCGGGTAAGGAGATTCAGCAAAACGTGTCAATATTATCACACGCCAAGAATAGTGCCAAGGGTTTTTTTAAAACACGGGAGATAACTTGGATGCATGAAACGCTGATAACGGCACGAGTCACGCGTTTACCGAAATTCTTAATAAACCCCGCCGAGTATCGGCGGTAATAACTCTTGTACCGAATAAAGAGAAGAATGAATAACTGTAACGCATTAATTACGCGCGCGGTAATTAATCTTCGCGTATAATATATACATACGCGTATCGTTAAAAGGTGAAACGAAATCTCAATATATCACTACGCTTCGCATTCAAATGCGGGGCTCGCTTCCTGGGTTTTGTGAATCCACGAGCTTATTCCGCAATGGTTTCGCAGGCGGTCTGCGCTACTTGATCGCAATTGCTGCAACTTAGTTATTCCGCGCGCGAATCTGTTTCGCTCAGTGTGCCTACAACAAAAGCAATTTATGGGAGATCACATAACACGGCCGCGCTAAATGAGGTGTCCGGCCGTGTGGAATTACGTGCGACGGTCTCGCGCGACTCTGGCCGAGAGACGCATAAACATCGAGAACTTAATTCTTAATCTTAATTAGAAGACTCGCGCGGACAAAGTGATCGTTATTAATAAATGAAAGAGAGGCCCTCTCGCTGTAATTTGAACCTCCTCTCGCATTCTCGACGAAGGTTGAATCTATGTTAGCGGAAAGTTCCAATCCAAGAGCATTTTAACCGAGCGAGACGTTTCCAGTGCGCGTGTTAACGGGCTTAGTGGCGTAATCCTGCCAGAGTACCATAAAACTAGTCGTTAAATTGCGGTCGAACCATCGACATTGAAAATATTTATCACGCAACAAGGTGTCGGATTGCGGGGACACTTGCGGCGAGGTCGTTCGATCGACGACAGCCAGCCGGAGACGTTAATGAAGGACTTCGCGGAGGGCACAAGCGTCTCCTCTCTCACCGTAACGGGAAGTCGCTCGAATTCACTTCGTGGGAACTCAAGAAAGAGAGTCGTCATTTGTTTCGCGTACACCGGATACCATCGAAGTCTAGAAAACGGCGCAATTACATAAGGCGACGAGGATTTTTCATTTGCGAAATCAAGACGCCGTAGATATCACGGATTTTCCACGATGCGGAATATTTGTACCGAAAAGCAGCGAGTTATAAACGAACTATGCCGATTCAGTATTTTCACGAAGCACTAAAGATAAAATTATTAATTTCCAAAGTTGATTTTTAAATAAAATGTACTCCTAGTTTTTTGAAAAATAATTTCTTTTTTTTTTCTTGGAATATTCAGCGGTAAATAATCTCATAAATTGTGTTGTAGGATCGTATCGATTAGAAACAGTGACGATATCATATTTTATTCATTCGCAGAACGAAGAGGTCGAGTTCGTGGCTTGTTGTATAGCAGGTGATAAGAAAACTTCAGCGTAAAGTGACTTTATAAGCGTAGAGTACACGGTTATGAGTCATCGACGAATTATGTAAAAAAAAAAAAAAAAAAAAACGTCATGTCACTCGCTGCTTATCTTCGCATAAGAATAACAATATTCGCAACAAAGGCCAACGTGCATAGATATAAATGTCGACAATTAGACAAACCGATATATTATCGTGTTGTTTCGCGCGATCTCACACGTAAATGTTTAATTCAGTTTTTACGCACCTCTATAAAAAAAAAAAAAAAAAAAAGGGAGATATCGAGATTTTATTGCTCGTTGCTCGACTACGCAGTGAGAATAAATATCGGCTTAATTTTTATTATTTTATAAATTTTTATTACTATTATTTTTCCGCGCGCAATATACTTTTACCGAAATTTAATACAAGTACTCGGCCACGTGTATGCGAAGCTCCGCTACCTGCGTACGTTCTGCGTGCTCGACCTTCAACTGAGGAATGCGGGAATCGTGAAACCGAAGTCGCGTTAAGCGCGTACGCTAAGCACCCCTCGACCTTTTTTTGTACCCACCTCACCCCTATGCAGGTTAACGCGTTGTAAAAGAATTTATACGCCACGAATCTGATTAATCATTTTTTGTGGTTTTCGTATTCATCCAAAAAAAAAAAAAAAAATAAAAAAAACGAGAATGGTTAAAAGTGTTGTGTAAGATATGTACGTAGTTTATTCCCGAAAATTATTAAATGTAAAAATTTTCTTTTAGAAAAAAAAAAGAGAGACAAAAGAAAATGACGCGCGTTTTGCAATGTCTAATAAAAATAAAAAGCAGCAGAAATTGCTTACGTATTGTTTTAAGCAAACTCCTCCACTCGAAGTTCTCCAACAGAAGCGGTTACGAAGAAACGTAGTTCGAGATAATGATGTGTATTATGTTACTGTGCAAACATGAACGAAGATATAGATAAGTATATACATATTATTTCTGCAGATGGCATTAAATCGTTCTCGTCACGAAAGAACCTGTCGATTATGGAAAGCAGATTCGGGGACCTACATAGACAATGGTATCCAAACCCCGGTGGTTATCGAAGTTCGATCAGTGCCACTCGACGTAATTGACGATTGGAGCGCTCTAGTTGTTGATCCTTCAACAGAAGGGCGATTCTAGACGCCGATGAATCAATGTATTTAGCGGGAATAATGAAATCCTCGTTTATCGCGCGCTTACGAAGGCGCGCCGTATCTTTCAGAAGCAGGAAGTACACCGCGACAATATTTTTAAAGTCTTATCTCACGGTAAACCTCACACCGATACGATAATCTCTCATTTACGGAATAAATGCGGAATAAAAACGTAATGATCCCGCCGACGCCGGTGGACAAATACGCATAACGCACGATTGGAAATAGAAGTAACTCGAGTGAGGAAATTTCTTTCGCAATAACAATTGAAAAATGTGCAACGCGAAGAATATCCCCATTTATTTACGGAAAAGGAAAGAAAAAAAAAAATACTTTCTCACGGAGATATAAGCGAAGATCTAGACGAACGAGGTTGCGTAACGCATCAACGCGCAAAGTCGCAAAGGCGCGGCTCGGTCGCGCGACTTTCTTCCGAGGGGAATGTAACACAAAAGATTTTGATCCGTCTTTTGATCCGCAGAAAAGTATCGATTGTCAAAGTCCAAGTGTGTTGTCAGTTAAAGGATCATGTTGTCGAGAGCGTGACGCCAGCGTCGTCTGGCGTCTTAATTGTATTAATAAACGGTTCAGACGAAGCCATTTGATACCCTCTGGGCCGGAGTCAACTGGAGCATTATCTCTATCACGTTTCGCACGAAAGCTCTCCGGACGAGCTATTGCAAGTTCGTCTGGTCTTACCCACGATTTTTTCTTTCCTTTTCCTTTTTTTTTTCCTTTCTACCGACATTCTACCGAGAATAGCGACGAGCATCGCGCGGCGCGATGGATCTTCACAGTAGTTCGGTCGATGACGCAAGCAACAACGAGCATCACAAAGATGTTTTTGTGTTCTCGCAATTCTTGTCGCGCATTCTTCTCCGCGATCTATATTTGCAGGCGAGTTATTTTTAAGAAACGTCTATCCTAAATATACCAGAAGTAAATTATTTTCGCGGCGTTAAAAGGCGCTTTAAAAAAATCCCCCAAATGTACATAGAAATCACAAGAATTTTTAATTTTATAATTAAGCCGTAAGATGATGAATGAAATTCGACTTACTTTTATCGCCGGGTAATTATTTGTTGCATTACGAGCGAACGCGTCGTGTACCTAGTCAACGCAAATTCGTGGCGTGAAAGTAAAGAAGCTAATGCAGTCAAATATGTAAATTCTGCGATTTGATCAATTTGCGATCGGGGAAGGTTACATCAAGACCGGCCGAGAGGTGCTACGGCCTCGTTGCGCCATGCCCGGAAGAGAAAAGTGGATCATCGATTTGAGATTGGAATCCCAAAATCGAGGTCGACTTTGCCGATGCTCCAGCGCTAGCGGTTGATCGTTATGCCGCGTGCATGGATCACTCGTGCACCGCGTCGATATTTTATACTGCGATATCGGGAAAATTATCTGAGATTAAAGATTATCACCTAATCGCGCGATTGAATACGTGAATAAGTATAGCACAGCGTTTTATTCTCAAGGCAAATAATAAAATAGAAAAATTTTTTTGCGATCTACACACGTCGTCATTTTTTTAAACGAGTCTACCGACGAATTAAACGAATATAACGCAGGTAATGTGTAACACGTGCTCCTTTACACATATTATGGGATACGGATCGCTTGGGTATTGAGGAACGCGGAGAAAGCAGCTGCACGCTGCACTGAGCCGACATGTGCATTATTTTAGTGCTGCATCTAATCGACGATGGGTTTGCGCGAGGCGAGCTGAAATTATGGTCCCGATAAGTAGAATAAGCGTGCGGCGCAGGAGGCTGCGGCCCGGCGGGGAGCACGTGCAGTTAGCAGCCAAGTGTAACAGCCGCGCAATTTTGACCGCGAGGCGCGTCATTCCGCGCGTTATAACTCATTAACTTTAATGATCCGCACGATTTGTTCCCTCTTAGCGTCGTTTCACTTCTAACGCCTGGCATTTGGGGCGCGAAAGCACACGGTGGAAACATACGGAGGACATGCCGCGCATTGTCAACGCACCACCTGTCGCGACAACGAGCGCCTGATTGATCTACGTTAATCGATATGAAAGCGAATCCAACGGAGTCGGGGAAACTCGCACGAGATTTACGTCAAATTTTTCAGCTTCGTTACGCTGTCAAATTATTAATTTCTACGCTGGCAATAAAGATAACGAAAGATAACAATGGATTGACAAATATTAATTTAATAAGTTTCCTTTCCCTCCCCTCTCTCCTCTTTCAGAAGCAAAAAGCGACTTTAATTTTGTAATTAAAATCAATAGCGCTGGTAATCTCGGTTTTAAAGTCGCGCGTAACACGGAAATCATTAACAACGACGTATTACTGCTTTGAAATCGATATTTAATGCCGACACGTGGGTCAAGGTTTTTTTTTATTATGCGTTCCCTCCCCCCGAAGTGTAATCGCGAAAGATAAACAGGACATCAGCGTCCGTCGAGTTTCCTGACAGGAAGAGACCTCATTTTATTTCGGACGGCGAATTCTCGTATTCCTAACAGGGCTCTATTTTCACGGGTGATAAATCGCGTACGTAGCCCGGAGAGTTTTAAGTGCGCGGACATGTTTGGGCAAACAGATAAATCTTGTCCGAGCCATTTCCTTCTTTCTTTCTTTCTATGTCACCCAAGATTATATTTTTAAGACGAGGGAAGAAAAAATATAACGTCGCTCCGAATAACTGCGATATTGTAACCTCAAGTTTAATGGAAGCTGAGCCCAAATATTTATTTTTCCAGAAAACTGTTCTCTCTTCTCGTTATAAATTATGCATATGTACGTATACAATTCAGAATCATTTATATAATTTCAATCGTTATTTAATTTCCGTCGACGGAATTATGGAAGCTATACAGCTTTTAATGCGGCATGAAAAATAAATCGCGATTTTGAAAATAATATTTTATTCGATATTAAATTTTGCTGATATTTAAAATATGTAAGTGGTAATTACGTCGCGCGCACACAATTGCAAGATTAATAATTCAACCGAGATAAAATTTGAAAAATATTTCATATAAAAAAAAAAATTAAAATTTTATAGTCAATTCATTAATTTCTTATCCCAATCCCCGGCGCGAAAAGCTTTTATAAAAAGTGGGCAATATATTTCGGTACCTTCACATAATTAGCTTTTTATGTCAGCCACGGTTACCATTAAAGATTTACTGTGTACGTACGACCGGGTTATGGACAAGGCTAACGGTAAGAAAAAGAGAGGCGACCTGACAGAAAAAGAAAGTGCAAGAGCCATTTCTCTTACGCGGGGACATCACCACGAATACGTGAAGATTTCTCGACGAAAGCAAGAGAGTGCGCCTACTCTAAAGTGTAACACGCGCGACATCGATGGAAACTCAATCTGTAATTGAACTGATCATCGTTGATATCCGCCATGAATACGTGGGAGCTCGGTAAAGTGCAATAGAGATCACGAGATTTTAGTTCGCCGAACGGAATCTAAAAATGTTCAAGACTCAAATTTGCAGTTTTTACGAAATTCAAGACGAAAGCTTCTTATTGCACAATCACAGAAATTAAGAAACATTTTTATAAACGTTTTATAAAAGAAAAATCACCTGGTTTGAAAAGTAGCTTTCCTGAAAATTGACTTCTATTGCCAATAACTACGTTCATAAAAATGGACCCGTCAGAGAAAGCCCGCCGTACTTAATTGCCAATTTCCAGTCGATTTAATCCAAATCGACGACTTAACACACATTCGCGGATGGTGCGCGTTAATTATTCGTAGCGGACCTATTCCGGCTGATTGCACGATTTACATTGATTAGGATAATCATACAATGTGAAGTGTAGAAATAAAGTTTCTAAATCACCGAAGCAAAATCTTATGTTTCTCAATTTCGCGAAATAAAATTGTAGCACAAAAAAAAAAAGACTGTTAATATTAAAACAAACATGTATACGTTTATACGAGTCAATGAGAGATTAATATTAATATTAAAAAAAAAGAAAAAAAAATACAAAATCCAGTGACGTGATTAGAAGCTGTGAGAGAAAAACTGCGAATTTGATGAATCCTTTTGCATGCACCAGCAGAGAAATCATTCACGGACGAAAGTCTCGCGATTTAAAGCAGGTCGTGCGACGAGTTCGCTTTCGAGAGAGTTTACGGTAAAAATCGGGCGCGAGAAGATATGCGCGACCGCGTGCATACGTGTATCGCGTGGCCGCTCGTCATTATGCATGCGACGTTCATCAATATCTCCTGTCAGCGTTAGTAGTCATTCGATGATACAAACGCGTGTACCACGCCGCGCATTCCGACTTCGACGGCGAAATGCCCGATTACCGGAGACGCGTGGCACGATGAGTCGTCTCGGTTTTTGAACGCCTTGAATACGAACGTCCGGGAGACATTTAAATCGAAGGAAACATCGGCGCTTTTTACGTTTCGCGATACTTTCCATATCGAGGCACGCTATATCGCCGTCCGCGCTATATTTATATCTGTATTAGATAACTCGAGAATGATAAACAGTGAAAACATGATTGGTGATCACCACTTTCTTGACCAACATGCTTTCTCCAAATGTTTAAGATGCAGATGAACGAGTTTTAGAAAACGATTTATTAAAATAAATATTTCTCTCCCCCTTTTTTTTTTAATTTAATATTTATTTTGCAAATGTATGCGGAATAAAAAAATGCGACAAGATTTTGAATAAGAGAAAGTATACTAGAGCACGCGACGAAATTGTACGCTCGAGATGCTGTGTCATCGACGTTGGATCACCGCCATCAAAGTTCTCTTAAAAATAAAAAAATAATAAAAAAACTGAAGCTGCTATTTTTACATCCACTCGGGCAAATACACTAAACGTTAAATTTATTTTCCTTAATGAAGATTCGATTTCAAAGACAGCGGGAGAGGGGGGGGGGAAGAGATATATGAGATAGCCGAGGACGTTGCCCGATAGAAGAGCGCATAAGATATCACAAATAGATCATCTCGTCATGTGCACTCGAACGTCGCAGAACGTGATCAGAAAATCGATTGACCCGCGCGCGGCAGGTATTTATAGGAAGTAAGTACCTCAACTCCGCGTTCTACTTGCTGAAGCACTTGATCGCTGCCTTCCTGTATTATTGGGGAAGACACCGGCTGAAATGGAATGTTAATAACATTCGGAAACATCTCCGTCTTTTCCATCGATTCGCGCGGTGACGTTAATACTAAAAATTAATCGGCCGGCTATAACGTTCGACGCGATCGCCTTTCTCACGTACCTACGAAGTCACCATGTCAAAAATCACGCGACGCGATCCGCGACGCCGATAACGTAATTTCTGAGGAAATACCTTTCCCTCGGTTAAATCTGCTGACCCATTTATTAAATGAAGAAACTTTCTTAAGAGAGAACCCCGGACGGCGCAATTATTGATAGCCCTTATTAAGATATCGGAATTCAAGGGGAACTGTACGAATATTGCCCGGGCACGTGTGCTGGTGCAATGACTAAGTTGTTAACGAGTTACTTTAGTACCTATAATGCGATAGTTGATTACAGCATCAATGGCGCTATAAACATTACTTTATCGCTCTTATCTAATCTTGAATATAAAAACATTCATGAATAATACGAACAAAACTGGATTTCACGATTGCTTTCTTTTTTTATACGCGCGTGTTCGCGTGTTAACGCGAACAAGCCCACGAGTTTTCAATTTTGTGCATTTTTACCGGCACCGTAGACTAACAATAATTATAAATATTTCGTCGAAAGAGTTCGTGCTCGTTTCATTAACGGGATTAAAAAATTTTTTTAATATTTAATATTCGGTATTGCGACATGCCTCAGAAAATTTTGCGAGAATTTATATGGGCAGAATGTAATGATTGAAGCGCTAAATAAACACTCGAATCTAACTTTACGAAGTTCCGTGAAAAGAAATATATTCTCGAACAGAAGAAAATTAGAATGAAAGAAATTAAATGGGATAGGCTGGGGGTGGCTGATTGTTACGTATTCACCTGCTACTTTGTGCCCTACAAAAGTCTAAAGCGGCGCTTGATATCGATTTCTCTGCCAAGGTTGTCCCTTGAAATATCTCCTCGAGAAAGGAGCGCTGGCTAACATCTCGATAAGAGAACGCATTCCTCGACGTACAATTTTACTCTCTGGATTACAAGAAGCTCGTAACATCACGTTTTATTTATTCACGATAAAATTTTCAGTTAGTATTTAACGCTAGAATTATTTAGATAGTTAATTATCTTTTTTTTCATAAGTTACATTGTTCCTTATAAATTTTCTGTAATTGCAAATTGCTCGATGGGAGATTCCGGTCCTTGCTACGATTGTTGCCGAAACGTTTAATTTCCGCGGCTTTATTTCTTAGCTCCGAATAGTGAAAGTCGTGTTCCTTAAACGCGAGTACTTTTAGAACGGGATATTGACCAGCGATATTGCAGTGTCGACAAAGGACACACACCTCGCACTGATAATAATGGACAAGTATCTACGTAATGGTTGCAATCTAGGTCATTTGAATCGTGATAACGCCGTGCCACATGAAGCTGCACAGTTGACGCAAAGGTCGACTGCACATATTTGCAAGAGGAGCCAGAGCTGAGATAAGAAAGAGATCGAAAAAAAGAAAAGGAAACTAAAAAAAAAAGCGACTTTTCTACGACAATTACGTTAGAAAAAAATAAAGGGAGAAAAAAAAAAAAAACAATCTTCAACGGTACACTTTTGTAATAATAAACGCCATTGGGAAGACGACGCAGGGCCTTTATTAAAAGACTGGCACGGTACATTGCTCAACGAGAAGAACTGGACGCGGTGAAAAGTAATTGACGAATGTAGGCCGCCGAGAAGAAACGTTGACGCTCTGTATTTATATGCATATTCGCAAAATGTGCGGACAATTTAATTTTATATAGACCGCTCTCGGAAATATTTCGAATTGCAGATACGGCGTCGGCATTCCCAGCCGTCGTTCCAATACGTCAATTATCGTCACGAGAAGAAAACGCGGTTAAATAAGTTTCTAAGAGCGGGGGGAAAAATTATAATTATCCGTGAAAGGATGTCTTTACGGAGAAATTACAATAACTCGCGTCGCAATTCTGTCCGATGCAAAAAGACGCGGAGGAAAGAGAGAAGAAAAAATAATAATAAAAAATTACGATTCACTGATTTATTGTTAAATTGCCGAACGCATTCCGCGCCGAATAAAAATCGCATACCAGCGTGGACGTATTTTTTTTTTTTCGAGCTCTTTCTTTCGTACCTAACTCCGCCACAATAAGGATCCCACGTGTTCATTACTAAAGCCTGGTCTTTGCGAGTCATTGACTCCCATCGGTCAATCCAAGAGGATGAACGAACGTTCACTCGAGGAAGGTCACGCACGGAAATGGAGCACCTATTAATTACGTTTTGCGGAGAGGATAGCGCGGAAAACGTGACCGGCAAGCTCCGAGGAATTGGGGACAAGTTCAATGGGAGCGCCTAAGTGAATCGTAGGAAAAGCGCCGAAGGCGCACGGAGGTCGGAGGTGAGCGAGAGAACCCGTTAAGCTAAACCCGAAACCTGTATCTCCGCGAAGTTCTTCACGCCGTTGTCTTCCGAAGATCGGCCAGGGGATAATTTTATTCCGACGCGTCGCGTAATGCAGAACTTTTTCCGGCTCCGTCCGCGGAACGTGGCGTCCGCTCGAAAGAAATCCGCGCGAAAGAAACCACTTTTTTTTTTTTTATCAGCAAAGTGATGAGAGAAAAACATCAAGCAACAGAGGAAGTGAAGTTTCTCTTACTGGTAACGGTATTGCTAATATAAAACTGAAAAATCAAGCTTTCTGGAAGAGTTCAGTTAGAAAGAAAAAAAAGAAAAAAAAAAAAAAAAAAAAAGGCACGAGACTACTCAATGCAGCCTGGAATAACGTCGCTGTATAAAAACTTGGGAAAGTATTTCATGCGCGAAATTGCACGCTAATAACGTGTACTTTAAAGATATGAGCGTCGCACCAAAATATTGAGACGTTTACTTTACTTTCTTTCGAATCTTATCGATTTGCTTGACGCCGACTTTTTTTCCGCCCTCCCCCCTCCCCCGCGTGACGCGCCCGATGAAAGTATTATTTACTTGTCATCTCAAAGAGATTTACGTAGCTGTAAGTAGACGCTCGTACAAAAGACCGCAAATTGAGATCCTTCGGCGGAGCCAATGCTCACTTCGATCGAACGTCTTTTTCCTTACGGTAACTTCTCTCCTTCTAACCGCGGGACATGCTCCCATTCATTTCAGACTCCGCGCTTCGTTGCACTCGATGGATCTTCCATCTACTTTTGCATACAGTTACATATTACTTGATTCCCTTCAGGATTTCCGCCTCAAGACTCGATGAAAATTACGCAATTATCGCCATATTATTAGTTCCCCGGCCGATAAAATTATTTCCAAGACCCGGGAAAGTGCGGCGGTTGAATAAATACATTTGTCAAGTCTATCAATTGCCAAATCGACCGTCGTTTACCTTCGCGTTCGCCGTGTCTATCATTTTACCGGAGGCTACATGTAGCGCGGTTATCAAAATTTAATTGGGACATCCGTCGAGCGAACTTCCAGCTTGCAAAGCTAACGAGAAATTCCATTACTGTTAAAGGAAGGATGTTCTCTGCAACCAAGAGAGTAAATCTCGAGAGATTGAATTAAAATTGCAGTTGGTCTGTAAAGCCAAAGACAGCGAGCACCGAAGACCTTGGTACCGTGCATACGAACGATATTTTTAAAGATGAATTATTTAATTTCTCTTTTCTTTTTTTGTAATTTTTACTTTAGAGATAATTATCAAGTATTTCGATTTTCAAAAGAATAAACAAATTAAACGAGATTAAAGTGAACCTGAAAGGTTATAAAGATATCCGAAAGAAATAACGTCGCCGGCGATTAACGATTGGAAAGCCGCGGAGGGAAACGCGTTTTATCGTTATTTCCAATGATTTTATCTCGAGGTACAAAAACCGGCTGGTAACCCTAAGATACTTTCGTGTAAGAGCCCGGTGGCATGCAAAAGCGGAAATGACGACTAACGCTTATGCGTCACGTCCGAAGGCTGCAATGTAAAAGTGTGAGCCAAGGAATCCTTTCACTCGGCCTGCGCGATGTAACTTCTTATGTTCGTTACGATGGTGGTTTCGTGCTAACACGTGCCGCGGTTTCATCCACGATGCCGAGAATCTTCGCGTTGCATTTCTCTTCGACGGTTCATGCTTGAAAATCGACTTCTTCGACGTCGCGCGGAGCGTATCAACGACTATTAATCGCGATTTACTTTCGATGATTAAACGACTCGCGGTTCTTATCGCTTCAAGCTTATCAGTTTACTTCGCGTGCATAAAAAACAAAAAAAAATATTAAAAAAGAGACATTTTTAATCTTATATCAAATGCACCTTGAATAGATGCAATAAGAAAACACGATCCATACGTCGTAAGTTATTTAAAACATGAAGCGTCTTAAATAATAGACAAACGAGAATTTTTGTGCCGTAATTTTTATTTCGCGATCAATCGATGTATCAATTATTAAATGCAACGTATCACGATCGATGCGTACATGTATCGGTTTAACGTAATTAAAAATAATAAGCCGGCATTGCCGGCGGTTCTTTACTGCAATTAGAATCCACAGTGGTCTAGAAAATTAATTAGCATTCTCGAAAGTATACGCTATAAAACGCTACAATAGGATTCCCTTCGCGTTTAAATGTTCGTGACACGCGACAGTTTAATATGCGATTAACTTGCAATAATCCAGAGACTTTCTACTCGCGTACTGCAGCGGAGAATTTCCAGAACGTATAATTAGACGAGCAATAATGTCGCAAGAACCTTTGTGTGGCTAGGGAGTGCGTATCGTGGAAGGTGGCTGCGAAATACTCGCGTTACGTGGACAAAGACGAGCGGGATGATACCGGAGCGTTTAACAATCGAAGTCCTGGATTAATACCAGGTTCTGCAACGTGACTGTTGCGTTCTCGCGGCGTGATTTACGCACGCGACTATTTCACAGGTGTCCCGCCAAGGAAGATCGCGCTTCAACGAGAAGGCTGCGGGCGAATTAGCCGAAGCGACCGGTGGAGAAAATCGAATAGCCTATCGCTTTGCCGTTCCATTCCATTCGGATAACCCACTTTCGACCACCGGTTGCAGACCCCGGGGTATGAACGCGGGATCTCTTAAACGTTGTGTCACCGTCGGGGTACCCCGGCTACCGGCGTTTCACGCGCGTTTGCCACGGATCTCTCGCACGAAATTATTATATAACGGTTACGGAGGATCCTTTCGATAAAATGGTATATGCCTCGCGTAGGAGAAATGATATCACGCGATATTAAAAAGAGCTGGGCCTTCACCGGTGTACGCTCGTGATTTCTCGAGGATTAATTTAATCGCCGCGCCGTACAGATTGTTGTATGGAATACGCAGCGTCACTCACTTCGTTGCAAATAGAGACACGTTAGCGATATCGTTACGTTTTAATTTATTAAAGTGCCGCGATCGAGTGCCCGGTAAGTTATTAACGAGGACGTGACCGGGACGGTGGGCCGATGATTCTCGCGTGGGTGCGAGTCCCTCCACTTTGCACATCAACGACCGAAGAGAAACGATAACGACGCGACGGGGGAGAAGAGGAGAGCGGAATTAGCGAACGCGGTGCCAAGGCGTCAGAAAATTGCGGGCTCGTTAATCGACGACGGAGGCTACACGTAGTCTCGTTACGGACTACTACGTGTCTATTATCTCGTTTTATTTGCATTCGCGAGCGATTCGTTCTGAAAATCGCGTTCGACGTAATCGAGATCGTAATTTAATTTTGCCGATATTTTGACTTTATTATATACTAATTCTTATATTGAAAATAAAAAAATAAAAATAGATTGCTTTTTTTTTTTTTTTTAATTTTTGGTTCTTTCTTTTTAAATTTAGTGTCGCTAATGCAAGCGACGATTAATTTCAACTGCTCTCCGATCGCGGGATTCCACGAGATTTCAAGAACCCTGCGGCTCGATACACCCTCGACGTTATTACACAAATTATCTGGGTTATCGGACTCGTTACTGCTACCGCTATCTCTGGCGTCATTATACACGAGTTTATCTGATTACAAAGCGAGAGACACGCGGGGATAATTCGCGCACGGGGAAAGGCGCGACGCGCCGACGATAAATCTTCATCGGCTTCGTTGCGCAACACCAACGGCGGTCTGTCCCGCTGACGAGAAAAATGGGTTACCGATAATTCCGCGCGGTACGTGGGAAGGAAGTACGGGCATTGCATTGTTACGCGGTTGAGATACGGTTACGTTATCGACGTGACCACGTCGGGACGGGGACCCGGAGACGCGGTCGGCGGTCCAGAGGCATCCAGCAAAGAGCTAATCGACAAAACCTGTTTCCGCGTTCCCCCAGCTTTGCGATTCGCGTCCACATAATGGGGTTTCATTAAGCGCGCGTTTATCGTACGCGAACGAGCGGGCGATACTCCACTTTTCTCGCGGGCGATATACCCGCACTCGGAGGATATTGCCAATCTCCATCGAGATGATTTCTTCATCTCTCACGTCGCCAGGAAATAATTACTCGCCCGCTGCACGTAAGTTGCGTCACGATTTATCACCGTTTCCTACTTTCGAATAATTGATATCGCGCCGGAGCGATACTCTCCTTCATTTCTTTGCCCGCGTTAAAACGGCCGCTAATGATTTCCCCCTCTCCCTCCCACCTCTCCTCTATCATCGGAATTAATCGCGGTCAAGTACCTCGGTGGAACGTTAGGCGTGCGGTGAGAACGAAGAATCCCGTGACGTAAGTGCTCGGCCACGCCGAATCTGCCGGTTCAGTTGCGACCGTCGATGAATCGCGAGTTGCGTGATACGGGACGAATGCTATCCGGCGACGGGGGAGGAGGAGGGAAAAAATTTACGAGCGAGTATTTCCGCGTGGCTTCACCTCGCGCATCGCGTCGCGTATACACGATATGACGGAGTGCACGGTGCAAAACTGATTTTTCACCGCGTCATCGATTATCGGAACGAAAACGCGCGATCGATGAGGAAGAAGATCGAAATCCAATAAGCGGCGGATTTATCGCCTTCGACATTCTACTTGCTGACGAACTGTTCGAAAATTACGAGCTGGATATCAATCAAACGAAACTGTATACGAGTTTAATGGTCCGTCGTGATTATTATCGATAATTTTTCGTTTCTTTTTTTTTTTTCCCCCCCTTGAGTTTTTAATATTTTTACACTTAAACTTGGAATCGCGTACACGTGTGCGTGAGAAGTTTAATACGACGACGAGCTGGAAGCAGGATTTTCCGTTATCTCCACCTCCATCCTTCATAGTTAATTCGTCAAACACTCTTTGCTCGATCGTTCATGAAACCGATGATTAATGGTAACTTCAATTACGCACTTATAATCGAGCCGAGGTCGTTCCCTCGCGAATAAGACGAATAGCAGGACGGGGAACCGGGGTGCCACACACGCGAAGGAAATTATCTAAGCGCGCGGATTACGTGTAAAGAAATGGATTACGTAGTTTACGAGCAAGAACGATGTTGTTTATACCCGACAGCCGGTCATTCCATTCACTGCCGCGCTCCACATAACGTCCCCACGCAACGTCCTTTTCGTGATTTAATGCGTGTTACGACAAACGTGGGCAGGTGCAACGCGATCGGTGGGAAAAGAGAGGCCACCGGCGAGAAAGAGAGAAGCACGCTAGAGGCCCACGATCAACGTCCGAGAAATATCGCGTCGTCGGTCAACGGAATTCGCAATCGCCCGTAATTTTTCTCTCGTTCGCATACCTCCGGACGCCCTCCCTCCCCCCCACCCCTTCGAGCCTCGACGCGTTATTCTTCGTTCCCGTTACGGTATTTACAGGAAGTGCCGTCCGTCGCGGAATGCACGCATCACTGGAAAGCTTTGTGGCGTCCCCTCCTGCCCGTTTTCATCCGGCGCGACCGCTCGTAACGCGAATGCATTCGTAATGGCGAAAGTCATCTCCTCCGCAGGTAGATATCCCGATAGACGATAAAACGATTCTCGAGTAGCGTTCAGAAAGAAAGAGAGAGAGAGAGAGAGAGAGAGAAGGCGGTTCTCGAAAAGACGTAAACCGGAAAGATTTACGTCCAAGCGTCGGTGATTAAAAACGCGCACGTCGTCGCTAAACACGGCGCGTAATTATCCGAAGACGAACAGCGCCGTGAATCACTTTCGGAAAATTTAAAAAACCGCGAGATCGACCTACTTCGAAACGACGACGACGCGCCTTCACGTGTCCTCGATGCGTCCGTGACGTATCGACGCCAACGTTCGCGTGAATTTGCGTTAATTTGCAAGAGCCCTCTCCTGCCTCCTCGTTATCCACCGCGATATCTCGATTGGAATTGAAAGAGGACTTTCCTTGGAATTTATTCTTCTCTCGCGCGACAAACGGCGCCTCTGTATTATAATCGTCACCCTTGGCCTTAGCCTTTCGGTCAATTTGCCGGCGATATATACACTTCGCGGGGTATATCGTACAATTACGCGAGGCGTCGGTGATTACAGAGCCGTCGTTCGGCCAATAAAATAACGTCCCCTCCGCGTCGCAACTGTTTTAATGACGCGTTTACGGTGGTTTTGCGGGAGCTTTCAGCCCGGGATTCCTCTCTGATTAGGGAAATCACACGTTTCCCAGGTAATAATTCCGCAACGGTGTATTAGCGAACGGTACAACGTAGTTATAATGTAACGAAAGTGCCAGGGAATTATTTATGCGCGTTATCACGAACGTGATGCGTGCGATCCACAGTACCACTATCAGCCTGGATGATAAGAGTCCGCCGCGAGCTATCGCACCTCTCGACTGATACAAGAATTTTTATTACGCTACGATTTCGGGATTACAAACGTCTTACGACGTAAGCGGAGTTTCTCGATTGTCATTAAATTGTTTTCGCGAGCGCTAATAAAGTCACTCGGCGTTCCGAGCGGTCGGCCGCCCGGGGCTTAAAAATTCCGGAGGACATATCGCAAACCAAACATCGTCCCGCCACTGATTAGATTTCGTTCCATTTGATAAAAGAGACTGAATGAAAACAACCAGCTCTGATTCAAGTAATCGTTTTCGATAATGCAGAATTAACAAGGCTGAGCAGAACGTACTTTTCTTTTCATTCCAAACTTTGTACCTTTTGATTTTTGTAACGAACGAAGCGTCTGCCGAAGGTGAGCACGAAAAACAAAACGTTTTCGTGGCCCGTTTGTGTTCATGCCAAATTTCGTTATTTCCTAACACGTGGTGCTTTCGCGAATCTACTTCTCTGGAAATTACGGTTTCATATTCCTATATTTCTTTTATATTTTTATCTCGATTTATCTCACAGCGCTGTTCTCAAAATTATATATTATTTAAATTTGATCAATTTTCACGTTTCATACTTTGACGTTCCGGAGTTCTAAACTTCAAGCGAGCTGATTTCGACGAATGTCTTGAGGAACGCGCGAAGAAAAGAAAGCGCTAAAAAAAAAAAGAGGGCCGGACTTTGCATCTATTCTTCGTCGAGTTATTCCGACCGGAGGGTTTATCGGGCGAGGCACGCGTGGCGCTTACAATTAGACGTTCTTGGCGGAAGAGATTTTCTCTCGCGCGCCGTGCACACACACGTGGAGTTCGTGCGGATACTGAGCTAGGAATGCTATACACGCGGGCGCGAGGAAACGCGGCCGGGTGAGAGTACGGAAAACCTGGAGGGCTGCCAATTTGCGCGATGTCCAAACGACCGTGCCGCGGGAGGACTTTGCTCCTACAGGGTTCCCTGACTTTGCGTCCGTTCCGCATCGGCAAAACCGCATTATCGTAGACCGACCCCCCCGAAGACCATAAATCGCATTAGCTAGGATCTACAATGGCGTATTACGGCCGGGTTTAAGTGTTATACTAAGCCTTAGGCTGTAAAAAAAAATTTAACCAGTCACATGCGCTTGCTTACTTGCAATTGTGACGTAATCGATCTAGTTTTTCTTTTTCACGGCTCGTGACTCGCTACATCAATCGTAGGCTTCGGTAGCGACGACCTGGGAAAACGCGGCGTGGCTCTTTGATTCACGCGTGGAAAAGCTGACGGTTATCTTCGAACGAAGTTATTCTTACTTCGTGACGCGGTCTCATAATTGGGGGAGATCTCGGGCCGCGAGATTCATATTCATATCCCGCGTTTAGCGGCGGCGTCTTATCGCACTCGCGGATCGCGCGCGCACGTTATCTGGACCCGAGGATCGAACGGCCACAATTAACGCTGATCGTAACAATGCAGCGGAACGAGGGCCGAAATTTTCTTGCCCCACAGCGCAGATTAACTCTCTCGATTAACGCACGCGAAATTGGCACGCAGGGGGGAGGGGGCGAGACGCGTATCGTGGAATCGTAATTAACGAGCGCGATAGCGATAAATTAGCGGGGCTGATAAATCTCATGTAACACGACGCGTTTATTTATATACATATTTCTCTGCATTCGCGCGAAGAATTTATCGACGCGTACAAAATTATTAAAAAAAAATTTATTTTTAAATTATTTATATTCGGAGTATAATGTAAATATGAAACGTTGCTGCGGAAATGTATTCCTTTCGCGGAAACGAGTAGAGATTTTTAAACGGGTGTTTTTAATTCCCTCGTTTGGAACGTATTTAATTTTTATAATTTCCTATTGTTACAAATCGAATTTAATAATTTTAATTAATCGACGATATAACTTTGATTAATGGCTCGTCGCAGTGAACAGTGCGCCCTGCACGGCGCATGGTGAATATCCAGAGATACAAACGGATCGCGGATAAAACGCAGATCTCTTCGATTTGATATTGGGTCGAGGGATCGAGCGGTGGCCGCGAAACTATTGACCTTCCCCGTAGCATTTTCCGCATTCCGCGTAGCGTCCCCAGGGTCAGCGGCGACAAAACTTCTACCGCCGAGCCGCGTAACGCCTTTAAAGATGAAAATGAGGGAAGGAGGCCTGGCCCTCTCTGCAACGACGAACGCTGTGCGCGCTTCCGACAACGCGATCTCGCAACGGAAATCTAAGCCGCCGTACTTTTATCTCGGGTCGGCCGCGAACGAAACCCGTGGCATCGCGTGAAAGCCTGACCGGTAACTGACCCCTAATATTACTTAAGACAATCGCGTGGAGTCCTTGAGAGCGTGAACTGGCGAGTGCCGAACGACAGAATGTAATTACGATAGCGGCTAATTGCCGTTTGTAGAACACGGTGTCGTGAGAATGTCCGACAGCGGCTCCGCCGCGGTCCGAAACGACGACCGATGGTCGCCCTGCGAAAATCGTCCCTCGTCAAAACGAAAAGGGGGCCGGAGCGGATTCCCGAAACCGGTCACCGTCGCAGTTGCCCAAGAATCACGCGCGGCTCGCGTTACCGTGAGTCTTCTTCCCTTCGACTCTCGTCCCGCGAAACGGAAACAATTTTTTTTTCGCCGCGCGAAGTCAGGGGCAGGGGGGGGAATCGGACGGTCAAAAGTTTCGCAAGTCCGTGCAACGGACCCGCGCGCTCGTTCCTCGCAGGGTAAAAGACAATGTTCCGAGTTACTCACCGAAAGCCAACTCCTCGGCACGACGGCGGCGCGACCGATAACGACGGGGAAGGGGAAGCCTACTCGGATCTGCTGGCGGTATCCTTCCGTGGAATCCGGCGAAGAGGCTAATCCCGCGGCGAGGTAACCCCGACGAAAGAAGTATCCACGTGTGCGAGGATGGCAACCAGGCACACCGACACTGTTAGCACACCGCGCGAGCGAGAGGACACGCGTACGGCCGCGCGCGATCCCGCTGACACGTACGATCCGCGCGCGCGATTTCACGGCAATGGAATTTTGTCACGTCGCCGCGCGTTCCCTCAGCGAACGGTACCGCAGACGCTCATGTTGCTCCACGGACGGCGAATTACCATTTCAGCTCTTCCCTCTCTTTTTGGCGTCCTCATAGCACTCTGGGCGTGACTTAGTTACCGTAAAGATCCGAGAGTCAACGATAAACCGCGACGCGAGGACGCCACCGTCTAACCGGAGAGTTACATTACTACTGATGTCGAAAGATTTTCGTGATTTTTAGTTGGCAGCCATTGAGCTGCGAGCGCAACCACGCGATTTGAACTTTCCACTCTTGCGTATTGTATTTATATGTATTTATTTATAATTCACCAGGACCGTTGTGTTATAGAAAATATTATACTGGAAGAAACTATGCGAGCGTTTTTTTTAGGAGACCCTAATTATAAACTACGAAAAAAAAGTTATGCTACTTACCAATCTGCATGAGCTTCAGCGGAGTTGAAGAATTCTGCCGGTGGCTGTAACATAAAAAAATATATTAATGTAGATTATGTAGTTTATTTATAAAATTAATAAAAAAAAGTACATTTTTATTTTAATAAAGATTTTATTTAAAGAATTAATTCTCACCTAAAAGTTGCTCCGCCGATGCAGGATGCCCGTCCCGAGCCTGCTCCTCCTCTCAGATGGGATGTGACGAGCCATCCTTCCGCGCACTGGACACTCGCGAGATAATCCACGACACTCCCGACCGACTCAAATCCTCGAATTCGGCACGAGAAACGGGCTACGACGCACGGATGCCTCGACATTTTCGTTTCGAACTCGAACCGCATGGCCGCGTGTCTCCACGTACGCAGTAAGAACACTAGTGACGTAGTCCGTACGAGCTCACGATCAGGCGATTCATGGAGCGCTGTGATTGGTCGGCGCGCTAGGGAAATTTCGCGTCGACCAATCACAGCGTTTCACTAGATACAGGTACGTACACGATGATAATTTTTGAGAGAATATATGCAGATACCTAGACATCTTCGTATCGAAACCGATGCTCTTTACGTGGCCGGCGTGTTCTCTCGTCCGCAGAGGAATGAGTCATATAAGCGAGCTTGTAAAATCGATGAATTAATTAATTAATTAATTCGTACGTAACATCGATTTTTTAAATAGGGATAGGATTAGACTCGTCGATCTGGTACACTCTGAAGGAATTGTGTAGCTACGATGATCTGTAACATACGAATAAATTTTAAATTATAGAAATGTTCGAAATTATGTTCGTTGTAAAATAAAGAAAAAAAAAACTGTCGTTAAATGTTAAACGATTATTAAAAACGTAAAAGAAGTACAAATAGATGTAATGTAATCGCTTCACGATAATGTAGATAACACAAATGCCGGTCATTTGGCGTGAGCGCGGCACTGTAACGTTATTAAGATGTGTCTGCAACGCGGCAGCCGCTTTGTATCAGTTTGTTAGCGCACATTTCTCTGTACGTTAATGCGACACGGCGTTCATAATGGATTTACAGCAATTGCATCAACTGCCGAATAAAGTACGTATATAATATTATAAGTTTAATTGCTGGGTGACGTAAAAATTATATTCGTCATCACAATATAACCTCGTAAACGGGAATTGGTGCTCCACGTATTTATGTTGACTCGCGACAGACGATATATATTTTTATATAACAATATGCTATCAACTATTTTAATAAATTTTTTGTATTATTTTACGTTACTTTTTATATTTTGTCCTTGTAACGATTTTTTGTTTTTAGAGCGAGGCAGATCTGACTCCAGAGGAAAAAATGAGGCAAGTTGCAAGTTTTGCAGTCTTACAACAAATATGTTAACTCTTTTTTTACTTGCAACATCCACGATTAAAATATTAAGAAATAAAGCTTATCTAATCTGCTTATCTATCCAATTAATTTTTTTTCAGGCTGGAGCACATAAAATTGCACGAACAGCATCGAGGTCATGAGTCTATGCATGCAGAAATGCTATTTGTGTTATTAATAACGTTAACGGTAGCACAAATTGTACTGGTTGAATGGAAAAAGAGGCACTTTAAATCGTACCAAGTTAGAATAAAATATATAGTTTTCTTTAACATAAATATCAATGAAAATAATACATATATCAACATGATTCTTTTTTGCAGCTTATAACCTTAGTAGCCATGTGGATTATTCCATTTGGAATTAGTTTGAAAAACCATTGGTGGAGGTTTATATTTTTATGGCTTTTATCATCATGTATAACAGGACTAGTAGTAAGAAAAGCAATTCAAAGACCAATAGAAGGTACCACACCTAGGTAATGCTTAGTAATTGTTAACAGTACCAATTATAATAATTATATATTAATGACATAACTGATTCTTTTTCAGATTAGTGTACAAATGGTTTTATTTTATTTATAAGCTTAGCTATGCGCTAGGTATAATTGGATACATTTTAATTGTGTTCACATTCCTTGGTTTAAACATCTTATTAGACGTTAAGCCTCATATTTGGATGGATTGGGGCATGTTGTTACTATTCTATGGTCTTTACTTTGGAGTATTAGGAAGAGATGTTGCCGAAATTTGTGCTGATACAATGGCGTCGCATATTGGGGTATGTTATATGAAATATTGATTATTGCATTGTACAGTATATAAACATATAATTTTATGGTTTTTAATATGATTTTTAGTATTATACTCCTGACAGTATTCCAACTAGAGTTTTGGAGCCAAATGTTTGTGCCGTATGTGGAAATAAACTTCTAGTTTCTGAACACGAGGAAGGTGTGATCGAAAATACATATAAGCTGACCTGTGAACATGTTTTTCACGAATTTTGTATTAGAGGCTGGTGTATTGTGGGAAAGAAACAGACGTGTCCTTACTGCAAAGAAAAAGTCGACTTAACGAAAATGTTTCGCAATCCGTATCCTTTACATATGCACGTATATTTACGAAAAAAAATTATTACCAATGACAATTTTATATGAGTCCCTTAATTATACAATATAGTTGGCAACGGCCGCATGTTTTATACGGTCAATTGCTGGATTGGATAAGGTGGTTGGTTGCCTGGCAGCCCTTGATTTTATTTCTAGTTCAAGGTATCAATTTGGCTCTAGGCCTTGAGTAAGTAACATTGCTAACTAAAAACCAGCCATTCTCACGTTATTGTTGTTACTGTAACGCTAAAGAGTCCTCTGATCAACTGTGTTTATATTTTTGTAAATGCTGTTATCATTTTTGTTATTTAAAAAAATAAGATATTTTATTAGATAGCAAATGTAATACCAGAGTGAAAACCATTAATTCTACTCATGTCTAAACATTAATAATTAATAATAATAGCTACTTTATTATCCTGAAAAATGCATATTTATCTTCGTAAAATTAGAGCTAGAAAATATTTTGCGACGAATATATATTTTCTTTAATAAAAAAATATAATAAAATAGGAAAATTTGTTGTACGAAATAAAATCTTTGTCACGATATAATGCAAAAATATTGAAGCCCAATACGCGAACTAAAGTATAATATAAATATATATCTAAAAAAACATGCCACATATTAAAGAGATGATTAAATGTAATTTAATATAAGAAATAATCAGATATGTGACGATATTTTTATATTTTTCTCCTAAAAATTATATGCATCTAAAGAACGACTGTTTCAGAAAACAGTTGTACAAATAGTATTCTATGAAAGACATGAGAAGAATTGAATCATTGTACCATTATCTTTAATATTGCTCTATTTAAACTAAAATTAGTCCATCTGAACGATTAAAGCAGTTAAATATCAGGTTATAGTGACATCCTAATTTTTCATTCATTATTTATAATTTGTGCAAGTGTTCTCAATAATTTTCTACTAATAATGAATACATTCCAACGTCCCTAAGCCCATGACGGGTGCTGCTTCCAATACTTGTTTTATCAGAAGAGATGCAGTTACGAAAAAGTAAAGAATGCATGTATATATTTCACATTTGAGTTCGTAAAATGTTGATATTTTAGTATAAGTTATGTAAAAAAAAGTATATAAATAATTGACTTAAAATGTATATAATCTTATTTCAATTGTATCTTCTTTGTTTAATGACATTGTCTGATTAATCAGATATTGCTATTGTAACATACAAATCAAAGTGTAATATATTCCAGGAAACGTTTGATGAAATTATACATTTTTTATAATTATTATAGAATTATTTATCTTAAAAGAACTGCCTTTTATTTAATTAAAAAATAAAAGTCGACGACTCTATTAAATTTGGTTGTACAAGCATTCTTTAACTGAATTAATTTTTTTTTAATCTATGTTTTCTGTAATAAGACATTATGTGTAATAACATTTGTCTAGTAAACGTCATAAGTTTTACATTATTAAAAAATTAAGATCAGAGTATTATAATACGTATATGTGTATATGCATATAAAAATCTATTATCATCACATAGTTGCACTTTGTTGCTAGTCGCTTTAATCATTTAAAGATGTTTCTAAACTGTAATAATTATTATTTATAATATTTCTTTTTTCTCTTAAGGATTATTTAAGGGAAAAGTGTATCTGATACATATTACATTCTTAAGAATTATTTGTGACTTTTTATTCACATTATCTTTGTGACTGAGCAATTCAATTTCGTTAATACATTATATTATTTAACTGGATAAAATATAATAATATCAAAGAATGTAATATGTATCGCTTTGTTTTTACACAGAAAATAGTATGTAATACAACTAATTATTTGTAAAAAGAAATTAAGCCACTGTGGCGAACACGTTTTTTGCAATAAAATTATGTATAAAACAACATACTTAGCTGTGACACTTATTTCT
This sequence comes from Cardiocondyla obscurior, assembly GCF_019399895.1. Lineage (NCBI taxonomy): Eukaryota > Metazoa > Arthropoda > Insecta > Hymenoptera > Formicidae > Cardiocondyla > Cardiocondyla obscurior. Next base: position 1,350,184 of record NC_091880.1, on the reverse strand, counting down.
CTGTATTGCGTCTTGTTAATCCGATAGTTTTCGTAGAAGAAAAAATCATTCTTTGAACTAACAGTAACCCTATAGTATACGTAATAATTAAAATTAATGTGAAACGCATATCTAATCGTATCATCAATTTTCAACCATTGTTCATGCTTTCACAGTATAAAAAAGTAGAACCAATTTTCATATATTGTATAAGATTATTTTCTAGATAAAAGCAAAAGACATTTCCTTGCAAATTGATGTGCTAATATTAATGAAAGTAACACAAACGTTAAAAAGAAGTCACTCTGTGTTGCTTAATCATGGCAGAGTCAATGTGTATCTTTGTTTCTCACAAGCAACGCAGCAACTTTTCCCTGAGCACAATCAATATAGCTTACATGCAAGATTTACGAGTGAATTTATGACTATCTTTTTTTTCTCATAATTTTTTACAGACTAAATACGAAAGAGGATCAGTATGAAAAGATAATCAATGTAACGGATTAACAGCTACTGCGTGCTATATTGTTACATAGTTTTTCTACCAGCACCGACAGATAAGTTCCTATTTGCATACTTGAAGTAATTGTCAGAAACAAATCTAGAGGATGTGATCTTGTTGAATGCGCTTAGAGATCAAGACAGCAGTGTATATGTATGCGTGTATGTGTAGGCATAGTGAGAAAGAGAGAGAGAGAAAGATAGAGAAAGAGAGATAATGATAACAACTTGCCAGTGATGTTACTAAAAGACTTTAATTAACTTTCTCGTTATTATCGATAGAAAAACAACTTTCATCACATCACGTATCCATAGGTACTTGTCAGACCATGTCGGACCCGTCGCGAGAATATTATATTATTCGTATTTATAGTTATATACATATATACTGTTCTATTTTATTTATAAACCTAATCTAAGAGTTGTTCGCGAACATTTCTCGTGGTGTGAAACTGTGGGAACCAGGCGCGCATTGTGGGTGTAGCATTGTGGACGCAAGGAAAGCGAGGATGATAACAGAGGCCAGGCATGAGGGACACACTTAACGACGATTACCCTTCACCGGATCCCATGAAACAAAGAGGTGTCAACGTTACTCGAGACGTAATCTTTGGCTATGTTGGATGGTTCAGACGCCACGATACGACGGGATCGTCGGGATGGGTGCTGGGGCAGACATTCACAAACACGGGGAAATTTTATAGATATATTTATTGAGTACTTAGCGTGTAAGAGTATAGAATATATGTTACCTTATTGTTAAATATCATTACATGGTAAATATATTTTGTATGCATACGGACATACACGTGCGCGAGAGCGTGTGTATGCGTGCATGCATACGTCTCATGATGTAATCTTTAAAATAAACCTTGCGCGCGCGGGACGCGGGTGCGCGCCCGCGTGTCGTGTGTTTCAAGAGTATTTACATAATGATCGCAATTAATATGTACAAGTCCACGAAAAAACGGAAAGTAAAGTACAGACGAACGGGCGAGCGTTGTGTGATCGACCGTGCCGGTGATCGCCGGTTCGCCGTTCGAGTCCCTCGCGAGAGGATCCGGATGTCGGGGACCCGAGCCGCGTTCACCGTCACGCCAATGCCAAGAATAGATGCCAGTTAAAATTTTTATTACCCCCTGCGTTTCCCCTCCGTGTACAAATTGACCGTCGTCCTTATATGAAAGTATAAAGGTCGCTACGGTGAGATGATTCGTTTTTTTTTTTTTTTTTTTCTTTTTCTTTTCTTGCGGGTACGGGTGTACGAAACTACCATCGCTACGGATAATTGTAGGTACCCTAATTAACAACATCAATGTCGCGTACGATTGTGGCTTTTCTCTTTTTTTTTTTTTTTTTTTTTACGTAGCAGCTCTTTTCCTTATCTCGCCGCCCGCGTGACGATAAGCGAAGGCCCCGCGCGGCTCTTTGGATACGGCGAGGTGCCGGGGATCGAGGTATACGTGTAAATGATTAATCTCGCGACGCGCGCGACTCGTACACTCGGATATGGAGGCCTCTCGGACCTTTACAATTCTCGAATACGGTGACAATGTGCGCGGAAAACGATTGCAAGCGTGTACGAAGCGCGTTCAAGACGAAGCTCGCCTGGCAGTTTTGTTACGTCGCAGTCGACGTTGATCCCGGGACACGTTTGCTGTATCCGAAGTGCCGCGGGAGGCTTGGTACCGGCCGCGGGACCATCGAGAAGCGCTCCATCGCCAACGGAACGATATATCATTCTCTTTCGGTCGTCTTATATATGTACAAAACAAAATATCACGCGACCGTTTCTCAGTGGCGTGTAAGAAAGAAGCGCGACGAGCACGCCCGACGAGCGGTGTCCCTCGCGGCTCGCCTGTGCACGTTATATGTATTTATATATATAAAAAAAAAAAAAAAGAAAAAGCGCACGACTCCCTTTCGTTTCGCAATAACTATCGTTATAACGCAACTCGCATATTTATATATTTATATATTTATATATATATTAATTTATATATCTCTTTCGCTCGCGCACTCTCTCTTTTAGCTTAACCACGCATCCATCCTCACGCTCTCCTCACTTTTGACATTATATCGTTCCTCGCTTCCATCCGCCGGTGACTCTCTACGGCGTCCAAAAGACATACACGATAGTTACGAAGTATTGCTTTTCTTTTTCTTAGTCGCGTGCCGATCACGCTGACCGGCCCGCGATCCGGCGTAACAATAATAAATTTTGCACCCTCCTTTGCAACGAGCTTCCGCCGGGAATCCCATGCCCTCCGCCTTTTTCACCCCCGGCTCTCGACCCTTCGACTCCGCAATTTTCACCCACGAAATATTCGGCATTCGCATTCGGGTATAAACATGTATCACAAGCTTCTCGAGAATCTCCCGGCGCAAATTCGAGGGATCATCCTTGATCCGCCTTAAGACATTGGTAGTCGAAGAGGCGAGAGATCGCGCCTTTTAACGAAAGCTCACAATGTCCTTCCAATCTTTCTCTTTAGAACCGCGTTTTTACAATCTTTTCTACGAATCGTAACATCGTGGCTGATGCATTATCCTAGGTGAGGTCGGTCGAACAAATTACTATCGTAACGCGTTTGTTCGGTGGGGCGTGCGGACAAAAGTGCCGAGGGAAAAACTGGTGAAGGCGGAACTCTCGCTTGCGGCTCTTGCGCTCGAAGGAAATATGCGCTAAGCGTAAAGTTAACTTGAGTACAGGACTTCCTCACTTCCTAAACGTATCGTATCGTATCGTTTTTTCTGTTTCTTTTTCTCTCTCCCGTTTTTACGTATCATTTTCTTTTTTTTTACAAATAGACGAGTACACATAGAAAATCGCTTACAACGACCGCCCGGCCGACGCGCCGAGAAGTCGTTGCCACATGCTGAGCGTCTCTACGAACTACAATGCGCGCAGGTCGGATAATGGCGTGTCAATGGACAATTGTGTACAACAAAACGCTACAGGATAGCGTCCCCTCGAGTCCGCCGGGATGAAAAACACAATGTCGAGGGGACGCGCATCACCTAAGATCACGTACATGAACATCGTCGGAGAGGCGGTCTCATTTGGCTACTTCAAAAACACATCCGCTTTAAATCGTTCATCGGCGACGTGAAAGAATTTTGAAACTTCTCCGCGTTCCGCGGCGAAAAGTGAACTTTTTTTTACCTTCCTCTTAAGTGAACACGTTGAAAATAAAGTTTAAACTCTCCAAAGTGATGTTAACGAGTCAAAAAACGTACTCTCGTGCAACGTTCGTCGTCGTAGCTCAGCTCGGTAGAAGTTTAAAATGAACGAGACTGAACCCTTGTGCTATCGAGGAGGTCAAAAAGTTACATTTTTCGCCGCCGTATTTTTGTAATCTTGAACAAGTAATTTTCATTCTCTCGATGTTTGGTTCAACGCACACTTCCCGGCACAATGCACACTGACAATAATAATCACTTGCTCGAGATTATAACGACGTAGCACTGCTCAGAAGCGATTTAATTACGGTTTCGAGGAGTTGATGCAAGCGAGACTGTGTGTTTGAGAAGCCGGAACCCGAGGCTCTGGTGGCTGAGCAATTTTCCGCGTCAAAGCTACTGTGTTCACGGCCTTATTCTACTTATACGGGAGGAAAATAAAGCATTGCCTTTGCGCCGACGATTTGACATATGGAATGAATCACAGATCGATATGCCTCGTCCAGCCTCGGGTTCCTTTCCGATAAAGGCGAAACGAATTTGTTACAGATACTCTCACTGAATGTGTCGCGAAATAACAAGAATCCTAGCGGCGTGTTTGTCAGTCATTTTTTTACAATATAAAACATACATGACGCCTATCGATTTGCTTTTACATAAACGCCGTGCGAGAGAGATATGGACAATCCAGATTACTTTTTTTTTTTTTCGCAGCTTTGATCTGAAAACGTGACTTCGTACACGGTAACTAAGTGCTATGAATCGATGAGGAGCCCCGTCGCTAAAATCTTTTGCTATTTCGTGGTAGAAAATCTTTTTGTGACGCGAGGACGTGAAGACTACTTTCGCGGAACAATGGCGTGTTGTCGGCTATACACAACAGATATGTACAGCAATGTTACTTGTAAGGTTCACTAGCACACTCCCTTAATCGTTCCACTAAACCCCACGTTAACTCGTCAACTAATACGTACATTTGTAGTTATGATTATGTATTTTTATTATTTTTTTTTTTCTTTTTAGTTATATATATCGTCTACGCGGAACACAACGTGGTGGAGCTGCGCTGGCTCGCACGTTGGCTCACCATGTACTCCTATATGTATATTATATATATATATTTATATTATATATAAAATATATATGTATATACATATATATATATATAATATACATATATATATTATGCGTTACATTCGTTTTTTTTTTTGCATTCTTTACTTTCTATTAGTCGATTACTTCACTCGACTCAAACCACAGACTTCTACACTTTTTACTTTTTCTCTTATTTACCCAATATTGATAAACACCGACGAGTTCAGCTATATCAGTTACAGAGAGGAGGGGCTAAAGTTGTGCCTAGTGAAAAATGAGCGAATTAAGATGAATCGAAAGAAATTGATTTCGGCCAGTTATTTAATTTGCAGAAAGAAGATTGATCTCTTAAAATTTACGTTATAAAAGATTGAATTCAGTAATCAGTTTAAAAGCACAGATGTTAATGTAGAATTTAATTTCTTATTGTAAGAATAAAAGTTCTTGTTTCATAATGATTTCTAATTTTTTTTTTTTTCCCCGATAAAAACTGATTGACAATATGTAATATGTTAAGATACAGAAAAGGAGAATTTAATCTTAGCGACATTAATCTCTTGTATTTTGCGAATTGAGAATTTATAACTTGGCGAAACAAATTTCTCTGTTGGAACGGATTCTTGTTAATTCGAGGATTTTTCACCCGGATGCTCTCTTCGACGGAGCGCGGGGATGAGGTTCTTTTTTTCACAGGGCGATCCCACATACACACGGTTACATAGGACTTCTTCGACGACACAATTCAAAAAATAATTTTTCATTTTTAGTAGAAAGATAGGCGGGGCATTTTCCGTATATAATGGTAATATTATCGTTTTTCCCATTATCGTTATTACTCTATTTATTATTCTTATTACTTATCGTTATCGTATATTAATTATTTTTCATTATATTATTTCTTCTGGACTTATTACTTCGACGCATCCCGTTGCGACTGTCGTACGTCTCGTCACGTCGCGTCGTTTTTTTAAAATTTTTTTTTTTTATTGCGACATCACGTCGCAATAGTTCCTTAGACGTTTAGGTGATACGGTACTATTTACACGTGTCTACGTTGTCTACGACAAATCGGTAGATTCACTTACACCCCGGGCAACCGCGATCAAAGTTTATGAAGTTCGAAATCTATCTACAAAACTCAAGTAAGATAATTTTGGGACTGCTAAGATGCAACGATTCTGAATCCATAAAAATTGATAACTGTTACTTTTGATCATTTCCTATCAACTCGCTCTGATACTTCTCAGAACACGTTAAGAACTTTTACATTGATTATTGCTTTTATTATTGGGAAATCAGCCCGCTTGCTTTGAGACTCTGCGAAAACTTAAACGTTAAAGAAATTATACTTGACAAATAAATCCCGTAAGTATTGTAACTCTTAGGGCTCCGATAGATTTCAGTTGCCGCATTTATATCTGGCTTCATGCAATTACGCGTGTGCACGTATTAGCGGAATCAATGATGATAATGTCGCCGATTATGCTATGCATCCGGCCGATTTGAAGCGATAGTGTGCTGTGTATTCGTGTGTCAATCATGCGTAGGCCTGAATCGAGATTTAACGTAAATCGTTCACTTCGCGTGAACGTGTCTTCCCCCGACAGAGAATTTACTGATTCTTTTTACCGAAAAGATCGCGACGCGTTTGATATAACTTCGCGACCAACTTCTCGTTTCCTGCTATCGAGCATATCACGGGAAAAGAGATTTTTACCTTCAAATGTGTATGTACGCTGAGAAGCAGATATGGCATTTGCCGCAGCGACGACGATTAGCGTATAACACTATTGTGATGTGCGTCGATCCTCACGCGAAACTCACAGTTAATATATCGCGGAGCGCCAGCCGCTGAGATCCATCGAGAACTGAGGGAGAGAACAGTCCTCCGTCTTCTCGATTACCACTCTTTAGGCCCGGCCCAGGTGATGGTAATCGAGAAGACGGGGAAAGAAGTAGTGAGAGTATTCTCTCCCTCAATTCTCGGTGAATCTTAGCGGTCGTCGCTTCGCGATATATTAACTATGGTTTCGTGCAAGAATCGACGCACATGACGATAATGTTATACGCTAACCGCCGTCACCGCGGCAAATGCGATATCTGCTTATCAATGTACGTGTATATATATATATATGTCATGTTCATTCTCTCTATACATGTAAAAAAGCGATATCGACAGTTCCACTTGAGTTTACGATCGTTTTCTCGCGCGTTACGTTACGATATTTTATCTACATTTACCATTAAGAGTTCGAGTAGCTATATTTACAATTGCTTGTTTCGCATCTAATACACCAATTTTCGCCTTGTTAAAAATATCTGCTGTATATCTGCTCTCCTTTGTCTTTCTCACAATCTCTTTCTTTCATTTTCTTTCAATCTCTCTCGCTCTCGCTTTTCCTAGGACGTCTCGCGACGCAATCTACGGCGACGTCCACGGACAGTTATTTTTTAGACATATCCCGATCAGAGATGCGAGGTGAGAGCATCCTGAACTGGAAATTCAAAGAATATCAGTGTACCTTTTGTATTGATAACCATTCTCTCGCCCCGCATCTTCCGACGCGACGATTTCGAAATATCTCACTTCCGCGTGTGTGCCTACGCGTGTCTTGCAGACCCTGTTAAACGACGTCAGCCCGAATACTCGACTGATGATCCGAAAAAGTCCCAAGACACTCTTTACATACTCCCATCCTCCTTTTCGCGAAAACACTATTAGATTTTCGTCGCGGACGGCACTTTGACAGTTCACACACACGCACTTTCGTCCTTACAATACACGCGTCGATTTTCGTCGCCTCTCCATCTCTCCCTCCCTCTACCTCGTGTCTTTCTGCTTTTTCTATAGACTAACCATCATGTGTAACAAGCTTTATATTCTTCATTTCGTTAATAATGCGACTAGCTTAATTTTGACACTTCGCGATCCGTTTCCACACCCGCCATTTTCGCACGCACGATTGATCGATCTAGGAATTTAGGATAGACCGCGATCGCGTAAACGCACTTATGGCACATCGACGGGGCAGGCTTGTATCGGACACGGGGTGTGCGTCCGTGATCGCTCGTGGTAGATCGTCGCGTCTCGGCGACGAGCGCGGGGAGGAAAAGAGGTCGAGAGGAGAACCGAGGAGAGAAAGGGTGCGATCATCGGCCGCTCGTGAAAATTGCAATTAAACGCAAGTTTCGTAGCAGCGGGATCTTTCATCAACGCGTTGCTCCCTTTGTCTCCCGTTTTACAATACTCGCTTCTCAAATTCACGCGCGAATCAAGTCCCAACTTATGCTTCGAACTCGCGTCGTGGCATCCTCGAATCACGAATCGTGTCTGTGAGTCCTGTTGCGCCGGTTGCCGCTCTTCCGCCTCTTCCTCTTCGTGTCACGGGTAAACGCGACGTTACCGGGATCGTCGGCGAGCTGGGGATACCTGTGCACGCTGTGGATGTCAACGCCTTCGTAGCCGTCGACAGTGCCGCGACTGATCAGCTCGTCTTTCTCCTCCTTCGACCAATCGCCTCTACCCTGAAAACCGGCTATCACCAACTGCTTTTCGATCTCCCAGGCTCTCTCGACTGCTCGTTTATGCGCGTGCTTCAGAATACGATGCCGTTCCTGCTCGGGATCGGCTCCATATTTGATCACTACGGCTGCGTCCGGATTGTGAAGCCTCAACTCCTTCCACGTGCCAGCACCGTGCTCTGTCGTTTCATGCGTAGACACATTAAACATACTGCCAAGCCGATGAAGCTCTTCCATATCATCACGAATCTTCAGCGCGTTATCTTTGACAAAGTAGAAGACGTCCTGATCATGTACGCTAAAGTGTAATGGTAAGAAATACGAATTGTTAAATACAGACGTCACCACATCTTGCACAACGCTGTTCACACCGTCCACCACGCTCACTAAAGCTCGACCGCCGACGCGCGATACCAGAATACCTTCGCCGAAGACCGCCCGGCGATGCGCCACTCGCGGCAGAAGGTTCCGCGTCTTCGGTTCCAACTTCAACAGTGGTTTAGGAACGAAGCCCAAGTCAGAGAACTTTTCTTGCACGCGATTCACGATGCACTGCAGACCGGACATCACGCCAAAGTCCGGAGTTAGTTGGGGGGATGTGACGATCGCACTCGGTTGATACACCATTTGCTTCGTGTATTCGGAGCCGAGCATCATCGAGATGTCGTAGCCGTAGAGTTTCAGCCAGCTGCCCAAGTCGGTCATATATTCGACGTTCTGCTTAAAGTTGATCGGGTCGTTATTACGGAAACGATAGATGAAAATGTCGGTCGGTGTGGTAAGTTCGTTGGCCATCTGTTCCCAGGCTGGTGTCATCCATTGTCCGACAGTCGGATCGTACAATCTCTTATTTAGATAGATTAATTTCGTGTTTGGATCAAACAAACCTCCGTGGAAATCAATTGGCAGGTAAAAGTCCGGATTAGTGTCTTTAATTATTTTACCGAACGGAGTGCGTCGCATCTCTTTGATTAAATTGCCATTAGTGTCGAAGAGAGCGAGAGGCGAGCCGTTTTGATCCGTCGCAACATAGAAACGTTGCTCGGACGTCTCTACGGTCATTAGAAAATCACGTGAATCGTAGAGGAATCGGAATGTCTTGGATGACTTCGGGAAATGTACATGCGTTATCAGATCCGGAGTCTTTGGATTCGCATAGAAGAATTGAGTGATGTTTTCTCGGTCATCATTCATGGACACCAGTCGACCACGGTCATCGTAATAGTACCAGATTTGGAATTTCTTATGTTCCGACGCATGAATCAGCTGTCCGCGCGAGTTATATCTAAAAAAAAAAAAATATTTAATATTGTATATTTATTAAAACATTTTTTAATTATTATTTTAACAAAAATATTTAAAAATAATTATCAGCAAAAATTACTCTGAAAAAGAATAAATGTTTATAATGCAAATAACATAATTTTAATTGTTTTATATATAAATATGTACCTGTACTTGTGTTCTCCGCGAATTACAACAAAACCACGTCCATCGTATGAATTGAATTCAACGTCACCGTACTGGTTTACTCGATCGCCACTGTCGTAACCCAAAGCAATCTTTTCATTATGTTCGGTTACGCCTATCACGTTTCCGTTTTCGTCATATGCGTACTGCCAATTATTCTCTGTATCCGCTACTTCCAATACGTGGCCGTCTGCGTTATACGTAATTTTTTCCATTCTAGACCATTCTTTCTTCTCCATCGACTCCTTTCCGATCGTGAGCTTCCTCATTTTAATGCGATTGCGATTATCGTATTCAAGCTCCATACGGAACACGTCAAACGATCGGATATTAATCAATACGGTCTTTACGCGTCCGTGCTCGTCGTAGTCTGTGACCGTGAAGAACTGTTTGCTGCTGTCCTGCATGACTGACCTGTTAAAAAGATTTCTATATATTCTGAGATCGCCAACTCCCTCGAGTACTCCGAGATTCTGGTTGTATTTAAGACGAAGCTGAGGTAGTTGTTTGCCATTGATGTCGACTTCGATGCCGGATATTCGCGCGTTACCATCGTACTGATAACGATAATGAGCATTATCCATGCCGCTCTTACTGCCAAATTTGATTTTCTCGTCCTTCACAATACCGGCGTGATATTTGTATTCGATACGCATCTCAAAGTTTGGCTCATTAATGTCGATGCTGCGTACTAAACTGGTCGTTTCTTGGTAAGTATAATGTATCGAAGAAAGTCCTGAAAAAGAAATTCATAATTTTTAAATCATATTTGACTTTTAGCAAATCGAGGTAATGGCGAGAGTAAACCGATGCCAAATCGAACGTTCTATTTTGTTAGTAATATATCTTAACTTAAATTCAATCCGACGAACTTTTTTATTTTTACGAAATTTAATTTATAATGTTTTGTATGCTTAATGTTATTAAAAAATACATTAACGATAAAATAAAGAATATTGAATACTCAATTTCAAGATTATTTTATCAAAATTTATCAGAAAAAATCACTTACCAGCAAGAGTGGTTTCAAGTTTACCAGCATGATCGTAGACATAAGCAACCTTTCCACTTTGATGAGGATATACCTTAGCAAGAATCTGACCATCGTCATTGTAAAGAATCTCATATGGATGTCGGTTCGTTGGAGAATAGTATTGATACTTGTAAAATCCGAGAGAAGTTTGAAGAGAGAATGTGTGAATGTGTCCCCTCGGTGTAGTCAACGATTGTAATGCTCCTGCTTCATCGTATTGAAGAAGGTAATCGCTTCCACGCGGTGTAGTAACTTTTAACGGTAGAATGCTGAACATATCTTTAAAAGCGTAAACCATCGATGTGCCATCGCTGTATTTAATTTCGTACAATCGGCCTGATCTGTCAAAGCCGTACGTTTCGCTAATATCGCCCCACGTCCAGCTTGTTAATCTGCTGAATCGATCGTATTCTAATTCGACACCGGCAAAGAGTCCATTTCTCGGTCCCCACTTGACTGGTCTGGCCGTTCTATCATACGTGACGTTCAATAATTCCATCCGATCGTCCATAAACACGGCCACAGTGTTTGTTTCTCTATCGTACTCAAGAGATAGCAAGATCTCACCGTTGACACGGAGCTTTCTTCCGACCTGGGCGATTGCTTTCGTATTGCCGCGGTTTTTATTTCCTTGAATTTTTCGAAGGAAGTATCGCCATTCAAAGCGATTCGCTAAATCTCCAGCTATCTCAGTTCTTTGTTTAGCTGGCACGGGATAACTTTCACCCAGTAGAGGTTCTAGTTCCGCCAGAATCGAGTACGGCATAGAATCTGTGCTAATCGTATGAGACCATGGTGTTACTCTCCCGACTGAACCATCGGCGAGAACTGTCGTCCTCTGTTCGGCCTCTCCGATCTTCGTAACGACAGATGATCCTTTAATTAACATTGAAATGGGTTTCCTGTTGTTCTGTCCAACTTTCACTACGGCACCTTTCAGGCTGAGATCAAATGTCAAGCTGATTACTTTACCCGTAGGAGTTACCGCGCTCGTCAATCGGCCGAATTCATCATAATTATAGACGTAACTACGTCCGGTGCTGTCGAGCTTCGTTTTTAATAAGCCCGTAGGTCCGTGATAATCAAAGGTAACGTTGTAATCATCTGGCGTGCTCAATTCTTGCAGCATTTTCATTCTGGACATTATCAGTCTGCATTTTTGTCCCTTTGTATTCTCGATCGAGTTTACCTGACTGCTATAATCTCTGAGCAAGAAAACTTTATTGCCAGCCGCGTCCGTCACTGTGCTAAGTTTACCGTTGCTAGTGTTAACATTGTACGTAAATAAGTATACTGTATCGCCGGTCAAAATATTCTTCGTGGCAATATGTTGGCCGAAACGATTAAACACATAGATTTCCTGTGTATCAGGCGCATAGATTTCATACTCTCGCGCACCGCTTGCATCGGGAATGCTTGCTGTTACCGAGCGGATTCGATAATTAGCCTGATCGCCGATATGAACCACTCCGTCGGGAGAAACTGCCACAGCAGAAATAGTATTGAATTTAGATGTAGACGCTAAGTAATGATCAGCTTCAAAGCAGTCGCAGCCGCGCTCCAAACAATTGCACTTGGATTCAGCGCCGGCGTATGGCGATATCTTGCCGTCGGTGCCGATCACGCGCACGCGATTAATTCTCTGTGAATCACTTTCGGCGATGTAAAGATCGCCCGATGGACCAAACGCGATACTCTGCGGCATTACGAGTGTGGCGTGAGTCGCAAGTTCCGTGTCGAACGAGGCCGATGGCGAAGCACAGTGAAGTGGACGACCAGCAACAACTTTGACGCGACCATCCGGCGCCAGCTGGAGAACCATATGATCGTCAATCATATGCAGTGAGTTGTCTAATGGATTAATTGCCAGCTCGGTTGGCCAACGAAGATGAACTTCCTCGACGTTCAATGTACCCTCGCAAGGTATAGGCTTCCAATGCGATTTATGCATGTGATTGCCGATAACAGTGGTGATTATGCCATCTCTGTCAACCATTCTGATATTTGTGCCATCGGCAAAGTACAGAACATTGTCCGCAGAAACGGCAACGCCTTTGGGATAAGCGAGTTTAGCGTCCCGCGCGAGAGCACCGTCACCGCAGTGAGCTTCGTCGCCGGGAAGACAACGTTCTCCGGAGCCAACTACTGTCTCCCAATTATGATCGGGATCTGTGTAGTCGTTAGTATCGCGAACACGGATAATTTGATGAGATTCTGGATCTGATATGTATAGAACGCCGTCGAGAGGGCTCAGAGCAATGTGATAACGATATGATACTCTAGTTGCGCTAAAAAAAAGAATAAAAGCAACATTTTAGAGACAAAGAAAAGATTTTAAAAATTATAAAAAATTTTAATATAAAATATTAGATACATACTTTAGTCTGACCACAGTTCTAACTGTTCCATCGACGAGAATCTTTCTGACTAGATTAAAATCACCGACGAAAATAGAGCCGTCGGCAGCAGTGGCAAGAGCAACGGGCGCTAAAAGTCGCTGTTTCGAAGCCTGCCCGTCACAGTCATAGCAATCCAACGGTCTCTGATGGCCATCTCCCATTGTTGTAAGAATAACTCTCGGCTTGTGCTTCAGATAAATGTTCGAACCGTCTCCTTTTTGCAAAATACCCTCGTGAAAGTTGTACCTATGATGAATATCCAGATTCCAACCTCCGACTTCTGAAATAGACATATCATGGCCGCTCAATTTCGTCGTCTGCACATCCCAGATAATATCCTTGCAGTCGCTGTATTCGTAACCGACTTTAACCATCGCAGTCGTTACTCCATAAACGCGTTGACGATAAACGTTCAGGCGATTCCAAGCGTACGTAAATTTGATCACAGGATCCGCTTCGAAGATCTTCTCGAAAAGTATACCCTCGATTGTGATTCTCAAGTGTATCAAATTTAACGTCGGCGGGATAACTTCCGGAGTCAGTTGCAGTTGTATAGTAGAAAGATAACCGGCCGCTCGGGAACTGTGGTATACCAAATTCAGGCCCGTCCCGGGTATCTGCAGACTCTCCTGTATGACCTGCGACTCCGCGAGGATGGCGCTCTTGTCCGGGCAAGCACCTTGGAATCCGTGCTTCCAAGTCGCCAGGACAACTGGCTTCATCAGATCGTAATCGTGAGCCGCGCACGCATGCGGAACGTGTATGGGTGGCTTCTCCTCGGCGGTGCTCATAATGATCTTGTCGATGATGACGACCTGAAGCGAGACAAATGGCACCTTCATTACTTTGTTCTTAACAGTAAGATGAGTATCAAGAGCTCCCGGAACACGCGATAGATTGCATCGTGAGAAATTCAAGCTCACCTCGTTCCAAGGCACGAAGACGATGTGGCTCTGCGGCTTGAAGGGTGATCTGCCGAATTGCAAAGTTACGGCACCGCCACCGTTCACCAAGAGATCGAACCAGCCATCGTCTCTTGTGAGGGTGAAACCTTCCAGCGGTGTACTGGTGCTGACTCGCACGCCCATCAACCCCGTGCCGAGGTGCGTGACAACGCGTCCACGTATGACGGCCGATCGGCTGTTAGACAACGACCGTGTTAATTGCAGAAAACTCGCGATAAATCGAATAGATAATCTAAGATCATTTCTTTGTGTGCTTCGTCGTATTCTACCAACAAAGCAATCACTATTCTCTAAGCTAATCTCAATCTACTACGTTTTACTGTTCACACTTTTCAGATATGTTCTCTTCCGAATGCATACCGACGAAAAGATACTGTCACTTGATAATATCTAATAAAATATTTATCTTACCGAAAAATTAATTTAATGAATGTCTTTGCAGATTTATAATAAATAATAAGTAGTGTAAAAATATATATATTTTTAATAAACGATTAAAAAGATCTTTTTTTTTATTTATTTATATGTCATAACATAAGTTGTTTTTTATATTTAATTAAAATAAGGCGATAATAAAGTAAGAGTGCGGAAAATCTCGAATATCTTACTTCAGGTTTTAGCGCTTTAAGAATAGATTCTTAAGATTAATCCATAATTCGATATCTGCGATAAGGGGAGATCACTATAATTAAACGCGATGTGCGTGTTCACGGATATTCAAAAGACAGAGGCAATCGAGGGTGAATTTCCATTGTAGAGTAATGTGCCATTTATATATGTGACAGAATCCTTTTGCCGATTAATGAATATCTCTCAATATCGGGCATTAATGGCCAATCGCGTATGCAGATATGTTAAATAATTAACGCGATGTACTTTCGTCAATTTTGCTTCTCAGTGCTAAAGAGGAACTACTCGACTCCTTGACTGTTCGCCACGCGAAGGCAGGCGAACATGGCTGGTGCATTGTTCTTTTTTTTTTTATTTTACGTATTTTGTATTTTCTCGAATCTCTTTGTCAAACTTGCAGTTGCCTGCAGTCTATTAAATGAACAACGGAATGCGGTGTACGACAGTCGAACCTTCAGCGATTGTGCCTCTTTGGCACTGGAGCATAATAGTCGAGGACAAATCACTACTTATATAAGTACAGTCAATATATACATATTTATATATGTATATATATATTTACACGAATAACACAAATTTGGAAGCTCAACGTAAAAGGCACGAAACACAACGTAGGAATTAAAAGGTAACTGAACCATGCAACATGAGAATGTGTTCAACAATAACGGAGGACAAAGTGCGAGCTCGAACGATCGTGGAATGTGTTCCAACTGTCAAGATAGAGATTCCTGGATCGTGTATTGCATTTTATTATTTTTTTTTTTTCGATAGCTTGTCGTTTCCAAGTCAATGAGAAAACGCAGAGTTCCTCGGTATTAGTGAGAGTAATGTCTTCTAATATTTTCAATTCATAATAATTTAATTCATAATATACAATATCTTTTATATCTCTTATCGTCTTGGAAACTTGAACTAATTGTTTGAAATATGAAAATGCAAAAGTACACGGTTCAGGAAGACCTGCTGAGATTCGTTTAAATCAAGAGAGGTCAGACTTCTCAAGCGCAGTCGAATGCACACACGCACGGCTCGTCGCGATCAGGATGCAGGATGTATTTATGTACAGATACGTGAGAGAGATACCAAATGCACGAAAATATTATCAAACAGCAGCAGGTTTTTTTTTTATTACCGCTACGACGGATCTTATTAAAGATCCTCGTTCATTTAGTCGAGCGTCTGGTTTTCTTACCTTGTGTTGAAGTGATTCCAGAACATACTGACCGGGCAGCACGGATAAAACAGAGCCGAGTTAAAATGATGCGATTAAAGGCGAAAATAGGAAGTGAAGGGTGGCAGGACGACTTGAAGGCGCGGGTCGGGAAAGAGAAAGAGAGAAAAAAAAAAAAAGTATCGAAGGATTTTCAGAGGCTGGGATAAAAATATAGAAGTTTGAGGAAAACTTTCCGCTTTTACGAAGAATTTCGATACGTCGCGTCTCCGGATTACTAGAATTCGCTGGTCCCTTCCAATGGACCCGGCGCGTCGGGGAGAAAAAACTGTCCGGTTATTGTATCCCCTTCCCACCCTCTTAGCCGGCATGATGAGCGAAAAGCTCGAGGCTTAAACATGGACTCACACATTCACGCAAGCTCCACTCGGACGGACATGAGAGAGAGAGAAAGAGAGAGTATCGAAAGAACGGGGGCTGGATTGATATACCGATAGATAAATCGTAAGGGACTGCGATAAAGATCGGGGGTAGACAGAGAAAGAGTATGAAAGAGAAAAAGAGAAATAGATTGATGGAGACAAGGGCCGAAAGGTGGGGGAGGAATTTAGTGCAGGGCACACGCTCGCGCACACGTACAAAACATATGTAGAAAACTGTTGGGATGTGATTTCACACGGGTCACAACAACGCAGATATAATATATTGAAATCTATGTATATGCATCCTCGTGTCTGTCCTGTCGGTAATACATGTGTACTGATACGGAGAGACGTACAAGGGTATGCGTGTATCTTGTAATATGCGCGCATAGGCAGCTAAAGATTACCGGGTCCCTGCGAAAGAGAGAGAAAGAGCTGGGACCCTATCTCTCTGTGTGCGCGCTTCTTCCCGCATAGTTAAAAATAGAGATCGATCGGCTTTGCCCGACTAATCTTTCAACCGATTCGGTTCCTGGCTCGAGTCAAAGGGACCGTATATTCGTATTATTAATAACCTTTAGTCGTTCCGTCGAGCATGCAACTTTCTCGACCTTCGCGATTCACGCTTTACACAGACTCACCGTCTCATGCACTTCCTTTGCCATACAGATCCTTTGCCTAATTTGAAATACATGACCTTAATAAACGATATCGAGGCACTAATAGTTCCCAAGCTGAAAGCTATCGAGAATCTGCAAAGTCTTAAAAAACTTGAAGAACCAAATTTAATAATAAAATTTTATTTCTTCGCGTGTAAGAATATTTAATAAACTTTATATCGATGAAAATTATATTCGTGCTTGCTTCACATTATTAAAAATATTTTTTTAAAGTAGCATTTAATAAAATTTTTACAAAAATTGATATTGAATTGTTAAAGAAATCCATATGTAAAAGAAAATGTAGAGAACTCGTGATAATCTGTGTAGCATCAATGGCTAATGTGTTCCTATTTAATGCTGCCATTCTTTTGTGATCGCGAATGTGTTTATTTTCCTATTTTATTTTTTTACTCAGAGACACGCAAACTGTAGACGCAACATTGACATCGGGACGGACAATTTTCGTTAACGACTTCAACGCGCTGACGACGAGGACCATGACGATGACATTGGTCGCAAGGACAAGAGGGGAAAGTCTCGCGACGATAGACGACAAACTTACCTCTCGTTGAAGGTCTCCTGACGAGCGTAGTTCTGCAGACTGCCCTCGTCGATTAGGAACTTCATTCTCTCAAAGAAGGACGCGGTGATGGCGGGTGGTTGTTTCCGTAGTAATATATCGATTGGCTTAGGAGCCGAAACGCATAACTGACTGCTACGGCATATGTGATTGGAGCAACATTCCGGGTCGGCGCAATCAATAAGACCATCTAAAAAATACATTTTTCATTAAATTCGCTGAGAAAAAAATATATATATTTATCGGTGATGGCTTCTTGTCTCATTTTCAACAATTATTCCAATTTGCACGTCGCTTTGATCTCTTGATTCATTTTTCCTATTATTTAATTTAGAATATAACAGATTATATTTACAAATTATATAAAAATTACGAACATATCTTCTTTCATTTTTTAGATTAAATTTAAAAAATTAATTAATTAATAAAATAACGTTTAAACGTTGTACCTTTATCGTTGTCTCGTCCATCATTACAATTCTGTTCTAAGAGCACGCTGCAATCCTTGCCATCCCAGCCATTATAACACTGACACTCCCATTGCGCGTCATTCGACACTCTGCACTGTCCATGCCCGGAACAGGAATTTGGACAGCCCTCCATCGTGCAGTGTTTTCCGTTCCATCCGGTGACGCATAGACACGTGCCATTCTTACATTGTCCGTGCTCGTTGCAGCGGGGATCGCATTGCTTCAGATTGCACAGCTCGCCGGACCAGCCTGGCAAGCAGTCGCAGGCGTTGTCCACACAGTGCCCGTGAGGGCCGCAATCAAGATCGCACAGTTCTGAAACACGACGAAGCGAGAGGCTTGAAAACGATTGTTCCGTGCACGGAATAACGCAGGAGTGTTAGTCACTAAGCAAAATACCCAGAAGCAAAGCAATGATCGTCCGACAAATAAACGCAACTACGAAAAGTAAAAGGATTTAGAAAAGTGGACAGTTAATCGGCCAGAGTTTCGTGAACAGTACTTTGTAAATTCTGTCACCATCTTTTCCAAAAACCTGGAAACATAGGAATCGTCAGTTCGCCACAAGTATTATCGTTACATAAAACCCAGTGTCTTATCGCGATTACAACGATGAGTTTTTTTTTCAATATTAATAAGTCGTTCTTACACAACGTCAATTGCAATCTATTTACTATAACTTAAAATAAATTATTTAAATATTTTTTAAATATTTACAAAAAAAAAGAAAATTAATAAAAAAAGTTAAAGAATAACAGAAAGTCTTTTTTAATTTTTTATCTTCCCCTTCTTTAAATTTAAATTCAATTTTATTATACATATATTGCATTTAATTTCTATATCTTTAATTTTTATGTATTAAAACGTAACATATTTAGTAATATATTGCATAAATTATTTATTCCTTCGTTTACCTTTTGAGCAATCGTCTCCGGACCACATGGGTTCGCAGAGGCAGGTTTGAGTTTCCAAATCGAAATTTCCGTGGCCGCTGCAGTCCGGCAGACACTGCAGAGCTTCCTTATCCATTTGACTGCAGTCGGCTCCTTTCCAACCTTTTTTACAGATGCACGTGCCTTCAGCGCAGAAACCGTGGCCCGAGCAAGTCGGATGAGGACAGTCAACTTCTTCGCAATACTTCCCCTTGTAGCCGCGTACACAGTTGCACTTGCCGTTGGTGCAGTGCCCGTGGCCGTTGCAATCGGGCACTTCGCACTCGTCGTGTCGCAGGGAACACTCCTTGCCCTTCCAGCCGGGATTGCACTGGCACTCGCCGTTTATGTACTCGCCTAAATTGAAACGAAATTATTTATTGACAAGAACGTGAATTATTTATTCGCGCGAGATTTGCAAAAATTTATTTTAAACGATAGCCTTGTACGATTAAAATAAAGCTCAGAGAGCAATTGTTGCTTAATCGACGAACAAATATTTCTTCTTTAATCGATTAGATTCAGAAATTACATAACCGTATTGATGTACTTCTTCTAAAAAATAAGTTATTACATTTTATTCAGTAAATAAATACAGCTGCATAGCGCGTTTTACGAGCCCACCGAGTGAGAAACTGCTGCGCCAAGCGCCAGGAAATTAACATGTATCGCGAGTATTTACAAAAGTGCAATACTGAAACGAGTGAAACGTAATCGGCTTTGATTTCTATTTAAAAGAAATCAATAAATGAAGCCGCGCGCGGACATGGTTTTTTTAATCGGTTAAAAAATCCTACCAATCGTTATTTCTTTCTATTTCAATAGGATTTTAATCAAACCCATAACCAATAACCGATTTTTGAAGTTTATTAAAATTCCAATACGGATTTCAATTTAATATTATTTTAACCAAACGGTTGAATCCTATTATCGCAAATTTCTCAATATTTTTATAGGGTTGGTAATAATTTTATATAGTAACACACGCGTACATGTATATGCACCCTGCATGTGTTTGTATGTAATATAATAAACGTATACCGAGTAAATATGAGGTATTGTAAAACCAACGTTTGCACAACACTAGCGAAAAAGCCGATTATTGATTAATTTTCGCCGAGATATTTTTTAACCATTAAGACAGGCTCACCTCTTTGACTGCAGAGAACGGGGCAGACGCTTTCGCTACAATCCTCGCCACCGAAGCCAGGGTTGCACTGGCAATGACCGAGAAGACATTCGCCCTTGCCACTACAACCATTCGGACAGTTATGTGTCATATCCTCGGCGATCACGGCGATAAACGAGACTTCGTGAGGATCACCGTCGTCGTTATAAAGTGAAAGAAACCAGTGTCCCGGCTCCATGTACTGAGTCACCTCCTTTTTGATTGAAGGCTGTAAATGTTATCGGAAATTAAAATTAAATCGTCGACGCTTGATTCTTTTACATATGCGTAGTCGTTGGCGGAGAATAGGAAAAAAAAGAAAAATAATTAATTACCAGGGATTATCGGCATATCGCCGTGAGAGAGAAAGAAATAAAAATGGGGGATTACACATACAATAACACTAACATGGGACGCCCTGGTGGTCCGAGCCTTGAAACCGCTGAGAACCTCCAGGAGATCGTACTGCGTGTGCGTAGGAAGCGCGTTCCTCCTCGCGTACACGCCAATGCTCGCGCCACGTGGGATGCTGTAGTCGAAGCGGACGTAGGCGGCCTCCGATTGGTAAAACTGCATGTTCCAGTAGCCGTACGGCGGTATTTCCTTGCTGAGCTTCTGCCCTAAACCGACCTGAGCGAAGGTCGTTCCGTCAGGCGGGAAGGACCTCGCCGGGAAGGTCCGCGCACCTGTGAGCACGAATTATAATTAGAAACGATACGCGACTAGATGAGCTCGAATTTCCGTTGGATAACGTAAGTCGAGACCTCCATTAGTGATTTTAGTACAATTAATTGCGTAATCTATCTACCCGAAAATGATTTTAGACTGCAAATCGTACTTAACAGCTGTCTTTGAAAGGTAAAGAGCAATTTCGGTATTAAATTATGCAGCATCAAGATTACATTATCCAACAGATGTAACGATTTACTTTTGAAAGTAAAATATTCTCAAGTTTAAGCGTAGATGCTTATGCATGTCGATTTTTTGAGCGTTACATATTTTTTTTTTTTTTTATTAATAAATTTATTTTAGTAATAGTTATTTCACAATTAATAGAACCGCAATCGAAAAATTTTTTTTAGAGAATAATACGTATTTTTGTGCGTTAAAAATAGCTATCGTCGGTCACAATTGCCGACAGTTAAGTGGGAACATTCCGCGTGCAGGAATTCATAACGGTGACTCGAATCACCATTATAGTCTACGCATAAATTACACTACCCACTACCACAAAACACATTACATTACAGGCAAGTCAACATAAATTCGCGTTTGACTAGTTCACGAGTGAAACGACAAGCAGAGAAATCAGCATCAATATCAGCAAAGAAGATAGAAATAGAAAGTTAAAAAAGAACAAGAGAAGTGATTTAAAGAGAAAAAGATCAGAGATTAGAGAAAGAGAGAAAACGGGGCCTCACCTTCAAGAATCAATATAGTGGGCTCGGGGGGTAGCGGGGTGCTGCCGGAGCAGGACCACGCATCAGTGCTTACTTCCGGCTTGTAAGTCGACGCGGAGGTCTCGCTGGTTGATCCGCCACTCTCCGTGGTCGACGAAAAATTGTAGTCTTCGGTGGTGGAGATTGTGTCGGGCAAAACTCTCGTGGATGATTCTCCGTTCATTTTTTCCTTCGATTTTTCGGGAGAATTTCCGGTTAACAGAGTAGAGTTAGGGCTCTCGGGCTCCTGCTCGAGCTCGTCGTCGATCGCTGAAAAGTTGTCCCACTCGTCAGAGGATGAGCCCATGCAGGGACAAGAGCACTCGCACTCGCCGCCAGCCCAAATCGGCGCCGGTGGCGAGGCAGGTGGCTGTGGCGGTGGCGGTAGTCGCGTATCGACTATGTCAATCGACTCTTCGTCGTTAGCGGGGATCTTTTTCATGCTCGCTGCGGATGGTTCCGTTAACCGCTCGGCCGTGTGCACCTGCACCTGATCGACGTTATTCCCGGATGAATGGCTGATCGCGTCGCCTTCCGTTGGCACCGATACCGAAAGGACGTACAGCGGTTTCGAGGAAACGGCGGACGAGTCCTCGGTGGCGATCGTTACGTTTACGAGTATTCGCCGCGACGATGAAAATGAGGACGATGAAGATGACGGCTGCGAATGATCGTCGCGATATACGGGCACCTCTACAATCTGCACATGCTGAGTTATCGGAAGGTTGGACCTGAGTGATGCAGCACCAGATGAATCATGCACCGTTTCATGCAGGGTGTTCGCCAAAGAAAGGTTACTGGTTTCGATCGAGGGAGAATGTTCATCGGATTCGTCGGTGTTCGTGGACGCTTCGTGAAACTGCTCTTTAAATTGTCGAAGAAACTCGTCGTCGTTCCCTTCTCTCACGACGACCTGTGGCTCGTCTTTATTTCGTTCCCGAAGAGCGACGTTCATCTTTACGTCGTTTTTCAGATTCGCGGACTCGGGTGATTTAGCAGCGCGTTCCGCTTTCGTGGCTTCAATGGGTGGCTTTTTATGGCGGAGGTTGACGATCTCCACCTCGTCCTGCCCGTAACTGTAAATCGGCACGGGATAGTCGCGTTGCAATTCCTCCGATTGTTCTGAAGTTTTCGTCGCGTTGAGTGAGATTTCGGATTCCGAGAAAAAAATTTCTCCGGAAAGCTCCCGCGTTTCTTTCACAATGCTAGATTTTGTCGCTTCCGCGATCGTATTCGTCGTCTTCGAGATACCGTCGTTTTTTGTCTCGATTACATCTTCCACAAGTTTCTCAATGTTTTCATCGTTGCTCGGTGGAACATTAGGTGCCGTCTCATTAATTACGCTCATATTAGGCGAAATTATAATAGCATCTACTTCTTTTTGAGTTATTTCTACGGGAACTAATTTCTCGCTCAAATCGAAATTACTTACGTTCGACTGTTGATCCTTCTCTAGTTTCTGCGAGGGTGTATCTGTTACGGTCGTTGGTTTTGCAGCGTTATCGTCTATATTATCACTGTAATCGACGGGGAAAACATTACTGCTATTTTCTGTAGTTCCGCCGACTACTTGGCCGTAGTTGGTGCTATCTGAGCCAAGTTTCGTGAACCGCGCGCCGGATGCAGACGTCGTCGCCCCGGTGCCGCCGCTGCTTTCGGCAATGTCCGAACTTTCGGACGTGCCGGCGTTATCGGCATCACGGTCGAAATCCGCGGAGTCATCGCGGCTGAATTTCGCTATCGGAATTTTCGAGGTCTCGACGGCGTCGTCGACGCCCGGGAGCTTCGGGGCGTATTCCGTGGAAGTGTCTTGCGAGGTCGTGCCGGACGTCTCGTTACGGGACAATTGGCGAACGGAAGTAAACGCTAAAGAAGTGCCAGAACCGACAGAGACAGAAGACGAAGAGGCAAGATGATCGACAGCGACAGTGGTATGAGTCGAACGATCGTACGAATAGTTAGTAGCGGTAGAAGAGAAATTCACGGCAAGCTGCATCACCCGCGAGGGAGCCGTCGATCCCGGTGGCTCGTCTTCGGCGTCTTCGGCAACGTCGAACGATCGATCGGTGGTTCCTTGAGCCGGACTTCGATCGTCTACATGCGGCGAATCATGCACAACCTTACCAGAAGACTCCTCATGCAATGGAACGGACCGCCGCCCGGACCCCGAGGCCTCTGTCTCGACGAGAGCGGTCGGGGTCAAGGGCAGCTCTTCACGAGGGGGTGGTGACGGGATAGTTTGGTGCAACGCATGCTCGTTAAACGTGTCTCTACGTTTGCGGCTGTATGTGACACCATCTAGCAACATGCTATCCGTTTTAATACTACCTCCTGACGACGATTGCTGCCGCGTCCTGCCGCTCGACTGCGACGACGTCGACGTGGATGATGTGGACGTCTTGTTCGCCTCGCCCGACGACGGCTTGGTGTCGGTATTTTCACCCACGAGGACCGTGCACGCCTTCGTGCCTTGGTACGACCAGTTCACTAAATTCGACGCTTAATAAGGGATCAATTAGGATTGGCTGTGTAGTGTTAGTCTATTGAAGATTACGCTACGTTACTTTTAACTTTACATCGCTTAAAAATTAAATTTCACAGGCAAACTTAACGCGAAAAGAATCTATAAATAATTTAGAAACTGTTAAATCAAAGTGCGATCAAAAAAATGTTAATTAGAAATATCTTTCACATATTTGTTGCACAAGAACAATTTCGCAGATATTAAATTTCTGTTCAAAGTCGCGTGCTTCATGTATGATGTAAAAGATGGATACTTCATAGAGCAGAGAAAGATTGCTCGGAATGCAATATGCGAATAATTACCTGCGACGTAGGTTAACGCCGCGGTCAAGCAGAGCGAGAGCATAATTACTACTATGGCAATTAGTTTCCAGCTGCACCAATCGATTCCCTTGCGGAAATGACAGCGAATGCTTTGTCTCCTCATCGGAATCATCGACGGGGCGTGCCCGTACGGTAAAGGTACTCTGAAAATCAATGAAGGTCGATTTGTAGCCAGGCCGCGTGTAAATTCCCGCCGCTTAAGCACACGCTGCGCTCATTAGCGGATCGGAGATCAATCTTTATCCCGCCGTTTTATTCGGGAGTCTGCAGAGCCGTCCCGTACCGCGTCTCGATTAAAGTACCGCACAATTTCGCACCGTTGCTGCAATTAGAGAAACACCGCCGTGGAATTCGGCACCCTCGATACAATTTTCAAGCACGTTCGGTCGAACTCCGGAGTTTCGGCGCGGCACGGAGTTTCTCCTTTCCTTCTTTCTCTCGCTCACCGTCGGTGACGTTCGAGAGAAATTCGTAATGTATTCTCGCTCGTTACATACCCCCGTAGAAAAGCGGCAGCCCCCTCGAGTGTTTGTACTGAACGTCGCGCTGCCGCCGCCGCCGCCGCTTCCAAGTAACTCACAAATGTCTAACCAAAATATTTAAACGCAACCGTCGGATGCTGAAGCGCGAGCGGGAAAACGCGTTTGCTTTCGTTGCACCGCGTGATAATGAAAAAAACGAGAAAACCAAGCGGCGTCTACCAGGCGCACTACTCTCTCGCGCGTTGTTGATTCTACGCGGATTGGACGCGCATTTTTTTTTTCTTTTTTTTTCCCTTTTTTTTTTTTTTTTTTTTTCTATCGCGCAAACCAAATAAAAGGCGAACGATTTGGAGTTTCCCCGGGTGAAACTTCCGGTCTCTGAATTCTCCATTTTGCAGCCCGACGTCGAAATGTTTAACCGAATGTTTGACTTATTCCTTGCAAAGTTCCAATATTGAAATATCCTACGCTTTTGAGCGTTAAGCTCCTCGGTTTTATCACATTTACATTTTTCGGATATTTCGTTTTGTTTTGATTTTTGATAAAGATAAGTGAAATATTAATTTCGCGCGGTTAAAAAGAAAGAGAATATCAAATCGCGGATTGGTTTTCCTCGTGATCTACGCTTTCCGCGGAACGTCAAAAAATTCCTCGAACGTACGAAATGAACGGAAGTAATGGAGGAATCGCACCGAACGTCGACCGAGAATTAGCGTTGGCCGTTATCAAATTAGTTTTCCCATTTCGTATTACTTCAATATCGTTCTATTCAATCTCTTAAAAATGACTCGTTCAACTTTCGAGCTGAAGCGTTAATGCCATTTAGAAAATTTGCATACCGTAAAAGCAGAGAAACTCGAATCTCCGTTCGCTTCCAGAGGTAGCGCGTTATCAAATTCCGTTCTCCTCTTTCGCCCCGAAAGAAGTTCGTTTACTGGCTTCGTAAACATGACGTGGATCTCGCGGTAGCGGCGGCAGCCGTTTTGCAAGTTTCGGAGAGCTCCTCTGCGGCGAGTGGCCCTTGTGAGAGCCCGACCGAACCGGCGATTTTCCACGGAAGGACGTCACGAGCGTATGCGAGAACGGCGGGCTTTCTTAAGGTACGACAATCCACGTTCAAACATTGACTCATTGTGCCGCGAGTCGACTGAATGGATGATTCATGAGGATCTCCTTCGAGTGGCGCGCGAAGAAAGAGGCGGCAGAACAGAAGTCGGCCCTCCGTCTGCGTTTTAGCCTCGATCACGCGTCGGTTTTCGGAACACGAGTTTTTCTTCGGCCCGTAACCACGACGGTTCAATTCATCCACCGGTGGACACCTCGCCGGCGGCGGGGGCGGGAAAGAAGTATTGTGCGGTAAACGGTCTTACCTGTCCATGTTGTTCTGCAGCTCCACTTTTATTGGACTGTTCCCCGTGGACTGATTCTTGTTGCTGTATTCATTCTTCGGTATCTCTGCAAAAGAGGCGAGAAACAGAGGATGAAGACAGTTTGTTATACTCGCGGCTGACAGATCGGCGAAATTTCTCGTGGGAAACAACGTGGGCCGCAGCCGCGTCAAGTTTTTCCGCCGTCCAAAAATGTAAATGCAATTCGGCCGCGATGTAGTTTACATCTCGCGTAATGCATACGAAATCGTATTATGCGGAAAGCGTCGTAATATACGCGCGGAAAATTGCCGGTAAGACAGCAGCTTTTTGGACGAACCGCGCGGTGTTACTCTACAATTTTTTTTTTTCTCTTTCTTTGTAGTCGCGAGATTAGCCGCTCCATCGAGGTAACTGATTTACCGGAGTAAATGATATCGTTAGCGCCGCTAATAGACGGCACGTATTACGTTTTGACGTGGGATCTCTATCAGTTTGACGGGGTTAAGAATGCCCGGCCGATCCGTCGCCGGGCATAATCACGGGCCCGCTTACCCTTCGCGCGGGCATTTCTGATTACGCGCGCAACGTATAATTAGGAGCGCTCGAGCGCGGAGACTAGCAGGCGCGAGGCGTGGTCCGATCGTTAAATAAATTACGCCCGTGTCGATTCTTCATTTTCAACGGGAGAGGCTTTTCCCCGGCGAACGACCAGACGCCGATTGCTTTGCGATGCCAGACGCGAGCGCATCTTCCCGCGACTTCCACGCGAGGAAGTGGGCGGAAGGAGCGCGTTTGCACGGAACCGTGCGGTCGCGGAGCTCCCTGTTGAATCGATAAGTATATGATTCATCGCGGTTTCGGCTTGAATTTCAAGCGACCGGTGCCGCGACGCTAAAGGAAGCCCTACGCGGCGTGTCATCGTGTCTCGGAAAGACGCGAGCGGAAAGGAATCTCGCAAAAAAGAAGAAAAAAAAACACACAAATCGTAGAACGGGAGGGGAAAAAAAGACGTCCGTTTAAAAAGGAGCTAATTTGGTAGTATAATGTATTGGAAATCATGACTTTTCCTTTTGTCGTACTTTTAAAACCACCGGAAGGTATAATCTTGGAAATTGAGGTCCTGAATACACGATTCCGCATATGTGATGGACGATGGTAAACGTTGCGATGACTGATGATTAGCGGCGGATGATGGCGGTCTGAAGGATCACACTCTCGCAACAATATGCACAAGCGGCATTAACACGTTAATCCTTAGCCGAGGGAATCTCGAACGCACAAGTTTCGGGTATGGAATAGCGGAGTAACACGAATTCTATTACGTCTCCCGCGATACTCTACTCACTTCTGAAATATTCGGGTTAACATCAACCGCGATAAAATGGCTATCTCGCTTGCGAAACGCGCCCCTTCCACATTCATTTGCGGCCCGCAAAAATTAGAAAAGTATGCAAAATTCAGCGGAAAATCTCGCGGAGGGAAAAGAAATCAGAATTACATATTTAAATCCGGCTATAATAACTGATAAAATAGAAATAAGCGCGCTGAAATGTATTTACATTTGAAACAAGCTGTGAATTAATTTTGGAAGTTTAACTCGCGTATCTCTCTCTCTCTCTTTATCCCGCTCTCCCTGTTCCTCCACGCAAGATACGGTCGCGCGTGGTAACGCGGTGCGCATTTAAAACGCAGTGCTCCGGCGTTTTGAATATTAATGAGCCACTTTACACGTTTACGCGCGCAAGCGGCATTCGAGTTCGAGCTTTGTTGTTCTTGACACTTAGCCCGTCTCGAGCCCGCTTCACGAAACCCTTTTTCGGGACACGCTCGATACGAAGAGCGAGCGAGTGTCTCAACACCCTTTGTCTTCCTACAGGGAGTTCGGCCGAGTCTAATATTCCCCGCACCTTTAGGCGCACTAACGTTGAGCGGTAAAACGCGGGCGTGGGAAGAGAAAAAAGCCCGGCCGAAGCGGCTGACCCCACCATCGCTAATTGTAGGTGTTGCCGCTACGGTCCCGAAATCCGGTGATTATGCCATTTAGGCAGATATCAGTGATTACGGTGATTTCGGGGATACCCCGCTCTACCCGGAGGGTGCCTCTCTCGTTTTTATTTTCCACCGGGGTGCCTGGGCGCACGAGACGGCGATTCCCGTCGCCTGAAATCGAATTAAAGGGGAATGTCTGCTAATCGACGGTTCGCCGGCGAGAATTCATTGTAATTGACGACCTGCCAGGTGATTTACCGCCGATGATGCGCTCGCGAGAGAGCATCCTCACGCGAAGAATAGCTCTGACGAAGGGTTGGACATGAGTACGCATCGAATTGGAGCTGCGCTGGCCGTGTCAAATCACTTGAGAGACTAGAATCCCGGTCGCGCGATAATATCGAGCTATACGTTTTAGTCAGAGTCTGCGAGATAATTCTACTTAAAAAAAAAAAAGAAAAAGAAAAAAAAGCATGTGCGAAAAAAAGGTACGAATATCTAATTGGAAGAAACAAGACATAAATATTTCGTTAAAAAATTGTAACAAATTTTTTCCGGAATTAAAGAGCTCATTACGTACCGTTGCAATCGTAAGAATCCTGCGGTAACATTCCGTGGTGCTTTTAACTAAAAGAGTTGATTTATCGAATGTACACAAGTGTTGTTTACGTAACATAATCCTTTCAGCACATAAATACGTTTTCTCACTTTACACAACAATTATACAACTTATAATTGCAACGAGAAACTTAGAGCCAAGATAAGTGGACTCTAGGGGAAAAAAAAAGAAAAAAAAACAAACAAACAAAAAAAAAGAAGAAAAAAAAAAACGAGAGCAAATTCACTGCGTGATCGAGGTGTCTCTTAGGAAGGAAGACTACAGACTGTGGACTTAGGCATTATGCAGGCGGCCATAAGCGTCAGACGGTGTCATAACCGGGCAGTCAATAAGACGGAGGATCGTAAGGATCGTAAATCATCCGTTCGACCTATCCCACGGATTTTAAGAGAACCTTTGAAGCGATCCACGTTTGCTTTAGAAAAACATCAGGGTGCACGGAGACGCATCGAAGGAAAAGTCAACCCCGGCGCTCGACCATGGAATTTGAAAAATCTTTACGACGAACCGAACAAGAGAAAGGAGCGTGTCACCGGGTGCCCGAGTATTTGTGCCGGACACTTCCCGAGTCGCCGTGAGTGGACCGGGGGAGACTTTATACGTAGAAAAGCTTAGGTTTCGCCGTTGTTTTCTCTGTAGTCGATACCACGCGCCGGTGGAGTACCTCGGAAAAACGTCGCCGCAAGGCGCCCTTTTCTTTCCACGAGTACGCTCGGTGGCTATGGCAAAGGACAAGTGAAACCGTCAGGGGACTTGTCCTTCATCGTCGTTTCGGGTTTCGTCTATTGTTTTCCATATGGAAATTGCACATTTATCTCCACGATTTCGGAAAGGAAAAAAGGTCAAGTTAAATTCGGTCCATAATAGGGCGGCGTTTATACTGATTGAATGTAACGAACCACGACATTGCGATTCCAATATTCAGAATCCTTACTGTTTTTTTTATTACTTTTTCTCGGGTAGTTAGCACTAGCTACTGTGCAGTAGTTTCAACTTCTTTTTTTTTTTTATTACTCGGTTCGAAAGTTACCACCGGTATGCAGTATTATTCCACGTTACAATCCTTTAAATTAGATTTGTAATTAATTTGCCTATGCGAGCGTAAGTTTGAAGAACTAGTAAAAGACCAAGTTGCCGGGTCGGTTCGTATCGATTCGTTCTCCGCAGGCCGATCCGCGGCGACTAAATTTTGAGGATCGTTCGGTTTGTTGGGGAGTTAAGTTAGTCTCGAGGCTATTTTCAACAAGTCCCGACTTTTATTTCAAACTTTTATTTTCACGAGAAGCCGCGTTTTCTCACGCGCAGCACGCGAGCATCGCCTGCTGTTATCACGCGCCTCACCGCCCCATGATAAAACGAAGGGATATCTCCGGAATCCCTTGGCAAACAGACGAATGCGTACAAAGTTTGATAAAATAAAAAAAAAAGGGGGAGAAAAATTTCAGATTAACGTGGGGTTCGAGCGAGATCTTAGAAAAAAAAAAAAAAACTTGGGGATGATAAGATGCGCCGCGCAGAAGAGTCGGAAAATTATCGACATCTCTCCCTTCAGCTAATCCCCTCATTGGTTACCACCGATTACGATGTATACCCTCGTCAAAGACGTCACCCGCCATCGTCCTCCGCTAAGCCTTCTTTCGCTAGGGTTCGCGTAAAACGTCGCCGACATTATCAGACAGGACACACCGTCGGGATACTACAAAGGACAATCGTACGCGCGAACGAGCGCCTCCCTCGTCGGTAAATATTTTTTTTTCGCATCTACGTTGTCACGTGTATATATGTATATATTTTTTTTGTTTATTAATCACGTGATACTATTAAAAGCGTTGGAGTTTCATATTTGTGCCCGGAGATAAATCGATGTTTTAGAGAGATACGAGAAACCGAGGACGGTTACGGAAATAGTCTCTTTCATTTCGTGACGCGACTACCTGACCAGATGTGCGTGTGTGTGGATATGTAAGTGAGTAAATGAAGAAGAGAAAGAGAGAGAGGGAGAGAGAGAGAGAGAAAGAAAAACGGAAGAAGAGAGAAAGAAACAAATTTTTTTTTTTCCTCGAGTCAATATTCCTTAATTAAGGTAATGGCAATCTTTTGACAAAGATAAAAGGGAAAATGTGTAGAATAATATTAGAACTGTCCGCAAATTTTGTTTTTTACCAATCGCGTAAAACTGATAATTTCCTTTAAAAGTTTCACAAAGCCTTCGGTGATTCTCAAGACATAAACGCATTACAACAAACAATTTAAGAGTAAGTAAAACTTCAGGAGATTTATCTTTCAAAGAACGACGTAATTGAACTTCTCTAAATATTTACGTTTCGAGATATTTAAAAGGCTGACAGGTTTTAGAATTGTAAAAATATCGAAGGTATTGAAAATCTTTCAATATAGTGAAAGAACGAATCGATTTTGGGTCACCCGAGGTGTTCACGGACGGAGGAAAAAGGGGAAAGCTTGTTTCCCACGTAACTCCACGGCCACTCGTTCGTTTCTTTCTCTCCAGTAAATCAGACTTAACGATCCTGCCTGCGAACTTACTTGGTATATTGTAGAAGTTACCGGATGGGGTGCGTACGAGACAGGATGGCTCGAGATCGGGATCGCGTTCGTGATCGCTCGCTGCGTGACTTCCTGGCAGTCTTCCGTTGAGCCGGCTCATTGCGGGGTTACGGGGTGGCACATCAGGCGGGCCCCGCGGTGCCGAACTGTCCAACAAACACCCTGCAACGACAAAAGAAAAGGCACGCTTAGTTCGGCGATCCTGGACACCCTTTAACGTCGTTCTTAATTGCGCAGAGTATCGACAATAGAGTTATAAATTTTCTAGGCCTAAAAATAAAAATGTTAAAAAAAGGGATCCCTTAAGAAACCCTTTGCCCGTGAAATTTTCTCTTTCAAGAAAAAAAGGGGCAGGCTCCTTCTGTATTATATCTCTGGTCGGTCGTGTAATAAAAGTAAAATCAGCCCTTTCAAGAGACACGGTAGTGTCTCGCGTGAAATAAATATATGCGTGGCGAAACCGAGCGTACGTTTTCACGCGACTTATTTTATTTACAGCAGTCGAGATCCTCGAATCTCGGCAACGATTGATAATTCTCTCTCTCCATCCTTTTTTTAACGCAACGAATCTTTTAAGAAAGAATGAGAGAGGAAGATAACCGAGATCAGACAGATGAATGCATACGTCGTTTATACAAGTATAACGTTAAGTAATGTGTGACTGTCTCTGTATGTTAGTACACCGAGTGAGTGTAAGGGCGATGTAGTAGATGTACGTTGGTCAAGCATTTGATGCGATTGGTTATTTCATATTTGCGCGAGAGTTTGACGTACCGTGATTGGACGCTTGAGTTACTGAGTTGTGTGAGTACATGTGTGAGCGGAGAGAGAGCAATAAGCCGAGAGTAGAGTCGAGAGCAGACGTATGACGAGATAAAGCATAAATGTATTAAACGATCCGGTTCATTAAAAGTTTATTTGTTCCCGACATTAATTTAATGTGCTTCTTTCAAGCCCACCCGCACTTTACTTTAATTAGATGTCACAAAGCGATTAGAGGTTAAGTTTGCGCGGTTCTCACGTCGCGTCATTTACTCCCGTTTTTTCTAAGTTAAAGAAAACTGATTTACCTTTAATCGTTTTCTGTATCAAGTTACACATTTTTCTGTTGCAAATGGTTGTCCTTAAAAAAATAACTCTTACAGCGAGAGATGTTCACACTTTGACGACTGACTGCGTACTGCAATCCGTCCGCGAAAAGCGCCTCTCTACGTACGAATCCGCGACACCTACCGCGAGTCAATCAAGATCCCGGATTTCGATGACAAGACACTGTGGCGCTATCGTGCAGCAAGCGATGCAAATAATTGATCCAATTGATCGTACTTTGCGATATATCCATTCGTGAAAGATTCGCGATAAATTGAATCTAACATGTGATTAATATTTTATGTAATATTCGGCGTACAATTTCTTTTATAACGCGGTAAATTTCTTAGCGACTTTGACGGACGACGTCTCTGACCAAGCTGATTTTAATATATTAATAATGAAAATGTATCTTGCGTGTCACATATACATATACACGCGGCAATTATACTATAATTTTATTTATATGTCTTGAACGACGCCGCTGAAATTCAGATAAAAATGCAAAAGTGAACGTATGACACTTACATATCGAATATTAGCGTCAATTTTTGATCTTCTGCCATATTCTCTTTCTGCATCTAGTCATTATACTTTTATAAAATGAGAGGTTAACTTTAAAAGGACAATTCTTGCGGCAAGAGATGTTACCTCCATCGAAGCGGCTTCCGAAATGACGCTAGTTGCAAAATGTGGCTCCTTATATATGAATCCGACACGGCAACCGTGCACCAATCAGCACTCCGGATTCGATCAAGACTTGTAAGCTCTGCTTTGCAACATTTTCATCCGTTAGAGATTTACGACACATTGATTTTAACATTTAATTAATATTTTATATAGTATTTGGCATACGATTTATTTTATAACGCGTTAAATTTCGTAGCAGTTGATACGAATAAAGTCACTGAACGTCGAGTGCTCGCAGGCGTGAACTGCGCATGCGAGACGGTACGCCGTGAGTGGCTGCATATTCGCGAAGTGCCATCTTCCTTTCAGTCCTCCTCTAGCGGTCAACGGAGCAGGACGTGCGTAAGATGTATTACGTTCAAACCGAAAAATCTACCTTTATTGGACGAAAAATAACTCGACCCTGATGCAAATCACTTTTATTTATCCACGCTCTGTATGTGGGGAGTACCAGACACTGATTTTTCTCCTTTGAAAGTATATAATATTCTTACTTATCAAAGAACTATAATAGCGAAATATTCAAGTTAATCTTGCGTAGCAGGCGAGCAAAGGACGGTCGTACGGACGGCGTGTGTAACATGCGAGCAGAGGACGACTGTACGAGTGACGTACATACGGGCGAGCAGAGGACGGCGTACATAACAAGCGGAGCAGAGGACGATTGTACGAACGGCGTGCATACGGGCGAGCGGGGGACGGTCGGCGTACGTGATGCGCACGCAGTACAGCGTCAGCCATGCTAACTTCCGCAGGTACAGGCACGTGGCCGACGCCAGTAGATGGCCCACCAGGCACTTCAGGCAGCAGCTTGCAATCGTGAATTGCGCATGCGGGACGGTGCGCCGTGAGTGATTGCATATTCGCGAAGTGCCATCTTCCTTTCAGTCCTCCTCTAGCGGTCAACGGAGCAGGACGTGCGTAAGATGTGTTACGTTGAACCCGAAAAATCTACCTTTATTGGACGAAAAATGACTCGACCCTGATGCAAATCACTTTTATTTATCCACGCTCTGTATGTGGAGAGTACCAGACACTGATTTTTCTCCTTTGAAAGTATATAATATTCTTACTTATCAAAGAACTATAATAGCGAAATATTCAAGTTAATCCTGCGTAGCAGGCGAGCAAAGGATGGTCGTACGGACGGTATGCGTAACAAGCGAGTAGACGACGACTGTACGAGCGACGTACATACGGGCGAGCAGAGGACGGTCGTACGGACGGCGTACATAACAAGCGGAGCAGAGGACGATTGTACGGACGGCGTGCATACGGGCGAGCGGGGGACGGTCGGCGTACGTGATGCGCACGCAGTACAGCGTCTGCCATGCTACTTCCGCAGGTACAGGCACGTGGCCGACGACGCTAGATGGCTCGCCAGGTACTTCAGGCAGCAGCTGAGGTAAAAATAGCCAGAAAATAGGTCACCAACCCCGTCAGCTGATGCGTTCGTAATATATCTTTCGCGCAACTCCTACCTTTTTCGTGCCTTTTCCAGTGACCGAGCGCATGCAGCATGTGCGACGAGAGACGGCGACGAGAGTTTCTAAACGGGACTGATCTGCGTGTTCGACTATACAAAGGTAAATACGTGCGAATAGATTTTTACACTATATTAATATATTTTATAATTAACCAAGCAATTTTTTTTTGTTTCAGAAAAATATCGAGAGAAGAAGCTGATTCCGTCGTCGATATTACAGATTAAGCGAACTGTAACCAATTCGTCAGCGTTTCGGTGTCGAATAAAGTTAACGGGCGGTCCAATTTTATTATTCGTCTTTTGCAAACGCGAGTACCGTACAGTAACGCGCGGACGTGTGTGTATGTGCAATAATTATCTCTCGCGATTGTAAATTCACCCGGTCGCGATCTCGCGAGTTTCCAGTGCGCGGAAGGAGGACTCGACACTTAAACTGAGAGGACGGGAGAGCCAAGGAAAGGCATCCTGCTTTAGCGGAGCAACGTTTTGGTGAGTATTATTTTTAATTACATAAAATTAACGATTGTTCTCGTCATTTCGATAATAATTAGAAGCAATAGTAAATTTAAAAATTAATAAAGAAAGAGTTTTTACATTTAAAAAAGTTTGATGTATAAGATTTTGTTTGGACTAGTTCATTTTGTTTTACTATTAAATTAAAAAATTAATTAGAAGCCTGTATAATTTTTTTTTTAAACAATAAACATTTTGAATGTCTATAATTTATATTTTATATTTTATATTACAGGATTGTTGTAGCTGAACAACTCCGCTACTGCGCATCGAATCGGTGAGTCTGCATATATTTATTATTATTTTTTTTTTTTTTTACAATAAAACTGCTGTCTGAAATTATTATTATGTAATATGGGTGGGTTAAAATATTAATACGATAAAAAACTGAACGTTGTACAATGGTTACGAAGTACATTAGGATAAATTGTTATGGGAACGGAAATCCCAGGATTTGGAGAGTTATTTTCGGTGTGGAAATACGAGAGCTCTGCGAAAATTGGGCGTCTTGTAGTAAAGTTCGTTCTGAGAATAAAGTTGGTCAGTAAGAAAAACGCGGCGGACCGACACGACAACTGTACGGGGAGTAAGATCTGGGGCGGCTGACGGTCTCGAGGTTTATGCTCGCACTGAGTAATCCAGGGCAGGTGGCCGCGGCCCTAGTTTTCATCTGGCGAAGGGTTGAGCCGATCTCACGATTAGACACAGTTCACACGCGATGCGCGATCATCACGACAGTAGGGGGTGGATGAATGCGAGACGGAATACCGTTAACCCTGATATCAGATGTAGGATTCTCTTAAGCGAGGATTTTTTAGGGTCAAAAATATGTTTTCGTACATTGATACAAAATTCGTGATAAAAAAAATATATCGAGAGCTCGGTAAAAACGTAAGAAATTTGTTTAAAATAGAAAACACGTCGCGATGTAAATGACCATCGTTGTCTTTTTCGATATTTTCTCCGAGAGCGTTAGCAGATTATTGTTAGACGGTGCTCTGTAATATTCAGCGGGCTTTATGCACACCGTGGGGTAAACGCAAGCAGTTGCGAAGTTAAATTTCGGTCAGATAGTTTAAGCAGCGCCGTATGTACTCGCGTTTGCGTTGGAGAAATTTACTCGCGGTTTACTTTGTTTTAATATATATATATGATACGTTTCCCTAAATTTTCGTTCACTTTGTTTAATCGTTATTCCGCGTAAACGTATTTCGGAAACAATTTAAATCCCTCCCTTTGCGATTGATGACCGTACCGATTGATCGCCGTCATTCGAAAATAGTCGAATTCGATTGCGCCGATGAAAAGCTCAAAAAGAGATCCGCGCCGGGAATATCGGCAAGAAATTCGAGCCGCTTTTTCTGCATCGAGTGCCAGCCAATGAGGCAGATTCGTTCGTACTTTTTTTTTTTTCCCCGGTCGTAACGAACGTCGCCTGATATCCTATTGAACGATAAAGGGCGCAACAGGAGGCGGCGTGAGCGGAAGAGAAGCGAGAGGCGGTGAGAAGGGTGCCGGGCGAAAGAAAGAGAGAGATAGGGTGAGAGAGGAAGACGAAGAAAAAGGGAAGAAAAAGAAAAAAAAAGTTTTATCCCGTGCGACGACAAAGGACTTTCTCAATCTCGTCTAATCGCGTGCTCGTCTCCCCTTCGTTCTACCTTCCACCCGTTCGCCGTAGCTACCCAACTTCGATTCGTGCTTCGCTTACGCGACCCTCTCCCCCGCCCTTCGCCTGTGCCCCCGACTTGGTTCAACCAAGAGCACTCGACCCTTTTACGACCGAACTTTCCCAGTTTCGACGTTTCGCTCTTGGTCCCTGCCGCCCCTGTTCCCCTCTCCCGCGAGAAAAGCACCATTTGGCATTACTAGCAATGTGTATTGGTCCATCGGCGAAGGTAGAAACGCGTAAAATAGCATAACGTCTCAAGGGCGCAGTGCTTCCTTTTCTTCAAAAGTCAGGCGCACTTTAGGAAAATCGCTCTTAAGTTTACCCAAAAATCCAGGGAAAGAGGGGGAAGGGGCAAGTGATACTGTGATACGTCGGCTGCGGTTACAATTTGAACAAATTAACATCGATGTAATTAATAATAATTATATATTAATTATAATCCGAAATGCGAAATTCTTTCATCGTGTTCTCTTTCTCTTTCACACTGTTCGGCGCGATCAAATGTGAATCCTTATATTAATATTTCCCAACCCGAGGTTATTAAATTTTAATTAATGCAACCGACCAAGCCGCGTAGAACCGGGTGGTATTGAATTTACGTGGACGTGGCGGTGCGTTGAAAAAAAAGAAAAAAAAAAAACTAAAAAAAAAAAAACGTTTTAATCGTAATGATGATCTCAATTCCGTTGCGAAATGAGTATCGAGTCGTTCATAACTTCTGCTAATAGAAATTTCTCTGAAGCGGATGCTGCAGTCGGCAGTGCGCCTTGTCAACCGTTTCTGTTATACCTGAAACTTGTTAACCCTAGAATCCGTTCGTTACGTACGAAACGTTCGCGCAACTCGAGAGCTCGAACGCTCGACAGGAGTCGGTCTATTCATTCTCGCTAAAGTCATCGATGCAGAAGAATCTGCGGCACGTCGTTATTCTTGCTAATAGATCGGCGGGAGTAGGTATTGTCATGACACAGTTACTTGAAGGATCTCACCCCGCCGTCGTCGTCGTCGTTGTCGCTCCCTTTCTCGCCACTTTAATAGTTCAAGCGCGCGACGAAAAGCGAGGATCTCACCGGGAATAAATAAAAACAGACCAGGGAGGACCGGGAGAGAAAGTTTGAGCATCGACAAAAGGGCACGGGGGGGAAATCTTGCATGCCGCATGCTATCCGGTATCCAGGATGAGCATCGCGCGACAAAAGATGCGCACGCGGGTAGGAAGAAGCGAAGCGTCCGTGAATCGAATTATGCTCGCCTGGTTTGCGCGCGACTAAGTCCACATTCGTAAAGGGACCTAGGGGCGGAGGGGAACGAAAGAAGCACGTCGTCGCGGCGGATCTCGAGGCTGAATGAGTCCTGACCTCGAGGACCCGGTGCCGCACACCCGGCCAACGTAATGGATGCGCGCCCATTGAGAGTGCACGTCAAAACGCGTAACATAATATCGGGGCCCTTACGCGCAAGAGCCCATGCCTAATGGAATTTATTAGAGAAGGTACTCTTCTTTCTTCCCGGTGATCCTCAGGTACGGAATCCCCAACGGGTCGAGCATTCGCCGCGCGGAATCAAGAGGTTCTCGAAATCGTAAGATCGTCCTCGGATCACTAGAGGTGTTCCTTCGACATGGAAAAGCTAACTGGGACGCGACCGTATAAGGAAAGAAAGTTAGATCTCGCGAGCAATTGATTGTCGCTCACGTTGAGTAATGCGTAATCCGATCCGTCACATGTCTTCTCGTAGTTTCAATCAAACCATCAAAATGATGAATCGACAAAATTGACTAATTTCCGTTACGTTATTTCTATAGAATATTTCGTGCGCGTTGCGGTAAATTTTATTAATTTGGTAATAGAAAATGCAAAGTACGTGCGCGCGTACATAAAATTTGACAACAAAATACCGTTACTTTAATTAAACATTATTTACAAGGAGAGATTTATAACAATTTTATAATTATAGAAATATAAAATTTAAAAAGAATAATATCCTAAATTAAATGGCTCGCGGTGCATTGTAAATTTAAATTACGAATTTCTGCTTCTGATAAAAAGTCACGGTATTTTCCGCAAAAAAGTGCAACTCGCGTGAAATCGCTCTGGGATAAAATGCCGTATAAAGCAACACTGTAGCAATATCCACTGAGATTTCGGGAGGGAGAAGTGAACAAACGATTCGGGAACCTGGTCACGTATCAAAAAGCAGAGTGGACGAATTTTGGGGTGCGGAGCGAAGAAAATGAACAAGGGTTAGTCTCGTGTCTGGATTAGCTTTCGGAGCGGAACGAATTAATACTATATCGCGCGTTGGATAAAGCCGCGCATATTTCCATGTGCCAGCGGCAGTCGCGTGAGAAGCTCCGCGTATGGTCGTAGTTTTATAATAAATCCACCGCAAGAAACTAAAAAACAAGTTGCTTTATTTCTCCGTAGTTTATGTCTATTTATTACGTAACTTTTTTCATAATTACGTTAAATGCTGCACGTGTGTGCACGCGTGTAACTGGGATTTTTTAGAAAATATATCTGCAAGTTATGAAAATAACGAGCTTGACTTCGTCGAAATAAAAATGCATAAAATTATACTTTTGCTTTCGCCACGTTAAATAAATATCTCTTCAATTCCTTTTCTTCAAAAGATTATGGAAAGGCACATATAACATGCTGGATAATATAAATAACTAAAGCCAGTTATTCCCATCGCAGATATTGGATAAATCAGTCAAACATTTCGGTCGGGGACGTGAATAGCGCGAGTTAAAAGTAAGAGGCTGCCCTACAATTTGACAAACCCAAGTGAGATTAAACCTACGACGAGATAACTGAATTTTTGCGGAAATAAAAATAACCGGGGTGCCCCGTATTCTCGAACTGAGACATTCGCTCGGATCTCATATCAAATATCATAAGATGCACCGAAAAAAGGGCCAGATAGATTGAGATAGGTCGAGAGAGAGAATGGAAAGGGGGAGGGAAATCAAGGAAAAAGTCTTATAAAAATATTATCGAACGGATGGGCGCTATTTTAGTTCTTCCATCATCTGCATCACGCAGAACGCGAGGTATATATCGGGAGATCCTCCAGGCTTCTCGGTTCCTGGCGAATCCTAAAGCGGTTGAGTTATCTCGAGTTTACGTACATACGCTAACGTCGCCGCCGCCTCTCTGTACTATCCCCAGAACTTATGGAAGTCATGCCAGAATTTGTGGAACAACCACTTTACTCCGGGAATCACTACGCCGCCGTAGTATCAGGTAGCGTTTGCAATTTATCGCAATATCCGGAAGTTTTCGCGAAAAATTTTCCGCCGCCCGGCATCAACTTCCGCACGCGTCCGCACCCGTATCAATTTACCATAATTTAATTACGATAAAACGCTTAACTACGCGCGCAATTAGTCTCATTAACCGTGCCGGGCGAAATAAAATATCACGTTTCCACGTAGTTCCCCGAATTCATCCTCATTTTCTTAAGATCCGCGATCCGCCGATTCCGGTCCAATGATACGCTCGATTATATTACTTTCTAACTGCAGCGCAACGAGCGATGCTTGTCTGTATATGCACTTTAATTACACCGAGATACTCGTGTCATCATTACTCCGATAATTACGACCGGCTACTGACGGGATGCCAATAATCATTATCAATCCCCCCCGCGCGTTTTCGTTCCCCAGAAGATTTCTTAGAATTAAGTCCTCTCGTTTTATCAGTGGGACGGACGCGCGTGCGACGTCGTCGCATTACGTCTCGTTAGGAGATTTTCGCCGTCGAGTGACCCGAGAGCGAAGGGAAAGCCTCTTCGAGATCCTCTCACTCCCTTGGTTCCTTCTGGCATCAGAGGAAAATCTTGAAAAATGAGGGGGCGGGCCGGCCCGTTTCTCCCCGACAGGGGAAAAGAGAGCACGGGTAGGGCGAAACAGTTTTAATTGGAAGTCAGAGAAGACGCGGTGCAGAGGGAGAGACACGATGTGGACCGGGAGAGTCGGGGCGAGCAGGGGAAGGGGGGAACGGGGGAATAGACGGAGGGCCGATAGCGGCGGTTCTTTACCCTCGTTCTACGCCCTATGTGAAATCCCGTCCCTTACCGTCGTGTTACATACATTTTCGCACGTACGCGGGTACATACACGTCCCGGGCAGGGCCGGCTGGCAATTCGACGAAACTCGAGGGGTAGATATTAAATATATCACTCCCTGATACTCTTTTTTTTTTTTTTTTCCCCGATCAAACCGCGGTGCTGCACGCTGCAAATGTGAAAAGATATTTTTCACGTTTCACGTATCTCGAGCCCCGATTTTTTTTAATTATTCGTTGTAATCACGCCGCTTCATTCTTCACGATCAATTATTTTCTCATTAATTCTCCCTGTCTGCGTATGTGTTTTTTTTTTAAATTTTATTTTCTTATTAAAATAATTCATAAAAAATTCATATAAAACATAGGAGCTTTTGTCGACGTATTTAAATCTGTTATTAAAACTATCTTTCGTCTCGGCCCTGCTCTCGGAGCTCGCTCGCACGTCCGTGTAAGTTCGAATGCACCAACATCTGTACCACGAAGTCGAGCATCGCATCTCCCGGCGGCCTTAAACCGCGCGGAATGGCGTGGCGGTGCCGCCACTCGTTTTTCCTACGGACAAAGTGGAAACTCCGCGAGGTAGAGCGATCCGACGAGAGGGAGAACGGCGGGGGGAAAGGGAGAAAGGAAAAAAAGGACTTAATTCGTTTCCCATTAGAATTTACGTGGCTCGAAAATAAAAAGGGAGCGGGATAGACCGAGCGAAGTCGGAGAGCAGCGAGAATTCGTGGAACGCTCTCCCGCCGCCCGGCTCGGCCATTGGATTTTTCACGGCACGCCGGTGTCCTGGAAAATCGAAATTAGCTTTTCCACGGCGGCCAAGTCGGCAGGAGTTAACAGGGACGGAAGTCGAAATAAATGGTAGCTGATAAAAGAAAAAAAAAAAAATAAAAAGGAAAAAAAAGAGAGAGAGCAAGAGAATGCGCGCGCGCTTATCCCGCATTCGTTCTTTGAAATCTCGTCGGTTCGCGTTTCCGAAGAAATACGTGATGAAAACTCGCCTGCGGACCGAGACCCAAAACTTCATAAAAAGCATACGCGAGCTAATAATATTGTTCCCTGCACTTGCGTCACGTATTCCCGGCGCTGAATCAGGAAAACGGAAATCAGAAGGACTCGTTAGCGGCACAGCGCGAAGAAAAAACTGCGCGTCGATAAAATTACGTCCGTTTTAATCCCGCATACGAATTCAAAAGGCGAGTGGTACGTTTCCTCATCGGACCGCGATAACTACGTACGGCCAGATCCGAAACGCGTATAATTCACCCTAAGTACGCCGTCGTATTTAAGCCGAAGCTTCGAATGACACATGGACCGGAAAATATCTGTGTGTCGGCCTAGAGAGCTATTACGCACGTACGTGTAACGTGCGAGGGCGGTTGCATTAAGCACGATATATCTGAGAGGATCTCTTTCCGCGAAAGCGCGCTGAAAACTTTTCACGTTCGGCGAAAATAAGGGGCCGCCCGGGCTCCGGGTGAGAAAATGGGGCGGCTTAATTCGTTTCCCATTAGA
Organism: Cardiocondyla obscurior; assembly: GCF_019399895.1. Taxonomy (NCBI): domain Eukaryota; kingdom Metazoa; phylum Arthropoda; class Insecta; order Hymenoptera; family Formicidae; genus Cardiocondyla; species Cardiocondyla obscurior. Next base: position 1,307,656 of record NC_091880.1, on the reverse strand, counting down.
ATTTATGTGGCGTGCACGCGGCCGGCCAGGTAGTGGAGGAAGCCGCGAGTGGGGCGGTCTCTAGTTTTCCCTTCCGCCTTTCCGTCGCTTTTTCACTGTCTTTACAAGCAGGAAGTCCGGGCATGTCTAGTGTGCTCGAGTGGACCTCCGCGAAGCACCTCGATACGACACCCTCGGCGATCCTTTCCTTCGAAAGGGGCGGCTAAGCCGAGCGTAGAAAGACGGGGGGAGGAGGAGGCATTTTCCAGACGGGAAACGGCGGTTCGAAAATCAAAGCGTCTGATCGTGTGAATTCGAGCGAACGCTCGACCCTCGACTCTCTATCTTTCGCTTTCATGTGAAAGCTCGCAGGATATCCCTGACGTCATGCATAAAAATTGTTATTAGTCAAATAGCGCGGATCTATACTTTTCGGTGCTCCCTGCCAAGTCGAATAACATTCGGACTGAATAATATCTAGGTGACATTTTTTTACGTTGAAAATAAGTTTTGAGGCATAAATATTTTCGTTAAATATTTTATAAAAATAGTTCGACAAAGACTTCCCATCGAATCAATATTAGTTTCCTTTAATCGTTCATGCGTTGCAAAATATATAAACCGCGACAAGAGTATGCAATAACATTATAATTAAATTAGGTCGTAAATATCAGGTTGGTTGCTATGGAACTCTTTTTCAAGACACAAGTGCTCTATAATTTACACTCTCAATCTCAATAACAACCTCATTAATTTTGTACGGTATTAAAAATTAAGCGTGAGCGCGCGAGGTGACTTATATTAATTTTAACGATATCCTCTCATTTCTCGATTCGTCGGAATCCCCGCGTAAAGAGTTTTCCTTTCGCAAAAAGACGTTCGATTGCGAGCATCGATCGAGCGTGAAGTGTTCGCGAGCAAAATGCAGGATGTCGGGAATTGTGGTCGGTATAATTGGCACCCTGCTTTCGGCGGACCGTATCGGCAGACCGAAACACGCGGAAAACGCCGTGTGTGTTCACGTGAGCGATCGCCGTGCAAAATATACAACGAACAACCGGTTTTACGTCCCCTAACACGCCAATTAAGGAGACGCACGTGAGCTGGAGCTCGGAATTTTTCGCATGCCCGTTTCCAGCCCGGACAGTTCTCTCGTTATAAACATTTCGATCAGAATTACGAACGCGCGGGAACAATCGGCTAAAATAATTCAGAGCGCGTATCGTTACGTAGCGAATGCCCCTTCGCGGTTAAAAAATCGGGGCGCTACTAGTAATTACCTTGAGCGATCGCAGCTTCGCTCGTTCGCTCGTCTACGTTTATCGTTGCGGTTAATCGCGTTCGCGAATGATAAGTGTCTACGGGAGAATCGCGACGGCCTGCAATTCCGAAGTTGCGAGCAACGAGGGCCGGCGCTTGTAAAATTGCCGCAATTTGGCAGCGAGGAAAGCGCGCCGGACCGAATCGCCGCTAACACCCCGAGTAATCCCGCGAACCGTTCTCGTCGGCAAACTTTTGCGGTCGGCGAGCTCGTAGCTCGCCCACGTGCTCGCGACGCTGGCCATTATCGCCGATCGATGATCGTGCTCGCTGACGATCTTCCCGTGGGCGAGTTCTCCGTGGCGTGGATGTCATAATACCCGCGCGCCGAGCCCGTCGTGCGAAACGCCGCGCGTTCCAACAGCCGAGTCTCGTACGATCGCACTTTACGCGCGTCGGTTTACAGGCCGGTTACACGGACACGTCGCGAATAAATTGCCTCGCTGATCTAGGACGCGTAGGTGGCTGCAGGCCCCGCGATCGTCGACGAATCGGCGCCCTTCGATCGCCGAGAGCGATTCGCATTATTGTTTCACCGAGTGAGCTTGCGGCTCGGGACCGACGGCTAAGTGTCATCGATATCGGCTCGAGACTCCCCCTCAATCCCATGAGGATCGCCGCATTAACCGGTAATGCGAAGGCTGTATCGCGGGTATACCGATACTCGGGATTCCCTTGTGCCTTTGCTCGCACAGATAAGTAATAAAAGTAAGTAATAGGAGCTCGGGCATTTACGAGAAATTTATTTCAGGTCGTTTAACCTGAACTCGGTGCTGCAAAAAATAATCTATGCAAGTAGCGAGCGAGCCCGAGCGAAAGCGGGACAAAGAACGGGTCGGCGAATATCACTTATGAATTACATCATTTTTTATCGCCGCTGACAACTTTTGACGGGGTTCGATGTGCAGATTTGTCATAGAGATTAATACGTTACGTCAGCGATATTTATGTACCTCGTCATTGGGACGTTGTAAAAAGTTCATTGCGAAATAACAATTTTTGTTCGTTAAGTGGCTTCGCGGGGATATCGGCTAACTGCGAGTGGTCAACGTTCGCGAAATTAATTAACACGAAGCCGCGCAGTCGCGGCTGTAAACGTATCTTTGTGGCACTTTCGTGGATTCCGCGCTATCGTTTAATCGGGCTGAATAGCAAGTACAATTCTTGATAGTCAACGACGGGTTTTGCGTAATCGAGAGACACGCGGATCGTCGTCCGCTCGCCCGGAGAAAAGTCGTTCGCGGACGAAATGCGACGCACGCACGCACATATATCGCGGCGGTTATTTATTAACCGGTCATTTAATGGAGCCGCGCCACATAATGTCTCGCTGTAATAGAGGCGGTCGTAAAGTGTTGCTAACGATTACCCATGTATCTCACGCAGATCGACGAGCGTATCCCGTGTTACGTTCGCCGGCTCTTTACGACACGGGGCGACACGGGCAATTGGAGATCTACGATCAGTACACGGGTTACCAGATCTTACCCCGAGAGAGAAGCGCGAGGAGCGAGAGGCCGAGGAAACGCGAGAGAGAACGGGAATTAATTAGCAGCGAACGTGCGGGCGTAAACCGATCGTTGCGCGCTTCTTCGTCGGGGCTCCGACGTCGGTATTCGTTAATCGGCGCAATTAACAGCCGATGGAAATCTCACGGCAATCGTTCTCGTTCGATCGGACTTGACCGGCGTACGCCTATCGCGCCCGTACAATCTACATCCTACGATCCCGTACGATCTACGGCTATCTCGCGCGGTTCTCGTTCCGCGGTGATATAGGATCCCGGAGAACGCGGGCCGACTATTAATTACAGGCTGCGGAGGAGGCGAAGTCGTTAGTACACCTACGTAAAGAAAGGAGTGATTTAGGACGCGCCGATTCCTCTCTCTTCTCCGCCTCTTCTCCTTTTCCTTCGAAACTCTCCCTGCCTCCTCTCCTCCTCCCCCTCTCGGAAACTTTCGAATCCGGATTTCTCGCGGCGAGCGTACCTAATGAATAGGTACCATGGTCATGCGAGGCGCCGATAGGTCGATAGATCTCGCCGGAATAATCCAGGGTATCTGCCGATGACGCCCGCAACGATATCTGCTATGTCCACAATGCACCCGTACTTTTAGTTCCGCGTCAAATTGCATTACGGAGCTAAAGTCTCCCTCGCCGAAATTGAAGAAAGAACAAGATTCTACGTGCTTTCCGGCACTCTCGGACGACCGTAAAAAGACACGAGTTGCAAAAAGTCTCGTGCGCTCATGATTAGATTTACGTCAAATTAAAAGAAAAAAAGAAAAAAAAAAAAAGATTAAAAAACCACGAAAACTAATTTTTCGCCGCGTAAATCTGTTTGGTAATCTCCGCCCGTTGCCTCGAAGTGCCGAGTATCGTAAAATGTTTATCGGTTCTCATCCCGGGGTTTCGTGTGTAGGAGAGCCTCGAAGATCGGTGCGATAACTGCGCATCGCGCGGCAGAAATTTATTGCCGGCGCACGCACGACGTTTGTACTACCCCCTTATGATTTTCCCGATCCCACGTCGCCATTCCTCTACCGTAATCGCGCGAAAGGAAATGATTTCTTTAGAGAAATACGCCGGCACACGGCTTTCTCGGGTCGGTTAAGGCACGGGGCCGAAATAAATCCGCAAAGCCGAGGTTAAAATCGATGCCGCGCGGCCGTTTGGCGAGGATAGAGCGAGGAGAAGCGGAAAGAGAGAGAGAGAGGCTACCGCCGGAGGAAGAGGCGGGAGGGTGGAAGGAAGGAAGCGACGCGGGGTAGGTAAGGGGGTAGCGGGGGCGAGGAACGGGGGGATGGTAGGAGATTCGAGACGGGGTGGCGGGCGGTGTGAGGGTGAGCTGGAGATCCTGCGTTTGGCAGCTCGTGGATATTGGAAGGAGGCCCGCCGCGACGAGAGGAGGTCGTAGAAGACGATCCTAGGGGTCGTTCGTCCTCTCCCGCCCCCCCTCTTTCTTCCTCGAAAAGCACAGTCTCTCGCGT